>NC_138781.1:48186730-48912380 GCF_965178545.1 Coloeus monedula
AGCTTGACAGTGGAGCCCACCTCTCTGACAGAAACTTTTGGACAGAAAGGCTGCCTCTCCCATCCTCATTTCTTTACCTCCTCCTCCTCCATATGGTCTTCATGAGACCCAGAACCAGCTTCTGGAATTGGGTCATGTAGGATAAAATAAGTTTGTGAATTTCGATAGGATTTGGCTGCAAAATGAGATGGCAGCTTCATGGTTTCAAGGACAGCCAAGCACTAATGGGGAGAAGTGTTAGAGAAGTACACTTTAAAGTATTGACAGGGTGCTTCTGTCCCCTCGTGGCTTTGGATTTAGATGCCTGCATGCTCGGATTTAAAATACAGTCCCCAGATAAAATTTTTCAATAAGGACCAACATGGAACTACCTCTCTATGTGAATATAAAAACAAGGAAATGCAGATAAAGCTTTATCCTTAATTATTATACACTATTTTTTGAATGTAAACATTCAGGCTATTTTGGAGAGGCCCCAGTGTGGCCAGGGCTGGAGCTCTGGCCCCATGAAGGGAGGTTGAGAGACAGGGATGGTCCATTCCGGGGAAGAGCCTGTGGGAAGACAATGAGGATGGGGCCACTCTCTTCACAGCAGCGCACAACAGGAGAGAGAGAGACAAGTTGTAACACTGGAGATTCAGGCTGGATATAGAAATATAAAGCTGTTTTCCTACTTTCCCATCACTATCTAACTACTTGAAATACATTGCCAAAATCAATCCCTCATCTCATGCTGATCCCTATTTTTAAAAAGAAAAAGTGTGGTTCTCCATGTGAAGAATCCAAGCTGATGCTGGGTGTTGCCTCAAGCTGGACCCCTGTGCATCTTGCAAGGCAAACAGAGCTGAGATGGATTCAGGGACAGGTGTCTGTCCCCAGCCCAACAGGGACTATGTCTGCTCACTCTCATAGGTAATGACAAAAGTTTCCAGGATGTTTTAATTTATTTTTAAGTGTCAGTTGCAGAAGAAAGTGATTTAGGTAATGTGCTTACCTAATGTCACTAAAGATCACAGAAGGACAGGTTTTGTAAGCTTTTCAAGTCAAAAGTTACAGTAGTATGTAGGTGTTTAAAGAAACATAGGAAAGAAGCCAGCTATTCCTGGGAGAGGTGCTTCTACTTTGGGAACAGTGAGAGTGGAGCTGTGTTATTGAGGCAGGAAAATGGCTGCTGAAAGATCTCCTTCCCAAGGCACTGCTCAGCCCAGAGGAGGCTGCATGAAGCCCAGTCAGTGACGAAGTAAACTACATCTCACGAAGACCACTTTGACCACTGCAGGTATGCATCTCCAGCCCAGATGACCCGCTAGAAAAGCAATGTTCAAAACCAAAACCAAATCTTACAGACCAGGATAGGTTTGAGATTTCTTTTTTTTCTACATCAGCCTGAAAAGCTGCAGTGGACAAGCAGGAGGCCTTCTTAGCAAAAGCACATCTATTGTCCCTGTCACCTTGCTACCCAAGAGAAAGTGGCCACTGTACTGTGCATTACTGGGCTTGTGGGTGCCGGCAGCTGGGACCAGCGGGGAGGCTGTTGTTCCCAAGGGGTGATGGGATCTTGTCTCAGGAAATATCCCTGGTTACCCCAGCCATGGAAGCTAGGAGAAACTGGCATTAAGGATCCCTCCTCCTTGGCCACAGCCCTGACTGCAGGGTCACCTAGGCTGGCTGACTATACTGCCCTTCTCCTGGTACAGAGCCAAAATATGAGGAGCATAGCAGCAGCCCAGCACTTGAGTAAGTGCTTTGTGAGAAAGACAGGGTAAAAAACAACTTACTTTTTCTCAGTGGGAAATCCATGTAGAAAATATCAAAGTTGACAAATTTCTCAGATCTTGCTATTTCTTTCAGGACATTGGAAAGCTGTAATGCTCTCTGCAAAAATCAAGCGATATAATGACTATTCATTGCTATTCATGTTGCTTTACACGGATCCAGCTTTTATCACTGATACAGAGGCAGTAGTTTGAAAGATAATGTTGCTCTGTCAGATGGGGGACAGAAGGTGAACTGGAGCCCTTCATCAGAACGTGGACTTGCATGAGCACTACCAGCCTTTGGACTACCCAGCTCATCCTCGCAGGTTGCGCTGAGGCCTCAGCTGATTTCGTAAGTTTGATACAGCATATGCTTATTTGACTGGAGACCTCTTTCAGTAGTGTCCTTACACTTATATAAATATTCTAAGTTTCTTGCTTTTGGAGCCCAGTAATTTTCATTCCTCTTAAAGAAATGAAAAACTTTTCTACAAGAGAAATGTCCTCTTTTCCTATTATCCTTCCCACTACTACGTTGTAGGTGATAATGCTTATCTATGCAGACCAAATTCCGCCCTTACTTTCAGAAGAGTAAATTACCACCATTGAGTGTCTGCCTGATACATCCAGTGTAATTTCTGCAGCCATAACAGAGATCAGGATCTCCTAAATAAATTGTGCAGTTTGGATAATAACACAGACAATTAGTTTCAGACAAGGACTCAGAATGATTAATTCATACCCTGAAGACATATGCATTGTTCATGGACAGACGTTACATGTACTCTCTGTTCTGTATTGTTGGTATGAATACATAAGCTGCAACCCTGCAAAGGTTTAGGAATGTGCTTAATGGCCTTCTCTGAAGTCAAGAGGGACAGTGCATAAAATGTAAGCTTTGGTGAAATTAAGGCCATATTTTTTTGTTTAGTGAATGCAAACATTAATACAACCATACACAGAGATGAGACCTTTGATAATAGTTGGTTACTGGCTCTTTTACATGGCTGCAGGGGACTTCTGGGATTAAAAATCAGCTTGTACCATAAGAAAATAAGTGGCTGGTATTATGTGTCATTTACTTCTGCAGCCAGATTTTTAGGGTCAGTTTTAAGACATCTCTTTTCTGTCTGTTCCCATTCCTGCACTGAGCCTGGATACTCCCTGGTCGCACCATCTGGTGATTAAGTCCACAGAAATGTGTCAGAGGAAGATTAGCACAAATCCCAAATGAGAACAGGGTAAGGCTCTTGCTCTCAGGATCTGCTCCCGCAGCCAGAAAAGTCTATGCAGCTGGCTTGTCATACCAACAGCTCGCTTGATTCAAAAGCCTTTCTTATCAGGTACATTTTCTTCTTAAAGAACAAGAACCTGAACAGTTTTGTCTTGGGGAGATCACATCCCTTGAGCATAAATTTGGGTAGCTGAGAGGTTGTAACAGGAATACCTTCACAAATCCCTTAACTTGAGCATGCTGCCTCCCAGAGCCTGAGAAGCATTTGAAAGGATTGCTGTGGATATTTCCACATTTTCTCCTTGCCTTTGGAAAGAAAAAAACCTGTGCTGGCATCTTGCCTTTGAGGCAATTGGGCTTCTCTCCTCAGGCACAGGGCAGAGTGCCGGTGTACTGGGGCGATCCCACAGCAGCCCCATTGAGACTTACCTCCGAGGTCAGATTCCTGAGGGTTTCATTGGGGGTCAGCCAGCCGCTGCAGGGGCTCACCTGGGCAGGCATGAGGAGAGGGGCTTTAGCAGTGGGCCAAGATGAATGGGGAGCTCCTAAGCTACAGCTGCAGACCTTACCTGGAGGCAGTCGAGGAACGAGTAGAGTTGACTGTACGTGACATCCTTGTTCAGCTGTCCTGCAAAGCACAGAGAGCGGAATTTCATGTGCCCGATGGCCAAATGTGACTTCATTCTGCACATCTGTGCATTCCCATGCCTTACACCCCTGAGTGGGAAGAGGCACCCCAGGAGCCCCACCACACCCTCTAACCCCAGGGTACCCTCCCACCACCAGAGCTGGGGTGCAATAGAGGTGGCAGCACCAAGGCATCCTTGCTGCTGAGGTGCCCATGTCCCCACAGTGTGCACAGCCCCACACGTGCTTCTCCAACAGCCCTCTCCTGCCTTTCATAGGTGATTTGTCTCACATGTGGGGTTAGTCATCACAGCCTATGCCAACCTCCAAAGTGTGTGACTGATATTTTCCCATTAACATGTCTCTCACCCGCCAAAGAAATGCAGGGTTTGCAAAGTTGAAGGGTGCCTGTATACAGTCTGAGTTTTGCATTTACCTCACAGAGGTTGGCCTTAAAAGGGAGAAACAATTTTGCTGTCATAGAGGGAGGTGGATATGCTTGTGTGGGTGAGGAAATTCATGCACCAAGTCAAACATCCAGCTAACATTCCCTAAAATTCACTGTACTATGCAATAGCTTGACTTGCTGAGAAAATTACCCATTTTCTCAATCTTCTTGCTTCTTTGGTAACTACAACTAAGATGGGAATTAAATGGCCACATTTTTTTGTATCAGCTATTTTATTGTTTGTAGTACACTGATCATCCCATCAGGCTTTGATATTTTTGCAGTTCTGAAATAGGAATTTCTTACTGTTGTTTTTAGGAACTGCAAAGTATAATCTCTCCCAAGTTAAAAGGGCTTCTCAGGTTGCTTTGCAGTGGCTCCCTGATACAGATGTGCTTCCTGCCTTTCACACAGCTGCTCATCTCCCAGCAGCAGTTCCAGCTGCCCAGGAAGCAAAAGGTGGGGGGTTCAAAGATCTAGCGTCACTTCTGGATATCTGGATGTTCCAGATTCCTGTAGCCTGAAGCATCAGGCCCTGGGATGGGCTGTTGTGGGGCCCAGGGATCTGGCAGAAAGCCAGACTGATGTCTGGTCATGGCTGACCGGCAGCCAAATGGGGAATCCTACTCACAGCCTGTCGGAGGATGTGCCAGAAGGGATCCCTTGCTGCAAAACGTGTTGCTTAGGATTAATTGGGTCCCTCCAAGGCAAATTACCCCTCTGAAATTTTTCCAACTGATCCTATAGTTAATCACTCCTGATTTGGCTACGTGTTGTTTCTGATAATTAGATACCCAGTTAGAGGAACTGTCGCTGTGATAAACATTCAGGGGAAGAAATGGGTTTATGTGACTAAAAATTAATTATCACAGGTTCCCCCTGCCCTGAAAGGGGCAAGATTTTTCTCTTTTTTTCTTTTTTTTTTTCACTGTTACTAGTATAGTGGTTATGAAGGAAAAATATAGGAGTGGAAATGGGGAAGATGTGGGCTCATTGGTAATCCCTAGGGAACACTGGGAAAATACAGCACAGGGTGTGCTGCAAGCTGGGTTACTGGTGGTTGCCAAAATCATCTGAAGCTGTAATCTACCATTTTAATGTGATTTAGCTTCTCTCTCTCTATGCTGGTGCGAACTATTATGACAACAACTTCCTCCTTGTCAGATGCAAAAGAGATTCCTTTACTAAAATACAAATAAGTGCATGCTTTTGGTCTAGAAAATCGAGGAGTAAGTGATCTGTTAATGGTCAGAGGTATCATGTCATTCACACCCTGAGATGACAGGCACCCACAGATAGCCTCCAAATCTCTGAAAAAAATGCCCCAAAGCACTTTACAGTAACTACACTCTTAGGGAATGCCCAAAAACATGCCTGCACACGGTGTGAGGTTGCAATCATCACACACAGGTAGTGAAGGAGGTGCCAGGCACCCAGCACTGTCAGAAAATTAATTTCTCTAATATAAAAACAGTCTTTTACAACCCCCTGACTTAATCTTCTGCCTTGGTCCACATCCAGTTTTACCACAACATCCACTAGTGAGTGTCAACATCCATTAGTGAGTGTCAACTAAATGTCCAACTCCACCTATAACAACAATCAGGATGAAGTGCAAGTAGGTTGGCCACAATTTTGGGCCAAAACTGGGGTAGAACAGCTTGTTTACACCACCACAACATGTGTTGAGCCTGGGTTTGGAGCTGGGTGGGTAGAGCTGGTGGGGGAACCACGCAGAATAGGGGTCTGACCTGTCCTGCACTGGGGATGGTAAGAGGTGTCATTCCTACTTCTGCAGCACAGCCAATATATGGCTCATATCTCTCAGATCTCCTCTACTCTGTCAGGTTTGCTTGAAATCATTAATAGATTTGTAGATTTTTTAGGGAGAGAAGGCAACATGAATGGGTAGATAACCAGGAGGAACCCCACAACACCTCATATTTACCTAGAGGATGGTATCTGTCATGCAGGTTATCCCAGAGGAAGCGACCATCTACCAAGCCTGTTAAAATCACATGGCTGCCATTTGGAAGATGGGAGTCCAGGTATCGCAGAGCTTGCACCACATTGGAGAGCATTTCTTTGGGTGTGGTCATGTGGGCCAGCGTGTCACGTTCCCTAAAGAAGAGGACGCCAAAAGGACATGGTGTCAAGAATACTGTGTCCCCAAAAAGGCACCTGAAACAGTGTCACTTTCTCTGTTTGCTGCTTTTCCACATTAAGTCAACTGAATGAAACCTTAGAAAAACGTTGTGATGTCTCTCACTTGTCATTGCCAAAATCAGACGTGATATAAAAACCTCCCTCCCTCAGTGTGCCCCATCTCTCTGCTACAACAGACAGATGCATCCCTTTTTTATACAGTGGACACCTAACTCCAGTGGGCAGCTAAGCATCACACAGCTGCTCATCTGCTTCCCTTCCTTCCCTTCCTCCCCAGTGAGACAGGGGAAGAAGAGACAGTAAAAGCAAGAAAACTTGGGGGGGTCTAGGTGAAAAACCAAAACAAACCAGTTATTGTTCAATAAGCGAGGAAGAAGCACAAGAGAGAAAGCAAGCAAAGAAGTGATGCAAAGCAAATCCCTCATCACAGCTGGGTGAAAGTAGGACTTCTTTCCCCATGGGTTCCTGCGCACAGCTTATATTCAACATGCTCTTTGATTATGCAAGGTAGGAATATCTAAGGTAGCTTTGTCTCTCACATGTCCTACACCTCTTACCAGAGCTCTGCAGGAGGGCAGGAGAGGGGTCTGGACAAACATGTGAGCCTAGAGAGAGGCGATATCTAAGATTAAAATAGTCCATTGGGGTACAGGAGCTGTGTCAGTGTTCCACATGGACTGAATGCCCACATTTTGTGACTCACTGTCAGGCGTGCACCCCTTCAAGCCAGATTCCCCAGCTCGGGTTTATCCTTCCCCTCTTGTATTTAGCTGTAAATGCCACAGGAGTGTGGGGGGAAATGAAATCCTAAAGTTGAAATACATTTCAATTTATATAAGGAAAACAAACAAGCAAAACCACCCCAGGCTGCCTGGAGAACAATGTTCTAGTTACATTATTATAGCAACCACTTTATTACAGAAAAAGTGTCCACGTGCTCTCGCGCCTGAGACCTATTGCCGCACTCTCATGGTGCCCGCGCCCAAAAGGGGCTGACAGCAAGGTGGGGAACACAGCCCTCAGAAGGCAGTCCCATCCCAACAAGAGAGGATCCATCCACCTTGGGAAGCAAGGTCTTGTGACAGTTTTCCTTCCATCTTGGTGGTGTGGCTCAGCTGATGAAGGCGTAAAGAGAGAAAGATTAAGAAGTAAGACAGGGGATGTCCTTCCAACCAGGAAGGTTGCACTAATGACCAGCCTCACTGTTTTAGTGGTTCCCACATTTTTTCCTCTTGCTTGTTCTCTTTGCTTGTAGAAAAGCAATCACTTTAGCAGCCAGAAGGCTCCATCCAGGCCCTTTCCTTAGGAAAGTCCTTTCATCTCTTTCTTGGCTTCCCAGGGGTAAGAGAAGGGCAAACTTGATGCTTGCAGTGCTGAGCCAGCTGCTGGTGAATTGGGTCAGATTCCTTGTCAGTGAACACCATAGAAGCAGGAGCTTTCCAAGGCATTGTTGTTCTGTCTCAAGGCGTTAGAAATGCTTGGGTTCAGAGGGGGGGAGTGGGTGCTGAGTCCTGTGTGGGAGAAGCATGTTCCCTTAGAAGGATTTGGGATTCTTCAGTGAGCTGCATTTTGCACACAAAATAATAATTGGGTGAGTTTCCTGGGCCCAGAAATTTATCTTAATGCAGTATGTGCTGCTGAAGTATTTGAGACTTCCTAGTAGGGAGAACTGAAAAACAGCATTAAGATTATGGTTTATCCTTGTGACAGCCACCCAGTCAAGCTACTTTTGAGATAAGACTGTGGATTTGCTCTGAAATTACTTCATTTCGCCTACAGGTGTTGTAGCACTTGATATCAAAATACCGGTCTGATGTAAGGCCTCTACCACAAGTAAACATGTCAGTATAAACCAAAATTAATATGACATTCATAATTCCACTTTCTCTTGTCATATGGTATTGAAGTTATGCAGATATGTTAGTTTATTTCTTCAAATTTCCTTTCTTTGCCAGGCTACGAAATTAAAACCAAATGAGAAGAAAGCAACCTTGTAGGCACATTCTATTTTGGCTCTGCCATAAAGACTCCAAGGTGTCTGGGTGAGCACCAGGGTCCGTTGTGGTACCCTCACCTCATTCCCCTGGGCTTGCTGCGTAAGGCTGGTATGCCCAGGGCATGAGGGCTAGAAATGTTGCCTGCTCACACACTGTTTTCAGGGCCTGAGGGTGCAGCAGCTCTTTGGTGCTGACAGTCTTACAATAAAGGAGCATTATGCTCTTGCTGGCACTGATGCCACTTTGTACAAGGTCCTTTCATGGTGGGTGCCTGCTCAGCCTGCTTTGCTGCTGTCACCTTGCTGTTTGTTGCAGATGCCGTAAGTGCAGACCTGTGAAGGAGAGGCTGGAGAAGCAGTGCCATACACCAAATGCAATTAGTATTTGCAGTAATTGTACAGCATTTGAGACTTCTGGTGCTCATTATTTTCTTGTCTGATCTTTTTTTTTTGTTCTAGATTTCTGTATCCCACATTCACACCTTGGTGGACTGAGAGATACCATTGCCATCTGTCTTTATTTTTCTAACCCCCCTGTTTGGACACCACGGTGTGGAGACCACTGGAAATCTGTAACACAGGCTGCCAATTTCACTATCTTTCCCCTCTACAAACATCCACATTACTCATTGCCCCACTCTTCGCATGGGATGAAATACTCACATTTTAACAGTGCTTTGGGAAGAGCTGTGTCTACAGTATGCTCAGCACTATGCCCTCTTTTGAAGCCAAAATGCAGAATAAGGCCAGGAAGGCTGTACTGCTGCAGTTTAAAGCTGTCCTTGAAGGGGTTTTTATTTGCCAAGCCCTAGGTTTGAAGTCAAGCCCATCAGATGCTCTGCATCCTCTGTAACCTCTGTAGGTACATCAGAGCCAGGGCAGCTACATAGTGACAGGACACTGAAAAAAATCTCTCTCTGCTGTCCAGCCCCCTCAATGGAAACAGCACGATGCTACAGAAGCTGCAGCATCTTTCCTTGCAGGAGTCACAGGGATCAGTACAGCCTGATAGCCTCTTTTGATGCTGTGAATGTTTTGGAAGAAAACAGACAGAAAACAGCAGCGAGAATTTGAGCAGACAAAAGTCTCTCTGCTCGATAGCGGATGCTAGGATAAAAAGATATCAGAGTTTCAAACAAGTATTAAATACTGTTCTGGCAGGTTTTGGAATAAACAAATGGGTGAGGCAAGGTCAAAATGGTTTACATTTCTGAAAATTTCTTTTTACTTCAGACAAGAGTAGAAAGCAGTGTTAGATACAGGATAAGCAAAAGGAATAACCTGCAGAATGAGGAATAAAACAAAGGAAAAAGAGGTGCTTTTAGCAAAGGCAGTGACACAGCAGAATTGAAATATGTGCACAACAGAGCCTGGGCCAAGCCTGCGAGAAGACACCTTGAAAGTCTCCATGGCAGGAGGCATGGACTTCAGCGAAGGTGGATTTTTAATTTTTTGTGGAGGGGGAAGTAGGGGCTTTATCATCCTGGCAATGGATGCAACGATATCTCCATTAGCTTCCCAGTAAACAGATCCCCAGGACAGTCTTGTCAGCGAGTACCAGGAGGCCTGTGACTGCTTTTCCCACTCTGTCAGAGCATGGTAGCATTGCTTTTGAGGATTTGTGCATCTTTCCCCTAACAGGAGCAGGATGCTGAGGGCAGATTTGGCAGTTTTGGGCAGGGGAGCAGAGAGAGCACAAGCACCAGAGGGTGGAGGTTTCACGGGAGGTGATCTCTGCATGCTGCCTGCCTGTGGCTAGGGCGCTGGTGATGCCAGGAAAGCATCTAAAAGGTGCTCCTGTGGTCCCACTTCTGCCCCAGCTGAAGGCTCCCAGGTGCTGCAGTGCCAAGAAAAGCTCTGCCTGGCTCTTTGGACATCCTCATCTGGAGCACAACCCCTGTCAAGCAGAGTTTCAACCCATGAATTGCCTTTTAAGCAGTTTTATGATACCAAACCTTGGCCATTTTCATGGCCACGTCTGACAGCCTGCATAATAGCTCTAACTTCATTATACAACCTGCAGGTGAGAATTTTCAAAATCGTTGGAAGGAAACTTAGCTGAGTGTGCAGAATTTGTCAAAGTAAGTCTCTGTGTAAGTCTCTGTGTATGTAAGTCAGATTGATTTCTTCCACGTACAAGAAAAGATGAAGACTGAACATGGTGAAAATAATGTTGCACTAGCACTCAGACCTCCTGCAAAACCAAAACTGCAGTATGGATGTGCTGTGCACTGGCCTGGTTGCAAGGTGTTTTCTGCCTTCCCACTACCAGGAGGAAGGGAAGCATCCAACCAGTGAACTCTTGGTGTCCCTGTGAGCATTGCTAATGTAATACCGCAACTATTAGTTTTGAAAGCTTCAGTTCATTCTCCTGCAGAGCTTATGATGTGAGTAAAGCCAGAAAGACAAAACACCTTGTCAGGAGAGCACAGCAAAGACTGCAGGCAGCAGAGGCAGGGTGAAAACGGACCTTTACAGGGGATTATTTTGTCACTCCTCAGAAATGATAAACCAGTCACGCTCACCCTCCTGACAGGAGGTGGCACACTGGGTAAGACAGATATACATGCTTTTAAACACTTTTTTCCCCCCCTCCTGTTGTTATTATTCATTTCCTTTGCTAAGTTAGAAATAATTACTTCAGACATACCATTGGTCATTTTATGACTGGCTTATAAAAGAAAGAAAGAAAGGCAAGGTCCAAATGAGGATTGGTAGGTGCCTATGACAAATAGAGGTAAAGAAACAAGTATTTTCAGCAGAAAATTAAGAAATAAAGACCAATAGCAAAGAAAAATGCCACCATGGAAGAGTGCAAAGCAGTGAGACACAAATGTCCAGGCAGTCAGCAGTATTCTAAAGAAGTCAAATTTATGCTACTATAAACATTCATTTAGTTTACACCTTACCCATTGCAGACATCATTCCCAATTGTAGCATAGATAACTATGGCTGGATTGTCCAACAGCTGGTTTCTGGCCAAACTAAAAGATAAATATGGAGCCATGTTAATGGGGAAATACACTCTCAGTCTCTGAATTGAACACTGTGCTTTTGTGAGATCACATTTGGAAGTATCCTGGTTGGATATGGCCAATGCCCAAAAGACTATGCTCTTATGTTTGGGAGAGGGTTTTTTTTTGTTGTTGGGTGGTTGGGTTTTTTTCACTCTAGTTCTATACTTTAGTAAAGTGTCTTAAATAAAGTTTTTTCATTTCTCCCTTTTGCTGCTCATGAACTTGTCTATTTCACTGTTTTTCCTGCTAGCTTTCTATTTTCTTTGTGTTATTCAGAAGCCAAATCAATTGGGGCAAAGACATGAATCAAGATGGAAATTTTTAAATCAGAGATGGGAGAGGAAGACTAGGTTTGGCTGACAGCTAAGTCTATGTGTAGAATTGAACTCAAGATCAAATCAGGATGTAGTTTGAACCTCAGTGCTAGAGGGCAAGGATTCATTATTACTTTTTCTGGAGGAGAGACAAATAAATCCTTTAGGACGTGAACTACATCAGTGTCAAGCAAACTAAATCAAATCCAGATGATCACAACCCACCCAAATTCATCTGAAAAGGAGAGCTGCTGCTCTCACTACCCAGCAGCTACTCAGTTATACCCATACGGAAATTACAGTGGACCTGCCCATGTCTATCTACACTGCTACATGCAGTTAAGGGGACCCAACGAACAGATTTACAGAAAGGCTTAGTCTCTTCCCTAAAATCACTGGAAATGGTCCCCTGGCTTAACTGAGCCAAGTTCAAGGCCCTGGAGATGGTGATACCCACACTCAAAACCAGTTTTTCTTCCGTTTAATGATGTTTATACCAGAGAAGAAACAGCCAGCACTTCAGAGCATGCTGGTCAAGGGAAGCTGGGCATTTTAGAATACTCATGGATAATAAATTCCTCACAGTGCTTTGCTTGTTTCTGTCAAAGAAGTAGAACTCCATCAGTGCTTATGTACTTCAAGTTAGGTCTTGAATCCCATTAAACACTCACCTTTTTATTAATGAGAGGAGGTTTCCTGAAGAACCACCTGATCACACATAGGAGGAACAAGAGAAATAGTACAGCATTGTTAGAGTGACAAAAAAATCCTGAATGCAAACCCAAACTTCATTGCGTATTTCCAAGAATGTAGAAGCACTAAAAGTGAAAAAGGAGCAACAATTCATCTCTGTAACCTTTTTAGGTGTTGGCACTAAGAAGTAAAGCTATATCCAGGGACCTGCTGCTTTCTTAAGAGTCCCACACTTCAGACTGTAGAAAATCAAATACTTTGAAGTGCAGGGTTGTTTGGATCTGGCTTTTAATCCAGATCTGGCAGCTTCTTCCCATCTGTTGAACGTAGTAGTCTCCTGTAAACCAGCCAACCTGACTTGTCAACAGTTGGTCTATTTTAACTTTCCCTATAAATTGCAAAGAGAACTGTTCTCACTCTTCTGAGAGAGTAAGTGTCTCACAGCTATACCACATTGGGACTGGTTCAGGTCCTAAACATAGGCACAAGTGCCATTTTTGACATCCCAGAGTATCCAAGACAGCTGCAGCAGGGCTGGCAGATACATCACAAGATGCGTGAGAGATTGTGCACTTCTGGAGAGGCAGCTGGAGGTGGGAAAGATACCACAAAGCACCTTAAATAGCTGTAGACACCAGTGTTTGGGTTCCTTCATTGCTCTCCCCACAAGTGTCAGACTTAGAAAAAGTAGTATTAGGCCAGCTGCAGTTCTCCCAAGAAGCTCTGCATTTCAATAGCGATTCACCCAAAAGGTTGGACGAAAACCTTTCCTCCTTGAGGAGAGGAGCTGGCTACACCTAAACATCTGTGAACATCTGTAATATTTCATTTATGCTTTGAATCAGAAGAGTATTCCCATTTAGTAAAGTTTTTATGCATTAAAGTTACTACCAGGTCTTTAAAGGCTATGCACATTGATCCCAACCATCCCCAGCGCAAAAATCAAACTCCATCACCTGCAGTACAAGAGGCATAACAAACAAGGAGCCAAAAAAGTCTTTATGCTTCGTTCAAGATGAGACTAGGGCTGTGATTGCAAGAAGCTCACCTCATAGCAAGGTACAGAAACAAACTTCAGAGAAGCAGATCCTACAGGTAGTACTTGCTCTTACTTTGCAGTATTTTTTCTCTCTCTTTTTTCATTCTTTCTCCTCTTGTTTTATCCTCCTCCTATTCTCAGATCAACTCTTCCCTGGTACTCTCTCTTCTCTTTTCTGCATTGTGCCTCTGAAGCTTGCTTTGAGGTGTAAATCCTGTCCTCCCTGCAGCTCTTGGGGGGAAACTTGTGGACAGAACATCATTAAATCCCTGCTGGATTGGTATGGGGGAAGAGATCTAAGAGATAAACCCCTAAGGTAGCAATAATACACTTTGCATTTTAATAGTGATGCCTTTGTTATTACCACTCACAGAGATGCCAACCGCATATATCAAGGAATCCTTTATGTTTTAAATAATCCAGTTCTTCCACTTTAAAAATGAGTGCATCTATCTGCTGCTTCTCTCCTGGGGGTTGCTGATCCATTGAAAAATCCAGGCCTTCTACTGAGAAGCTCTTTTCAGCAGGATAAGAGCCCCACAAAAACCTTAGAAAATATGACTTGGAACATAGCTACCAGAAGTTTGGTTTTTTTCTGTTTAATAGCCCTTCTTCAGCTAGAACTGAACACCCTCTGTTTAAGCCATTCTGCCACAAGGCCCCCTGGACTGCGGCTGCAGTTTCAGCCTAAATAAACTAGTGGGACCTCTAGAAATTAAAAAGTATTTGCGAAAAAGGCAATAAGCTGTTCTTGGGTATGTATTACCTCCAAAAGCATAGGTAGTTATAATCAGCTCTGTGGAAAGCATTAGCACAGTTACAAATCAAAACATCAAGAAAATGAAGGGGTTTTCTAGGAAACAGTTTTCATGGGTAAATTGAATCTTCAAGGAAGCTTTTGTGATACAGGATGCAATCTGTGGTGAAAACATTCAAGAGAGAAAAAGAGGTGAAGCAGAACAGTTATCTTTACACTGTTGAATGTCCTGGAATCTATCCCTGGATCTTTCCTGCCTCTCTCTCTCTGTTGCTTTCCAAACATTCTCAGACCAGTGGGGTTTTTTCAGTTTTGGTTGAGAAATCAATTTGCTTCCAGTTGTGAGGGAAGGGTCCACCACCTCCAGAGGATAATGGGATTTCTTAAGAAAGGGAAGGCAGAACTCCTGTAAGCATGGAGGCTGGGGAAGCGTTTCTCCATGGTGAAGATGCATATCCTAAGAAGGGCAGTGGGGGAATGTCCCTTTGTGCTGAGTCTGACACAGTGCTGGTGCTTTTGCAGGACAGCTGGACAGGAACATTGGCTTGGCTTGCCATCCCTGGGCTCTAGGTCTTGGCTGCACACCTCCCACACCAGATCAGCATCCTTTCCTTGCACTCATGTGGGGCTATGAAGCATCATTTTCAGAGGAAGGTTTAGTTGTCCCAGGTGGGGTTAGGTCAGGCTGGTGGCCAGCTGTGTGCTTTACTGACACTGAGGGTGGCTTCTTAAATCCTCCCATTCTGGGAAACTATTACACCAAATGAGGCAATAAAAGTGAACCTTTAAAATGTAGTGTCAGAGCGACGATTTAGAGAAGATATCCTGAGATTCTTCTCTCACTAGTAATTTTTCCCTTTTTAAATTCACTTCTTAATTTTCTGCAGAGTCTTTTGCCCTGACACAGGCTCACCTCTTTTCATATCCTACAGGTGTCTGTAGTGTAAGTGGAAAGGAGATACGTGGAGAGAAAAATGAATGATGCACGCAGTGAGAGGTTATACAAAAATCTATGAGGGAATTGGAAAAAGGAAGCACATGAAGTACCACTCTGTACTGGTTTGCCAAATTTAGAAATATATCCTCTGAGAGAAGGCAGGTCACCAACCCTCCCCTCACCAGGTTTGGGAAAGAATAAATTTTCCTCAAAGGAAAGTGAAAGAGATAAGAACTATTTATTTGACAAACACACGGGAAAAGGAAAATAATGCTAAATAATAAAATCTCTCACTGTGGAGAAAAAACCTGGGTAAGTGTTAAAAGTCCTCCCTTTGGTCTCCTCAGAGCTGGGGCTTGGCCCAGGGCCAGGCCCTCTGTACTTGGTGGAAAGTCCTCCCGATGTGTTCTGATATTGAAGCAGTCCAGTAGAAAAAGGGAGAAAATCCGAAATTCCAGGGAAGGGAAAAAGTTCAACTCTCAGTTTCTCTCCAGAATAAAAGAAACTGAAACAACTGGCCAAAAGCTGACTGGAAAACAGCAAGCCGGGTGCTTCCTCACTCCCCTGCTGCAGCTGGGAAAAAAAGTTGCTATCTCTGTGTGACCTTGAACAAGCTGCAAAATGCTTTGAGAAAGTTTTTCTCAGGTTTTCCTTCCCCCTCTCAGGCCCAGTTTAAAGGCATAAAACGGCACAAAAATTAATTTCTGGGCATAGGGCAGCAATGTGGGATATACATCATAAAGTCACCCCAAGACACATTCCCATTAATGTAAAAAAAGAAGAACAAGATAATTAGGGTATCAGGTACTGAGACAATTTGGATATAAATGAGAAGAACCATTGACAACTAGTCATCCTTGACCATCTAGTTCGGCCTTTTTTAATTCTCTCTCACCAGAAAGCCCACCTGGGGGACTGCAATGATGGGAACCATCAACTCTAGTGCCCTGCAAGTTACAGGCAAGAAAGTCGGAAGCACCTGACTGATGGCACCAAAGATATTGTAAAACACTTTCACAGAAGCCTCAAAGCTTCAGGAACACCACGTGTGCCACAGGAAGGAGGAATGCATGTGAGAGGCATTGCCAGTGGCATTGGTGCTGGCACCAGAATGCAATTTTTAAGGTGAAAATGCCCACCTAAGCCTGGAAGTGAGCATCATGCTACCTGTGTGTGCAACCTCTTCTGCCTGGTAAGACCACAGACTCACAGAATCCCAGAATTGTTAGGGTTGGGAGGCACTTCAAGAGATCATTTGGTCCAATCCCCCTGCCAAGGCAGGGTCACTTTGAGCACAGGAACATGTCCAGGTGGGTTTGGAATGTCTCCAGAGAGGGACACTCCACAACATCCCTGGGCAGCCTGTTCAGTGCTCTGCCACCCTCAGTGGAAAGTTCTTCCTCAGGTTGAGGTGAAACTTCTTGAATTTTATCTTATGGCCATTGCTCCTCATCCTGTCACTGGGCACCACCAAAACCAGTGCAGCACTGTCCTCTTGGCACCTGCCTTAGAGATGTTTATATGTATCTGTTTGTTGGAGGTGGAGGGCTGGGGCAGATCCATTCTGCTCCTAAATTTTTCAGGAAATTCCAAACATTTAATAAGTTTCTAAGTAGCGCTAGAGGCAGCAGTGCTCCTCACTTGTAGCCAACATGAACCATCTGCTGGAAAGGAAGAGCATCCCATATAGCCAAATTTTCTACCAGAGGAAAAGAAATCTTCCCAAGCTTCTGAAGCATATTTAAATACAATAGAAGCATAATTAAATACAATAGAAACAAAAAGGGATAATCACAGCATAATCAAGTATCTTTTAAACATGCTGTTGGGGACATGAACTAATCCAAGACACAAAAGCTAACATCATAAACCTCAATTTATAAGGAAGACTACTGTTACCCCTTCACACAACCCCTCTGACAACTCAGGATTTCTTGTTTGCCTTCATTCCTCTGGTTTAAGGATTATTCTAGGTTTTCACTCCTTGATAGTGAAATTTTTAAAAAAAAATTTCCCTCCAAGCAGAAGTAAGATTAATGAAAACCCATGTTTTTGTACCAGAACTATTCTTCCACTTCTGTGATGTTTATGCCTCAAAAGAATTCAAAATGATAATACCCTTTAATTTTTGCTTTGTTCAAATGTCAACATGTCTTATCATCCCTTCAGAAGTCTCCATTGCCCTAATCCTCCCCAAAACCTTTCCCTGTATCCCCATCAAGGTCAGCCCTCTCTAGACAAATGGGACCAAAATCTGAGGTCTTATCAGGACTTGTATCAGAAAGGACTGTCTCCCTGTCTCTAGAGAAAATGTCATGCATGATGCATCTTGCAACTTCCTTGGCCTCTTTCCACTTCTACCCTGCAGTCTTGATGCTGTCTTGGAATTTCTCTTTGCACCCCAAAGCCTCTGTCCCTCCACCACGTCTGGCTGGTGGGCCACTAGTTTACAGAGAAGTCTCATCATTACTTCTGTCATGCATGTTTTGTACAACGGTATTTGCTGCAATTCCTGCCACTGTTGTTCCCAAGTTCATCTAAATTATTCCTGTGTAAGGATGTGTCCCGCTCCAGGATGGTTAATACTTTGCAATTTTGCATCATTCACAGAAGCCATCAAGCATGTACCTTGGTCTTTGCTCTAAGGTCACCATTCCAAATGTTAAGCAGCATTAGCCTCAGGAGAGACGCAGGAGGGACACGCCTTTGCTCTCAAACTCACTGCTCTTCCCTGCTTAGTTGCTCCTCTATGCACTTCTTATTTCTTGTATTAATCTTCCTCTTCTTCACTGCACACTGGGGTACCATGCAAGACACTTTCCTTAATTCTAGGTAGATCAGATCTGCCATATATTTATGTGCATCCTTTATAGATATATATATAATGCTTTTTCATAGAAAGATGATGTGTGCCAGCCCCACAAAATTAATTAATCAAAACCCAACAGTGTTAAGTTTTGTTTATGTCTTTGATTACTTATTAAAAATTGGTTCTCAGAGCACATTAAGATGCCAGCACCACCGACCTCCTCAGTTTTTCAGGAGGATCTCTGCTTGCTGGTCCCCAAAGGATGTCTCAGGATGTCATGGGCACCCTTGCTGTGAGACTGATGGCCGCTTTGTGCCCACTCTGGCAGCTGGTGTGGCAGCTCAGTGAGTGCCCTGTGCTACCATCGGGTGCAGTGTAGGGCCCCCCCAGGATTCCCTGCAGGAGTACAGAGCAGGGCTGTGCAAGCAAGCAGGGACCATGCCACAGCCTCTGGAGGAGACGAAGGGCAGCCCTTTTATCTCCGTCACCACTAGTGACATCCCTCTAAATCTTCCCTTTTGGCCATGGTCAAGAAAACCTCCACAGAGTTACAGTGGAGTACACTGGTTTTAATTCAGTGGAAATTCTTAGTACATAGGTAAAAGGGATGAAGCCACACACCTCCCTGCTCAGAGCCAGAAGAGAAGGTGCTGAGTTGAGTAAGTGCTGTTCTCTATTTGTCCATAAGAAATGCATGCAACTAAGAAGGTGTTGCATTGTTCCTGACAGATATTCATTAATGCAGCATCAATTATCAGCATTGGTAATGTTAAAAATAATAATAAAAAAGTTCTAAAAATGTAACATACCATTTTGGGAAATGTTCTGCAAGTCTCTGTGATTACAGCGATTTCTCTTGCGTAAACGTAGATACAGAGAGTCTGTCCAGCCTCTGAAATAAATTGAGAAAATACAAACTGCTAAACTCGTATGATAATGATGAAAATACAGCTGATATTAAAAATGAAGTATGTTCTTGTCTCTCATAAACTCAGTACCCCAGTTATGTATATGCTACTATTTCACCATCTCTCTTTTTTTGTGGTCATAAATCTTTTTAATCTCAAACAGGGTGGCCTTAAATAAAGCAAAGATATCTTCTTAGAAACTATAAATCGATGAAGAGTTTCTTTGACATTGTTCCATCCAGGAACAATGCCTTTATCCTGGTCTTTCAGATAAGGTGTTTAAAAACCTTTTTGTTGTACATCATTTATCAAAACAATTCTGTTGGTCGTTCACAAATTGACTTTTCAATTGGTTGTTATGGAACAGTAAGTAAAAGAGAAGAAACATTGGCAGGGCAATTGTTTCCCAACATCATAAATCTTGGACAGATTAATCTGAAAACAGGTTTTGTTTGACTGTTATTAGTTCTCTCCTTTATTTTGCACTGCTGAGAAAAATGAAAAAGAAAATGAAAAGGATAACAGCCCAAAGGGTGATGAGAAGACCAAGCTCCCAGCCAAAAGTACACAGTCATTTCTATCTGAGTTGCAGTTGTTTGTTTGTTTGTTTTTCTTCCAGGTGTGGAAGAGATTAAAAACTGAACACTGGACCAAGGCTTATCACTGACAACTTCAGGGGCAGTTCTGAGCTCTGATCACTTGTGAGCCTCAGTTTCTTTGGAGCCCAGACTAATGCTGTGTACTGAGTGGCTGGGCATTTTAGCAGATTTTAAAGGTCAGTTTTGCTATGGCTCTGATACAGAAGGCTGCATAGATCTTTCCTGTTGGCTTGTCAAGAAGCAAACTGCCTTAAAGCAGATACTGTGTGAATGTAGCTGAGGCTGAGAGCCTGGATTTTGCACAGGGAGAAAAAAGGGAAACGAAAGTCCAAGTATATGGTGCAACAGGTATTGTTCCTGGAAAAAAATGTATTCTGCCAACTTTTAAATTCTGCTGGTAGAAAGCCTCTTCAGGCTTGACCCATGCTTGGTTTGGCATTCAGCTGTATGCCTGACCTATCTTAGACATAAAAAATAAAAATTATCTGAAACTTAGGTCAGACCAGGCACTGGTTGATGATTGTATCCTATGGCTCTTGCAGGATTCAAAGGCCTCTTAATGCTGGCCAGAGAGATGATTAATAAAAAGATTTTTTTTAAACTTCACAGTTAGAATTGCAGGCATTTCAAGATGTTTTGTGTTTGGACTTTATTTTCCTTCCCTTCTGGCAGGAGACATACTTTTTTTCCCATCTATCCCTGCATCCTTCCCCATCCACATGAGCCAAACTAACACAGCAAATTAGGTCACAGACTCTTTCAAGTTCTCCTTTTGCTATTTCCCTCTAAATGTGTTAAATAAAAAAAAGAGGTGTGGGAGGGGGAGAAGAAAGATTTCCCCCCAGTAGGGAACACTACGAAATAACCATGGGGATACCCTTTATTCCACTGTTTCAGCAGCAAAAAGAAACATGAGGGAGAGAGGAAGATTAAAAAAAAAAAAAAAAAGAAAAGAGAAAGGCTGATTTTTGTTAGTTTCAGCAATGCTCTCCTTCCCCTGAATTTTGTAAAAAAAATTGTTTATTTTTTATTTCTTTGGGGTTTTTCTCCTTCTAAATTACAGTTTGATCAGTTCTAAAATCTACCCTGCATTTCAGGAAGACTTGCTTATATATTTACAGTATATTTTAAAAACCCTAGATTCAGTGCTGATCTTGGTTTTGGAAAGAGCACATGCAGAGCTGAATAGTATTTTTCTCTTTCCTTTCAAGCATGGTTTTGGTTTTTTCTTGCTGTGCTCTGAGAGACCTAGAGACTCGCTATGACTTGGCCACCCTGTCTGTTGGCTTACCCGATGGTGGAATTCAGAAATCCAGTGATCTCTGAGAACTGGGGCCAGTCAAGCTCGTCACTGAAAGCCATGGGAAGATTAGCAAATGATTTCTGAAAGAGAAGTTTTTAAATCAACACAGTTTCACCCTCACAGACATAAAATCCTCTTAGCAAATTTGAACACTTCTTAGCCAGAGCATTAGCCAGACAGCAGCAGTTGTAACTACAGCTAGTAGTGGTAATTATGTATGCATATACTTAAAAAGTTGACTCTTGTAAGACAGGCATATGAAGAGATGGAGGAAGCAAAAGCAGAGGAGATATCTGAATTGCAGGTCCTGGCACCCTTTTTTCCTGAAAGAGTCCAAAGATCCTCCTGATGTAAGCATGTACTGCAGGTGCAGACCACCAAGGCAGGAGCTGATTGCTCCAGCATCTGACCTGCCCAAAGGTGGGTCAGCCTTGGGCACAGATGACAGCCTGATGTCCCCAGAGAATATGGTAAATGCATAATGTCAAATTCTCTCAAAGCTCCCCTGCCCTCTACAGCAGGATGAGCTGGGAATATCCAATGCCCTGAAAACCTCTGCCTGCTCCTCACTGTAAATTTTGGGGACGGTACTACAGCAACAGAGTCAGAAAGGCCTCTGAGCACGGCAGGGACGAAGGAGGAAAACACACCATCTGACATAACCTTCCTGTGCAAATACATGCATCTTTTGCCCTTCTCTCTTTTGCTGATATTAGTCCCTAACACTTTTTTAAAGTGATTGCCCCTGTGAAAGCCTCTCTACAGATGCAAGCCATGCTGCACATTCAAAACACAGTGCCCTGTCCTGTTCCACTTTGTTTTCTGAATGTCCCAAAAATCATGGAAGGTTAGGAAAACAGCCTTGATAAATTGTGTCACCTCAGGAGGACAAGAACATGGAGTAAATTTCCAGCTTCTCCTAGTCTGGGATACGCTTGCAAAGACAAATGTATAAATCCAGTGTGCTCGTAAAGAGGAAAAACTGCTGATGAAAAAGGTAATAACCAAAAGAAGGTCAAAACATAAAATCAGAGAACTTACAGGCTGGTTTAATCCATATAATTTATTAGCTTCATTTTCTCTTCAAGAAATTGTGGGGTTTCCTTAAGACCTCACTGCTATAAACAACAAGCAGGTGGGTAATTCTTTATCCAGGAGGGTCAGAGTAACTGAGGAGCTACAGTAGAGCTAAATCTTGTGCTCCCCACCAAGTTCTAATTCCCAGAAAATTATTGTTTAGGTGAATGGGAGCTACACTTGAGTATATTGGTTGAGTATATGTCTAAGAGTTTTGGCTGTAAGAGGATGGAGGGAGATGAAGAGAAAGGGGAGGAAAGGCAAATAAAGGGGGGGTTGTGGGGGAAACAAATCCTGAAGCCACGCTCTGAGCAGTCTAATGCACAGCAGATGCCAGTTTAAAGCATGTAACAGCACATTTGACCCACTTAACAGTAGATCTGCTTTAGTTACCAAGACGAAAATGGGCCTGTCTTAATTATCTTTCAGATTGTTCTCTCTCTCTCTCTCACGTACATACATGTGTCCTTGTGTGTATGTGTACATACATATACACAGAAAAAATATCTATTTTTTAGGGCTGGAGAGAACCTTCAAATCTGCCTTCTTCAAATCTGTTAGTTTTGTGTGCAAACAAGCACTTAATCCAAGGGCACAGCTATGAGCAGAAGTGGAGGGTAACAGCATGGCTTGGCCATTTGCAATATTTCCCCCCTTGTAGGTTTGTATTAAAGGTGACAGAAACAGTCACTTAGCATGGAAAAAAACCCTGTAGACATGATCTCTTATGAGTCACACATATATAAGTGCATAAAAAGAGATAAAAATGATTTAATATTTTTAAAACAAATCGTTTTATGACCAGTTCTCTCATTATTTCCCATTGGCACTCCAAAACAATATCTTCATTGGACAAGTCCCAATAATTTTTAACTGTTTGGGTTTTTTTTCCCCCGCAAGCTTGGCTTAAATATGAATTTTCCAGAACCTGAGTTGCAAATTGATTTGAAGAGGAACATTTGAGCCCAAAATTATAGCTGCATTTGAAAACTGTATATACATTTAGCATTGACACTGTTCCAACAAAGCACTCAAGGGCCAGGCTTTTGAAGATATTTCAGGTTCAAAGGGTGAAGATGAGTAGTTAATGGAAAATTCAGAATAATGCTGAACCTTAAATTCTGCATTGATGTAGTTTGGAAAGTACAGCCTAACAGACTGTGTGTTCCTTAGTCTCAGATGCAAATGTGTCCCACACTAGAGGTGAAACTGTGTTGACTTTTAGCATAAAACTCTCTTGAGCACAGCCTTGTTTAAATACCATTCTCTAGACTATTCTGGCTGAGAAACCTACTTCAGCCCACGTGCCAGATTTTAGCAGAGAATCAGTAGAAAATTATTCCAACTTAGCTTCAAATGCTGTATTTTAGTCTCAAATGCTTTAGATGGGTCTCATTTCAATAAATGTCCTCCCCTCATAGATGTGTCCTACCTTGAAGCAGGGAGCAGCCAAAGCCATGGCTGATGCTAAACGCACACATGCCAAGCTGTGCTTAAGTGAAAGAAGGTTCAGGGTTGCTATGGCAAGAGATTTTCAAAATCAGAATACAAAAGCGCACTGGAAACCTAACACTCACACAAATCTTTAGAAATGCCAGTCCTGGAAATCCTGAAATCATTGATGTATACCTTAGTTTGAAGGAAAGTTGGGTATTTCTTTTTATAATGACTTTAGTGCTGTTCAAATCCTGGTGAGAGTATTAAGTACCACAGACAACTTTCTTATTCTGTAAGTATACAAATAAGCAAACCTTACAGCTCTTGAGAAAAGCACAGCCTATCATTTTAAAAAGCACGAACTGCATTTCTGCTCTGTAAATCTTCAATGGACAGAGGTTTGAAATTAGCAAAATTATTACCTATTTCCCACAAAATGCAGTATCTTAGTCATCACAATACTAGCTTGGAGAAACCTGCCTGCGTTTCACTGGACTTGGAGGAATGCTAGATAATGTTTTTAACAAGAATTTCACACATCAAACTCTTGGTTTTCTTCTAGTGCAAAAAAAAAAGAAGTCAGTGGGATAAGTGTTCGGGATATCCTGAATCCATACTTAAAGAAATTCTGAATTCTGCTAACAAGAAATAAATAATACAAAACAGTTACTTTAATGATACCTGAGAAACCCTTGAGTTTTCGGGCAATTAGGTATTTACTGGACTATGGATAAATGTAGGATTTATTTTTCTCTTCAATGAGCAACAAAATAGAGATCCAAGAGTTTTAAAATGCATCTTTCTAAAGGGTATTATTTCCATCACATTTATAAATATAGTGCTTTTACCTCAAAATAAAAATGTCTCTAAAATGAGATATAAAAGTTGCTTCTATTCCAGACATACAACAGAAAAATGCTGTAATTAGTAGCTATTTGGAAGTCAATTGTAAGCAGATGGACAGAGCAGCAGGAGCACAATATCCATTGCTAGACATACCAGTGTTTTCAATATTAGCTTTCTGCAAAAACCATCTACCTCAAAAAACTCCCCAGTATTTCTTCTGCTTTGCTAAACCTTATAAAGTGCATGTTTACTGCTTTACGCTTCATTTTTAGTGTCCAAATTTCCAGGTTAAAGGAATGAACATTCAGCTCTATTCTTGCTGAAACTTTTAAAAGAAAAGTCTGACAAACTCAAAAGCAACTGATGACCAGAAAGCCAAAGTATAGTTGACTCGACCCCTTTTTACAGATGTATAATTCTCTTTGTGTAAGGTACCTGTGACTTCCCCTACACAGGAAAGAGTGGTGGGGTTTTTTGTTGTTTTCTGTGTTTGATTGTTTGTTTCAACTGGAGAAATAACACGCCTGAGCTGCAGTTTTCAAAGATCTGTCCACCTCATAAGGGGTATTTTCCACATGCAGTAATGTCTCCATATACTCTTTGTGGGAAGAACATACTCTGAGAAGGATGGTAACTGTATATGTGAGTGGCTCCTAGGTAAAGGCTTTGGAAACAGCGCTGTAAAACAAGAGTGCCCTGTCTGATACAGAGCACGCCTAGAAGACCTGATTTGGAAAAACTGAGTGATGCAACTTGATGCATCCCATATGACATGAGATGTATCACAGAAGCATGTCCCCCTGCACTGGATTACACTGGGGGTTATGATCCTCACAGGGCAAAGCTAAGAGGGCAGTGAGTTCCTAATTAGACCAGAAAATCCAAAATCCAAGGTAAAACATCTTCCCAACAATGCTCTTCAAGTCAATGGCATGGACATACAAATTCCAAAGTTGTTCAGCCCAAATATCCATCTTGTCACCCTGGTGTTGAATATTCAGCTACCCAAACAACATCCTGAAGTGAATTCCTCATTCACATTCTCTTTCTTCCCTTACTCATCGTAACCTCTCCTTTGCATGGTACACTATGTGCAGCAAAATCAGGGAAAACAACCATTCTGCAGAACCTCTTAACGAAATACTCAGCATCTTTCCTGAAAAATTTTTTCTGCACCTAATTAGCTTTAAATTAACAGCTGCCACTAATGTGGTGCTGATTAGCAGATGGGCCCACAGCATTGTTACCAAGTGTAAATTTTACTTTACACTTGTATATGTAAACACAAAAAAGGATAAAGATAAATAAGAAACATGTGAAATACAGAAAGCATATAAAGTGGATATGTAAAAATATAGAAAAACATTAATATAATAAAATAATACACTGAATAAACCTAAATTAACAGGCACACAACTTTTTTGCGGTACACGATAAAAAATCTGGACAGGGGCAAGGAAGTGCTATTTGGAAATCCATGTAGAGGTCTGAGAGTCTATTGAAATGGAAATTAAAGCTCTGAACTTACTCTACTATTGACTGTGGATAAAACCATTTGACAAACTAATATTTTTATGTGTCTTATCAAAGAAATTTTGACAGAATCAAAGCAAAGTGTCTTGAGTTAGAAAGCACAAAGGAATAACAGGAACACAAAGCTGATGCCTTATCCTCTCCTTTCCAAGGCCTAACTTCAAATTCCTGCTGTGGTCACAGATTAAAGATGTTTTCTGTAAGATTAGGACAAAGACCCTCTGCACTCTCTCTGGTCACAAAACCATCCCTGGATGTGCTTAAAAATTCTCGTCGAGGGAAGCCTTGCACTGAAAAATAATTGAAGCCAGTTAATTTGTTAATTAAGCCTAGAGATGAAGGATATTTGCCAGTGGCATTTAATACAACACAAGAGACAAGAGTATTGCACCTGCGCAACCCCAAGGGAGTTAAATTGCTGCTACTGACATTCTCCACAGAGAAAGCAAGACCTAGAGGACAAGCAAGAGGCAGAGCCAGTGATAAAGTCTGAATTGGTTCAGAAATGGTTTTGCTAGAACTTTCGTGCTCAGGTGACAACTTTCTCACTCATGGCGAGCTCCAAATTAAATAACTTTTTACTTTTGCTCGAGTTTAATCACAGGTAATAGTTTTTATACAACTGAGCTCTCTATGTGTCTGCATTAATATTTAACTATTTTTGCCAGGTTGGTAGGAAAGCTTGCAAATAGTCCTAGGAAAAAACATGCTCTTTCCTATCCCAAACCTCACATATATTTTTTGGGCCTTACACAGAGAGCACCAGTTCCCTTCCCATGCAAGCTGCTGTACACTCATCAGACAGTAACAGAGAGCTTCCAAAACTCACTTTTGTAGTCTGCACTCCAGCTTCCAACCTTGAAGCTTGTGCCTGGCATGCTATTACCAGACCTTGACCAGCAAGCTTCAAGCAAGAGAAATCCTTTCTAAATCTTCATTACAGTGATAATAAAATGCTGACACAGTCTAAAACTGGTCTTGCTTACATGGCTTTACTACCAGTGTTACTGCCAGAATCATTATCTCTATCAGTATTATGATCATCTTTATTAGATGAGATAATCTCAATTATCATTAGTGCTAATTTATTATGTTCTTCATCAGTTCTGTCATCAGTGTCATTCTTCTAATTGTTGCTCATAAGCATTTAACAAAGAAAAACAGTAGCTAATCTGCAACATTTAAATCAGCTCTGGGAGCAAAAGTGGAAAAAACCCATGAAACTCTCAGACCTCCCACAGCGCTGCAACTACTAACATTCTGGAAAAAGAATTTTTCTCCAGAAAATGTCCGTAACCTTATTCTACAGACACCAGTGGAGGAGTAGCAGGTTTTCACCAGGAAAGGTGGGCCATGATGATCTATCTGCTCACCCCTGTGCAACAGACCCTTGTGCAGAGAAGGACAAGGTACAGTCCTCCCTCGCTAGGGAGTGACAATGAAGGTCAGGAGCATACCTGCGCATTTATCTCCACCCCCATAATTGCAGTTTGCTGGAACGATCTTTTCCTCCCAGTTATTTCATTACATGCCAGTGACCTGCACCAGGTTCAGTATAGCTCACAGTCAGGTGCATTTTCTTGTTTGAAAATAGGAAGTGCTGGGATACTACCCAAGGATAGACATCGGTGTGGCAGTGATATTTTACGGTCACAGGAACTCTTCCCTTAAGGACAAATCTATTGTAAATACTTGGATGACCCTCAAATACCTGCGGATGCATTTGTTCAACAAGCCTCAAATCCTGAACACTGGAGTTATGAGACCTATTTCACATATGCCACAGGAGGAGGGAAAACAATCCAGGGCATGTCATTTCAAAGCCAAATTCCTAAAGCAGAAGTTCCCTGACTGTCAGCAGGGTCACTTCTGCAAACACTCTCACAGCAAGGAGCCATCCCAACCAGTCTGCTAATGGCAGGTCTGATCCTACAGACAGCACGGGTCTCCTTCAGCTGCAGGCACGTGCACGGAAAGCCAGATGTCCTGGTTTGTGTCTCTGGCACAGCACTGGGACACTGCAGCCAAACTCTTCCCTGACCCAATTGCACAGATGTCGGAGGAGCAGCAGTAGCACAGGGCTGTGCTTTTTTATCTTCGTAGGAGCAGGTGCAGGAGGGGACTGACACATGAGACCATAACTACAAATTCCAGTGCAATGAAGCATTTTGCACTTGTTTCCCCTTGGCAACCTGCAGCACAGCAGAGAAAGCAAATGGCAATCAGTGGTTTTGGCAACCTGAACGTGATTCCTCACCGCTGACATCTGTGTGACGGTCATCCACTCGGGAGGGATGTGGAAGTGAGCGCCGGCCGAGTCTCCCAAGAGCACAACCCCTTTCGAGTCTGCACCTGATGGATGCATTTTGTTAGTCACATGGGCAGAAAGAGCAAACTGAAACTGAGCTTGGAGAGCACTTAAAGAGGAACAGCAGTGGCAGCTGATGGAGTCCCAGGGTGACTGACTACACCTCTCTTCACCTGGCTTCAATGTTCAGACACTACAATAGGATTTTCTGCAGCAAAAACCATCTATCAGACATTTGCCAACAACCCTAGAGAAACAACTGGGGCCTGGGCAAGAAAACCAGGGGGAGGTCTTGCTAATCGGAAAAGTATCCTGGTTGTATTCCAACGGTGTGTTATTTCAGCAGAGGTTCTGCTGTGCAGACAGTGTTTATTTTTACTATCCATAGATTATGCATTAAAAAGTACTTAAACATTCAGGGAAATCGGATTACTCAGAAAATTGCACAAAGCTTCTTAGAACTGGGTGGTTGATGTGCTACTCATATGAGTATTTCTGCTAGAACAATCTGTCTGGTTTATAATTAATGTCGCTTAACATTTGTAGATTGCCTTTCATCTAAAAATGTTGAGGAGCCTTGCCAGGCAATGGTTCATCCCCAGGATACTGATTTCAGAGTAAGGTGAGGTGAGTGGCAGCTGCAGTCATGGCTGCTTTGTGAGATTTTTATTTGTGCAATGTGGACACACAGGAAGCCACCCACATCGTGGTCAGGGAGATCAGCTGATGCCATCACTTCACCCCTTTAAAGTCTTCTCTGGAAAAAATGTACGTGTTTATGGGAAGAGGTAAAATTGGACAAATGCAGATGTTAAACTGCTTCCCTAAATCCCAAGGCCATTACTCTGGGTCAGTCTTCAAGCACCAGAGAAAATGCAGAGGTGACATCTCTGTTTGCTGCTGTTCCTGATCTATGTATTCAGCTTCATTACTGAGCTGACGTCTAGCAGGAAATTACCAGCAGCCTGTGTTTTTCAAGTTTCATCTTTGCCCATCCTGAAGATTAAAAAATCCAATAATTTTGCCTTTCTCATGACGTTGTAAAGCCTGTTGTCTTTTCCTTGCCTTGTGAATGACTGTGCAAATGTTGAAATATCTGTAAAATTAATACATAAGACACATGGTTTCTTGTATTGACTCTAATGATTTACCTTTGCAGAATTTCTCCTCATAGGGAATTCCATCTTTTGGATCTACACCCTGTCGAAGAAGAGAAGGGGCAGATAATAACATCTATCTAGCACCTGAAGAATGGTAGTACAAAACAGAGGCTGAGAATTTAGTTATTCTTGAATGCTTGCCTGCAGGAGGCACTGCATCATAATAATGAAGTTTTCCATCACATTATTTTAGTAAGTATATGTACATTTAAATTAATCATATAAGCTATAATTTAAACAACCATAAGCATCAATAAACAAATTGTTAATATCAGCTAATAAAACCAGAATAAAAAAAAAAGAAACCTTTGTAGACTAAATCAAAGACCAGAGAGGACAAAAGAGAAGCAGAAATCAGGAAGGTGCAACTTCATTTACCTACCCATATGCCATTGCAGTTAGAGTCACTTTTTGCATCCCAATTATCAGGACTAAAACAGAGACACAAAAGGATAAACAATGTCACCAAAAAAGTCAGGAAATCAGAGCCCTAGTGCCATTTTTCACTAAGAATAAAAAGGAATTTGAAATTCCTTTCTGCATGGAAGGGTGGGGGTTTTCCCCCTTTGGATCTAGGAGAGGCAATTTTTCCTAGCAAAATGCAAATGCAAAATGCAATATTAATTTAAAGGTAATACTGGAAGTTGCTGAATGAAACTCATCCTTTTAGTCATTGGCATGGTTTCCCTCTCCACCTCTGGTCTGTCTGACCAATTTTAGCTGCAGATGCTTCAGAGAAAGGAAAGAAATGTGTGCACCACCCCTGCAAATGAGCCCCATCCCTGGTCTTGGTCAATCCCTCTGGTCTCACTCACAGTGAAATCAAGCAACAAGCAGTGATGCGCTGTCTAAGAGTATGGTCAAAGCAAAATCTGGAGCTCATTCTTCTCAAAGCCACAATTATTAGGAAGCCCTTAAAAGAATTAAAATCCTTACCGCCTGCCAGGGTACACGGTGATGTTTTTGTCATCGCAGTCTCTGCCTCGCCAGTGATAGCCCCTCAGTGTCTAAAGGCCAGGAGAAACAGCAGATAGAACAGTCATTCTTACTCTTGCACTTTTAATTTAAAATATCTAAAATATCTAACTCAAGGTGTAGGAATAAAACCCAGTAAACAGGTTGTATTCCAGAGTCCCTTTGCTAAGCTTTAGTAAGTGACACCTAGCATACTTTGGTGCAGAAATAAGACAAGTTTTTATTTTTTTTTTTTTTTAATATGACTTTACTTCAGCTCTTATTAAGTCAGTAAACAAACCACTCAGCAGCAGAGCAATTTGCTTCTGCAGGGAGCACAGCTTTATGTGAGCATCTCCCCAGGTGGCACACATGAATGATTGCTTTTTCATCCAGGAAGAAATGGGACATTTTATGACAAAAACCCCTCCATTCACTTTATTCCTATACCTATTTTCACATGAATGGATAAGGCTTTGCAGAAAGTAGGAGGAATCCCAGAGACATCCTCATTATCAAGGGATTACTGTACCAAAGGAAAGGCTTTGCTTACTGGGAAAGTACTAAATTTATCTCCATCAAAATCTTCAAAAGGCAGTTTATTTCTTAGAACACTGTAAAAAGCAAAAACAAAAACCATAGTGTTAGATATGAAAGGGAATCTATTCAAAAAGTAAAAACCACAGTGCAGCATACAGAATAGGTCATAACTGGCATGATATTCACTGCTCCATATTCAGTTGTAGCTCTGTGCTTGTACTTCAGCAAAGTGATCCTGCCCAAAAGAGCAAATCCTGTATTTCAATAGCTGCTGATTGAGCTCCGGAGGTGAGGCTGATGGACTCCTGTATGGCTTCAATGTCAAACCTGCAGTCTCTAAACCAAACTACACATCAAATCTGTGGCAAAAGTTATTTTTATATATATATATATATTTTTTTTTTTTTTTGTAGCTACAGAAAGAGGAAAGTAAAAAAGCAAAGACAGTGAGAGAGACAGAGTGCATGAGGGAGAGATCAGAAGAGATGAGTTGAACACATGCAATCCAACATATGACATACAATTTTATTCCCACTTCCACTGCCTGAACTCGCAGGGCTCAAACTCAGCTTATGTGTCCTGACTAACATTTCAAAAGATACTTGCAAGATTTTTCATATTGATCAACCCATTCCAAATAAATTCCTGATATTTGCAGTTTCAATTAAATGAGCAGAAATAGGTGAGCAAGTTAGTCTTGGCAGCTGAATCAGTCAAATATACAGCTGATAATCCTGATTTATTCTTAGACTTCCTTGAGTATTCCTCCAAGTCATTGGAGTACATTGATAAATATACATTACAAGTAATACCCCAGCTCATGGCCTTGGCCTTTCTCAGAAACTGACTCAAAGTCAGCACTGTCATGAGAAGTTTTTCCTGGATGCCATCTGCCTGACTTTCTGAAACATCTCAGGACTATTCTGTGCTTCACAACTGATACTAAATTCAGGTTCCTCACAGAGTTATGCAGGTGCTGGTGGCCTTCCTGCGCTGAGCCATGGGCACTGCAATTGGGTGAACAAATGAAATGGAGAAGTTTCTTGGGCTCAGAAAATCTCAGGAGAAAGGTGGCTTCCTCTTGGGGATGCCACATCTGTGAGTGTGTCACGTATTTGACCTCTGGGATGTGCTAAAATTAAGCAAATGTTTTAAGCACTAAAGGAACCACAAGGATCTCTGTAAGGAATCTTACCTGAACTCTGTGAAAGCTCCCTCTGTACTACTTAGACAGTGGTTTTATAAAGGAAACCAACATAAGTAAAGTATGGGAAGCTCTGCTGGCTAAGGATGACTTTTGAAGGAAGCAAATGTACCATGTTCTGTTTCTGGTTAAGGACTGAAAATTTATACATACTGTTTAATCTTCTCACACAGGTCAGCCAGAAGAGGAAATGCACATACACTTGAGAACCCCATGAAGATTTTCTGGAGAGGAAGAAAAATAAAAATAGATGGATGCATTAGTTCACAGAGGTAGAGTAGCTTGGGATATTCAGTGTCAGTGAATTACAGAGCTAAACCATGTATTTTCTGCCTAGAAACATAAAAAAGCTCCAGTGATGACAACAAGGATGCTACATGCATCCTTGGATTTAGATGTGACACAGCAGTCAAGGATTAAGGCTAAGCATTTTACAAACCAATTTTTCTTGTTTACAAAGACCTGTAAAACCCAAAAAGGAAGGAAAAGGTTCCTGTAAAGCTGTCTTCTCTCATGCAAACAATTTTTTTTTCATTCTTTGTAAAAATTACTGTTCTCATGTTCGATAGGCGTGGTGGCATTTGACACAGTGCAAAACTAGTGAAAGCCACACACTGTGAGCCATGAGTCCGGTTTCTACATGCCAAATGTCAGGAACAACTCCAAGAAGAGAAGAAATGGGAGGATCCAGACTGTGCATAGAATTCCTTTGGTTTTATTAAATGAGATTTCTACCTGGAAATCTAGATTTTATCTTGGCCAAACCTGTAAGATGTAGAAGACAGCTGCTGCTAGAAAAACTCTCTCAACATTAGTAGCCCATAGTCATGGGCCAATCCAGTTGATGTTCCAGGTAGCCAGGAAGCTTCAGCAGCTGGGAGAGACCTTCCTAATGAATTGTGTTGCACTGGCAATTAATCCCACAAACATGCTGCTCATGTGGCTTCACTGTAAGTTCAGTTGGTCTTGAAACACTGAGGGTGCTCAAGTGGTCTCTCACTGCAGAGGGCTAACTGGTGCACAGCCTCACTGGCTGTATTCACTGAGGCTACACTTACCATGTAAATATGGAGAAGAGGAGCAGATGGGCACACTCATAACTTTATGCAAAGAAGGGTAACTGTTTATACAGACACAGCACTGTCCTTGGACCAACTGCCTTGTGTTACATACTTTATATACACAGAAAAAAAAGAGTAAGGTAGTCCTCAACCTAATGATATTACAATCCATGCCCAACGGGAAACAGAAGGTAAAGTTTGGGTACAGCTCAGGAGAGGCCAATGGAAAGTTATTACACACCACGTGGGTTCATAACCCCAGTGTATAAAGCTCTGAGTGACAAAGGAGAACTTTGAGGCAGCACAGCAAGGCAGTGAGGTCAAGGAGCATAGGGCATTGCCTTGCAGCTCCAGGGAAGGTGTTTGCTTGGACAGATATCAAGGGGAGATGGAGATAAGGGTCTCCCGCTGCCCAGAGCAGGAGGTTAGGCACAGCAATATGCCACAGCCAGGATCTCAGTGTGGAGAGGAGGACTGGGGTAGTGGAGAGGGGACAGAACACATAGTACAAAGACTGTAGCCAACGTTTGTGCTGGTGGCTGAAGTGACCAAGCAGCAAGATGAAGATGAAAAGGAGTGGTACCCTTTTCAGCCATCCCTGAAACAGAGGAGGATAGATCTGCAGTGGAGGTAGAGCTGTAACAGTGCACTTTCTAAGGGACGCAAAAGTGAAATCAAGGACAAAAGAAAAAGGAACATCAGGGAGACAAGAAATCTGAAAAAAAGCCACCAATTAACTTTCTTCAGCTCTGTCCAACACACTCAAATGACAAAGCTTTAGCCACACTGGCTTGGAAGGAGAGGAGGTACTGGTGAAATGAAAGGAGAAACCAGAACACAACCACAGAAGTGCAGAGAAATAGCCAAAAGCAGCTGGGGAGTAGAGCCTTTCCTTAAGGCTGAAAGGCCAACTTGGTCCCACTGCTGCACCTCCAGTTGCCCTGTGCTCTTCCCCATCCCTCTGCACCTCTGTATTCAACCTGTTGGCTGCCTTGGGGCTGTGTCCTGCAGCATGGCTGGGACACAGGCCCCCTTTTTGCTCTTTGTGTGTGGTCAGGTGGGAAGAGAGTGTGAGAGGTGCACAGACAAGACACCAGCTTTTCTCAAAGAGATTTGCAAACCTATTTACACTTCCTGGAAAGAGGAAAGAAATCACTTCCCCACCCCTGCCCCCCCCCCCCCCCCCATCCTGTAGGACTAATCCTGCCAACAGAAGCACCAGAGGCTCTTTAGGCCTTCCACCAGGCTAAGATTTGCTGGGTCTTCATCTGAGCTGTCAGCTTTTCACTTCAGCCTAAGTCACAGTATGCAAAGCCTCTGAAGTTAAGGCACCTGGAGCCAAAACCGCATCAGAAAGACAAACTACAGGGCTTGCAAGAAATAAATACATAAATAAAACCTCCTTTTATTCTGCTCACAGACTGCACTAAAAGCTTACCCTTTGCTGTAAGCTTAATAAAATCTTTCCTGCCTTTTGCTCAGCTAGTCATTCGAGGATTTTTGCTGACTGGATCTCTGTTGGTTTCAAAGAAAGATTATTCTGCAGTCCCAAAGACTTCCTGACTTTGGTAGGAACGGTTGCATGATGATGGCCTGGCAGTGGTGTGGGTGTTGCTGAAGACCAGCTGCAGCAGCATTCCAAAGCCCAGCAGCCTCTGGCTCCCCAGCCTACATATTCCTGCAGCAGGTGGGACAGTGGGATCTGGAGGTGCTGCTTTAGCTCTGTTTGGGGTTGTGCAGGAGAGTGGCTCATCTGCTCTTTGAGGGTGTCCTGGGCTACTCTCAAAAGGAATACAGGTATAAAAAAAGAGGGAATCTTTGTGTGAGCAGGCACTTTTGTGTCCTTCCCAGCAGAGACAGGCTATGATTGCAGCATGAGTTGTTGTGAGAAGATGGCCTACTTGCCCCTGTATAACATGGGTGGGTGGGCAGGAGATCAGCTTATGCCCTCATCTGCCTGTTAATTCCGTTTGGGCTCGCTCCATGGCTTCCCACTTGTCCCACTGCCAGGCTGTGACTTGCAGGGACCTCACAGACACAACAGGATTGTCCAAATCATGCCTGTTCTCATTAAATGTTACAGCCAGAACTCTAATCACTATTGCCCCTTAGTATCTTCTCCACCCACAAGAAAAGTTAATGCTAGAGGTGCTCACAGAGATTGATAACACTAATATCCTATTAATTGCCTGTTAACATTCCCTAATGACATTTCTGTAATTATTTTAATTGGTGTTGCTAAAAAGAATAACAATGAGCCCCTAATGCTTGTTGGTGTTTGGTTTAAGCCAGTGCCTTACAGATGGCTCACTCCTTTTAATGAATGGAGACTTTTATTAGAATTTTTTGGAGTTGTAGTCGCTTTCACCGCATCTCTGTACCTGGTGAATACCTTTTCTTTTTCCCAAACTCACAATGATCCTAAGAAATTCCAAGTAAATGTGAAATCCTGGGATCCAGATGGATCTCCCATTCTCATTACAACAGCCATAATCACATTTCTTTTTTTATGCACAGTCACACACAGCTGCCAAGCCAAGATGGGGACAGTTAACTTGCAAGAACTTCAGAAGGCTTTCCCCAAACATGCAATGGAGCAAAAGCAATGAAAAGAGCAGATATGGGAAGAAAGAACAGATCTAATTTGATGTTTTGGTCTAGCATGAGCCAGAGCATGAAAGAGGCCAGATGAATGTTTTTCTTTCTTCACTGACATGGAAGCAGGGATGTGCTACCACCGATGGGGTGTTTCTGGATCCTCACCCACACATTCAGCCAGGTAACCTTCTCCCCAAGCAGTTAGAGCACCTCCACTCTCACTGACATGTATCTGCCTGTGCAGGTAACACACCATGATTTGGAGCCTTGAGACTGGGCAGGTGATTTCCTTACTATTTCATCACACACTGCTGCTCTGGGATACATGGCTTATACAAGTATGATTCTCACTGGGCTCCCTCCTAGAGATTCTCCTTTGTGTTTCTTACTGTGTTGTTTTTCTGGATCTGAAAATAACTTCAGTCTGGGTGAAGGGGAAATTGCAAGCTGAAGTAATGCCTCTAGAAATGTTGTTATTTTCAACTTTCCAGGTTGAAATTAAGTTTCATCCAGGGTCATTACAGGAAGCACACTAGGAATAATTGCAGGAGAGGCCTGAGCAAGCATATGATACATGTTTTAATTTGAGCTGACTTTGCGTTGTGCAGGAATATAAAATAATAAAAAATACACTGAAATGCAACTGTGACCTTTCTGCTTCCAGTCTGCTTGTCCTTCCTGCTGGTAAATGGGCAGCTAGGAGTAGGAAAGGGCCAAGGGTCAATGGAGATTGAGAGAGCTATTGGGGCATTGAGCAGCTTTGAGGACACGGGAGAGCAGAGGCAAAATAGGAGAGCCTATTGCACCCAGCAAATGATGCCCGCCATGGCACCCTACCCAGGAGAGCCTGCAAGGGTGTAGCACCCACAAGAAACTGGGATGTGGCTGGCCATGTGTGGAACTCAGCCCAATATGCCAAGGGTACAGTATGTGCAAGGAAGCAAAGGAATTGTGTCCCAAGGGGCAGCCTCCCCACACTGGTCCCTCTCCAGCCCCGTGCCTGCGCCCCATCTCCGCCTCACAGAGAGGACCTGCTTGACTCAGAGCATCTTGTTACAGGTGTTAACACAGGGACTTGCTCCTGGGAAAGAGGAATAAAAATTTCATGTATTTGAGCAGAAATTTCAGGCCATCAGTAGCACAGCACCGAATAGGAAGGAAAATGAATAAGAGATCCTACTGGTTGCAGGGATCTGTGGGGCTGAGGCCCATCTCTCTAGTGCTTTGTTTATTTCCCTGGCATGGCAATTTAGCAATTGCCCAAAGGCTAATCAGGCACCTCAATTTTCCCTTTTGTGAGCAGCATCATAGTAAGGATTCAGGGAGAAGCAATATCAAGAATTTCTTCATAAACAGTTAAAGCCTTTCCTCTGCATTAAGTGCCTGAAAACAAGGACTGCACTGACTCACCTAAGTGAACCTAGCAGAATAAAAGCTGCCCTTCCCTTCTCTGCTACTCTTCAGAGATCCTCTACAAATCCAAAAACTGCTGGAGGCAGAAAGATTTCAAATCCAAGTTTTCAAATTTTAGAGGCAAAGGCAGCATCTCACAAATACAGGAAAAACACGCAGAATTTGCATGCAGGCCGTTGCTTGAGTTTCAGACAGCCCCAAAGCAGTCACTCTGCTCTGAGGCAGTGGGTCAGCTCATGAGGCACCCACCTACATACAGCTACAAGGTAGCTGCATTTTTCATTTTTTTTTTTTAATGCCCTCCCCATACTTTCATATTTTTTCTCTATTTCTCCCTCTCCTTCTTCCAGTGTCACCTGATAGAGCAGATCCTGTATCAAGTGGGAGTGAGTCAGCATTCAGTTCAATGCTGATCAGGAGGATTCACAGTCAGATAAAACAAACAAGGACTCATTCCTGATAAAATGCCAGTACAGCGTAAAACACTCTAATGCCATCTATTTCTTACCAGGTCCTTGGAAGTCTTCATAATTCTTTTTGCTTTTCTTATTGCAGTATTTAGTCCCACCTAGGAGAGCAAGAACAAAATGAAAAACAACCAAATCAGCCTCACAGTATCCTACCAACTTTTCTCCCCATTTCCTACCATTTTTTTTCTCTTTTAATATCAGTCACAGCACAGACATGATGTATGAGTCCACATACTCCTCATCAGTTACTTTTTATTGGACTAACAATCAATTATCCAGTCACCTTCTATGAAACTCCAGTTGCAAGAGTTCATTTATTTTGCTCCAGGGCATCATTTATTTTCCAAGGAAAAGTCCAGATCAGCTGAAATTCATATCCTGACTGCACAGCCTGAGCTGCAGAGGACATACTTCTCTAGTGACTCCTCCTGAAGGAAAGCTCATCCATTAGAAGACTAAAAGAGGGTATAACTCATGTAATGTCAGTCTGACTTGCTGTGGAAGGGTACAGTGGAAATATTTGGTCTTGCATGGATAAGGGTTATACTCAGCTGAGGTTCTTCCCAGCAGGGGAACCTGGCATGCAGGGAGGTACAAAGCAGGGAATAGTTTGGAAGGAAAATCTCCTGCTTAGGATCTAGGAAGGTTAGCTTTTTATTCTGGAAATACCTGCCCTGGAGGCCAAGCTCTTGCTGACAGTGGCAAGATAGTTTTTCTGTTGGGTGCATACCAACTTGTGCTGAAGAGGCATTTTGGGATACCTCCATAACGTGGATATTTATACCTATGTAGAAAGAAAGAGTAGGAGAACTATTCCAAGAAAAGATCTTGGAGAGGCATCATCAGGTTGGCCATCATAAGGCCACAGGTTACAAATAAGTCAGCTACTAGTGATACACAAAAAATTCCTGAAATCCCTTTGCACACAAGCTCTTTAAAGGAGCAGGGGAAATTTTGTGCAAGGGGCACCATCCACGAGTGTGAGGGACAGCCAAGGACCAGCTCTGCTGGCAGCAGGAGGACAGATGTGCCATGTGTGCTGCAGCAAGGCTGTGGTCAAGTGCACCCTGATGGCTGCTTTGCCATGGCCAGGAACTGCCAAACACTGCCATGGCCCTGCTCTCCAGGCCTTGCTCAAGGCTCTGCCATTGCAAAAACCTCAACAAATACATTTTTGCGGCCCATGAGATCCACAGCCCTGGGTGCTGCCTGCCTAAATGTTGAGGCATAGGCAACAGGCAGGGGATGTTTCTGCACCGTGCTATTAAGTGTTGACCTCGGCCTTAAGAAATTTGTCTTGTATCACAGCCCAGAAAGATCACACTGCTCCTCCTGCCACAAGGACTCTTCCCAGTCATGGAGATGAGGAGATGCCCCAGATATGCTCATGCAGTCTGAAATATTTAACAACTATTTACCAACTCTGATGAACAGCACTTTCTAAATTTGGCCACATTTTTCCGTAAGAAAGGAAGTTCTCACAACTTCAATTTAGGAAAAAAAAAAAGAGAAGAGACAGTCAGAGGAGTCTGGGAGGGTCAGCGTAACACCAATGTGCTCCCTCCTGCTGCTCCATTTTCAATTCAGGACAATATTCTTGTATCTCAGTGATGACAATTCCCATATGTTGTGCTGCATTTATTAGGCCACTTTTGAAAACAGCCATATCTGTGAGGAAGTACTTATGTGATGACCTCTGTCCTTCCCTTCAGCATGAGGAAGGTTGACAGCACTGCCTGTTTGCTCTCTTTCAACAGGAATAACTACTTATGTTCTGTAGGCTTTGAGAACTGGCAAAAAAACCCCAACCCTAAAATAAAAAAGGATATAAAAATAAATTATTTTTGAAAATGGTTCAAATGGGAAAAAAAAAAAAATCTAGACTATCACAAACATGTCACCACCTGGTTTCTGCTCAAAATTGTTAGTGGGGACAAACTGTTCTGTCTGAAAATGACCTGCTATCAGTCCCTCCTCCAGCCCAGCCTAAGGACATTACTGCCAGCCTAACATCAACTGGGTCTGAGGGCTCTGAGGTAAAGTCAGCACAAATTTATATGTATTTATCTGGATAGAGCTACAGGAACTCAGCAAGGGGGAAAATAGGTATGCTTCAGCAAGTGCTATTATTATAGCATTTGGAAAAAAAAAAAAGTCCCTCGTGTGATGGCACCTTACTGAACAGCAGCATGCCAGCTTAGAATATTAAAGCAGATTTAATTTTTATTTAAAGTAATCATTGCCAACATTTTTGTGCTGGGGATAAAACTTAGCATGTCATTATAATTGATTTAGGAAGTGATCAAAGCAAATTAATTAACCATGATTTCCAAGGGTCAAAAATTTATGGTGAACAACACAAAGGGATACAGACGAACAAGCATGAGCAGCAAGCAACACAGACTTCTAAGTTGCTGGGATTTAGTATATGTGTCACATTAATATAGGTATATGTTTAATTCATGGTGTCTATAATCTTCTAAAAATCAGGGTATGTGACAAATAGATGAGAGAAGCTAGCAATGAGCCAAGACATTGTTTTCTAGTTTCTTCCCCCTGGGCATCTGCTGTCCCCAAAACCAATCATGCATCTTACATTTGCCATAGTTGTGTTGTACAATACCAGCTGCTGTCATTTCTGCAATAAAATTACTTGACAGGCAGATGTGAAAAATGGCTTGAAATTGAGTATAATAGAAGGAAAATTCCCAGAGAGGTAGGACTTATCAATCCTTTTCTGCTGGGCAGGGTAGGAGAGACCTTTCTTGTTCACAGCAGCAGCACATGAGAAATGCAGCAGCCCATGAGAAACAGCTACAGGAATATTGCACTCGGAGCGCAGAAAAAAAGCGAGGAAAGGCTGGATTGGCCTTACATGTAGAAAATCCTCTCTCTGAAGCACTACAGTTGATACCTTCTCTCACTTCACAATTTACTTCAGCCAAGACTCCAGGCTGGGCTGCGGAAGACTGGCAGCTGAAACATCCATGGGGAAGAAAACACTCCTGGTTTCACGGGTCACCTGCAATCCCTGGCTGACACCAGCACGTCAAGCCTGCCACCGAAGGCCATACTGCCCATACAACCTCTCCTGCTGCATCTTGGCTAGCAAGGAGCCTCCTCTTTTTCTCACAGCATGAGAACACCACCAAGGAGGGTTCAGCATCTGATGGATGAGTTCCTGGGGAGCAGCCAGCACCATCCACCCCAACTAGAGCAGCCCTGCTGCCCTGTGCGCACAAGATATCCAACCATGGATGGGGCTGAGGGTGGGGCATCACTGCTTTTTCATTCACTGCTTTCTTTCAGTGTTCTCCACAGAGACCATGCATTCCCAGTAATGATTTATTTTTTGGCAAACAGATGTATTTCTCATTGTAAACAAATGCACGAACCAACTCTCTCTCATTTATCATCCTTGTTAGCCAGCTTTTTCCCAGGAGACCGGATATTTACAAAACATTTCAAGTTTCCCTTCTAACTCATTGTCATCATCCTTTAACCAAGAGTACCAAGATAGCAAAATTCTGCAAAGCTTGTCTAATAGTACAGATAAAAGTGGGATTTGTTCACGAGCAACACTTCCTTGTCCTCACAGTTACGTCTGCCACCCTCCCACACCAAATATCTCTGTGCCCGTGGGTCACCCAATACTTGTTTTCAAGGGTCCTTCTGCCTGAGACAGCCTCTACATTGGCATGGCACAGCTGCACACACTACCCTGCAAACCCTATGCCACCCTATTTCCCTTGGATTTATGTGGTGGAATGTTGGGGTTGTGCGATTTGACTTTTTGGGGTTGTTTGCGTTTTCAATTTAGGTAGGGTTTATTTTATTTTATTTTATTTTCTGCCAGTGAAGTGGAGCAGAGGAAATGCAGAGAAACAAGTAAAAGAGGAGGAACTAGTGCTCAAAATGTGCCTTCTGCTCTTACCTGTCTATAAGTAGTTTCTTCAGGGCTTTGTTCTGGCTGCAGCAGAAAAAACTGACACTTCAGCAGATCTTACGGGTTTCCAAAAACAAAGGCTAAAAGGAGGGCATCTTGCTCCACAGGACCTAGTCTGCCTCCCAGATGCTTGTTTCACAGCTTGTGGTCTCAAAAGAAGGAAACAGGTCCCAGTCACAAGGTCTACCTTTGACTGGAAACCTGCTCTTAATCAGGAACGCAGAAGTACTCCCACCCTGGAGTTTGGTTCTGTCTCACCTCCCAGGAAGAAGCTCACATTTTTACAGAGAAAGACAAATGAGAGAAAACAGCAGGAGTATTTTTATTTTACTAAACCCCAAAAGATTTCTTTTTTCTACGCAGAATTGGTTGGCTCCTACTTTGTCAAACAGCATGCTGGCCACAGTAATGTCCATGAAGGATGTGGCTTCTGCTTTCTACAAAGTTAGTGAAAAGACCTGATAGAGAGTACATGAATGAGCAAGAATGCCTGTGGCAGTGATGCTTATTCTGGCAAGATAAAATGGTAAGAACATAAATATGTATATTTTTACTGATGTAAAATGGCTTCCACGAAAATCCTATTGATGGAGATTAAGCCAAAATATGCAGCCAAAAGGTCTCTGATAATCTGGAGCAGAAAAGTGATGGGAAGCAGAATAGGCACCCTGAAAGGCATAAAGAAGGACTACAAACTGCTTCCAACACAGACTGTTTTAGTCATTGCTAGAGCATGACCACAGTGCTGACGTCGAGCCATTATTCTAGCTCCAAAAAAATCAATTAAAGTATTGCCATTTAACCAAACAGGCCAGCTGGCTTAAAACAATCTAGAGACAAGCTGATATTAATCTTCTGCAAATCTATTTGTTCCCAGGGCCAGAAAGGAAAGTTGGTAGGCAGTGCCTAAAACCCGTCACCCTATTTCAGCCCTTTTCACTCACTAGAGGAACATCCCTGCATTACACAACCTAGTGCAGAAAGTCCTCCAACATATGAGCTGATAAACATTTTGGCTAAAACATTATCCTGTCATCCTAAACCAGCTATCTTGGATGCCTGTACTCCTGTCAGTGTTTTGCAGTGATGCTGCAGCCCATATTAGAATATCTGCTGTTGATGTGGCTTAAACCACAAAGCATATTACAGCAGCTTCAGATACCGTCCAGTTTTCAGCCAGCTTTAGTAAGCCTTCACTTTTGATGTGCCCTATTAGTTTGTCTCATTACTTGAAGGAGTCCCCAGTGTTGCCACCCTCATACTAAAGGGCAGAGGAGAACCTCTGCTCTGCTCTACAAGCCACTGGTGGCAAGAAGGGGCTCACAGGACCCATTACAAGGGACATAATTTCACACAGTCATGCCGGTGATCCAGGAGCTGCAAGGGCCCCTTCCAATCTTCCCCAGCAACATCAGAGGTCTGCTCCTGAAACTGCCTCCCAGCAGAGCAGCCCACCTTGGCCAAGCCCCAGCAACAGGGGGCTGCCCTTGCCCAGGCTGGATGTCCTCCAGCTCTATGCTGAGAGCACTGAGCTCCACGAGAACGGAGTAACATTTTTTATTCATAATTAGAGCAAAGTCTTCCAGAATAATCATGGAGTGCTAATAGCTCCAGGCAGCTTGGCAAAAAAAAATAATAATTTGGGCTAATTTGTCAGAGACCAGGGAAGTATGTAAAATGATGCACGTATTATTTAAATGGATTGCAGTGTCTCTATTAAGTAGATAGTTTGAAAGGCCTCTGAAGCAGGGGCTCTTCCTCCCTCAAAACACAACAACCTCACTAAAGCAACATTGCACAAACAGAAAAAAATAAACTAATGGTGAAAAAAGCAGATACACGTTGATATATTCCACCTTAAAGGCAATTAAAACCTTTGACATTATACTGCCTTCCAAGGACAGGTAATGCTATTTCTTTCATTCCCTTTGCCAGTACAAATATGATACTAATTCTGGGAAAATGGGCATCCAAAAGTCTAAATGAATAAGTGAAGTACCTGAAAATCAATAGAGTTGAACAGAACAGTCATTAGTATTAGAGTCTTGTTCAAACACTCAGCAGGGGACTGCGCCAACATTTGCAGACTCATAAAACCGAAGTGATCGATCAAATTACAAACTAAAGAAGCAAATGTGAGGTAAACTGCATTTTATGCACCTGTGTCTCTGATTGTATATTAATTTTTTTCACCCATAATTCATTTTTACTCAGTCTGGCTTGTCACAGAGTTACTGTGGGCAATTTATCAGCCACTTGAGCATGAATTCTAAGCACTGCTCTTCTCCTCCCATCTCCTCATGCTCTCTCAGGGCACGAGGCAAGCCAAAAGGAAGGGCAGAGTCAGTGTAAAAAAATTGTTTTGTTGGTAGAGTTCCCTTACTCCTGATGAGAAACAAAAGCCTTGACAGAAAGGGATTTAAGTACCATTTGGAAGGGAAGAGGGTTTGCTTGAACCACTCACTCAGACAGTCTCCAGGCCACGCAAAAAAGATTCCAAATTTTGTCAAAAAGCCCAACCCAAAACTCCAGCACATTCAGCTGTTTTCCTTGTGGACAGTGCACTCACTGAAGCTGTCGCTGGAGGTGGAAGGAGTCAACACCTTGGTTCTACGCCTGATCTGGGAGATAGGTAAGAGCTCACAAAGATGTGGCAGCAACCCACGAGTGGCATCCTTTCCCCTCTGTCTGATCAACCGAGCATTTCAACACAGGTGCTCTAATTTCTTCAAGGGAGCCACCTTGATTTAAACAGCCCCTCTCTCCAGACACCTAACTCCCTGTGCAGCCATGGAGAATCCATCCCTCTCTTTAAGTGCAGTTCATTGCCTGCATCCCCTTTGACTTCAAGAGGTGCCTTGCACTTCTGACACCCAGTTCAAGATGGGGGATTTTGATGAAACCTGTTTGACGACGTTTGGACACCTGTTTGATTAAGTTTAGGCAATATTCTGGTTGAGTTAGTGTGGACCCCCTCTGCTGCTTGCACTCATCTTCTTTCACCCCTGTGTAGCTGCACACCCATAGATAGATCTCTGTGTTGACGTATCCTGGAGCATAGACTCACACCTGCTATAAACCAAGCATTACTGTCATTCTTGGAAGGCAGGTGTTTCTCCAGACCTTAATATTGGCAGAACTAAATCCATCTTGGATACGGACCGCAGGCCATTGAAGCCCATAAAAAGATTACCCGATTTCAATGATTGCCGGACTAGACCCTGTGTGAAACATCTCATGCAGACTTTCAGAAATCAAACATGCCTTTCTCCATCCAGATGCAGAGAAAAAGGTTTCCAAAAATAGATGCTGAAGTGAATGGCTTGCTTTTCAACACTGCCAAACAACCCCCACACTCACGGGTTTTAGTGTGACTGGAGATACATGATGGCCGGGAAGGAAAAAATTACTCACAACCAAAAGAATCCCAAAACAAACAGCACATTTAGACACCTATGCAGATATGTATATGTTTGAGTATAGCAAAGGTCTAGGATGTGTAATCAAGGACATGCAAGTGTTGTAGCAAGTAACTGCATATCAAAGAAACAGTGGTAATTAAATATGTTTTCAGCCTGTGGCAAAAGATAATGCACATTAGCTTAAACCTCTTGCACTGCAGACTAATCTAAGTCAAATAGCCCTGCATTTGCAGCAGGTAACTTATGCCCACGCAGGCTTTCACAGCAGATCAGGCAATGCGGGGATCACTTGTCGCGCTGTGGTAACGTGGTGGCATAGATGAACCTCAGCTGAGTATCTGCTTTGGGGTTATCGTACTGCTGACCAATAAAGTCTGAAGAAAGGGGTATTTTTTTTTCCCTACTCTTCTTCTCTGACCCAGACTGGTACTTGAGAATTTGGCCCTGTGACTCCCACGCTTCCTCAACCCAGTTGATGATGGTCCACACAGCTAATATGTGTTAGGCACCTTTTGTTCAAACAGATATTTTCTAGGAGTGTCCGTGCTCTAAATGTTGAAATTTATTTCCTAGACAATGCATGTGCTGTGGAAGCCTCTGAACTGCTCAGTTCCAGCTTGAAGGACATTCCACAATCAGTAGTTTTAAGAAAAGTGGGAAACCAACTCACCTTTGGAGGAGAGTAGAGATGACAAAGCGGTTGTCCTGGATCCTGTTTACACAGCCTCAAGGAATGGCAAACCACATCGGCATTCATTTCCCTGTCTATGCTGAATGAAATGGTGCATAAACAAAGACTATTATGTTTTTCTGGGCTCTTGAAAGTAGAAGCTATTTCCATGGGAAACTAAATCTTCCCAACACCACACAATAATCTCAGCTCACTTCACCGTGGCCCATAACCGCTGCTCAGGACTGCATTGGGTTCTAATGATTTTCTGCCATGACATCCTACTCAGCATTTAAAATTGGAACCCAGGATGATGAAAAAGGACTGTGCTTTACATACAGCACCTGAATCAAATGCATTATAACTATTCTGGTTTTTTAATCAATCATAAGCCTGACAAAGATTTAAAGGTTAAAGTTAATGCATATGCAAGTTGGCACATATGAATGTTCAATCATTAACTCAACAAAATAACCAGAAATCCTTCAAAGATTCTTAGCCTTTAACCACCAAGCATAAGTGCTAGGATTGTTTCTTTCTTTTTGGGACATACCTCTGGGCTAATCAGGAATTAAATTAAAATGTTTCATTATATCACTTCTTAGCCCTGTAAGCACTTTGCAGTCCCTTGGCTAGTTTTAAAAACAAAAATAAAAGCCCTGGGGAAGAAGAAGGTCTAGTAAAAGCTCTGTTAATTAAACTAAGAACTTTCAAAGAGGAATAAAATGACCTACATTTTTTTTTTTTAATCACTTAGATTAAATAGTAGGCTTCCCCAAGAGTGCACATCAAGGTCGGGGCTGAGAGCATGTAGGGGCTGACAATTAGAAAGCCTGATTAAAGGTAGAATGGAAAGCAACAGCCAAGCAACAAGAGTGTGATTTTATAGAACCTGTCTCTCACACACGGGTTATTCAAATTCCTCCCTCAGTCAAATGAGCTGAATTTCAAAAGGTAATTGCATCAGGTGGGCCTGATCTGAGATTTAAATGGAATATCAAGATGGTTACCAGTGGCAGCCTGTGTTTAATCACTCAGGAATAGCTGTGCCAAATGCCAAACCAGAATCACTTTGAAGCATCTCTGCTTTAAAAATAATGTGATTTTAGGAGTGAAATCCCTCCACTTCAACCTGATAGCATATCTGTACATATCAACAGCAAACAAAGCAAAAATTTGAGAGGACACAGCAATACTTACAGTTCAGCTATGTGTGGTCCATAAAGTTCAGCAAGCACGTAACAGAAACCTTGCAGTTTTTCTAGAAAACATAGTTTTTTATTTTAAGTAATTGAGCATGGTGAAACTTGTTTTACAGCACTCAAAATACAGCAGCATTAGGCTCATTAAGGTGAATGCTGATTTACCTTAGGGGAAAGCATGTGAATCTCTGACCTCAGTGTAGTACCAGAGAATGGGAAAACCTGAATTTCTAATCTTGTCTAAAACCCTTCTGGCTTTAGGTAAGTTACATGATTAAAAAAAATAACTAGATTTTGTTAATTTTTCTGAATATAGCATAATGGAAAAGTCAAAAGAAATTGTGCATGCCACAGCATCTTCTAAGCAGTTTAAACAAACATCTCAGTAGGTTTCAAAGAAAAAAGAAAACAAACACATATATCAAAGAACAGAAAGTGATGTTGGGCTTGATTCTACTCCTAGAACTGTCTGGGAGCATCTGGGGGCTTGTGGAGTTAAGAGAATATGTTTTGTGTAGAGCACGAGTTGTGCAGGAGTAATTGCATTCAAAGAAATAGTTGACACCTTTCATTTGGCTTCCTTTCACAGTCTACAGCCATGTGCTTTTTTGGGATGCTGGCTCAGGTGATTTCCTTAATATGTATGAAACATGTCCTCGATACAACAGTTCATCAGTGATTTCTTTAAGGTACTGTTGTAAAAAAACAGGTGATCCATGTGCCTGAGCAAAGACACTGAGGGAAAGACTGGGGGGGTTGAATACAAGCAGGGCAATGATGTGACAGTTCCTATGAAGGAAAACTGCCTGTTTATTGGCCTGAACAGACTAGAGCTGGTTAACCATGCACATATCCTGCAAAGAAGGTGTCAGGCCTTGCTCCAGCAGGGGTGGTGCTGTGAAATGTCATAAGAGACAGGTTCACACAAGTGCCGTGACAACAACAAACTTGCAGCTCCTCAAATTCCTTAGAGCTGTCATATTCTCTTGCACCTCCATTACCCAGACAGATCTGTACTTGAGGAAGAAAGCACAGAGTATTCTCATCCTTCATCTTTCCCGGAGAAAAGCCATGGAAACACCCAAAGCAGTCACTTCCCCTCCAACTTTGGGCTGACTATTCCATTTTAACCAGCATCAGGCTGGATATGCCCAGGGCTGGGGGGCTACTACATACAGGGTGGGTAGTTCTGCTGCGTGGAGGGTACAAACCCTCGTGGCAGTGACTCCATTGGTAGGCATGGGTGTGCTCCTCCTCCCACAGCTGCTCTCCTGCCAGGACTGCTGGCATCTTGGCTGGCAACCTGCACCTGAGAAAGGAGGACTGGCACCAGGAAGGCATATCAGGGAATTAAGAGAGTTTTCCCAACACCCTCCTACTCATGCTGTTGCAGGCAACTTCTGTAATTACAGTAGCTGATTTTTCTTATCCCATGACAAGTGTTTTATTTCAATCAAGTTATTAGCTTCATTTCTTTGCCTCCTTTGCCACATAACTCCTTACTATTGGCTCTTTAGAAGCAATCTGCAAATAAAAATTGGTCTCCTGACTAGAATTAGATTTTATTCTTGTTCACCTAAAATGAAAGATGTCGCAGACATCAATAATCCTGTGTTTGGCATCTCTGCTGATTAGAACACCCTCTGATGAGGCTTGCCAGTGCAGTACCTGGCTCCCTATAGTAACCTGCAGGCAAAGGTGGCTGGCTTCCCCAACACCTCCCCAGTGCATTGCAGGTGATGATCTCCTTATGATTTTCCCAAACCAGTTGGTTTCTACAACATTTCTGGCTCTGGAGGAGCCAGTTGGCTGCTGCAACCTTTCCTGGTGTCTGAGAAGAGAGGAGAATTTGGCTGCCCATCAGCTCTGGAAAGCTGATATAGGTGTTTTGCTGGTCACACGGATTTCCTTATGCATATAGGAAGCTTAATGTGTAATTACCACACAGTGTAAAAAATGATGGGAGGGAAAAAGAATAGTAATAATGTTAAATTATCACTGAGCACATAAAATCTTCTTGAAAGATTCAGATGCCATTCAGACTTTGGCTTTCAAGAAAACACCAAGACCAAAGCCACAGAAAGGATTTACAGGACTTGCCATTGGAGCCAGCCTGCATTCATGTGTTCACAAATCTCCAGCTCTGCTAACACACACAAAGAGAGGATATTGCAGAGAGAAATCTCTGTTAGGAAGAAATGTAAGTCAGAAAAGAGGGGAAGAGAAACAGAAATAACTATGAGTGTTCAGGGGCAAGAAAAGAGCTTAAACAAAACTAAATGCTGGAAAAATTAGAGAAAATATATCGTATGACTTGCTTCAGGTAGAAGCAAGTCCAGAAGGTTTTTCTCTATAGCTTCATAGTCCTGGAAACACAAACTCTGGCTGAATCCCAGAGGACAAATATTTGCAAAAAAGATGCTATTATCATGTTGCCATTTGCACTTGAGCTCTAAGGTGTTTACACAGCAGTGGTCAACACAGAAGCAGAGCATGACTCAGAGGCAAAGCCAGAGGCAGAGGTTCCCAAAGCACATTTTGGGTATCAGACACCTCTGTGTCATCAAGCAGACAGTCATTATCCAGGTAAACATAAATTCTTGCTAACAACATCTCTTACGCTGTAAATACTGTCCCTTCCCCTGGACCTGGCCTTTCTATCTGCTCAAGAGCCTTCCTCACTCATGCCATTACTGTTCTTATTCTCATAGGTTTATTTGCCATGTCTCTTGAATCATATACATTGCAAGTATTTCCATATAAATGAGGATGTGGTTCTGTTTTCTACACAGCCTGTGAGATTGAGTGGGACCGACAGGTACCGAAATTTTCTCTCTTTTTCTCTAAGCATTTTTTGTTCTTGAACATCACATAACTTTACAGAAGGCTTGATCCAAACCTGACTTGACTGTAATCAGAATTATAGGAGGCCCTCAAAAAATCCCACTTTCTGGGGTTTTTGGAGTTTCTACTCCTTTTTATGCCTTAGGAAAAGCCCTGCTGCCATTAATTTGTTGCTGTTATTCTTGTTATCGATTGTAGGCATGTGCATAATAATGAAATTGTTTCTCCAGGTGAAATGCATGACCTGCTTTAGTAGGTTTGCTCCTCACGAGCATCCAAAGCTTTTCTACTCTTTAAAGCAGCAAGAAGAAGCTGCTGATTCCTGCTGGGCTGCAGTGTTCACCTCCCAGGAGAGGATAAATCGGGTTACACTGTAGCTCCCACACAATCCATAGGATTTTTCACTCCTTTCAAGTTCAGGGTCATTTTTTTTTCTACTGGGTATATCCATGCATCTCAGAAGGTAACTGGATTATACAGATTCAACTAAAGGGATAATAGGATTTTATGTGTGTAAAGAATGGCAGCTGAAAAGAAATATCTTGACATGTCAGAAGAACAAGGTCCACTGAGTGAATCATGAACGCAGAGCTAGCATGTCATAATTTAAAGAAGAAAATTGTATTTTAATAGCAGGATCAGTGCTTCTAATTGCAACTTCATGGTTGTGTGCCTGTAATTTAAAACACTGAGGATATGACTTATGGAATAGAAATCAGATAAATGTCTTCTATCAATGAATGAATCCTAGCAATTAGCTCCCTGCCCCATTCTGCACTGGGAAATCCTCCCTTGGAAAGGAAGGAATTAATATTCTATACATATCTTCTGTGAAACTAGGGTCTACAGAGTGAGATGGTTTCTCAGAGATACAATTTGTGAAATCATATAAAAATGACATTTTAATGAAGAATTCTAAGCCATATTTTTACATTAATAACGTCAAAAAGATATCAGGAATATGAGATCTAGTAACTTAAATAGTTATAGGATTGGTCTGTGAGGCACAAAGCTATTCTGGCATTCAAACTGTTCTCTATTTAGGGGTGTGCATGTGGAGCTCCAAGCTCCTTTGGGTAGATAAAATAAGGGGCAGAAAAAGGGGAGTCTTACATATATTTGTATTGAATAGCTGTTGCTTTTGAAATTTGTATCACCAGTTACATTTCAATGGCTTTTCTGTGCACACCAAATGCTCACATCTTACACCTGTCAGCCTCATCTCATTTTGAAAATTTTACAATAGCAGCTCCTATACCTGCTGAAAACATTTTCATCTTCACCGTTGCTATAAAGACCCATATTGCCAAGAAGGAGGAGCAGTGGGGCATACAGTGAATCTATTCTCAAGCTGCTAACAAAGACACAAAGGGGAGAGAAAGGAAGGGAACTGGTCTGCATGTGTTGGTGCTCACATGTGTGCAGGGCTTAATACAGCCCCATTCACTCTAAGTTTGGAACGAAATCCCAGCTCTGAATCTAAGTGAAGACATGCCACTGACTTTCCTGTAAATAGCCACTTGCTATCTCCCAGCTACACACCTTTGAGAGGTGGATGAAGTTTTCTCAGACTTCATATGAGAGTTTTTGATTAACAGAGAAATACATCAGCACCAACACGACAGATGGCGTATTATTTGGTACTTACCAGGTATGTAGTCACACAGTCTCTCCACGGCTGCTTTTACTGTACTGTTGTGCCACTGTGCAAGCTGTTCGATGACAGACACCACAAGCACGCATCCTTCAAGCAAACAAGAAACCAAAAAGAGGGAATAACATTATCTGTGAAATGTGAGGAAGTGCCCTGCACCACAGAAGTACTTCTGGCATCTTTGGGCATTTCATTTTTTTGAGGTATTCCATGGCAGATAGGTGTTCAAGGGGAAAAAATATCAATTAATTTCTGTCTTCATTCATACCCTGTAAGTTATTACAGAGAGGATGCTGATTCCAGAGGAGCACACAGAACAGCCTGGCTTTTACAGCACTGTATGATGCTCCTGGAAAAATGACGCCATTCTTTCACGGTTGAAAATTGAGGAGTTGAGGGGATAGCCAATGTTACAACTGCCTGCTTGGTCGCCTGCTCTGTCGTTTTATCTCACAAGAAAAAAGGCACAGGTCTGTACTTGACAGGACTTTTACATCTCTCCACAAAAGCTGCTCAGACAGGAAACCAAATGTTTGTGACTGCCTTCAGAAGAGATGTCACACCACTGACATGTGCTGACCATGACAGAGCATCCATTGCATCATTTCTTCACAGACCTTCCTCTGAAGCCCAGCAATGCTCAGCACACACAGGGGTGCTGAACCCAGCTACACATTTGTTAAAACCAAAATGTCTTCACAGTTCATTCTGCTCTGCTTCTGTGGTTGGAAAGAAACCACTTCCTATGACCTACAATTCTGGTTATTTCTCATCACTAATCTGGGTGTGAACATGGCTAGTGAAGTTTCTTGAGATGTGCAGCATGTTTCCTGCTGTTTTGGGGATTGAATAGATTCAATGTGATCCCCATGGAACAGTCATTCAAAATCCACAATGAGCATTCATTTCAAGTCAATTTGAAATTGCTGCAGGTCTGCATTGTGCTTTCTCTGCAGTGGCTTCACAATTTTATGAGGAATACATCTTCGGTGATGCAAAGTCTGCCCACTGTAGTCAGACCTCTTAGCCAGAGTGAGATCACTGCCTAGACTCAGAACCTGTGCAAGAGAGGCAGGTATCCCAGGCAGACAGGAGACAAGGAGCCAGGATGCCAATTTCCAGCAGCCTGAATAAAGACTTCTCTTTGAAATCCCTGTAACTGAACTGTGTTTCCTCTCCTATGCAAGAAATCTCGTCTCACAGACTTGCTCTAGCAGAGTCTAGAAATGGAGGTGAACTGCAGTAATTTGATGTGGCTGCAGACTCATCTTTTTCCAAAGCTCAAGAACATTAATGTTCAGGTTTTCAGACTGTCAAAACTCTTCAAAGTGAGCTTATAAATTCCTTCCAAGAACCCTTACCTATGTGCTATTAAATCAAAGTGCTGTTCTTCAACATAAATAACTTTGATGCTTCTATGGCAAGTAAAAGAGAAGGTAGGGCAACTGGAACTTGCTATAAGACCAATATTTTTGAGTTTTCTATTACTTCTTCTATCTAAATACAGTAATCCAGTGGAAATTACAGTGAATTTGTCACCTCTTTTACAGGGATAAAAGTCCATTTCTACATACTTATTAAATAAAAGGCTCACTCTAGATCCTCTGCAGAATGATTTATGAAGCATACTAAGAACCATTACCTCCAGTCAGCCTAAAAGAATTGAAGAATAAATGGAGACAGATGTGACCAAGAAAAACCCTGAAGCAAGACATTCCTTCTTTCCTGCCCCCCTCCCCAACTACCCAAATAGCCAGAGGCTAACTAGTCCCAGGAATTAATAGCTAATTAAAAACTTAATAGCTGAAAATAAAAAAAAGTTTAATAATAGAGAGCCAAACTAAAAGCAAGGGGGACATCCAAGATGAAGGGTATAGCACGTTCAGGTCTTGGTCTCAAAGAACAGGCCAGGGGCCATCTGGCCCAGGTTTAACCTTAGCACAGCCTCATCATGAAATAGTTTGGATTGGAAGGGACCTTTCCAGTCCAAGCCCTCTGCAGTGAGGAGGGCCATCTTCACCTAGATGAGGTTGCTCAGAGCCCTGTTCAACCCAATCTCAAATGTTTCCAGGGATAAGACATCCAGCACTCCCACAGTGATAGGGGTGGAAGTTAAAGAATGCAAGAGACTTCAGCTATTTTAGTGCAAGTCATGCCCTGCACTGGCCTCAGGAACAGAAACCAGACCCTGGCTCCTTTGCCAGGGTAGTGTGGGAATAGCCTTGCTGGACTGACTCCATCCTGTAGCACTGAGATGGCAGTGCACATTCTGAAAACACATCATAACACATCTACAGCATTACGTAACTTAGTTCTTATAAGGCTGCATTATTAACATACATGAACAACCTACAGACAACAGGAACTACCCTTGCCCTGACTTCTATGTCTGTTTTATTCATGAGGATGGAGGCTCAGAAAAATTAAATTACCTAAATGATGACTTAACCACAAAACCACACAGTCTTTCTGTGCTTTCCTTTCTACTCTTATCAAGGTCAGATGTTCATCTATCAATCTTGCTGTCTAGAAGTCAGAAAGACAAAAGGAGTCCAAGCAGAGAGACAGGGAGAAGCTAGCCCTTTGATATTTTCCAAGGTGCACAGCTTTTGTTGTTTTACCTCTCATTCTTTTGCATCATGAGCTTGAGGAATCTACAGAATCATAGAATTGTTTAGGTTGGAGTTGACAGTGTCACCTACTGCAGCAGAGAGAAGTGTTGCTCATTTTGCCTGTGCTGTGTAACTCAGTGCTCCTGCACCTGCAGCCAGGGGCTGCAATAAAAAGGGACTATGGACAAACAGCTCAAAATCCAAGAAGTTGGGCCGAGGATAAAAATACCATTGATATTTCCCTTTTCTCTGTTATACAACAGACAGTCTTCACTGAAGATGTAAGTTGCTCTTTCATGTTTGTCAAAGTACCACAGAGGGAGTGAGAAAAAAAACCCAAAACTATTTTTGGTTCAGCTCTGCCAAACAGAAACAGAATTCTTAATCACAAACACAACCATGCAGGTATCCCCACTCAAGGAGCAGTCTCACAGCAATTAAAAGAAAATTTTTTGTGTTGATTAAGTCAGATAGACACCTTTTCGTCTATTGAACCAGGCCCAAAGGCAAATCTGCTTCACGTGAGGATGAATGGAGCCAACGCTGAGTCTGAGCAGTACTTAATGCAGTACCTCAGGCTACTAGATGCTATATGAATATAAATAACAGTAACAACAGCCTGACTACTTGGGAAAAACACACAGAGCTGAACTTCAAAATGTTTGCTCTCATAAACTCATCTTCACTCTCACAGAGAGGATGTTTCTGCTCGTGCTATTACACCCTTCCCACCTTGGCCACTTGCAGACCACACCTTGGTTATCCAAATGCAGTTATTCCACATGAATTGCCACGCTCCATGGGACAACTTGATAGACAAAGTCTTGGCTGATTTTCAAAAGGATCTGCTGTTCCTCAGGCACCACAGCTGAAATCTCTGGACCTGAATTTGGAGCGTCTCCCTGCCCTCTGGTAGGAAGGGTGCACACCAGGAACACATCCCACGAACACGTGCCATTGGCTGATCTGCTCTCTGTCTTCCCCATCTACCTGGGCTTTTATCAGTTGCCCTTGGTCAACCTGTCCTTACTCCTTGTGGTCTGCTGCTGTGAGCTGTGCCCTGGTGGATGCCTGCTTATGTGTGCATTCTGCTGGCCTCAAAGCCTTTCATTTAGGCTGATGTCATCAGGAGCAGTTTTTGGGCTGGAGATTCTAAAATACTCATGAAAAAGGTTGAACCCTGCGAGGAGGGATGAGGAATGTCCTAAGGGGACTCAGAGTGGTAGAGGGAGCCTGATCTACCTAAGCTCCGTGTCTTTTTCATGGAAACATGCCTCCCCAGTAATTCAGGTTCATCCTCTAGGAGAACCTATCTCTGGTGTTGGGCTATAGGTAAACCTTCAAGAGATGAGTGTCTATAAATTTAAGTTAACTCAGACTATCCTTGCTTATACTACAAACCTGCTCTCTTTTTATCATCTTCCTCTGGATTGAGTGGCAGGAAAAGAAATGCTGACCAGTTATCCTAGTTTTTAATAGGTCTTAATTCCACTGGCTAAAAATGGAAAATAATTAGTTAGCTAAAAAGGACAGGGGGAAATCAGACATCTTTGACTGTAAAAATCTCACTGCTTTAATTACTTATGACATGTGCAAGAATATAAACTTTTTAGTACTATAGCATCAGTAGAAAAGCACGTCCAGATCTGGCCAGTCATTAGCAACTATTGCTTGCTTTTAATTTACCAGATATTTAGATGTGATTTATTTCTCATCATGAGCTGGGCACATATAAGGCAATGTAAATAGGCTTAATCATTAAATAAAGCTCAATTTTTATTTTTTTTCTTTTTTTACAGTTGCACATGATTTTCTTTAGAAACAACTTTCAGTACGTTGATTCTGCTGTCTCACTTCAATAATAGGTTTCAATACCTTGACAGGCTGAAGGATGTTTTCTCTGAAAGAAATTCATTGGCATTATAATACTCACTAGGCATTAGAAACTAGACTCTTGTATTAATAAATGCCTGTTGCTTTTAGCGATGGTTTGTCCCATCTGCTATTAATTTCTGAAGAGATAAGACAAGACCATAACCATTTTGCTCGGTGCAGTAAGGTGAAAACTCATACATCAGGAAATACTTCTCTCCATGTATTTGAAAGTAGTGTGTAATAAAAAAAAATGCCATTTCCAACAAGCCCAGGAAAAAAAAAATCATACCCCATTAATAAAATCAGAACTAGAGGAATTCAGTGCTTAGCTGTGAAGCCTCTGGCAGTTTGAGCAGACTATTTAACTTAATCCACTTCTGCCACACAAGTTTGAAAGGATCTATAATTAGAATTCTACCTAGGGATGTCAAAAAGTATCTGGATAGTGAAAGCTGCCTCCCTAAGTTTCAGATTTGTAGGTACATTTGTCTGAGTAAAACTCTGTTAAATAGGTTTTCTGGCACCTGGCACATCCTCCTTTGCCATCCTTTGCTCATGTCTCTGCATGATGAATTTCTTTCTCACCCCTCCAGTCATAAAGTATATGTACCCACAGAGTACAAGGAAGACATAAGTCCAAAAAAGTGGCCTTGGACACCAATAAAAACCCTGCTGGCCAGGCTGTGGCTACTCTGCGGCCACTCTGCTCGCTCCTGATGGAGCAGGAACTGGTGCCTTGCTTGGTGATATGGCAAACCTCTGCCTAAAAATCTGTCTGCTGTAGCAAGGCTCTGCACACAAGAAGCCATTTATCACATTCCTGGCTTTATACAGAAGATGAAGGCTTTCCCAAAACAGTCTTTGCTTCTTCCATTTATAGATGATCCTAAGCTCCAAAGGCATCTCTTAAAGCCTAAAGGTGGGAAGACCCAAGAACCTGTCTACAAAAGATGATATTGCTTTGTGCTGATACAGTTGTTCTGGCATAAAAACACCTCTTTCCAAACTAATCTTATCCAGTTCCAGTTCAACCTGCAACAAGACATTCCTCATTCACATGGGGTGCTAATAAGAAATAAGGCTTTCTCCTCTGAGATGGGGACATCCATGTGGGTATTCTAGGTGCAGGCAGACCATGGCTATGCAAAGTTACAACACAGAGAATATTTTCTTTTTCATATAATCATAGAATGGTTTAGGTTGAGAGGGACTTAAAAGATCATCTTGTTCCAAGCCCCCTGTCATGGGCATGGACACCTTCCACTGCACCAGGTTGCTCAAAGCCCCATCCCACTCGGCCTTGAACACTGCCAGGGATGGGGGCAGCCACAATTTCTCTGAGCAACCTGTTCCAGCATCTCACTCACTATATATTCCTTTCCTAACAGTGCTCAATATCCATATTTCCTTCCTGCACTGCTTCTCATTACTGAGCTGATACTTTCAAATAACAGCCCTTAACAACCTCAAGATTTCATTCCAGCACGGAAATATTCAGCTCAAATGACATAACCATTTATACAAAGTAAGGACAGTTATCTTCCCATATATAGCCAGAGGATTTGTTGCTTTGAAAGGTAATTTGGAAATGCATCTGAGTGATAAAGTCTTTTAATTCAGACTTTGTTTCCTATCTCATTTACAGTATTAAGGTATTTTGCAGAGATACTGAAGTGATGGAATACAATTATAGGTAGCCATATTCAAATATGTTGGCATATACAAGATCCTTTCATCCTTAATTTGCTAAGTCTTATGAAATATCTTGGAAACACTAAATGGTACACTATTAACAAACCTGTCACTGGGCATTAAATTGCACATAGTATAGTGGCTAAAGACATTTTTAAAATATTAATATCAATATAGCAGCATTTTGAGTGAATTTGTAACAAATTCCTGGAATACCAGTTATGATTTCTGTTGCTCATGCAAAAGCAGTGGGCCACCTTAGGCCCCCTAATTCAGAGCCCCAATCATTCATTTTTATTTCATTAAGACATCCAACAAGGACTCTGATACAGCTATGACAGTACAGAAAATTCAGTTTTTTCCATCTAGTGGAAGACTCTGGTATCCATACCTGCCAGCCAAATGTATCCCTAGTGTGTCCTTCATTACACTTGAAAGAGCCCTATTTAACAAAATCTATAACCCCAGGCATTTCCAATAGAAATGTTTTCTGTATTAATTAAGAGGGAAAAAACCCCCTGCGTATTTATGTGTGACATTAACACATTTCTCTTTCCAAAACCAGGAAAGGGTATTGAAAATTTACTGAAGCCCAAATGCTGTCAGGGGCAGTTAATGTAAGTGAATAACTTCATCCTTGTTGCAAAGGCTTCACCATTTTAGGATTCTGAATGTGAGAAACTTTTTTTCAGATATACAGTTCCTAAGAGCAGTAAAAGTGATTGCCTCAAACATAAGCAGAAGATCTCTACAGGGTTAACACATGAACAAGAGTGAGAGGCCCACACGTGGCAATCAGCATCCAAATAGACAATCAATAAAATAAGATCATTATACTCAACAGAACCATCAGTAATGTAACATGTACAAGACTACCCATGTCTACAAATGCACATGGATGTGACTGTGTATTTACACACACATAGATGTGGACGTGTTTGCATGCTGAGCACATCTTTTTATTGTGATCAACAGATATATACCTTTTACAGTCATAGGCTTTCACTAAGACTTGGGGTGATTTTGGAAAAGAAATTTTTACCATCAGTTGCCGAAAAGCTGCTGAATAGTTTCCCTGGTATCTCTACTGTACTATTCCCATGCCTGTGTTTATTCTAGCAAAAGTATAATCACAGGAAAAATGTTATGGTCAAATTTAGTATTTATTGCTGATCATCAGGTCAAACTTTGTTGCTGATTAAATGGAGCAATGTTGGTGAAGTGAGCAGAGCTGCTGTGGCTTGGAATTGACTTTGCTGTAATCAAAGTCGATTCCCAACCTTTTAGAGTAAAATACATTGTGGTGCTACACTGATATTGGGCATGGCTTTTTTACAGAACTCACTGAGCTGTAAATTATACGTTCTGTCATGGTGCCCCCCCAGACAATATGTGCACAGCCACTTTGTCTGAGCGCAGTTGTTAGAAGCCTCCAACCCCATTTGGCATGTTCCATTGTGTGAAGTTATCGGGAACTCCGAACGCCACCCGTCCTGCTGCCACTCCACAGGGCATATTTCATCCCTGCACTCATGCACAGCTAGACAGAGGCAAACTGTTGAGGACAATGACTATCACGCAAATCAACACAGGTAAAGGTCAGCATTTTATGCTGCCAGTAGCTCAGAAACACCCGTTCTTTAATGCAATCAGAGCTGGAAATATGTTTCGAAAACATGCTCCTTCATACACTAGGAATTGTGTGCTCCCGGCTGAAGGGAGGTGGTGACCCGCAAAGGTTGCTGAGAATGGCATTATATTGAGCACAAAGATGGGGAAATTTGCTTCCCTGGCTGCTGACCCACAGGATTACTGCTTACTTGCAGAGAAGATGGAGAGTGCTGCTGTCCGGCCCTATTGAGGGCTCCCTGACTAATCGCCTCGTTCCATAAAGGGCAACCAAAGTTAATCGCCAATAGAGCACAGCAGTCTGCTGCGGGGGGGGGGGGGGGGAATAAATAAATGCTGCTCTTTGCAAATGCTGCTCTTGCAGTCACAGCACAGAACTCCCGAAATGCTGGCCTGGAGTATGTCCTCTTACACAACCTCTGCCCTAGCAGACGATCTATACCATCTAGGCTGTTCTGAAGGGACAGGGCAGACACAGTTTGTAAAGATCTCTGATGAGGTCTTCTACAGATTTCTCAGGAACAGATTACTGTGCTCACTTATCATTGTCATAAGAAAATCCTCCTCCTAACCTGAATGTCCCCACTGGTGCCCATTTCTGTTACTTCTTGCCATAGCTCTTATGAACCTGGAGAATGGATCACGCCTTTAATATTTTCAAGGACAGATATGTCTTTTCTCAAGTTTTTCTTCTCTAGACTAGTTAACTCTAATTTATTCACTCTTTCTTTATAGCTTATGCTTGTTTTTCTCTGAAACCTCCTGTCACTCTGCATCACTCTTGATGCACAGCCCCAAAAGGGAAGTCAGAAATCCCTCTGAGGCTTTGTCAATGCTGAGAAAGGTAACAGGTTGCTTCACATGTCTTGCACGCTAACTTCTGTTCGCACATCTCGGCGCGTGCCGCATGTGCGCGCTTTGTGACAGCAAGCCATCACTGTGCCACTACAAGCCCGGATGATCTCCCCTAGGGATGCTACCCAGCCCATTGTTCCTCATCTGCTGTGTGTGTCATTGACTATTTCTGCTGAAGTGCCTTCAATATTCCCATATTGAAATTACCTTTTCAGATGCAAGTATTCCAAGTTGTCAAGATTGTTTTGAATTTATTTCTTCCCTCCATTTCACTTGCAAACAATTTCAGCTTTACAAGAACTGCTAATTTAATAGCACAAATTTCATTATCCTGGCTAGAGAAAATATGGAATGATAGTATGTTCAAAAGAGAAGTCCAAGAAATATATGATTTTGTACATCCATTTGCGTAGTGAATGAGACACTTGTAATTACTCTCTGAACAAGACTACCCATCCGTTTTGTTCTGCCCTGTAGAAGCTTAATCAATGTCACACATCTCTCAACCATAAGATTAGTGCTGAGGTGGTGCTAAAAGACTTACGAAAGCCCAGCTATAATATCTACTTCTTATTCCATGTCTACATGGCATTATCCCATTGGCAAAGAAAATTAGGTTGATCTGACGCTACTTTTGAAAGTTGTTTTTAAAAAGTTTTAACTGTTGCAGGATTTTTGTAGGATTTGATGTTTAACTGACTAATCTACCATTCCCCAAATTCCTTTTCTTGCTATATTGAAGTGAGATGAATACAGAAGTTCCCTTCTGCCTTTCAGTGTCTCCCCGACTTTCTGCATCCTCCAGGGCAGCTTCTGCCTTTCCTGAGGTTGCGTCAGGTACCTCTGGATGAAGTCACCTTTGCTAGAGAACAGAGCAATTTGCAAAAACCCTTAAAGGGCTCTGTTGTAATTCAGGGTGGAATTGAATGAAAGCTTTCAAAATCAGTAGAAAAATGATGAAACATTAACACCAGTGTCAACAGTTTAGCAGTTTTGCTGTACTGTCTTTGGGTACCTTAACATTAACTTAAGTAAAACTTTGCTTGCCCCATGAAACAGGCAGCATTTTCCTCATTTAACAGCTGGGAAAGTAAAGACCTGAGTATATGAGGGATTCATTCATGCTTAATTTTTGAGAGAAAAGTACACCGCATCTCCTTCTCAGAATGCCGCACTGAAACAGTCAGGCTGCACTCAGCAAAGGGATTTCCAGGTCTCATCCTGAAAAAATCCCTTAAGCCAAACTGCCCATGAGTAACAAACCCAGAAAGGAAAGCCAGACCCAGCATCCAGCTCCCAAACCAGGGCACAGAACAAAACCTCACTGCCTTTGCAGGAGGAAAAACAGCTTAGTGGGCTTTTGCATGTAGGAAAACTTGCAAAAGCCCTTTCACCTACCATAAGGAAAAACCAGAAGAATATATCACATGCAAAGAGTGCAGAAGGCCCAAAGGAAGGGCCTGAGCTGATTTCACAGAATTCAAAAAGGGTGGCATTTTACCAGCCTGGGGAGACAGGAAATACTGATGGAGAAAAAGGACTGTCAGATGTCGGGAAAGTTTTTCTTGTGACAAGGCCAAAGAAAGACCATTTACCTGGCTGTGGTTAGGTACTGCTACAGACCAGTTATCTTAGTGAGGAATTGCTTAGGTATACATCTGATCCTGTGGTTGGGAGGGTTAATACTGGGTGCTTTTCCCCCTCTTTGCCGTAACTCTAAAATGAAGTAGTATTAAACCCCATTTTAGGTTGCAACACTCCAGTTGTTTTGTTTCTACACCAAGTCAATTATGAAAAGAGTTTCTCTGAATGAAGCAGCCACATTTTTCAGGAAAACGGAGAAAAAATGATGTGATTTTTTCTACAGTTAGGAAGGGTGATTAAAACTTCTGTCTAAATCTCACTGGAGGCACACCCTCCTCTCCTCCAGCCCTATGCCATATTGGCACATAGGTGCCTACCCAAAATACATTTTCCAGGATCTGCTAAGGGCAGGGAAGCCCCTTGAATTACCCAACTTCTTTGCCAGTACGACTGGAATATACTGGGGCAGATGGTGGTGCCTACCCAGGGAGTGTTGCAAGCAAGGGGAACAGAAGGAGGAAGCAACCAAGTTGTAGCACATTTAACAGAGGTACCAGAGCTGCACTTTGCTCTCCTGTCATATTATTTCCATGTATTTCTTCAAGAAGTGTGATACTTTCAGTGGAAAGGCTTAATGGGAAATATTTTCTTGGTTTTGTTACTGAAAGAGCATTCACTTTCTGACTGGATTTGGCTACTAACATAGCAATCTCAGTCAAGCAGGTGGTACACAGGAGTGATCAGAAATTCAGTGTGTAGCCACCTCATTTCCCTCAGAAAAGTGAGGCAGATAACTTTGAAAGATTAGACACCTGACCACACATTCAAACTTGCATGAAAAAAACCCATTTCTTCAAGAAAATCTCCTATGCATTTAGCAATGGGAATTTCTCACATTAAAAATTAGGTAAGATTTAAGGAAGAAATTCTTCACTGTGACGGTGAGAAGGCACTGGAACAGGTTGCTCAGAGAAGCTGTGGATGCCCCATTCCTGCCACTATTCAAGGCCAGGTTGGATGGAGCTCTGAGCAAGCTGATGCAATGGAAGCTTCCCTGCCCATGTTAGGGGGGATGAACTACAGGAACTTTAATGTGCCCTCCAACCCAAACTATTCTATTATTCTCTCTGATTCTAAGAAATCATCTTGTCCTTGATCTGTAAGGCCAAGAAGACACAGAAGTACTCATATCTCTTTCTCATTACCTTCTCAGATGGTAAGCCAACTAAGAGTCTGGGGTTGAGTTTTAGGAGGATGTGCTCCTGAAAGGGCTGGTCACCAAATCAGATGCAAGAGCTGACATTACCCCTGCTCCAAGCCATGGCAAGTGCAACCACCAATTCCTCTGTGCGTTCCCTTTCTGCTTGAGAAAAGGAAGGGACACAGTATTTTCAAGAGTTAGTAGAAAGAGCAGCTAATCAGCAAAAGCCCAGAGTTGGCCATCTGGGGTAGCAGCCAACAGCCCTCCCTGACAGGCCTGGCTCATGCCCCTTTTAGCACTATCCACACTTCATTTTTATCTTGTGGTTTACAGAGATGGGCACAGTCTGTTTTGGTCCTGAGTCAAGCTCACAAGGATGTTTTTAGCTGAAGGGACACCTCAGAAAGAGAAACTGGTGTGGGAGGCAGTGGTTTTCTCGTCTCCTCCCTGAAAAAAGAGATGCTCAGTGGTCCCAGCAATGGGGCTAGTACAGCTCCCCCCCCTTTAGGAAGGAAAAAAAGGACAAGTTCTCTTGCACAAGGCAACTTCAATGCAATATGTGGTATTTAAAAGTTTTCTGGGTCAACAGGATGGAAAGGACAGACAATGCTCACAACCTGACATCCAAAAACCACCAGTGTAAAAATCCCACAGATGAGCATGATCACTGCCTTTCCTGTGCCATCAAAACTGTTATTGCCTTAAGAGCTCACTACTAAACAACACCACTTCCCCCTAGCTCTGGCAGCTGCTCGGTCACCGCCTGCATGGCTCCCAGCCCAAACAAGGACAGCCTCACAGCCATTTCTGTTTTTCACCTCTTGTTCTCACGTTCTGGCTGGTGGCTGAACCACCTCACCACCCTGACTCTACTCTGCTTTCTATTCACCCTGCCCCACCAAAACTGTCAGGGGCACTGTGGGTGGCTCAGAAGTGGGGCAAAAAACTGCTTTTAGCAAGTTTAGGATTATTATTTCTAACTCTATTCCCTGAGCCATAGTGAAAAGAATTATTTCCTTCTGAAGGATGGAGAGCAGTGACAGGGTTTATGTTTCCAGCACAAAGGTGCCTTGGGAAGCTAGAAGAACTGCAGAATTTTAAGGCTGAAAAAGGCCTGTAAGATCAACAAGTCCCCCTGATGACAAAATAAAGCATATGACTGTAATGCATAAGACATACCCATTTGCACACTTAAAAAATATAACCTACCACATCTCCCTAGGTATATGGATTGTAATGCCAAGGGCATTTCTGGTGCAGAGATATCCACAGTCTACACTGATTCCAGTGTTACCAGTCTTGCTCTGGGAATCACTTAGCCAGCTGAGACTGCAGGATACCTATCCCCAGCTATAGGTACTGTGGGGATCACCACAGTCACTGAAGTCACGTGAGAAGGGGGTTGCCAACTTGCCCCACTTCTGTATGGGTCATGCAGACGTGTGTGCTCACAAAAAGGAAAGGAAATGTGAGGAAGCAGCCTTTGCAACCCGGCTATCCAGACACGATCATCCAGACCACAAAGTTTCTCTGGCCCCAGTATGGACTGACCATCCTTAAGAACAGTTTTCCAGTCACTGAAATCAATGAGTAGACCCTGGGCAAGCCTGAAGGGAACCTTCCTGCCAGTTAAGCAAAATGCATTGTGAACCCTAAGAAACACTAGGACCTCCTAACATCCTATTTCCTGATCCCACACCTACCGACATCAAAGCCAACTTTTCAGATGCCATTCCCTACAGAGCAAAAACATGAACTTTGGGAAGCAGCAGTCAAAAACAGAATCATAAAATAATTCCAGATCCCATGATGGCCTTGCAAAATCTTCAGTGACTGTTTCACCAAAGACTACAAGCATTTTGCAGTACAGCTGTTGAAATAGATAAAGAAGCAATTTATGATGTGAATAGCAACTCTCAGCTCACCAGTGGAGTAAGGAATGAACTAGTCCAGCAGGCAAACAAAACCTGGATACATACCAACACAGGTGTGTCCTTTGTACAGCCCAAAGGGGAGCGAAGGGGGTCGTGGGTCTTTTCCACGGGGCAGAGGGGAGGAAGAAGCAGCCTTCAGCAGAAGCAAGAGCCAGAGGATGCAGAATAAATTAAGGCATGTTTGCCTAGACCCCTTCATCCTAAAGAAGAAAAGAAAGAAGAAATAAGGAGGGAAGGGTGCATGTGGACCTATATTTCCTTAACTCTGAGGGAGTATCCTGCATCCGTGCAGCTTGAGGAGAAAGGAGACTGGCGTGCCTGTGCAGCTGTAAGTAATGCAGGGACAGATTCCCAGGCGGGGACAGAGATGTCTGCCCTCTCATGGGGTGCATGGAGGATCCCACACTCGCACATTGCAGGTGCTCTCCCAACCCCTCAGCCCCTATCAGGCCCTGCCACCCATTAAACCCAGCAGGTCCCACAGACCTGGGCACACTGTGACCAGGCTGGGAGGATGCCCCTGTGGCCCCAGGCTGCTCTCCACACCCCCACGCGACCCCGCTGCCCCATGTGCAGCTCTTCCCAACCTGCTGGCCTGGGAGGACCAAGAGGGTTGGATGAACAGCTCTGGCTCAGCGCTCCCGTGTCTCCTGCAGTAGCAGTAGATGACTAACGACCTTGAACCACAGCAGCTGCCGGAGCCACTCAGCATTAATAACACAAGACACTCCCCTGAAAAACTAGTGTTGCAAAAAGGGGAAAAAAAAAAAACCAACTCCACAAACCCTTCCCCCCTGCGCCGTTGCTCCTCTGCCCTCTTCCGCAGAAAAGAAAAAAAAAAAATCTCTTGAGCTGCTTCTGTACAATTTCTGACCAGGGTTTCCGTTCAGGAGGATTGAGTGTGAAAAATGAAAGAAGCTGCTCAAGATGGAGCCGCAGGGGCAGGAGGGACGGGGCTGCCGTGCTGGGGTTTTGCCAGGGCTTTAGTTGTGCTGGGACCGAGCCACAGGGATGGGGGACAGCTGCCAGTGTGAAGGCAGCACTGGGAGCTGAACCCCCGTTCCCATCAGCTTTGAGCACATTCGCTTGCAGCCCCCAGCTGCCTGTACGCCTTGAGAAATCCTGAGCTGTTCCTGCTTTTGCAGTCACAACAACTAAAGGTTTCCCTGGCTCTGTTTTTTTTAATCCCTCAGACAAGGCATAAACCAGTCGTTCCCCAGCCTGAAGCAAAAGCAGAGAGTAAAACATGTTTAAACGACATGACTTCAGAGGTGGAACAAGTCCAAACAGCTACATCCCAGGCACTGTGGATGCAAGGATGGCTACAAGGAGGTGATCTAGGACTGAGGCACCGGAGGGACAAAGCTGTGTCCCACCTCCACCTCTGCCTTTTTGTATAAACCAGCGCAAGTCTCTCCCCCTCACAGTGGGCAATGGGTACTCATCTTTCCTTTCCATTCCCTGTCTGTCTCTTTCAGAAGTGGGCAGGCCATTGACATGGGTTGCTAAAGGACAATGAGGAGCCTGTCTCATCAAGTATTCCCCACATGCTTCCCAGGAATAACTAAAAGAGACTTACAAATAGTGTTGTAAAAAGGAAACTAGAGGATGTATTAAAATCAGTGATTCCCAGCCAATTCCTGCAGACCAACACGATCACACATGGATCAGACCTGCTTCAGTATTTAATGTGTTTTTTGCAAACCACTTCCTTCCTTGGGAGCCTCCCCTATGACCTTCTGAAGACAGTCCCAGAAAGTTTGCCTCAACTTTGATAAGGAGGATTTGCCTTGTGCTAACGATAATATAATCCAGTGGCTCTGGGGAAAAAAAAAAAAAAAAAAAGACTATAAAATCTTCAATGTGAATATAAATCACTCTCTATCTCCATTCTTTAAGCTAAGCCATTTATTTTCAAATATATGCTTTTCTTTGAAAAATATAAAAAATAATTAAACCCAAAATGAAGGTAATAACTGTTGCCTGAGTTTTGCAGAACTGTTTCTGCTTATTATTCTCCCTATAGCTAGCAATGCTGGTTTTCTTTTTTCTTTTTTTTTAGTAGCAAATAAACAAAAATCATAGTGCAAAGTACCTTATCCATATGCCAATCCTACTGAAATCTGCAGGATGTTTTTCTTAACGCTGTAAAAACTTGCTATAAAAAGACACTGCTACAGCGACTGCAGCTCCATTAAACCCTTTTTAACACACATATCACTTGGTTCCCAATGACACTTTGAAGTCCTTTAGAACTCTGCATATTGGCTCATGAGCATTTTCTGCAAAAGCAGAGTGCTAATAATAGGCAAGGAAAACCTTCCTAGCAGAGAGGTCTTGGGAATGGTTTCTGCTTTATATCTATTGCAAAGCACAAAGCTAAACAACGGCACTTATAAAGCACAGAGATAGATCCCAAGCTGCTCCCAGGCATGTAAACCTGCAAAGCATGTAGCTGAAGCCAGTAATCAGCTGAGCTATTTTCTTTCATTTTAGCCTGTGGAAAGAGCAGTGAGATAACTGCATGTGTAACACAGAGCTGCTTTGCACTGTACCGTATACATTAGTCAAGCTCTTAAACCAATTGAAGACAAAAAACCCCAAAGCTTTTAAAATCTGCAGTCTGGTCAGAGAAATGAGAGATTTGAATTAGAGGCCACCTGAGAAGGTGACACCCCTCCCCCTGCTGGCCCCTCCCCAGACCAGCGTGAAATCTTTCTTCTTCCCACTCAAATCAGATAGCAAATCCTTTCCTTTTGCCAAGCAGATTTTATATTACTTCCAAGTCCCTGACACGGTAAGACCTAAAGCTGTCTTGGTACAGGAGCGAAGGAGCACTTGATGTTGCCTTTTAATCTTAGCAAGTGCATAAATGATATTAATGGAAGGTAAAAAACAAATCAGACCGGTCCCAAAGGAAAGCATTTGATTATAAATGCTTCCATCAGGTTGTGCACAACACGTAAGTCAGGGAAGCAGACCTAGGTCAAGGGTGACTCAGGAGATGCTGCCTGCCTAGAAATAGAGTATGAGAGCTGGAGCAACTCTTCCCTCTGCAAAGCACCAGGTGCAGAGAGGTGATGTCTGGGGTATCCCCTGCCCGAAAGGGTCTGGCAGGGTCACCCTACAGTTCTTGAGCTGTATCAAAATCAGCTCTTTTTAATGTGTTTGCAACCTGGGCTTGGAGCAGGTCCAGCCAGGTGGCAGAGGAGTGTAGTTCAGGTGGGTGCCCAGGGCTGGTGGGGCTGCTCAGTGTTGTTATAGCCCATGAGTGCCTCAGAGCCCTGAAACGTGCTTTTGGGAAGGATGAGAGCCAGGTGGGTGGAGGAATAAACTCCACAGAAATGCACCTGGACACCCCACTAAGTACCTGCCTGCAGCATTACTCACCTAAATAGCGCTGAGAATGCAGTCAACACTTTGTCTCTCTGAACCTCTATATGTTGCTTTTGAAGAGGAGGCAAGGCCAGTGCAGAGCCAGAGGTGCAGTGAGATCACCATCTCTTGCAGATGGGAAACCCTCAGTGCCCTGGAATGACCTAGCTCCACAGTCATTCGCTAGCTGTTAGGCAGAACACATAGGGTCAGTTGAATTTTTTCAAGGTTGAATTTGGACTAGTGGTACGAGTGATAATATATACATAAACAAATACACATGTATATCCATGATATACACTGGCCAACCTGCTGCTGCTTCCTGCTAAGGAAATGGGAGGGGGCCAGAACTCCCTCCATTCAGCACACAGATGAGGAAGGATGTACCTTGCATTCTCTGCAGGGTTTTGGTTAAATTCTGCTCTGAAGGGAAGTCCTGCAGCTCTCAGTATTTGCTCTCAGGGTGCCAGAACACACTGAAGAACTTTCTCAGCTCACCCAGCTTGATCCAGTCTATCTTTTTTGGGAGTTTTAGCACATGTGAGGCTCTGCAGAGCTAAATCTCAGTTACCATATCCTCAGGTACAGGCCAGTAGCATGTGTGGGGGACACACCATGTAGGAGAGGGCTTTGGTTGGGGGTCACCAGACCCCATTAGCTCCCAATTAGCTGCAGGAGCTAATGACCCATGAAGTGCCCCACTCGGTCACTCCAGCCCAATCTCTCCAGCCACACCCTCAAGCCTCTCTTAGTTTAAGCAGGTCTGAGAGAAACTTGTAGGTGTGTGGCTGCCGAAAACCTGAGACAAAGCATGCAAAGACAAGCTTGAATTTCCATGATGGCAGAGCAGACAGTGTTAGGGAACATGTGTAGCTAGTGAAGAAATACGATCCTCTAGTCTGATCCCAAGAGCAGGGGTGTGGTTTCTGGAGTTTGAAGGACCCACAACATTTCTCCATTTCTTGTGCTTCCATATGAGTTCCTGACACCTAATGTACGTTGGTTTGGGTGGTGGTGTCAGATCAGCTAGGGGACAGGTAAGGTTTCAGCCTCTATCTTTGCTGCCCCTGACAGAGATGCAATGGAACCGAGTTAGGGTTTCTGATTTTCTGAGTAAGGTCTTAGACACAATTTAAGAGTCACCCCTTCCCTGTAGGGAGCAATACGTGATTGCCACTAGAACTGTGAAATGAGATGCGAGAATGAAGTTAGTTTCAATGCTGCTTTCTATAACGGGTCCCTAAAGACCTGTTTTATGTATACAGCAAATACATTGAGAAAAGCCATCAAAAAGAAGAGAGAATGAAAAATACTTCCATGAAGCCCCAAAACAGGACAAGCAAGAATTGGTTTGTCATCTGTCAGGATTAGGGGCTACTTAGATGAAAAAAGAAATATGAAATAGTTATCTTACAAAAGGAGATCAGCTGGCAGTGTATATTTATCTATCCTATTCTGTCCAAGTCACTGCACACATTAATGCACTTTTTTATTTTTTTCTGTTTGGTTAGATTTCTTTTACATATTGATTTTTAAGATATATGCATTTTTTCTCTTTGTCACATTCATGTATGCATTTCTAAGATGATTAAATGTTATACTGGAAGTCTTTCTCTCCCTTTCTTTCCTCTTTGACACGCTGTTCAGTTCTTAAGGGAATAGACATAAGCCTTGTATTTTTGTGTCTGGAGAGATAAAACCTGCAGGAAGAAGCCTTTAGATCAAAGATCTTCTCAGTCCCTTTTCTTCCTTTTATTTTCAAAACGTTGTCCTTTGTGCCCTTTGACTCTGAAGTTCCCAGTGGTTTATTGCGTTGGTTATTTTTCATTACTGCTCTCCAAATTTCTCTGACTGTCATAAGCATCTCTGTGGTTGGTGCATTATCACTGGCACGGATGAACATTTCCAGAGCCCCATGTGGATTTGTGACTGCACCACAGCCAACTGAGTCATTCCCTCTGCCCCAGTTTCCTTATCAGTTGCTGCTTGCAGTTCAAGTTATGCGTCTGTTTCAGAGTCTCTCCATCTCATTGTCATTCAAAGCTGCAGGGAAAGCACTTAAACCAGTATTTTCTTGCATTCATATCGAAAAAATTTGTTCCAAGTTATTGCCATGCAGCAGCTGAGATGATTATCCTTTATTCTGCCACCTTTAATGAAATTACCTGTCCTAGCTTGCAAGGACAGTTAATATGTGTGCTCTTAGAAATGTAAATCGCTGACATGACTGGCTTCAGTTTGGATACATTAAAATGTGGGAACAAGCCTCTTAAGGCTTTCAAACAGGGAACACATGAAAAATACAGATACATCACCCTGCACACTTGAGCACAGCAGGTTGTGCGCTTCTGGGAAGCTCTTGCTGTTAGGGTTGAAAAAAGGGGGTGCCTTTGGATTTTCTACTAAAGATGGCTTTCTGCAAAGCAGGGATCAGATGAACTGCATCCTCAAAGTGTATTTCTCACTACTGCCTGTAAGGAGCCTTACAGTGATTTACATGGCTTAGTGGTGGACTTGACAGTGCTGGGTTAATGGTTGAACTTGATGGTCCTAAAGTCGTGTTCCAAACGAAATGATTCTATGGCTCTGTGATTATTGGTGACGCAGTACATTTCCTCAGTCGTTTGATATTAATGCAGAAAAACAAACCTGGCTATTGCGTTCTTACTGTGTGCAGATGACCCTACAAATCCAGACGTAATCTTACTAACATAGATTTTGCAGTTTGAGTTCTGTGGGCACAGCTGTGGGCCTTTTCCAATCTAAAGAAGACTTAATTCTTGCTATTATCTAGACAAAAGTGCCCCAAACCCTCAACTCTGGCAATTAAGGAGCACGAGAGTGTGGCAATATTACTGAAAGACTTGTTAGAGGCCTTAGATAAGAGAGTCACTCAGAGCCAGCCTTAAACACAAGTCAGGAAGCCTGGGACAGACTCTCTGCTGTCCTGCAGTTTGGGTACTGATTTAAATCCCAGAGAAGTGAGATCCAAGCATTACCAACTCAGTGTGATTATTGCCTTGCCATAAATAGCTAGTAGCCTGCTAGGCAAGGCAAAATCCCATCTACTGCATCGATCCCTGCAGCGTTATCGCTATGGCGTTGGGTTTTGTCAGAAATGCAAGCCCCTATCAGGCTCCCAGTTTAGTGCTGATGAAGCTGTGGTGGAGGGGGGTGGGGCAAAAGCTTGCCCCACATGCTGCCAGGTTGTAAGTGCTTACAAGGGGAGCATCACAACATCAAAGAAGAAAAATAAATGTTTGATTATATTTGTTCCATTTGATCTTTCCTCCAGTAACGCAAATAAAAGAATTTCAGCTCAACAGCCTCTTGATCTCAGCACAGAACAGATGCCAATAAAAGATAATTATTCCCAGTGTTTGGGCTAGGAAACAGTGCTGAATGTCACTGGAGGCATTTTTAGCACATACCAAAGTTCACAAGTTTATTTAAACATATTGATTGAGGCTTGTACTGGGACTTCTGTGCTCAGAAATGGGATCTCTACAACATATGTACTGTGGTGGCACTTTGCCATTCAGTAATAGGGTGGGGGACGTTGTGTTTTTTTGGTCCTTTTAAAGAGATCTTTCACTGATTTGCTTCGATAATAAAAGGCCTGCAGCTGAGCTGGACAATTTCCATCAGCAAAATAGCCCTGCAGGAGTAGTATCCATCATCCATGGGTGAATATGAAAAGGCAGTGCAGGCTGATTTTTCAAGTATTGATTAGGCAAGTCACTGGCCAGCCAGCTATGTACAGAGCCTTCATGCTATAGAGAAGTCAGGCTGTATGAAAGAACTCAAAGCACTTGGAGGAATATACATCCACTAATTCAAGAAGATGAGGGTGATGTAGCAGTCAGTAAAGATTGCACTGATAATCTGGTCTTATACAGACAAGCCAAACTCAGGCATGAGGTCATCCCTTAACATTTCACCTTTCAAATCATAGAATCATAGAATCATTTAGATTGGAAAAGACCTTTAAGATAATGAAGTCCAATTGTTAGCCCACTGCTACCAAATCCACCACTAAACCACATCCCTAAGCACCACATCTACACATCTTTTAAATACCTCCAGGGATGGTGACTCAGCTGCTTCCCTGGGCAGCCTGTTCCAATGCTTGACAACCTTTTCCATGAAGAATTTTTTCCTAATATTCAGTTTAAACTTCCTCTGTCACAGTTTGCCTAGCTCTATCACTGAAAATTCATGGTGGGCTTGTTTGCACTTGTCTGTCTTTTCACTTGTGTCAGACTTTATGCTGATGTCCGACATCGATGGTTTAGCCTTGCATATATACAAGAAGATGACAAGGGCAGCTGTTTTTATCTCCCACTGTTCACAGCTACCTCACCATAAAGCAGACACGTGCCTCTCCAAAATGGTTCTCTATTCAGAACACCTTTCATCCTCTCTGCTTCCTTACCCTGTCTGGGCATCCCACAGATTTATCTCTTTCCAGCTTCAGACTCAGAGCTGTATTTTCATTTCTTTTCTGTCCCATTCCAGAAATTAGGGTATTAGAGAAAATGCTCAGTTAAACACAGCAGCATTTGTTCAGGCCCCTTCTTGAGGGATATGGTAAGGTGGGCAGCTGGGGCTTGATGCAAATCTGACACATTAATTTATCCCAGAAGAGACTTGAACCTGGAGAAGGCAGGCGTGACTCCTGCCTTCACAATGAGAAATGGACCCATGAGAATCAAAACCAGCAGCACAAGGACCATCAAACTGTAAGTGAGGGGGAAAGCAGGCACTGCATCACTCTTCTTTCCCCACTCAAGCTGTGCCTTGAACACAGCGTATTTCTGCCTGGTCAGCTGCCTGGTCTCTGGCCCCTCCACACACGTTGGAGTCATTAAACATCAAGACACCATCCTTCATGCACAGTGGGATGGCTGCCTGCCTCCCTCACTCATTATTGGCCTTCCACAGTCCTTTTCAGCCAATTAAATGAAATATAAATAGCATTTCAGATAAATGTTCACTCTCTTATAATACCTTTCTGACGTCTTTCTGCTCTTGCTCTGGATGCATAAAAAAGAGCTATGATGTATTTCAATGAGTTATTGAATCCTTTTTGAACCCTGATATATGCTCAGTATAAGGTTATTTAAATATGAGGGGTACAGGCATGGGCATTAGCAAAATCTACCCAACTAAAGTGTTCAGACAAAATGAGCAGGCAATCTTCTGCCTTGCAAATCTATCTGTCTTCCACAATGAAGGACTCCAAGCCTGCTGATGCTGGACCAACCTCCTTTTCCTGCACTGGAACGTCCACAGCCATGAGAAAGTATGGTTCAGGCTTTCCTGTCCCTTTTTACTTTTTTAATTTTTTTTTTTTTTTAATTTAAATTAAGCTGCTGGACACCACACCAGAGATTCTATTTTCTTTACCTTAATAATGTAGAGTGAATGCTCTACAAACAAATGAGAAAAAGAAAGAGGAGGATTCAGGAATGTTACTCAGGGTTTTACGGAAGTGTGACACAGAAATAGTATCTCCCTCATCTTCTTGGCATAGAAAACAAATTAACATTGGAGTATTTGTGTATTTTTTCTCCCTGTAACTTTTTTGCCACCATTCATCATTTAGCCTCAGCATTCGCGTGTATTTAAAGCTACCAACATAAATTAGCAACAAAGCTTGAGGGTGTTAAAGAACCTCCAATAAAACTCCTTCCCCTCACTGGAGGATTTTCTCAAAATGAAAATATCTGAGTAAACATCTTGTTCTAACACTATGCCCAGAAGATAACAAAGCGCGGACTGAGTGACTTTCACCCTCTGAACTATACCTCCTGAAGGAAAAGGGCACCTCTTCATCACTTCTGGCAGGATGAGTAAGTGGAAATGCATTTTGGGGACCAAAAAACAAATGCAGCTTTCTCAGTCTCACAAAGAGGTGGCAGACAGGCACTCCAGCAGCAAGTCTTGTCATTCTTCACTAGATTCCCATCACATTAAGCAAAGGAAGAGAACAGGTGTGTTCTGGAGATCTCCAGGCTCTGAATTTAACACAAGCAAGCTGCCACTTTTAGCAATGATCAGATGCCACAAAATGATTTTCAGAAAGTGGAAATGATAATAATTGCATATCTGGGTATGCCCAAATCTATTCCATGCATACTGGAAACAGCTCTTTTTGCAGTCTCTGTGTGTGCTTCGCTCTGTGCAGCAGAGATGCTGCAGATCCCCAGCGGGGAGCCTGAATAATTTCGCCTCCGAGCGATACAGCAGTAGTGGTGTTGGGAAATGTCCAGATAAAAGATAATGTGCAAGATAGGGAATTTCATTTTGTATTAGGAGCTGGAAAGGCAGTAGACCAAAGTTCCTTTTGGGCTGGGGTAGAAGTGGGCCACAGCATATAAGTAGATGTTCCATCAGCATGTCTGTGGTTAACGCCAAGTGGGGTAAGCTTCAGACCTTGAGCCAGGCTAATAACGTTATTTATGCAGCTATCCAGTGATCTGGGTATCTAGCTCTCACCAAGGTTTTTCTTCTACTCAAGCCTGTCCTTTTTTCACCCTCTGTAGCCAAATTCCTTGAATGCCCTCCAGAAAGGAAGTCCCCTACCCCAAAGCTCTGATGTGGAAACCATGAAAGCTGGTTAAGAAATTTTAATGATACCACATTGCAAGTTTCTGGGCATTTAGCAATGAGGAAGTGAGAAGAGGCAGAAAAGATACAGAAAGTGATGTTCCTGCCCAAAAGTACCCATCTGCTTTTTGGTGTCTCAGTGTTTGGTTCTCCGTTTCCCTGATGACAGATGGGTTTTGGCAAATGCTTAGCACTGACCTTCTGAAAAGCAAATCCCAGTGAAGCCTTTCAAGATGAGCAGCCAAGACCCAAAAACATCACTGTGGCAAAATTTGTATAAAGAGTTTAGAAACTACTAGATGCCAATTAGGTAGAGGAAAGTTGCCCCAAATTTTTTTTAGGATATACAAAGAAACTGTTTCTTTTCCCTGAAGCTGGTGTCCTTTCCAGTCCTTCAAATCTAAAGAGCACTTGCCCTAGATGTATTTGGTGCAACACACTATTTTAGGCATTAATTCATGATGCAAAATTCATAATTCATGTGTCTAGATCATTCCTTTGCTTTAATCCTACATCCAGTTTCTTTTGATGATTAGCAAAAATAACTGCAGACGAAGAAGGTAAGCTGTAACTTTTAACTAAAACTCTCTGCCTATGTTTATCAGGTGTCTGCTTGTGTTTTCAGAAAAGGGACTCGATCCTGCTCCCACCAAGAGTGCCAACTGCTCCATGGGCTCCCAGACCCCAACTCTGCCAGTACACAACACCTGGGATGGCATCCTTGCTGCTCCCCAGCATCCCTGAGGAGTGTCCACCTCACTAAAGGGCTCCCTTAGCACTGTGGGCCTGTTTTCCTCAAAGGATGCCAAACAATTCTACCCAGGATGCAAGAGGGAGGATGCTTTGTACCACAACAGCTCCTCCATGCTTAGCTGTAGCTCTCAGGAGAGCAGCAGGAGACAAAGTCAGAGGTGCATTCCCTTGCCCTAGAGATGTGGGCTGTTTGGGTGCCTCCCACACACTGTTGTTGAGCTTTCATTCAGGCTGTCTGGAGGTGGTTTTCACTCTCCCCAGAGCAGAGGGTGAGCAAACAGGCCATAGGAAAGCAGGTTGATGGTGTGAGAAAAGCTTATCTGATGATGTGAGATTACAGTACCCAGGTGAAAATGAATCAGTCCCTTCCTCTCACCAAGATAAAGAAAAACACAAGACAATGTGGGCTGTCTGAGGTGCTATTTTGTATTTGCTTATAGGAAGAATAGCCAGTGTGATTTCCAGCTGTATGCCCCCAAAAAGATCTGGCAAATTTTAAAATACTGAATAGCTGGGATCCCATGGCCCAAGACTTAATTTACTAAAATTTGACCTGCTAATTGACACTGCTTATAAAATCAATATGTCGTGGAATCTTTCCATTCTCACCTTAACTCTGCACTTTGCTCTTCTTGGCATAGTGTGGTCACGCAGACGGTAACATTGGCCCTTCAGGGCACGAGTGGTGGGTCCTCAGCAATTTCAGTGGTGCTTTCTGCTTTTCCACTCCAGCCATCCAGGGGCACACGTTTAGAGCTTCCCCTCACATTGTAGCTTTGTCCTAAGGCATTTCTGAGAGCAAATAACCTCTCCAACAGAAGCCACATACTGTATTTACCCAAATGCTTCATTTTCCCAGTGCACAGGTAGCTAAGACTTCCATCATTCCTTAAAGCTGCTCACTTCTGCTTGCAGCACTTGGGACATACCACAGAACAGTACTTCCATAATATAAATAGTTGCTTTCAGCATTTTTAGAGATGGGCAGTGGGACAGGCAGAATTACTGTCCGGTTTTTTTTCCCCCAAGGAAAATTCCACATGTACTCATGTGTGCACACAGACCAGATACATCCTGGCAGAAAAGACTCACATCTGGAAAGAAATCTTCTATCACATTTATGGGGAAAGGAAAAAAAAAAAAGGAAGCACATTCTTTTTCTCTTTGACTAAAGAAAAATATCTCACCAGGACAAGGGCTTATTGTAACCATTCATTTTAAAATATTGCTCGATTGTTTGCGTACTTTTATTTCTTTGGTGATTCAGCTGCGAGTGGGAAAGTTGCTGTGACCCACTGAATGGCCTATCCATCACACCTACTGACCTCTCTGTCCAGGAGGGCTGGGACCACCAAACCTTGGCTGCTGGCTCCATTTGTGCATGCACTGCTTGGCCCCTCAGCTTCCCAGGTATAACCCCATGCTGTGGTACCGCCTGAAAGAGAGGAACGAGACCACAATGTCAGCCTGCCCTTGAAGTGAGCATGCATGCACTTGCTAGGACTGTTCCCAGGACAAACTGTTTCCTGCATTAGAAGCAGGCTGGCCACTGCAGCAGAGCTGAGGAGAGAGCACACCAAGCTGAAAGAGCTGGTGGGGACCAGCTGAAGCCTTTGGCAAAAGACCACATCTCTGTGAGAAGGATGATTCATCCCCTGCCTCCTTGAGCAGCAAAATCCCCTGCTCCCCCTGACATCATTTTCTCCCTTCTTCTTCCAGATCGTGCTGTCACCCATGGATGAAACCAAGCATACATACATCCCTAGAAAGTGAATTTTGGCTGAGTTGTGAGTCTGTAGCACCAACGAGCAACAAATGCCATGTCATAGCTACACGGGGGAAAAGCCAGCAGAGGTTTTCCAAATATTCTCTCTGCTTATGTTGCAGCATAAAATCCACTAATTTCCTTCTGCTGGGGATTTGGAAAGCGGTGCACCTCACCAAAGCCAGCTCTTGCCCTGCAGGATCAGACCCTACACTGAGTATAAATCAGTCACAGGTGCTTGAATTAAGAGAATTAATTAATAAGACATTCCCATCCCCTGGAGGTTCAGATGACAATGAGGAAGGCATGGCACAGGCCAACACAAGCCACAGTATATTAATCCTGCATTTGTCCCAAGTGTGACAGGCTGCTGGGAGCTATTCTTTGTGCTCATACCAGGGGGAATTGATGGGACCTTATTCTCTGTTTGCAAGGAACGGTTCATGCAAGAAATTAAATTTCCCAATGTCATTACTAAATCCCAGGATCCTCTTCATGAGTTATTCAGCACCAGTTGCTCCAGTCTTGCACACCGGTTTTATCGTCCTCACATCCACCTCTGTCTTTCAGAGATGAATATTAATTACCTTCATTGCAACGGTAGAATCAAATCCCCTCTTACCTTACTAATGCAGTTCCTTTCTTGAAGATAAGCATGCCTATCTCCCAAAAAGAGGTAGTGTGTGCTGCAAAAAGACACGAAGCATTACCAAACTGTCTGGGAGACAGGGACGGCTGCCCACAGGAGTCTGTGGCAAGCTTCAGAACTAGAAAACTGTAAAGAAGGCCAATGGAAATGGGCCTTCACTAGCACGTTCAAGATGCTGCAAAATGCCTTTTTAATGCACTAATCTGTCAGCAAGAGAATTATGAATCCATTAATAAATGGGGAACACCTAAAAGTTCTCATCTCGCCATACCAAAATTTTTTTCTTTTTCAGTACATAGCATAAAACTGTGCTCCCTCATCATCTTGGGTGCCCTGATATGCTGCTAGTAAGACAAGGTGGTCTCAGTAGCACTAAGGCACTAATTGGCCATCAGGAACTTGGCCAACCAGGCAGTTACAGACATGCTTTCCTTCTCTTCATGGTGTGGAAAGCGCAGCTTCAGCCCATCCAGCAAAGAAGGGGTGCAAAGGAACCACCTTTTATCTCCTGCACCTGGCATGGGATATGAAGGTCTCACACACCACGTCAGGAACCTCCTGCTCCCCCAAGATGACTTTCCTAGACAGCTTCCCCACCCAGCACCACCACTGGGGAGCCATCAGGTGCCTGGAGATGGCTCCCACAAGGCAAAGCCACTATTTTCAGCCCTCATGGAGGAATTTGTGTGCTGGGCAGAGGGTGCAAAGCCATGGAAACTGCCTCCTCTTGAGCACCCCTCCAGCAAGGCATCATGGCAAAATACCTGCCAGTGCCTTTGATTGGGAGGAGCAGTTCTGATAGGCCCTGCAGAGGTGATGTAGCAGTACCCTGCTCAGTCCCTGCAAAACTCAGCATCAAGGGTCTATCAAGCCTCATTGAAATGTGAGAGGAAAACAGTGCTCCCCCTACACCTCCTGCCTGCTTGACAGGCTTGCCTGTCATTGTATAAACCTCTAGGAAGCTACACAGTGGAAAGCACTGGAAAACTGCAGGGGATAATTCCCTGCTGCCAAGGGCTCGCCTGGAAGTCTAGGCTCTTGATGTCCACCCTGGGATAGACAGGACAGCCTGCAGGGTGTTTGTGCCCAGGTCCAGGCTGACCACAGCACTGCTGCTGGCTGTGTTTAATTTCTTTGCTCTGCATGAACAAATGTATTAAATCCACAACACTTCCTTTTTTTTTTTCTTCCAGACAGGGTGATCTGAAGGAATACTTGCCAGTCACTTGACTAATTAGCTTAATTCAAGAACCTGTCTTCAGAAGCCCATTGCTGAGTAGCCTCCTCAATTCTGGGAATTTAAAAATGACTTGGGTTTGATTAAAATCAAACCAAATCAATGAAGGCAATTGCCACTTGCTTTCCTGTTTTTTTCCCCTCAAAGACAGCTTTGATTCATGGCTGCAGCTAGTCCTGTGTACGCCACAATAGTCAGGGGCTTGGACTGCTGTTTTCATATTAGAAATATATTTAGGGGAAAATACTTCCATTCATTCTGCATGAGTCGATGGAGCTGCTATGTGTACCTTCCTGCTGTTAGTCATTTACATGGCCAGGTGGGATGGTTTTCCTCAGGCCATGCAGGTTTGATGATGGAGGTTCTGGAGCTGAACAAGGCCAGAATTTCTGATCAAAGGAGGGTATCAAGACTGCTGCAGTTTGGCTTCTTTTCTGGGGAAAAAAAGAAGAAAAGCTTCTAATAAAAAGTGAAAAACTAAAAAAACCCAACCAACCAACCAAAAAAAAATTAACATTTTGTTTCAATTCCAACTTTTTATAGTACTTTAAATCTTAGAACTAAAAAAGGGCTCTAAAACACTAATTCTTTTCAGAAGAACCATGACCCAGTTAGGACAGTCCAAAAGTCAGCTGAGCAGCAAAGTTCAGTCACTTGAGCTTCTCAGTTTTCCTTACTGAATCAGTGATTCAGCTAAATTCACACAATTTTTGTGTGTGTGTTAGATCTTCCTTCAGTGGCATTTTGCAACAGAACCACTGCCACTTTCCTGGCCAGCTCAGCATTGCATCAGTGCTCCTCTTCCCCTTCTGTTGGGTGGAGCACCCACACTAGCACCTTGCTGCTTCTTCTTGGGGGATTCAAGGTGAGGAAAACCCAGTGATGCAGCTCACCCATGCCAACAGGGCACTTCCACATGGCATAACAGCCACGGTTCAAAATAATAATAAAAATCTAAAATAAGGCTGTTATCCTCACTTCATCTTGTGCCTGAGCATGGCTGCAGGTATACCATATTTTTGGTGGGGACCTGGCTGCTTATTCATGTTGCCCCACCCTCCTCTCCTCACATCCTGTCCCATCCAGGCCATTAACCCACCAGCTGCCATCAGCTCTGATATTCTCCATCCCCTCTCACCTCAGTGCTTGCCTCCTGGAGCATCCAACACTGCCAAGCTCTAAATGAGATCATTTCGGACAGGTTTCCTGGGGAAAGGGAACTGAGGCACTTGCCCCCTTTGTGTGTGTGTGCACGTGTTTGTGTGTGTGCATCCACCTCTGAGCTGCCGGATTTCATGAGAAGCCAGAGGCTCAGAAGTGGTTTTATGAAGAGTGCTGTAGAGGACTCGATAAAGTTCCTCACTGAAGGAAGAACGTGGGCTGAAACAACCTTATCAGATGCTGGAGATGCCACCCTCACACCAGCCCATTTTAATACCTCAAATTCAGTTTTCAATGGACCTCAGACTGTGCTGGAATGAAGAGAACCAAGAGTGTGAGATGAAGGTTTATGTGAAAACCAGCTTGGCTGGATTGTACTTTGGCTATTTAGGACAAATGAAAGGGTGGACATGTGTAAGGTATCACTGCACGCCCCCTGGATGGGAGACAGAAAGGGGGAACCCAGGGCTTTGAGAAATGTCAGAGACTGACAGAGGGTATTATGAGTGAAGGAACACGTGCAGAGGGACCTGTGCTGGTGAAAAACACCCGGAATAATTCTACTGGTGCTCTTTAAATGTCATACTCCTGGCAAAGAAACCTTTCACATGTTTCTCTGCTCTCATCTCCAAGCCTTTTCAAATGTGCCAGGCTTATGCTGCCTGGGGTGGGGGGGTTGTGGGGGGAAAGCGGGAAGCTCTGCCCTGGGAAAACCCTGTGGACGAGCCATTTTCCTCTGGGAAAGAAGCAAGCAGTCAGCAGCCTTGCACAATGTACTGCGCCCGCATCCTCACTGTCCTCATTTTAAGCATATATAGAAAACTTCTTTTGAAGCCTGGCAGATTCCTACATGGCTGTTCCTGACTTCTTGAAAAACTACCCTGACAATAAAAACTCCCTGTTAATTGGCAGGGAATGAAGTCCCACAGGCTCAGCCTCCCACATGCGCACAGCCTGCTGGTGGGACAGCAAAGATCTCCAGGGTGCCTTTGCTCCTTGGGGAAGGTAGGTGGGAAGGGGGTATTAAACCTGAGGCATTTCAAGAGAAACCAAGAAGATACAGATATATCTCATAAAAAAATGCTGCCTCTTATTAAACAAAAGACAGCCAGCCTCCCTCTCCCTTATGATAACCAGGAGGAATCCCAAAACATAATCAGTTTAGGCTGAACACCATGTTGCTGACAAGATTAAAATTAGTCTCATGTGGTTTCATCAAGGGAAAATTTAACTGTGGCACTCAATCAGGCTGCAGAATCCTCTAATGACAACCGAAATAAAGTCATTCAAGACAGATCCTTAAATGTCACAGGAAAGAAAGCCTGCCCTTGGCTTCATCTCTTGGCAAAATTTTATTAAGTATGTTTTTCCCTCCCCTCCTCTACATGCACTGCTGCTTTCCTGGCCATACTCTCCCTGGGCTGAAACAACAGGCCAGCATCCTACTTGGAATACAGAGCACTGGGTTCCCCAGCGTTGTGTGTGTCCCATAGGTCACATCTTATAGGAAATGGTCTATAAACAAGAGGCAAATCGGATGAGAGAGAGTTTGCATGAACCTCCCAACATGAAGAGGCTTGTTTCGCTCTTCCAAGAGAGTATAAAACCACAACAGCTGCTGTTCTCCACATAGCACCTCCACCGAAGTGGCTACAGCAAAACTGAGAAACTCTCAGTTGAAAAAACACATCAGATCAGAAAACTCTTCTACCTCCAACACCAATATCTCCACTTGGAGAGGGACGGCTTATGAGATGTTTCCTTTGCCCTATGTGTGTCCCTGCAAGCTAAGCATCACCAGACAGCTCTGCTCTTCAGTGATGTTCAAGGTCTCCCAGCAAGAAGTGAAAATAAAGTGTAAATATGTGTCACTAAATGAGTTTGAAACGGTATCCAGCAATTTTTAACCTTGCCCTGAGGAGGCTGCTGCAGAACAGCACTTCCTGACTCAGCACTTTGAAATCACCTTGCTATCAAAATTCATGGCTCTCCCAACATCCATTTTATGCCTAGTCTTGCCCTAAAAAACTTCTGCTTTTAATGCCACTCTCCTCTCCAGTTTCAGCCTGATTTCATCCAGAAAGGGTTCTTGTTTCATTTCTTTAAGTGCTAAGTCCCAAAGATGCATGAAGCAGCTGGAGTGATGTTGAATAATCAGACAGCATCCTGTTCAGTCTCTTTAAGTGACCAGTGGTACACAATCTAATTACACATCAGACAGAAAAGTCATTATTTGCACAGCCTCTGAGTATGTAGCAAAATCTCAGTTATAGGTAAAATTGCCTTCCTGCTCACACAGGCCCTGATCTAGCGCAGTCCCTGAGCACTCACCTAAATTTAGGTGCCTGTTTATCAAACTGAAATCAAGCATCTTTTGCTGCATGGTTAAGTGCTTTGTTAATCAAGGAACTTGTTTAAGCCATGTGGATGTTTAATATTCAAATATAATTCTTATCTAGGGAGGGAGGGAGCACTGAGCAAGTCTCATCCTGATTTATCCAGCTCTGGGGAAAGCAATGACAGCTCAACCAGCAGTGTGACAAAAACTCTGTCCTATGAATGTCTTCCAGAGTTTGCAGGGATTTTACCTTTGCCTCCCTGAGGGTGCTCTAAGGGTAAGGGCTGTCCTATGCTTAGTATTCCAGACAGCTAAGATATCCCCAGGTTAGTAAGGGCTAGATTTTTTTTTTTTTTTAACTCTCAAGAATAATGGAGCAGGAAGGGAGTAAAAGCTCACACTAATCTTATTATGCTCCTTAGACGAATGACTTTCACATGACAGTGAAGCTAATGCCATTTACTTGTCAGTGAAGCAGCAAAAAAAGACAGAAGGGGGGATATGGCAGTACAAGTGTCCTCCTGCTCCCAACATCTTCTTTGCTGGAAGATTCCTTCCTTCCTTGCTCAGGATTAGCAGCTTGAATCATTATAGAGCTGGATGCATCAGAGGCACCCCTGCTCACTGAGTCCAATGTAATAACAAACAACCAAAGACCAGATGCGTTCAGGGGTACTTCATGCCCATGCTCCTCTCTTCCTCTTCTGACGGGAACATGTTTCTTTTCTTCTTTCATCCCTCCCTCTTTTGAGAGCTGGCCAGAGGCTGTGGGATTGCAGCTGGTGGCCTACAAGGTTGCTGAGGGGATGCAGGGCTCCCTTGCAGCTCAGCTGTCTGCCAGAGGAGACAGGGATTTGTTCTGGGCAGTGGATCCCACCAGGTTTCCATGCAAGCCTTCACATTCTCACAGGCATGACATGCCTGCATTAATGGGGACAACTGATGGGAGAGAAACATTGATGACAAGCACCCTATGCAAGAAAAATGCAATTCTGGGTAGGGCATGAAGACACAAGAGGATTTCACAAATGAAGTAATCGGGATCTTGCACGGTCATTTTGCAACCCAAGAGAGAGTCAGCATCCACCTGGCCTCCTGGCATGAGAATGTTATTTCTTCATGTAAGGTTTAATGAAACAGTTCTCCATACTGAAAAAAGAACTGCTTCTGAAAAATGGTAATAAAAGCCCCATTTCTCTGACACATAGCTTGCTTTGTACAGGATTACTTAGAACTGCTGCTCTTCTCCTTGTCCTTACAAGTAGAGCAAGCAGTTGACTTAGGAAGATATGAATTTTTCTTGGTTCAAGTCTTCTGGTAAAAGAATATATTAACTTTCAAAAGCAAAGTCATTTCCAAAACAGGAGCTAAAATTAGACTGATTTTTTTTTTTTTGTTCTTTCTCCCCTTTATGGCTTTTACAAGCAATTACCCACTTAATGTTTTGAAATTATACAAGAAACTCCAATAGCAATTCTTTTTCCTGCTGCATCTCTTTGAATGTGAAGATTTAAAAGCTTTTCCGGAACACAACAGCGTGAGCAAATGAATTTGCCATTTTCATTCTCAATTTCTTTTTTTTAAAGAATGGGAAGCAGCGGGATATTTCTTCATCATTTAAATTTTTTTGTTCTGTTTTGTTTTAAATTTCATAATGACGAAGTGAGCCTGTATGACAGCTCTAGAAACTGAAGGCAGGATTCTTCTTTGCACCACAGACTTTCATGTTGCTGTGGGAGTGCTGCTAAAATAGCTGGAAGGGCTATTACACCAACGCATCTCTTGAGCCTCTTCTTTCTTATGGCAGGGTGGCAGATACAAATTTAGCATTCCTGCTCACATGACCATCCCACACTGTGCATAACCCATACAAAGAGCCAGGCCATGTGGGGAGCTGGGGATTCTGCGAAGTAGGGCTGCAGGAAGCGGTGAGATAGAGCCATGCAGCAGTGCTGTGGTATCCCTCTGGCCCTGGACTTGGATCCCCCTGGTCAGGCTGCACCCACCCTGTGGGGTCCCAAGGCAGTACAGAGGGTGACGGGCTGTGGCACCTGCTGTGAAAGGAGAGGGCTCCCAAGAGCCCCACGCTGCCTGAGTGGTGGTGATGTGCCTCGGTGTCATGTGGATGGGCAGGAGGTGTTGGTAGAAACAGAGGGCTGGGATGCCAGCTCTCCTCCCACCACCTCCCCATGGCTCTTGGGGTGGAATTAGGGGCACTCACCTTAGTGGAGGAGGCAAGTACAACTTTTATCTCCTGCTCCAGCTGTCCCCTGAAGCAGGGGTTTTGTTTGCTCCTCTCTGGTTGTCATGTAGATGCCTGCCTGCTAAGACCACAGCACTGCAGTGCCACTGAGCTGGCAAAGTGTGTTTGGATCTTACAGCTTAGGAATGAAAGGTGTTACTTTTTCCAGCAAAGCAATACCCATCTGAAGCACCAACTCTGAAATCTGTGAATAAAAAGCAAATCCAGCTGGGTCAGGGAAATTAAAACAACTCAGGCTCTCCATTCTGCTCCAAGTTTTATCTGCAGGAAGGTAAGAGGCAGCATCAGTGTCTTGTAAAGAAACATGTTCCTACCTCCATCCCTCACCCCCAGGACTCCTTTAAAATCCCCTCTGGCAGGCAGTGCCTTTGCTTCCACTATTTCCTGACCATGACTATGTCAGACTATAGTCTGACAAAGCTCTGGAGAATAAACTATCTCAAACTCACACAACTCATTTTGTACATCTCTGTTCTCATTAAGACTGAACCTTTTCTCAGGCCACACTTTCTCCCATAATTTCTCCCTCCAGAGTTTAACTCAGTCTCTCTTATTGACTTACTTTATCATCCATTACCACCAAAACCAACTTATATCTTCTGTTACATTAAGACATTCAAAAAATACTGCAAGCACAGCTTCAGGAAGGCACCTTCCTTGGAACTTTCATGCTCAAATTCATACAATGTTCTCATTATCTTCCTTTTCATTGCACCTGCATCACTTCTCAACTGGTGTGAGGCCAGTCAGGATGTTTCCCCACAGCGATGTGGATGGAGCAAAGGCCACCTCAGTTGAGAACTTCTATGACTGTCAGAATTGGAACCACCTTCTGGGTTTCTCACTTGCATGAGTTCTGATAAAACCCCTCCACAGTCTTTTTCAGCTGGGTCTGAGCAGGAGAGAAGCTTACACTGATAAACATCTGTCTCCAGCATGTGCAGGGGGAGGGAAAGAGCTGGCAGGTTCCTCTAGACTCGGACTTTAGGAATTGAACTCAGTGAAATATCTAGAAAAACATGAGGATGAAGGGAATCCATCCTACAAAGCTCAAACCTTCCAAATAACAATCTGCTGCAGCCATAAACACTCTCAGTGGAGAAAATGGAAATACATACAGGAAGACAGTTCTCCAGCAAACACAGGAAAGGCAGCAGCCTTGAACTGACCATGAGCACATCAGTATGCTGGGATTTTGGATTTCACAAGGGCCCTTGTCACAGGAAGGCTCATGTAACCATGGCAATGGAGATCTCTGGATTCATCTCATCCTTGTCACCACTAACAAACAAGTAAGTTAAATCAGATGCAGATAAGAAAGGTTTTCCCACTCCTCTTTGCACTAAACAGTTCAGAATTACTAGCAACCATAAGGAATAAGAGACAACTTCAGAAGAAAAACAAAGTTCCAAGAATCATCACAACTCAGATTTTTATTCAACAGTGAAGTTGAAGGGAAAGGTGGTTTCTTCCCTTCAGGGCAAATGTTCCAAATGGAAATTAAGTAAAAATATTGTTCCCCAAAAGTACTCACAATGAAATTAGTTTTCATTAAATATATTTGTTTGGCAAAATAAAATAAAAAAATTAGAACCCGTACAAAAAAAATCCCTTGCAAATTTCTAACACTGTAGCAATGACAACAATGTAAACCTGGATGTTTGGCAGTTGTAATTAATTTGTGAAAATTACTGTTGAACTTTGGACCAAGGAAATAAAAATCACTTCAAATAGCAACAAGCCAATTTCAGAGGCAACTGAGGCTTAGGGAACGCTACAGGAATGGGACACACTAGTGGCTTCATACACGGTTTGTGCGAGTGATCTGCTAGTGTGGGGCTATTGTAAGAGCTGGGAGGAAAAGAAGTTAAAAGCTGTTGCAGCATTGCAGCATATGGTACAGCAAAAACCTGCAGACTTTCCATTCTGGGAGCCGATCAGTTGGGTGAAGGCTGGAGGCAAGAGCTGAGATGACGGTGGAGAGAATAATGACAGTGACGGATGGTGCAAGCACTGGGAAGCAGTTAACGAATTCCATCATCACATTGGATTCAGTGGTGAGCAGACTCTTGTGAGTGTCTGGGGATATCTTCTGCTTACAGTAGCTGCTTTTGCTCCCTACCTCCCTCCTCCTTCCAGTTAAAGCCTCTGCCCTGCCAAGTGGGTTTCACAGGCATGCAGTTTGATAACAACGTCCTTTAGTTAAGAATGTCTATTCCAGTATTAAAAATGTAAAAAAAGTCCTCAGGAGGGTGCTTCTTAATGGCAGTCTTTGCCTTAAGCAAGGCCAATGGCCTGCAATTACAAGTTAATTAAAGCAATGTGGATTTGGATGAGCAATGGGGAAGATGGGAATGGGGAAGGAAGGGGTGCAGGGAACAGGGAGGAATGCAAGTGTTTCTACATCCCTCCCCAAAGCCAAGATCCAAGGTGCAAAAGTGGGTTTCTTTTTTTCCTCACGCTCTTCTTTCTTTTTTTTTTTTTTTTAATCTCTCTCCAGTTATAATGTATTTCCAGTTTCAGAGCAAGTTTCAGTGACTGCCTCAGTTACAGTCATATACAAAGTCGTAGTTGCTGGGCTCCTTTGGGATAGGTGGGGGAGCATCTGGGATCTGTATATTTTCCAAGTCAAGGAGGCGTAGCTTTATCTCCATGCTGAGCAGCGTGTCTAGGTCGTTCCGCGTTAGGTCACTCAACATATCCTTCCCAAGGAGGGCGTTCAAACCATCGGTCCATACACAATACTGCACAGGAAAAGGATAAGAACTGTCATTAATAGGCTTTTCATACACAAACTCCTTGTCTGGTCTGGTCATCTACAGTTCTTGCTCCCATGGCGACTTACAAAGAGACCTAAAATTAGTTTGATGCCTTTTATCAGCTCGTATCATGAAAAAGCCTTTCACTGAGCTGCTCAGAAAATGGAAAAAAAATCCATAAAATGGGAAGAAATGACAGTATTTAGTTGTTTGACAATTTGCTATCTCCTCCAAACTTCTTGCTGAATGTCCTTCCAGACTTACTGGAGAAGGAACAATATCTAACTTAGGACAACAAACCTCTGGAGAAATATCCTTCACTCCTCTCATTCTCTTTCCCTATCAAAAAAGCCTGATTATCTTACACTAACTAAACTTTTAATTCCAAGACAGTTAAGTTAGGTGAACTGAATCCCACCCCAAATCCTTCTTGACTCATTGTCTAAAAAATCCTGTGCTACATATCTACTTTTAATCATGGTTTGCTTTCCTATACATGAAGTTGTTACAATTGATAGTCTCACATATCTATGCCTAGTTTACCACTATTTTACACAAAATAACATGTTATGAAAGCTACAGTCAGTTAATGCTGTGTCCTTAATGAAAATTAAATGCCAAGCTGCTTGGGTGTAATACTAAATGCTGCAAATGCTGACCTGGCCTCTAAAACCTTTTCCTTACTGGTAGCTTTTTCCTAATAAGAGATGCCATCTTTCCCAACAGCTGACAGCTTGTGATAAACGTGGGCTGAATAACCATTTTAAATCAGCAGCAAATTCAAGGGAGATTGGTGATCTAGAGTCAACTTCTATTGAATAAGTCACTTTCATTTATTACTACAAGCCATTTATTCAACTATGAACAGAAGTACTCAAATGCTGTCATCTAAAAATAAAGATTTCAATCATGAACTTGTGTCCTAGTTTGCAGGAGAAAAATTAAATCAACCGTAACTGCATTTTTATCTTACAAATACTTCTGCTGGATTTCATGCCAAAAAAAAGGTTTTTAAATTTAGCTGACCATTTGCTACATGATGCTGCCGAGTTTAAAGATAGCCATGGTTGACTTCATCCCATAGCAGAAATGAGGATTATTTTTAAGGAAGAGAGAGAAGCCCCCCTCTTCATCCAGAAAAAGGGCATATTTTAAAAATAGGACGGGTTAGCACACTTCAGCATCCGAAGTGAAATCCAACCCACTTAAGTCAGTAACAAAACAGTAGCAGAGGGAGCTTTTTCACCCAGGGTGTGGACAAGCCAAGCTGCAGCTTTAATATGAGATCAGCTATATAGAAGAGACTTTAGAGTTCAGGTTGTCCTGCTGACAAGTACTAAATAAACAACTTAGCCTGCCTATTCTAGGCTGTCAGTGTGCCACTGAAGACTTTTAAAGCATGTAGTTTTTTTGGAGCGTATGCAGAACATCAGGAAAAGAAAGGAGCTATTCTAGAAAAATAGTTATATTTGAACAGACTATCATCTTCTACGATTTACTTGAAATCTTTCTTCGGGAAAGTTTTCCCTGATTTCTTTATGAAGAAAGGAACAGAAAAGCAAAAGGCTCTGCTCAGGTTACAGGAGAGCAGAGAATCTTTTCAACAGATGCAGCCCCTGACGTAAATTGTCCATCACCTGCGCAGCGAGTGAGGCCAGTTGCTCCCTCTGGGGAGGAATCCCAGAGAGCCAGAAAGCAGAACTGCAGTTCTCTCCTCTTCCAGATACAATTCATTCAGGGCCCAGAGAAACCAAATTCTGGCCACAATTCTGGTAAGTGCAATGGCCTGGAAAAAGGGCTTCCTTTCTAATCTCCATATTGGCAAATGCACCTAATTATCTCCTGCACATGTTGAGCAGAGAGACATCCTAATGAGATGGTGGAAAAACAGAGGCATTCATTCAGAAGCTTTTTTCTTTTTAATATGCAAAAGAGACGAAGAGCCACTGAAAAATTAATTTACGAGATTCATTTTCATAAAACTCCAATGAAACCTAATTATGGCCTCTCTCATCAGTTTCTCTGTCAAAAATCATGGGTAAGATTAATCCACCTTTTTTGCTATGTAGTTGAAACCAGTTATTAGTATTTAAATTAAAAACAAATACAATGGAGTGATCTCATGGTACTGAATCCTCTGGCTAGCAGTAAGCTTGAACAGATGGCTAAGGGAATTGACAAACTTAAGTGTGCTAGAATGAGGTCCACATCTCAATGATACTGGTTAAGTAATGAGATTTTATCAAAGAATTGCCCTGGGACTCAAGAACTAGAAAGGTTGCACAGGCTTCATCCGTCTGGATGCAGCTCTGAACAACCTGGTCTGAGCTCACTGCTGACCTGCTTTGAGCAGGAGGTTGGACTCGGGACACCTCCAAGGTTCCTTGCAGCCAGAATTATCCTATGAGCCTCATTCAATTTTTCTTTTTAGGACACACTCAACTCCCACGTTTCAACATCACTCTACAATCACGAGGGCTGCACAAGTACTTAAAAAAAGCCCTGCAAGTCTGACCTGAAATTGTCACGTACCAACATCATTCCTGGTGCTTCACACAAAGCTTTCCAAATCTTGAGATGTCACCACCAAATCTCTCAAACTGACAATGCTGCTAAACCAGCACTTCTATCAACAGGCACCCCAACTACTTTGATGAAGAGTCACGGGCTTCACAACATGCTACTTGCCTTTCCTTGTGAGTTCTTCCTCTGAACACTTGTACTTTCTACTTTCATCACAACTCACTCTTCTGCAGGCCATGGAAAAATACAGAGGAAGCGAGATGTCTTTTTAAAAACTTTCATTTGGGAACTGTCAAGTGGCAGCAGAGACTGTTGCCTCTGGCCATTTTTTTGAACATATTTTGTTTCAAAGAAGCTGCACAAGACCAGAAAGAGAAATGAAGATAAAAGGTGTGTTTAATGCAATCATGAGCAATTGGGTTAGTGCATCTCACTGCTACTTCCTGTCAGCGGGATGCGGTAGCAGCTTTTGAACATTCAGGCCATTAAAATCCACTTGTAGCTATAGGCTATATTTGAGATACAGTGGCTGAAAAAATTGTTGGTTTTTATGACCATTTACTCTTATGAGCTGAAACAGTCTAGATTTCAGTTTCTGGAGAATTTATATCAGATACCACTGAACATATGTTCAGTTCAGAGGATGAAGACAGACATGTTTTTCTTAGAACTACAGCTCTAGTGGCACACTGTGCCTGGGATACTATTGCTCCTTCTGCTTACATGAAAACTGACCAGCAAATACTTCTCTGGAATGAACATTCTTGAAAATGACACTCAAATACTAATCCACAGAAAGACCCAAATGGGCATAACCTTATCTCCTCTCCTAAAATTAACATTTAGTTGAAGGTTTTAGTCCAGAATAACAAATGTTGAAGTGGCATAACTAATGCACTTGTAAAGCAATTTCATGCATTTTTTAAACACTACAGTATAATGCAGTTTAAAGTAATCTTCTGTAGCTCATCATCTTAACACAGTGTCGTGAACTGAGACCAAATGTGATACCTCAAAATAAGTGTGCAAATGGAACACAACTCTTCTTGCTTTAGAAATAAGAAGGATTTTTTTAAATACAGTGCATTCTGCTAAACCTTTACATGAAATTTCTTTGAGAGAAACACATTCAATGATTCAACACAACTAAGGTAAATTAATCCCATTGCATTCCAGAAGGCAATGATGTTGTCTATTTCCTTGTAGTTTTTACTAAGAAAAGGGAGCAGGGAAGGGACTATCATTCATCCTTGCTGTTGCTATTTACATTGTCTTCAGACAAGTAAAAGCCATTGCAAAACACTCCCCTGTAGAAATGGAATAGAGGGGGCCTTCTATGATCACCTGTCATTAATGGTTTTAAGCAATGTGAAAGTAAGAAAAAGGGGATATGCCATTCTGGAGACCACAACTCTTTGGCTGAAATTGAGACCCAGTATGGCATAACCACCCCTGATTATGCTGGTATTGTCAAAATGAACTGAGGCTGGCAGAGATTCTTCGGAAGTTTGGCTGTACAAATCCTCAGTGTTGAAAGTTCACACAGCAAAATTCTCTAGTGTCTAAAGTACAGCAGACCACAAGAAATGAGGAAATGCTGAGCGAGGTCTATAGAACTTCGAGGTCTGCCCAGGCTCTCTTTTCTCTTTCTTATGGCTCATATTTCAGGAGGGCTTAGAAATACTGATCTGTAATTTGGAGCTTCATGTGCTCTGTGATGTAGGAATACAAAACATGTTTCTTCTGTGGCTCATGCAAGAAAATTGCAGAAGATCTTGTTCCTATACTAATCCCCTGAATTTCAGTTTGTTTTGAGACATGACACTTATTTAGATGGACCTATACCCTGGGCCAAGATGCCCATTCTTATGTTCTCATAAAGCCATCTGGTGCCTTAAAGCAGCTAAGATAACTTCAAAGAAATTTCTGTACTCTGAACTTAACTTACCTCATGTTTGTCTGGAGCAATGAAATTCAACTGGCCACTTGAGTCATACAATATAGAGAAAGCAAGCTCTAGCACCTCCTGGAACAATACAAAGAAACACATACTATTGCTGCATTAAAGAGCATTCGTACATTCAGGTCTGTCCTTCTTTACCACCCCTTATTTCCCAAAACAAGTTTCAAAATAGGTTATGGTAGTCTCCTGTCTGGCCAAAGCTGCAGCAGTACCAGACCACTGCAAGAGACTGGCACAGCAAGAATCCCACCACAGATGCTTCAGTAAAAACAAACTCACCCACCTCAGTGTTTACTGCAGCCCACTGGGTCATGCATTACTTTAGCATTTAAGTTTGAGCTAGGCAATGGTGAGGACTGAAATCAATATAATGAATAATAGTACACTTGCAAGAAACTCTTCATGAAGACTCACAGTTTTTTTCAGTTTGTATAGATTAAACTCACGAAGTTCTGCAAGGTTTGATTCCTTGTGTTAAAAATCTTGTCAGGACAATTAATAACCTGGTATATACTTACGTTCTTTTCACTGCTGGAAATATATTAAATTATTCACTCTCAGGAGATTTCTGTAATTTTGTTTCCATCTGAACCAGAATCGTCATCCTCAGTCAAGCCAAACTATGCTGGTTACTTAAAGACTCAAAGGAATTTTGGGAAAGGAAAAAGCAATTATCTTTTTTTCCCCCTAAGCACTGAAGCTGAAATTGTAAAAGGTACCTAGGAGAATTCATAAAGTGCTGACCTTCCCTAAAAGTCACCTGGATTTGAATTCCCACAGGGAAACACAGGCAATCTGAATAAATAATGAACTTTCAGTGGCCAGCAGTGAGCATGCAAAGATGTTGTCTTATCTGTTGTCATATTATGGTTTCTGCCCACATCACTACAAGTGCCATTACAAGGATCTTGCTATCTGTAAGCTCGATGATATGGGTATATTAACTGTGGGAAAGAGACCCAACTACAGAGCAGAGTGCTGACTTGTAACTATTATCTGTATCACATGTCCTGTTCTTTTTGCCTCTTGGCTTCCTCTGCCCTGTCATACTGATGACTTTTGCTGACTCTCAGCTGACAGCAGTCCCTGCACTGCCAGCAGTGACAGAAGAGCTTCCTAAATTTGCTACACTAAGTTTTAAAATGGAAGAATTGAGTTTGGGGACTGCAGTATAAACATTGTTCTAGATTTCTACCCCTGATCTCCCAGTCTGAGACAGACATATGTATTTGGATTTCTGTAAGGGCTTTTTTGATTTTGAAGTTGTATGATTAAGAGCAGAGTCTGAACCATAAAACTTGCAATCCTTAGGGATAATCTTGGATAATAAGAGATTAAACTTCTCATGGGAAATGTTCTTGTTTTCCTGGAGTTTAGTTACTAGGTTCGACTTGATGTATTGCCAGGCTACAGGAGACAAAGCTGTGTTAAATCCTCACTGTGTCAAATCCCCATGGAGGCTGCAAGTACTAACAGTGCTGGTGCACTCAGCAAACAAATGGCTCAGGGCTCACATGGCCTTTGTGTGTTGTAGGCATGTCTCTCAGCCACACTTTATTAAGAGTGATGTCCCTCATTACAGAAACAAACCTACCTCTGCCCACACGAACCCAGCATTATCTCCTCACATAGTGTTATAAATTACTGACAGAACATACCAAGTAATGCCACTGAGGTTGTGAAAATAAAATGCTGCCCTGAAAAAAGGGCTTGTACTGCTATATGATGATGTTCCTGAATTTCATGAAGGTCAACAATCCCACAGGCCTGACCCCTGTAATTTTTCCTTTGGGAAACTCCTATGAATATAACTTCTTCACCTCAAAGAGAGAAAAAGGAAGACAAAAATCTCTGCTTGGAAGAGAAACGTGTCAGGAAATCAAGGGATTGGTCATTTCCAGTCAGGCAGAGAATGAGAAAAGACTTCTCTTTCCAGGGAAAAGTGTTATTTTGGCAGGCCTGGCTACAGCTCAGCTTCTTTGCTGGCTGCTCTGGACTCTATAGGCTTGGGAATTACAGCTTCCAGGTGCCAGCATCTCTGCTGCTTTATGCACAGCAAACTGTCAAGGAAAATGGAAGCCAAAGGAGCTGGAGTTGCCAACTGGCCCTCCACAGTGGTCTCAGTGGTTGAGCTGGCTGACTTGTCAGGGACCCCCACCTGGTTTTGTTACACTCCCATCAATGACAAGCAGGAACTGGCAATTCTTAAAGGAGAACTGGTCAGTCTTTACGAGCCATCTGTGGTTTTCTCTTCCTTTTTCTGTTCTGCTTCTCAACCTTTCTCAGTAATTTTTCACTCAAGCTTTTTCCACGTGTTTCTCTATCCCTCTGCTCTTTTTTATCTTACATTCCCTCCAACTTGTTCCTTTCTTCTTTGTTTTGCTTTCCTCTTCCCACATCTCTAGCTGCTGAACTCACGCCCTTGGCACTCCTAGCTCCTTCCACATGTCAGACCTCTGCCCTTCCCTAGATGCTTCTCAAAGGTTGGGAATTGGGACCCACAATGTGCCTCTCTTCTGAGCTGTGCTGAAAACAGAGAACAAGACATTCTGCAACGGCAGGCTGATACTTCTCACTCCTTGGCTTCAGCTCTGTGGGGGAAGCTGCTGTAGGTGGTATGAAGGGAAGGTTGCTCTCCCATGCCCAGAGCTTCTCTCTACCCCAGTCTCCCCTGGTCCCAACACAGGCCAGAAGCAAGCTATTTTTCATCAACAGGCATTTTGGGTGCCTATGGCAAAGTGATCCCATGCAGCTGGAATGACCTCACTACTTTCTGTCTGCTGTCTTCAATACCCTCAAAATACCCATGTCTTACTGAAGGCTGAGGCCTCGCCGTGTTGAGTTTGCTTGCCAGAGTCAGATCTGCCCCAAAGACCTATCTAGACAGGCAGAAGCAGGGAACTTGTTCAACCAACATGAAATAGAAGATAAGCTTCATTCCTCAAGGAAGTGAGCACAACCATTTCAGCTGACTAAAAAGGCACAAAGCCTGAAACCTGCCACATCAGCAAATAAAGGGTGATAGGAGAACACTTCAAAATAGCTGGCAATGTTTTGTTCTAATTCTTCTATCATGCTTTCTTTTGAAGGCTGCAAAATCTGACATACTTAATTTCCTTGAAATTCATTGATACTACTTGAGAGTCAGAAACAAGGATTTCAAAATTAAACCTAATTTTAAAACACAGGCAAGATGAACAGCAATGGATTCAGGTCTGGTCCTATCACATTGTTCCAGCTTCATATGCATGCAAATTCCAATTCAGTTTAACTCTCATTTCTTTCTAAATTGTCCTGCTGGAAGAACAATGGCCATGTGCTGGCAAATGAAGAGACACTGAAGCCTTTGTTATGGACATTTTGCCAATTCCAGCTATGCTCATAGCATGGCATTCTGCCATTCAATTTTCTTTTCTGTCAATGAATAAAATTGAGGTGGACGTTATATATGTACAAAGAAAGCACAGGATGAAAAGGCCTCTTAAAAAATATATCACTGATTGTAAAATTTCAGAAAGTGAAAGGTTTCATACACCAAATTCAGCTGAATTGCATTCTGTGTCTGCCTTTTATAAATTTTAATTTCATAACCCATATATGACTTGATATGCTGCAAACAACACGTTACTCCTCCTATGTCAGTTTAGTAGTTGCAATATTGTGCCTGACAGTTTGATTGGGATGACAAATAATTTCAAAAATTCTGTGCTTCTCAGGGGAAGAAACAAGGAATTGAGGAAATAAAAAAAACCAAACCCACCAAACCAAGAACCCCAAACCCCATCAAAACCCCTGCACCACATCAGAAATAGTAAAACCATCACAATTGCCATTGCCTGGGTCACAAATATGCTCCAGCCATGGATGCAGCTATGCTACCTAGGAATTCCTGATCTTCACATTCTCAGCCAGAAATTTTATACCAGTCCAAAGCAATTTTACCTAAGGAAATGGGGCAATGCTGAGAGCTGAGGACAAACTGATCTGCAGCATTCCTATTTAGCATTAAATACTATCTAGACATTACTGCTCCATAATGATGACACATTTCCATCACTGCCACCCACTGCTTTCCATCTTTCCCTTTTGCGTGGACATATGAATGCTAAGACAAGGAAGCACTAAAAATATTTTATATGCATCATAAAATGTCCCAGCCAAATGTGTTGATGGTTCAGCTCTAACATGAGGTAGGAGCTGTACGTAATCTATTGTGCTCATGTGTGTCCGTTTGTGCCCTGATTCAGAAAATCAACAAGGAAAAACACTCCTGGGAGTTTTTCTTCCTCACTTGGCATGACTTTTTCTTTTCCTACCATGTAAAGCCAATGCTGAAAGGAGAACAACTTCTCTGTATGGAAACGAATGCAAAAAATACTCAAGATGCTCTGCCTATCTGTGCATAGTTAAGGAAAGTTGCAGCTGTGAAGGTAAAACTAATTGTGTGATATAGCTTTGACAGTGCCTTCTCAGCTTTTATGGCTCCCATCAGAACTACTTTTTCCAATTTTAACCTAAAGTGTTGAAGCAGGAACTCTTAACGTCACTATTTTGTCCATCAAAATCTCCTTCTGGTTGGACACAAAATGTCTAAAGTTTCAGGTAATCAGAAATTCTGATTCAAAACCTGTGATCTGGTTCCCAGACTTCTCAGGGTGTTGTTCTAGGTCAGACCGAACACCATTAGAGTCTCATTGCTATCTTGTAAGCTCAGAGAGACAACCTGATAGAAAATTTATGAACATACCTCACAGAACATGGTATGAAGACCTTCACCACTAATGACGGCAGACTTTGCTAGTAACTCCACTACTTCTTGATGTGGAGACAATTCTTACTAACAAAAACTCTGCAAGATTCTGGCACTGCACAATTTTAGTACTACTGTCAGCTTACAGTTCTTGATCTGAAACTCTGAAGGTAGTATAAATCTAATTTAAGCTGAATATTATCTCTTACACATTTTTTCCCAAATGCACTGCTGAGCACATCCTTATACGGCTCCTCAATTGCCCAGGATTTACCTTACATCCTTTTGTTGGCAGCTGTTTATCTACCTGACTGGACCTGCAGGTATCATCAGCTGGACATTAATTGCAATTTTGGCATGTGTTCACTGAATGTGGGCTCATCAGAGAACACAGCTGGAACAAACTAGTTATTTATCAGAGAGAATTAGGAGTAGGTACCAACAGCCATTGCTGCTTTGCTTTAGAGGCAGAAAATATCACTACTAAAGACTATTCCACTTGTGCTCTGGGCTTAACACAACGCCCATCTGCCATGAAATATGAGTAAAGAAGGGTAAGCTGTCCCAGTAATTTAACTCATATGGTCTGAGGTGGAAACAAAGGATGTACATACATGGAAATGTGGCAGGCTGGAATGAAAAATACCTGTGTTACTTCAAGGAGGTCAAGTTGACAAGCTTTGTATTCTGCACAGTATGTGTTCATAACAATTTGAGAACCATACCTTGTTTTGTTTAAGAGCTCCTTTCTCCTTCATGTGTGGGCAGTCTTTCCCAGTCACAACAGCTTTTATATCTGCCACTGGCACTGCATTAAAAAGAAAAAAAAATCAAACCCCAGAAAATTAGTTATAAGCAAAATATGAAAAAACTAGAGCCTAAAAAGAGGCAAGACTAATGTGTTAAAATTGCCACGTCCTTTGCCATTTCCAGTCTTTTGTAAGAAAGAAAACTGGAAAAAAGCAACTAACACAGGAACCAGTGAGTCTTGACAAAATTTCAGGCAACTGGATAAAAGTTTGAAAATACTTTTTCTTGCCTATTTAGACTACCTTGGGTAAGAGTATTTCACATAAATGTGCACCCATATCTGGACAGTATATGTACTCATGTATCTCAAAACCATATAGTTTTCTTCCTTGTTAATGTAATATGCCTGCTCTGTTGTTGCTCTTTCCTAGGCATCCAGGTAAAGTCTCTGCTGGAGAGAGGATACTGGACAAATTGGACCCCTCATTCCATGCTCTTGTCCTTCTTTTAAAAGCCTGTATGTATTTTTAAAATAGTTTTCTATTTCACTCCCATCAGCAATTTAGTTGCTTTCTAGTACTAGCAGGAGTAAGGAATATTAAGGCTTATAATAAGCCATTCCAATTGCTTTAAAATGTGATCAGAAATGACTGGGGGAAAAAAAAAAGGTTAAGAAAAAATATTGGAATCTGCTGCCACTCAGAGTCACAGAGTGAGGTCACTGTAGCATAAAGATAAATTTCTCTGAGTTTCAAGCGGAAGTCAATTTTCCAAAGGTAATTACATTATGGAGGATCTATATGCTCTACAATACAATATGATCACTGAGTGACAGTTTCTATGATCTATAAATAATCCATTATCCTTGTGGCTGCAGAAAAGTATCTTATATATAGAACAGGATAGTAATATGAAAACCTGTTACTGCCCAGTTCTTTACAAACTCTAATGGAAATAACTGGAGAGGAGAAATGCATTTATGCTTCTACTGGGTACATCAGCACTATATATTTTATGACAGATTACCTCAGCAGTACAGCCAAACGGATGGCATGGGATGTAAAAGACATTTTTAAAGTATTTGCCTTGCATGGAAAACTGAAAAGAATGGAAATAATTTGGCTCTTCACTACCCAACTTCTCCTGCCTTTAGTCTCAGAATTTTATGCTGTGGGCCTGCTGACTTTTTATGTCCCTGACAGTATCCTACTTTTGGTGAAGAAGAGATACTGTTTCTGAGAGGAGAGAGTGAGCTAGGATAAACTGGGAAATTAAGGAGATATTTGACTGCAACTATGGTACAAAGGTCTTCTTAAGAGAGAGTGTTCCTGAAGAGGCCCAGAAAAACAATTTCTCTGTTTGCATAAGATAGGGTTTTCTGAGGTCAGACCTCTCAACCAAGAAGGCTTTTCTCCAGGTTTCATACATTTGATCTGTGTGATCTGAAATGCAGTTACTGTGGGACATCATAGACTGATGTGACATCCTAATCTTTATTTATCTGGAACTTGGCTTATGCCTTGCTTTAGGAAAATAGAATCAAAGACTTCAGGAGGCACCAGAAGTTGACTACAAGATGCTGGAGGGCATGAGCACAGATGTGATGTGCTCACAATGGATAAAGCCTTGAGAAAGAGGGAAGCTGTTTTCTGTCCCAGCTGGAGTCTGCATGACTTGTTAACTCTGCCAGCCTGAAGAGAGTGAAGTGAAAAGGTTAAAAGGTTAAAACCCCACACATTTATTTTTTGAGATAGAGACTAATTATTCAGGCTTGGCAAGGAGTACACAAAATGCTTGATGCTGCTTTTCTTCGTTCTGTTTTCTTACCCAAATATTCTCTTTTACCTGAGGACCTGGGCTCCAAATGCTGACAAGTTGATCATCATATTCAAAATTTAAGAATTCGAAAATCAGTAAGTCTATCCAGAAAACCAGAACATTTATGAAAAGCATTCTGTAAAATGCCCAAGCCAGTTTGGTCTGATATGTTTCAAACAATAGTAGCACTTTATAATCTTGTGACTTGCAATATTCTCAACTTTGTTTAATGAAACTCCATCTAATGTGGGTAGCACTGTGGTAAATCTTGTGTCTTTCATAGACTGAAAACCTGAGATATTGATAAAACAACCACCTCTTTCTGAAACTGCATCGGTCTTTGCTCTGCCAGGAGCCATGCTGAGGGAACCATGTGGGTCTGGCCCAATGGTTTCTAAAGCAGGAGCCTTCTGCCCCCATGGGATCCTGACATTCCTGAGTAGGCTCAAGAGCCTATGGAAAATGCAAGTGCCAGATGAAGCTCACAGTCAGGGTCAGCGGTTTGTGTGTGGAAGCGTGCTCAAAGCAAACAAATCTGGGAACTACTGGTCTTGTAACTGTGCCCACAGTTCAAGTGTGACTTTCATTCTTCTGTCACCCTGACACTACTGTAACATTTCTCTAAGCCTTGTCCAAAAAAACAGGCTCTTTCTGTGCCAATGCAGCAATGTGAGGCCCTGTCCTACATTCTGCCAAGACTGCAGTAAGACTGTGGAACATCCTTGAGGCAATCTCTAAGGCAAGGAAAACAAGGGAACGTGACTGCAAACTGTCAGGGCTCCAGCATCACACAGGCTTTTCTTCTTTCCCTCTCAGACTGGATCTGGGAGCACTAAGACATTTTAAAAAGTGCTGCCTGGAGACAGGTCAAGGGAGTAAATTTCAAATCATTCCCCAATTTTCAGGCTGGAAAAATTTCAAACTTCTGAAAAATTATTCTTTCTGCCATTCCATGAAAGAAGTGGAACTACCACCTGAAATACCTGTATAAGTGTGTCTAATTTGATAATGCCAAGAATTTTCAGAGAAGAACAAAAAGAAATTATCCCTTATTCAATGTTGGATTTCTAGAAGTCACCTCCCAGTGACAGAACTATACTCATTATTTCCATTATACTAAAAATTTTTCCTGGATTGCAGGTTAAGCCCCAACAACTCATGTTGAAGGTAAAGAAGAAGAACTCACTAGAGTATGAGGGATATGAAGAGCTCCAAAATTACTTTTAAACATAAGAAAAATCCCAATAAATCCCCTGGTAGGAGTTGCCACAGAAGCATGTCCTGTCCCTGTTGGGTACACAGAAACGGTGAGGTCCTCTCAATACTGTTCACAGTGGCGTGTCATCTCTAAGCCTACTCCTCACAATAACCAAAAAGACCTCTGCCATATATTCCTCTTCCAGTCACTAGACTGCCTGTGTCCATGGACAGGCAGTGCTTCTGAATATACCCGAGTATTTTTATTTGACACCCGCAGTTAGATGAGCAATGAAAGTAAACTGGGTTCCTCCCTAGGAAAGACATGACGCTTCCAAGCGGAATGAAATTATGAACTCACTGAAAAGCTTAGCTCAGTCCCCACACACACACTTGCCAAACCCAGGAGAGCAGTGTTTGAATGCAGGGGGAAATGTCCCCTGCTCTCTATCTTCATAAAGAGGGCTGTCAATGATGTCCCATGTTAAGAGAAACCTACTACAAGTTATAAAGAAGAACTAGCATAAAAGAAGCAGAGTGGTCACAATCTTTGTGCATGACTTACATTTATCTTGCAAGGAATCATGAGGGACTTCTCCCTGTGGACTTTCTTCCAAGTCTCCGTAGTGCAAGACCTTGTGATTAGGTGAAAGTCGACAATACCAAAATTTGTCTGTTGAAATAAACACATTAAACAAGGTCACTAACATGTTCTTCATCAGCCTTACCAACAGCAGAGGAGAAAGCTTACTCAAACAAGGTGCTACAGAGAAAGGCTGTCTTTTCTTTCAGAAGAAGAAATGTGTGGGGTATATATAACAAGTGTAGGGACTTTGCTCAGTAATTTTACTTGATTAAATGAAGCTCGCATTAATCTCCAGGGATTTTTTTTTATGGACCTAGTCACTGGCTCAAAAAAAAATACTAGTGAGAAAAAAATTACTTAGTTTTACCAGATATTATATAGCCTCATGGACAGAAGACTGACAAAGTAACTACTTTGAGTGGATAACTTTAATTTACCCATAAAAGATTCATTTTTAGCACCCACTATGTGAAAATCAAGCCCTACCAGCTGTCTTGTGTGGGACACCCAAAAACTGATAAATTTGAAATATCCCATACTTTATGAAAATTGTGACTCATGTCTTTTTTTATAGACATAGGAGAACACCCCCATATTTATGGAGAGACTGGACACAATAAACATGCAAGGACTTAAAAAGCAGACATTAAGTCCCTTGTCCTGCACATAACGCACACAAATATATGTGTGACCATGCAGTTCATACCCCAGTCTGCATTTTAGTCCTTCCTAAGAGATGTACATTTACATCTCCCGACAACTTGTGCTTCGCAGGATATAATTCCCCTCAACAACATTTGTTAAAATCTGCTCCTGTGAAGAACATCACCTTTGCAGAGCCAGGCCACCACACTGCCTAGCATGCAAGGATGGTGCTTGCCAATTCCCTTTCTGAAATGGTAAGAAAGAGGTTACCCTTCCTTGTCAGAGCACATTCTATTTAATAAGTAGATCACATAATGTTGAGCTGTCAAAAATACAATCTTGTTACATCCAAACTAAATCTCCAAAAGCTCAGAGCAAGGCTGGATGTTAAAATGCCAGTGGAGGGGGGCAGAGGGCTTCTCTGGCTCTGTGCTTCTCTCGTACTGGCAGTGCTGATGCTGTGCCAAGCAGCAGCCTGAGGGGCCATTTAGGGGAAACGTTAGCACCGACACAGCCCTGCGGCGCTGCAGTCGCTGGGAGCCACAGCTTGGATAAAACATTGGAGGAGCAGTAGAACCAGCATATGTGAGCTCATTTGGGGCGGTAGCAAAGGAAGGGCTTCTTGGCTCTATGAGTAAAGCATTGGCTTCACGGACCCAGCTGCTTCCTTAAGGACACTCCAGGCCCCTGGCCAGTCATTTAAAATGCAATGCAGTAAAACACAGACAACTGAATGGTAAAAATGCACTTTCGCATGCCTTTTTAAATTTGTCATAGTGGTAAAAAGGTTTGGGGCAAAAACCCGACACACTTCAAACTACTTTCTGAGTGTGCAGCCTCTCCTGCAGAAAGGTTTCAGAAAACCCTACAAATCCCTGGCAGAAGCTCAAAATGGCCATGGGAGGGATTCACAGTCATGCACAACACTGAAAGATTTGTGGTAGCGAGCCTGAGATTATGATCCCGTGAAGCATACAAAAAGAGCTGCTGAAATGTAAGCATTCCTGGACTATAAGCAGAACATACAGTGTGGCACAGTATGGGATACAGAAGAAGACCCCACTCGCCAAACTTTTGTAGGGAGTTGAAACTAGAGCAAGTAGGAGCCCTCATTCAGAAGACTCTCATCTGAAGACCACACACACAAGCAACTTGTTAAACAGTTTGTGTATCTCAGCAGGATGTGTGTGGAAATTTTCTAGATTCATACCTTTTGCAGGGAACTCTACCAGAACCATAGCAAAGCCTGATGCTTGAAGAATACACCCCACTGAATCTCATGGTTGACAATTAGGCCTAAAGAAAAGCCTCCAGTAACTGTAGCAGGAGGCTTTTGTACCTAGCTTTAACTCTAACCTCATTGTTTATTGGGCTGTACAAAGTAATATAACTTTCCAATTCTAAAATTAAAACAGTCATTCTTTTGCTTAATAAAAGCCAACATGGTTTCACTACCTTCTCAATGAGCTGGGCAAAAAGATGGTGCAACTGAAAAAAAAAAAAAGAATTACCATGAATTCCTTTCAATTTATCACAAATGGGGTTGGTGTTCGCAAGGGTTTGGCTCTTTTATCTCCTAGAGGTTGGTGTTTTGGTAACCTTGGTTCTCATTCAATGCCATGCTTCAATAATAAAAGAGGGGAATACCCCTCCATGAAAATATCTTATTTTGTTTTAGGAAGGGGTGGTTTAATGGGAAGAAACCCAAGCTCTTAATGCTTGAGGAGCCTTTTCAGCAATTGCCCGTAACCCAAGGTTAATTAAAAACTAATAGCCATAGACTGTAGCTTGAAGCATGTCCAGCACAACTCTCCTGTGGGTTCATTAATAACTGCTGCTCTGCCATAGCCTTGCTGTCAAGGGGAAAGCCCTTAAATGAAAGCTACAAATGGAACTAACGAGGTTTCCTCAACGACAGCCACTAAATGACTGCACCAGCCAGGCTGAGGAGGGTGACAGCACGTTAGTGAGGAGAAGCAACCCTTGCTTCTGCAGCCACCTCAGCCTTACCCATTGCAGTTTTCTTTTCAGCTGTCCATGACACTACAACCAGTGTATGAGAAAATATCCTGCTCAAATGAGATTTCAGTGCCTTGGAGGGGAACAGTTTGAAACTGGATGCAGCTACTTTACTGTAGTGCAGGTGCTGAACACAATTGTACTGGAAAAGTAGTGTATAGAGTAATGCTGCAGTCAAAACAAAAATTATATGAAATTGCTTCTACCGAGAAAAAGCGTGAAGAAGTCTTAATTGCAGAAAAGCACATGGGAACCGGCCAGCATTTACTTTGAGCTCTAAATTGATAAATTAAAAAAAAATTAACAGAAGAAAAAGCTCTTTTCTACTATGACTCAAAAGTGGTGCTTATAAAACAAAGAAAAACTATTGTCCAAACCCTCCAGAACTCTTAAACCAAAATCTGCAGAGTTGAAGTGTCACAAAAAGCTTTGAAGTTGGAACAGACCATCCTCATTAGTCCCCATACTCCACATCAGGCAGATCCATGTGCATGTGCCCAGCTGGAGTGGGGCAACTGCATGTTCCGGGAGTAATTTTGGTTTTAGGCCCAAGCTTAAGAATTTTCCCCAAAGACTAGGTCCCTTCTATGAGCTACAATGCCCATTTTGGATCCAGTGTTACTACATCTACCTCCTGCTCAGAGCAAGAAGCTGTAGGGAGGGCGGCCACTAACCACAGTCTTTAGAGATGATGTGGACTTGATATTTCACCACCATTTTCAGACACCACATCATTTACACTTTCTGGCAACTCCCTATGTCTTTCAGCTAACTGACCACTGATGCAATCACATTAGCAAGGCAGATATTCATCTTTGGGAAACAGAATTAGTCATTCTGGTTTTTAACCTGAAAAGTATTCAAGCAAATTGTTCTGATTTTTCAAATAATTACTAAAGCAGCCAGTGGGTTAAATATATCACAGCACATTGTTGAAGATTATAGATGAGGTTAAAAAAACCTCCCAAATAACAAAATCAGCTACAATTTGGCTACAAAAGTAATATTCAGAGCTGAGAACAAACAGCAGAGCACAGAACATTTTGCTGATGGGCTACAGAGTGCCTGGCCATTCACGCAGTGTGTTTCCAAGTGCATTAATGGCCAATGACTCATATGCCTTTAACAATACTATTCCAGGTAAACGACTGCTGTGGTTAGTACAGAAGTGCTCTATTGTTAGAATCTGAGGAGAAAATAGCTCAGATATGCATGGACAGAAGTCTTGAGAATATGTATTTTCTCCCAATACACTCTAGAAGCTTTTCGTTCAAAGAAAAAACAACCTCACAGATTTAGCAACAGGAACCTGCTTTTAAATATATCTGTGAAAACATATGTATTTGTGTAGATTTTATATCTATATATGCATGTGGGCATATATTTTTTTTTTCTTTTTTTTTTTTCCTGTCTTTAATAAAATTGAATTGATATTTTCACTCCAACTAGTCAACTGCCTAGATTAAGCCAGGGAGCTCTCCAAATGACTGGCAAATAATTGACCTGTGGCATTGTTGGAGGCATATTTGGTTAACTGGTTTCTCTCAGAGACTCACGCTCACAGAGGTTTTTTGTGGGACTATGGAGAGTAGGAGGAAGTAGCAGTAGAAAAGAGTTTGGCAGAAAAAAGTCAAAGTGTGTGGTGTTGTTCAGAACTGCGAGTTACTTATCCTAGCAAGAGACAGAAAACCAGTCTTCACTTGGTTTTCTGTTTCAGTTTAAGCTTTCTCTTCCCAGGTTACTTCCATGGTGCCTTGTGGTTTTAATTTAATGGTGTGTATCACCAGGGTTTCCCTTCCTTCCAAAAATTACTGTTAGAGAAACGTCATCTTTGGCTGCAAAACCACTTCAATAACATGCAATTTCTCTATAATCTTTATAAAGGTAAAAGGGGAATTTATTTCCAAGAGTGCACCCAGCAACGTATACTACAAATGTACTGGATGACAGCATCAGAAGCATCTATTATCCTCAATAAAATGCCTTTATCTGCTACTTAGCTCTACTGGAAATAATAACTACTGGGGGTGTAGAGTGCTTGGCAGGTTTTTGCTCTAGTCTTCTCCCTTTTCTTTTAGGAATTATCTAAGGAAGGAGAAAGCTGAAGAGGTCTCAGTAGATGTTCATGGTCCAGGAACAAAGTGGGGATTTGCAGAGCCTGATGATCTGCTTTTGAGCTGTGATCAGAAGGATAGGCTAGATTTTGCTGTTTCATTTCCAACTGATTAAGATACTTAATGAAAACCCAGGAGTTAGTACTGCAGTTCTCCTATGAAAACCTTGCAAGGGAAAGGCCAGGTATTTTTCGGAAGTGCTAAGGATCCTGCTGGGACAACAATGGTATTTCTGAATTTCAGCTACAGAGAGATCCTGCTATGATAATCCTGTGCTGAAACACAAAAAGCAGAGATCTGAATACAGATACCTCACAGCCTAATCTTGACCATCCCCCCAGTGAATCACCTGTTGGGACTGGAGGTTTTCCAATGCTACGTATATATGAAAGTGCTTAATCTCTTCTCAAAAGGTTGTAAACTCCCTTCTCATTTTTTTTAAGTCAAAATTTTCAACTTACTGTGGCTAACCATGTGTGCCCTACCACATGTTCAAACAATAATCTTAACAGAAGTTTGCTCTGGAGTCTTTATCATGGGCTAATGCCTGTTAATTATCTTTAAATGGGCAATTTAATGCTTTCAGCTTCTGTGTAGGGCACGTTCAGGTTCTTCTTGTACAATCTGCAGATTTGTGACATTTGTTCCAGGATTGTCTTAAGGGAACAAAAGAATCATAGGAAAGTACAAAAAGCATATACACACTTTAGTATAACCCCTACCTGATCATGCTACTCTTACAAGTAGGTTGCCACATAACAGGCAAATCGTGATGCCTCAGAGCAGTACTCATTTCTGTTTCAGTTCCATGTCACCCTGGATGGACCGTGGCCAATTTTTTAGAGCCTTGGTAACTCTCCACGGCAAGTGAATTCTGTTGGAGCACCAGACAGGTGACAGGGCTCCTGAACCCCCTGAGGTTGTACAGGGCACTTGTACAGGCAGGTGGGTTGTGAGAGAGGAGATGGGGACATGGGATGAAGCTAAAAGAAGATATGCTCAGAATTTGGGACTTCTGTTATTTTTATCAGAACATTCAGAGGAATTATCTGAAAGATTGACTGTCATGATGTTTAGTATCACTAGCTAAACCTCAGGTCCTCCCTTCACTTTACTCCATCTTCTAATTCTTGACATCATGACAGCCCTGGTTTTACAGTTTGTTCTGCTTTGGGGTTCAGGAGACCCTGAAGGATAAATGGTGATTTCAAGAGAGCTTCTTTTGCTTTCTGTCAGCCGCCAGTATTTGCTATTTGGACTGTGTCAGGAACTGTACATGCCTAAAAAAGGATCCCAGCTGAACGGCTTATACGCCAAGCATGCTTCATTAAATTGCACAGTGTTAGGTCACAGAATCAGAGAATATGCTGAGTTGTTGGAAGAGATCCACAAGGATCATCAGTCCAACTCCTGGTCCTGCACAGGACACCCCAAGAGTCACACTGTGTGCCTGAGAGCATTGTAGAAAAACTTCTTGAACTCTGTCAGGCTTGGTGCTGTGACCACTTCCCTGAGGAGCCTGTTCCAGTGCCCAACCACCCTCTGGGAGAGGAACCTCTTCCTAATATCCAACCTAAACCTCCTCTGAACTCAGCTTCAGGCCATTCCCTGAGGTCCTGTCACTGGTCACCACAGAGAAGAGATCAGTGTCTGCCCCTCTGCTTCCCCTCATAAGGAAGTTGAAGACTGCAACAAAATCTCCCCTCTGTCTCCTCTTCTCCAGGCTGAACAGATCAAGTGACCTCAGCCACTTCCCATACGGCTTCCCCTCAAGGCCCTCCACCATCCTCGTTGCCCTCCCCTTGGATGCTCTCTAATAGCTTCATGTTCTTTTTACATTGTGACACCCAAACTACCCCCAGCACTCGAGGTGAGGCTGCCCCAGTGCAGAGCAGAGCAGGACAATCCCCTCCCTTGCCCGGCTGGCGATGCTGTACCTGATGCCCCCCAGGACACGGTTGGCTGTACTGAATTTAGTCCTGGTGGCCTCATGCATCATCATCCTCTATAATGGTTGTGTCTACTGCCTCCCTTCCTCCCTCCCAGATGGTAATATACCCTTCTGTTTCAGGGAATACAGGAAGTCTATCACAAAGCACACACAACTCTTAAGGGCACGTGGGAACATGACCTCCAAAATGGACTTCCATCTGCGAAAAACCATCTATTTCAGAGAAGATAACGTTCTTTGAGGCATGGTTGCATGTTATATTTGTTTCCAAAGAATCGTGAATTATTTCTGGCCCTGTACAAATATGACATCAAAGCAATTAATCTGGTGGCCTATAGAATTCACTCCAAGGCACAATAGGAAGCAACCCTCTCAACTGAGGACAAGAAATTACATTGATTTAAAAAAAAAATATTTTTTTAACTTAACTGTACTCATATAAGTTGAATGAATTTATACTCCCTAAGGCTCTTGATCCTATAAATCATGAGCTAACAACAATTTAAGATAAAATAAACAGTCTATCTTCCTCTTGGAGCTCAGCCAAAAGAAGAATATTTGCTGCAAATCCTACTCTTTCCCCAGAATTTGAGTCATTTGGATTAAGGCTTTGAGAGGAATAAAATAAACAACCCTCACTACTGGCAGCCAAACTACACATTACTTTACCTACTTTCCCTCCATGAGTATGCTGATGAACAAAAAACATGTATCATGCCTCTATCCGGTCTGTACAGAAATGCACAGTGGAATACTGATCATCTTTCTGTGCAGTGGGCTTCTTAGGTGTTTGTATGAATGACAGGTTATAAATAACCTCCCTACATTATGGAAAACTGCCTCCTTGTTTCTAAGGAAGGAGGCATTGCAGGGATACCTCTCTCTGTGAAGAACGCACTTTTCCCCAATTAATCTGAAAGTCTCAAATATTGATCTTTATTGTTCTGTATTTACAGAGGAAAACAAATAGTAATCTGAGTCCTCACAAAATGAGCGGTTTAAAGCGAAATTTTTGGATACTAATTAATCTGCTGAATTTACACTACGTCCCCATTATGTTATCTGGGGAAAGAAGCATGTCTCTCTGAGGGGAAAAGAACCATGGGGAGTTTTACTGTATAGAATGAACTATGAATCTTGCACTGAGAAATGACTCATAGAATTGGGAAAATAATCTTCTCATATCAATCAAGTATTCCTATGAAGGTACGCAAATTACTGATATTTGATATTTGAAATTACTTTCAAAAAGTATGTTTAAACACCACAGTATAATTATTGTATGTGGCAATATAAGACCAAACCAAAGGACAGGGGGAGGGATGCAGAATGAACTTGTTGCATACATAAAGGTAATCAAAGTCTGAGAGATTCAATTTCAAGTTTCAGGTGCTATTCCTGCAAAGATATTGCTTTGAGATGAACAAGAAGCCTGGACATTCAGGAGGAAATAAAAATACTCATTTCAGAATGTGACACTGCTGCCTGAGATTTTGTCAAAGGCTGGACTTGTTCCAGATCAAGGCTGAAACTGGTTTCAGGGAAACAGGAAATCCTGAAAATCTGTAACTTGGAGATGCCTTCGGATGCCTCCCGGTAAAAACAGTCAAGATAGCACTAAAATCCAGGGTCCTGCCAGTGAAAATAGTATTCCTCAGCTCAACTTTTAGACCAAAGTGACAATATAAAGCCAGACTAGGGAGTCTGAGCTGTACCTTGTCGACGTCGACTGTTGAGTTTCCTAAAGCATGTGCCCTCCACAAGTCGATTGAGACGTTGCTGCTTGATCAGTTCTAAGATCTCTGGCTGAATCTTCTCCTTTAGTTCCCTTGGGAAGAGAGAAAGTAGGCACTTGTCAAATTCAATCAAAGATCATCCTCCTTCCTCTGAAACAGAGTCTCACAAGATGTTTCTGCAAGGCGTTTGAAGAGTACATCAGTCACAGACAAGACCAGGTCAGAATCTAGTCTGCCCCAGAAAAAAAGCCCTTTTTCTTTAAACAAAGAAGGGAACTCAGGATATGTTTGTTGTAGACATCTCCCTGCTACAACATCAGTGTATGACTCAGGCAAGTTGCTTGTTTTTATATTACTTTACTCATTCTAAAAATAACACTTGTTATAATGCATCAACAAGATTTTTCTGCAGCAAATAATGCTCTTTCATCATAGGAGCCCTGTGAAGTTTATTTGAGGGTCTGTCACCTTTTGTTGCACAATCCTATGCCAGTATACTTCACTAGCACTGCTACTTAGGACAACACAAGAAGGCTAAAACATTTTGAAACAACAATAAAAAACAGGGAGCAATGCCAATGAGCTAAACTAACGATCAGCACTATATTCTTGTTCTCAATCTCGTATAATTTGATTACTTTATTATTATCAGAATTTGTGGAAGACTAACTCATGACTAGGGATCACTCAAGGCTCCAACTTCACTTTTGCCTAGGAGTGCAGAGACCCACAATACATCTAGAAATAATCTTATATCCTTCAGAAAATGCATTTCTCCATCTTACTTTGATAAGAGTTCAACATGTCAAGAACTAGGCAGAAAACATATGCACATAATATTTAAAGTTTAATTTCATACACCATCACATGGATTCACAGATGTCTGAATTCATCAGTTATATCCTCACTTAGATTCATTAAGAATACATAAAAGACAGGTTTAAACATCAACTCGACAGCAAGCCTAGTAAGATTAAAAAAAAAAAAAAAACTGAATGTGTAGAAGATTTATAAAATACGAACTTTGTCAGAACCATAATTTTGCATTGCTGTGCAAATTGGGTAATACCAAAAATCGTTCTGTCCGGCAGTATGTTCCAGCAATCATCATCAAAAGGAAGCTCAGCTGTGGTATCCCACAGAGACAACAAAAAATTTTCTCTTCTTGAAAACTTACGAAGCCCATTCTCTGCCGATTTCCACACTCATTTGGATCCCGTGCCTTTGATCTGCCAGACCCCCACTTAAATCACTGCAAATCCTCTGCTAGAAAGATCAGGCCTTTAAAATAAAATGTCCTCTTTCCCCTAGGTGTCAATGAAATGATTGGGTGCATAACCCACTGCATATTTACAAGCTGTGAAAATCTAGCTGGTCAAAAATCAAGGAAGCATTGTAACTATAGAAACAGCCCATGTTTTGGAAATGTGTTATTAGTCCTTTAGGACTTGAATTTTCAAGCACTGTTGTTTTTTCATTAGGATCTAAGATATAAATATGTTGAATGGTTAAATACTGTGATTAAAAGAATTTTGTGCTTGAATAAATGTCTTGCCTTTACTGAGCTGATGAGCTTCCCTATTCCTCAGGTACAACCTGAGAGCAGGGGCTGAGGGACAACAGTGTTAAAACATAAGTGTGGATTACTCAGCAGTCCAGGCTGCTGACAATCTCCAGCTGGACTAATTTCAAACATTCAAGAGTGGTATAAACATCAGTCTGATATTTAGGTAGTTTAATTCAGAAATTGGATGGTTATCATTAAATAGGTGTTACAGATATCATAACATTGTATTTGTAAGACTACCAAAAAGCCAAAAATGAATGGGTCATCCAGCTCATTAACATCTGACTGTTTGCTTATAACATTCTGTCGTCTGGCCTCTAATGCCCCACCTGCCCTTTACAAACCAGAGGAAGAGAAGGGTTTTTTTAACCAATCCAAAAAAACCCAGGTAATCCTCTCTAAAATACTTCACTGCCTAAGGGAGACTTTGCATGGGAGAAGTGGAGGTAAGAAAGAAGGGACCTCTTGCCTCTTTGGTTACGTTCTGGAGGCCCTCTGCACACATACAAGTATTTGCTCTCACAGCCGTGAAGCTCAGTGTGCTACTCTCTTCTGTTTCATGGTCCTTGAACTTGATCACAGAGAGGTTGTAGAGACAACCCATTACTCCATGGAGAAACAGTCTCTGGTAACTCTGGACCTAGTGAAAGCCCGTAAGACTATCAAGCCTTTGCCATGGTCACTTAGTGTACTTACTGTCCTCAGCAGCTCATGCCAACACATGGTTAGGTTACTCTGACTTCTTGGTTCTCAGCCATTTTTCTGACATCATGACTCCAGATGTATTTTTGCAAGGTGATCCTGCCACTCAGTGCTCCTCACTGTCAAGGTTTCTGTTCCACCTCTTGGAGGTGACAGAAATGGGTCAGAACAATCAAGCCACAGCGCACAAACAAAATATATGCTTCTTTGAAACTCTGTATTTCCTTCTGAAAGACATCTGAAGGCAACAGAGTTCTGTTCCTGGCGATCAGTGTCTAAAGACAGGAGGGCTAGAAAAAAAATCTTTGCGCAAGAAATAGGTCCTCCTGCCTAATTTTAAAATCCATCAGGAACAATGAGCTAAAGGAAGATTATAAATGCAAATACATTTTGTGAATATTTATTTATTGTCCCTGAGATGACATTTGCTTAACAGTTTGTGCCTTGTGAAGAGAGAGAACAGACTAAGTCTAAGGAGACAGTGACTTTAAAAACTGCCATTAGTTTCCTACTGTGTTTCTGTCACATAAAAATGTAAAACATTAGTGTGCTGGTAAGACAGAAGGGTTGAGGGAAACACACATTAATATATATGATTGCTAATTTTGTGATCTCACTGGTCTTAACACGGGAGGCAATACTAACAACAGTTACTTGTTTTTAAAATACCTGAAAATCATTAGAAATTATTTTTAAGTTTTTCACATTTCACAAATTCTTCTTCATCACCAGTTAAAACTGTCTCCAGCTTTTACTTTTCCACCTTATAGTTACGACTCACTCAATAGTGGTTTTCTTTCCAGGATGGGGCATTTTACAGACATTTAAATTATTAAAACACAATGGGAGAGTAATCCCAGAACTGGTTTCATGTGTTTTGTCCTTTTATCTTTCTGGCATATAGCTACGCTCCCTCTCCTGATCATGCATTCAGAGCAGGCAGTAGTGACTCTTTCTAACACTGTAGAGAAACATGTAAGATAAAAAGCAGAAAATCATCTAGACACCTTCCTCTTTTTCCCTGTACCTTGTTGGTTTTCACACAGATGTTACTTAGTAATGGCTCCCTAGCTGCCATTAACTCTCCTTTAACCAGCAAGTCCCTAATTAGATGCCAAATTTTTATCTAGCATTAACCCATCTCTGTTGCTATTTAATTTTTCAAGGAGATCTCTGGTCCTCTATAGGCCCACAGGATTCCTAGACAACTTCTGCAGCCATTCAAAATGAAACTGGGATACTTTATAATTCCATTATGGAATGGCAGTTTGGATGATCAGTAATGATCCCAAATCCCTGAATCTATTCTGAAGGACTTTTAATTTTTCCTAATCAAAAGCAGATATTGATAAGGTAGTACTTCATGTGATACAACAATGCTCATATAAAAGAAACAACTAATCCTCGGAAAACAAGGTTGCTGTAGTTACCAGGATCTAAGACAACATTTTCCAGTTTACATTCAAATCCAACTTCACTGAAGCCTCTCTTATCCAGTAGCCTGAAAACTTAAAACTACAGTGCTTCATACAATGAATAGCAAAATAAAGACTTCTATCATGTTCAAGGCAGGAAAACCCATCCCCTGATTGCTGTATTCTCAAGCAGAATTAAACAAGGTCTGCTGATGTTACAGTCACCATTGTGCACAATCTTTTTTAGCATATCTGCAGGGCTTTAGAATATACAGCACAGGCAGGACTGCTCTTTTCACTCACAGTCTCTTTCCCCACAATGGGGCCATGATTCTCTACTTCTATCAACTGTGCCATCTATGCAATTTGAGAGAGTTTAGTACAGGGAACCAAATCAAAGTGCAAAATGAAAGGACTTTCTTTTCAGAGTCAAGAACAAGTGATCATGGATGTAATCAAAATGCAAATGCATGGAGTTAAATCTCTGAAAATGCAGTTGTGATTGCTTAAACACCTTATTGATTTACTTAGCCTTTATAGCCTTTAGGCTTAGCCTTTGTCCTGAATTTGAAATTATTCTCTGGTAACACTACAGTTGCTTTGAACTATTTGTGTTGGCTGTTTCACTTGCTCCATGATGGGGAAGAAGACTCTGCACTGTGGCAGCAACTAGCCAGAGTGACACTGGAAATGACGAGCTTGCACAAGGCATTGGCAAGTCTTTCAATGCTAGGTGATGGTGCAAGAGAATATAAATAATTGACCTCTATCATACTTAAACTGTTGACTCACAGGGAAAGCAGGGAAGATGAGTAGCTTTGGTGACAAGCTTTGCAGTTCTGAGCAGCTTTGAACTGCTAAATGTTGCAGGGGATTTGCAGGGGCTTTCTGAGCAGATGCAAAACTAACTGGAAACATTTGTAGATTTTTAATTGATGCATTACTATGAGTGACATCAGTTCTAATTGGGCATTAGGTCGTATTTTCTAATGGAAACATAAAACACTGGAAACATAAAAGAAGCATTCCCCCTTTGATCCACACTGGTATGGTTAAAATTTAGTTTGTAATTCTACTTAGTTTATGCTTCCACTGTTGCCCTGCTGCCCCTTGAGGAATTTGTCCCAAGAGCTTGTACTTAGATATCTGCATCTGTTAGAAACAAATCAAAATTAATATCCTGCTTCTGAATCCTGAAATGCTCTGGCCCAAATCAGTTCTATACTTTTACCTTGGAAAAGGAGATTTAGAGTATCATGAGCCATTCCATTTGCAACACAGTCAGGATTTAATGATATTTCAGCTGATGCTTCTGAGTCCTCACCATTTCTCTGCTGATCTCAAAAGGTTCCTGCTATTCTCAGAGCGTCATTTGTGCAGCACAGAGTCTGCATCTGTCCTGTGCCATCAGCTCAGCCACAAGCCCAGACTTGGTCCAGAGCCAGGTGCAGCCCCCATTTTTTATACAACAGAACAAAGAGTATTCTGAGAAATGAGAAGGAGCTATGGAGGCAATATTAGCCTTTCATACTTTGCAGTAAACAACAAGCAAGGACTGGCTAGCTGCCAGAATGTTGCTATTTACAAATAAGTAAATGACTGCTTGTCATTAACACCAATTTATAATGTTATAAACAAAGACAACTCTTTTGGAAAGTCAGTGTGTATTGGCTCTTCTTTTTCTGGGCTTCTCCCTATCTTGCTCAGAGAGGCCTTGAACAGAAGACAAAGTTGTGATGTTTGATTAGTTAGATCTTTTTTTTGAAAGCCACTTCCAGCACCAAAATCAGGCTCACAATCATGCAGAGCTAGGAAATGGTGAAGCACTGTTTCATATAAATAAGCCATGTGAAATCCTGCTGGGATTTGCCAAATCTGGTTTCACTGAACTCAAGGAAAAAGTTACGATTCCCAGCAGAAGAAAACATGATGTACTTTAAGCAGATGCCTCACTACTGCTTTTGAGCACAGCTCCCTGGACAGCTTTTCTCCCTGGGATTCCCCAGAAGAGCTCACAACTGTCATTCGCCCTTGTTAACCCTTCCATGAAAAAAAGAGTGGGGAGACAAGACAATACTTACAGAATTGGACGAGACTGGAAATCTTCCTGGTTCATTCTTTCAGACTGGCGTATTTTCAGTATTTCTGTGTAACTGAGATTCTGAAGTTTGCTCTTGAATTGATCCAGAGAGCTAGGCTTGGTAGTGAGTGCTCTCATTATCTGTTCTTTCACTACCTGCATTACCTGCAGGTGACAAGGAAAGAAAAAGAAGCTGTGTTAACACTTTCTCTGTTTTTGTTTCAAACTTATTTTGGGTCACACTAAGGTTTCTAGGTATAGAAGATGGTATATGTGGTCTCTGGACAACTTTTTAGCAACATAACCAGAAAATAAGCCAACTTGTGACATGGCATCAGAGACTACATCGAAAGCTCATCTGCTCTGTGACAAAACTGGGGCATTTTTGAGGGTGGTGGGGAGCTGCTAACTGGCCCATTGCTTCCTTTTATCCCTTACACCCAGAGGCAACGGGCACACCCTGGAACACAGGAGGTTCCTGCTAAACACCAAGAAACAGTTTTTCACTGTGAGGGTGACCAAGCACTTGCACAGGTTGCCCAGGGAGGTGATGGATTCTCCATCCTTGGAGATACTCAGAAACTGTCTGGACATGGTCCTAGGCAACTGGCTCTGTGTGGCCCTGCTTGAGGGAAGGCTGACCAGATGACTTCCAGGGGTTCCTTCCAACCTCAACCACTCTGAGATTCCGTGAGAGCCTTACACTGCAGGCATGTTATGGCCATACACAGTGAAGGAAAGAGAACTCTCTAACAGAGACCATTAGTCAGGGGAAAGAGATCACTTTGCCAAGGATATTACAGGATTGCTTTTGAATAAATGCCATAAACAATGCAAACCAAAAAACGAGAATGAAGGATGGCTAGGCAACAGCCATCTATTCTGCATAATAATTATTTTTTCAGGAGAAAACTGCTGAGACACAGTTAACTAAGGAGAATTGCTTGGATCTAGTTCAGATAAATACATATGAGAGATTACTCTCCCTCTCTCTCTCCATAATCCTAGACTCATTTTCTTGTTGATGGTGAAAGTCACACACTTAGAAATATTTATCTGATGTTCTGCTTAAATGGGCTGAAAGAACAATTTATCATGCTTAGAAAGGTCCATCTCACCCAAATGCCAGAGGTAAAATCCAGCAGGAAATGGTAGCAGCCCCCAGTATCAAAATGGTAATGCCAGAAAGCAACAGTTACACAAACAGAGGGCAAAGCTTTTTCTGTGCTGTTTATTTTCCTGTATTCTTTCATCTTCAATACATGTCTTAAAACAGAAACCCAGCCCCTCAAAGGTTCCCTAATAATTCCAAACCCTCCTCTTTTCATATAAATATTAAATTGTTTCACATGGTTGCCTTAGTCTTCTAACTCATTGACTGTACTGTTCTCTATTTTTGCTTCCTGAGACGTTAACTTCTTTCTCAGATGTGAAATAAACACTCATTTTAGCTGTGTTCAGCAGGTGAAACTAAGCAACTAAAGAACTGAAGAATAACTTAACTGGTCTACCAGTGAGAATTAGCTACTTCCATATTGAAACATGAACTCCTGAATGGCACCTGACTGCTTAGAGGAATTAACACCTCTTTGCCTGCATTCACAGTGCACTCAACTAGTCCACACCAGTCCAGTCATGAAACGTGCTGCCACACCACAGAAATGACAAACCACCGCAAAATCCAAACACCCTGAATGCTGATGGATCATGCCCAACAAGGTAAGTGGCATAATCCTACTGATTTCACTGGGTCTTGGTTTAACAACTAAAAGGGCTTAGGAAATGTAATGAAGGCTATGTTCACAAAGGAAACATCCTCAAAGGAATAGCAGGAAAGAGTGAAACAGATAATTCCAGTGCCAAGTTGGATGTTTAAAAATTTGTTCTGACTTCCTCTTTCTGCCTTCTTGACAATGACTACCTACCACTGCTAATTAATTTTAATCCCTATGTTATATATTTATATATTATTCATTAGGACTAATTATTATTAATTACCAGGAATGGAGAAGAGGAGGGAAACTGCAAACTCACCTTACCCACTGAAAATGTATTCAGCTGTTGGTACCACCTAACACTACAGCTTGGGCTCCCAGTGAACTGGGGGTTTACACATGACATTGAACTGCTGGCGTCACTTCTGTATTCTCAGGCCTGCTGAGAAGTTGTGCCAGACTACTTTGTTACATGTAGTTTTACAGGCAGCCTGCAGCCATCATTCCTGCAGTATCATGCAGAAGCAGCATGCAAAACCAGGCAGCTTAGCTGAAACACACAACTCTCACAGCTGCTCATGGGATCGACATCCTGCCCATTAGAAAGCAACAAATTACTGCAATTTTGAACAGCCAAGCATAGTATAACTGCTAAACTAACCATGTAACAACTATAACTACCATATCACCTTGATTTTTCAACACTAAACCAGATTTTCAAGTAAATATTGCGCTGCAATTACTTATGCCTGCATGTAATTTTGGTTTCATGAGTTCATTCCAATATCTATACAGATCTGATTTTTTGTTGCTTACATGTAGATTTAGTTTCCTAAATTCAGGCACTCACAATAGGGAAGCTGTCTCTTATGAGCACTTTCTCTCATAAAACAAATGGACAAACAAATTAATAAATACTGTACTTTAGGGAGTTGCATGCATGAGGATCTTTCCAGTCTGATCTCTAAACCATCCACACAGAGATGAGCAGTGCTCATTTTTGCCTAAAATCTGCAAAGGAGGTTCAAATTCAGTAGATTTGGAGCACTGTCATTTATGCTTATTTGCTACACCCTTGACTTCCTTCTCTGTAATTCATTTTTTGGGTTAACATGCAAACAATTCCTCTTCTTTGCTGTTGTGGGGAAGGTCACTCACAGGGTATTATCAAAGAGCCCCTTGGTCTAGAGGCTGCCCTTGCCCCCGAGAGAGAAGGCAGGAAGCAAATGCCCCAGGGCCAGCACATAAGGCGATGATCACTGGCCTTGTAATGTTTATAGCCAACACTATTTAACTAGCTGGCCCAAAGTGTCAAAGCTGCTGATTGCAGTAAGTCTCCTGAGCATTTGGGAATCACTGCCAAGGACTTCTAATCTGTTCAATTTTCAAAGCTCTGTTGCCAGTCTTTGATTACTGCTCTCTGAGAGACAGCAACAACCTTTCCTCCTCATGTATCTGACCTTACAATGAAATTAAAGATATTCTCCACTCAATGTGATTGTACATAAACACTGTAGACAGTTGTTTTAATTACATTATGCTTTGCTACTCTTACTGAGAAATGAGTGTTTCAGAGGACACATTTGCTTTAAATCATGTGCTTTTTATCTAACGACCTCTAGTATGGGTAAGAGAATCCAAGTTCTACGTTGCACCTAAGACAGGTAAATTCACTGAAGACATGAAGAGAAAGACAGTGGGAAAAAATGAACAATTTTTTAAAAATTAAACACATAGGACCTTATTCCCCAGATTTTGTATCCATTTAACGTATTCCAATAGCGAGTATCCTGCCATTACGTGTTTTTCATTAAGCTGTTTTAGTCTAGTTTGTTGTGTGTTTTGCTTATTTGACCTCACCTTTGTCATATCATATTCTAACTACTTTGGCTTTCCAACATTACCCCCTCTCTTCTCTCTCTTGCCATGACAGCTTTTGCCTGTGCAAATACAGTCTCTTCTTTCTGGATGGAGGAGAGGTCTGAACTTGGGCTCTACAACTAGGGGTCAAAATAAAAAGAGCGAGAAATTGTTAATACCAAAAAGAGGGATTTATCAGGGCCAAACCCTACAGCAAGCTTCTCACTGACCTTGTTTTTGCAGCTTGCTTGCAGCTACAGAAAGCACAAACCTCTCTACTCACCCCGTACTGAAGCAAAGTTTGCTCTTGGTACTGACTAGAGAAACCAGGCAACCCTCTCAGACACCTACCACTAGCCTGCAGGATTCTGGAAATGTAAGTCTGAGCCTTCCACTCACCAGATCTGTTCCTTCTACAAACTCACAGCATCAATCTTTTCAGAAACCTCCCCCAGAACAGCCTGAAGGCCTGGATGTTCACAACAACCCATCTGGGGTGTTACCCAAGGGGCAGTGGCTTGGCACTGAAAAAGGGTAGGTTTAGATTAGGTATGAGGAAGAAATTCTTACTGTGAGAGCAACAAGTTGCCCAGAGAGGCTGTGGATACCCCATCTCCAGAAGTGTTCAAGGCCAGGCTGGATGGGGCTTTGAGTAACCTGGTTTAGTAGCAAGTGTCCCTGTCCATAGTGGTAGGGCTGGAACTAGATGATCTTTAAGGTCCCAAATCATGCTATGATTGTCTGATTTGTGAAGCACCAGACAGGAGATGAACCCTCCTCACAGTGTCCCCACAATACCAATGTTGCACTTGGATAAGCACACCCTTTGATGTGCAATGACAGCAGCAAGAACACATCTGGATGCCATCACGGAAGCCTCCAAGTTGTACCTCTTGTATCTTAGGGCACATGTTGCACTGACTGCTACTTGGATGGGTGACTTGGGGGGTTGGGTGTGTCAGTGTGTTATGCTGGCCGACTGTTACTAATCTTGACAGTTCACCTTTCTTCTGAACAGACAAGACTTAGTTATAAACAACCCACATTACAATGATGTGCTTAGTTCAGTGCTTTCCTAATTTGGCTCAACATTATCAAGTACTGCAAGGTGTGATTCCCCTACCTCACTGCAGCATACGTTAAAAGAGCAGCCACTGAGCTGCCCTTCATCCAGAGACTCCTCTCTACAACCAGACTTGAAGAACCTGAGATGTGAGAAGTTTTAAGCCCTCATTCAGTAGCTTTTTCATGTGACCATTTAAAAATCATCCAGCCAACAAACAGAGAACTGGAGGGAAGACATCTCTTTGCAAACTGGTTTTTAAAAATTCATACCTAGCTTCCTTCCTATCTAAATGTTCCTGAAAAGAAATACCTTGGTTTATATAGATTAAAGAATGCAGGAGGAAACATCATTTGGTGATTGAGATCCAGCTTGATCATTTCAGTGTCACAAAGAAATTTCCTTCAGTTAAATCCACAAGGCAGGCGAAAACAAGGTTGTAGCATGAAACAGCCAAATAATTCTTAATGAACAGTGCTTACTGACAAAGGAGGCTGTAAAGAAAATTTAATTCTGAAAGGAAAGGAAATGACTTCTGTTTACAAGCAACCTGTCAACTCCTTTAATGAAAACTTTACATGTTTAATGTGTGCACCAGGTAATTTGAGACTTTTTTTTTAGACTGTTCCAAAGGATAAATTATTATAACTAGACCAATGGTTATGTTTTCAGAGTACTCAGAAGAGTAATCCTGAGAGGCTTCAAGGTCCTTGGAAGATAATTTAATGGTGATTCCCCCAACCCCCCACCCCAATCTCCACATATTGCAGTCTGTGAATTCACTACACTAGTCTCTCAGTCACAGCCTGTACCAAACATTCACTCCACATTACTTTAGAATATTAATCTAAACATGCCCTCCTACACAAGCAAATTTAAACTCAGTGCTGGCACAATCTAACCATTGACAAGAGACTCCAAAATTCCAGACCATTACTTCTATTACAGTCTGTGTACTCTGGAATTACAAAAACCCCCCAGTTTTCAATCTTCTTAGCTATTCCAGAACACAAGGACAGTTACTGTAGCCAGCAATAAAGAGGCAACTCTAAGCCGTCTGGATGTACGTAGCCACAGGAATAATTAAGTTGATTCATTTTCAGGAAGCAGGATGAGAAAGCAGCTGTCAGAGGATTTAGCAGATACAAGCTCTGATACATTTTATCTCTTCATTTTTCTGCAGAATTTAAAACCCATTGCAAAAAAGTTTGTGTTGCTGCAGTTTTGGCTTGCTTTTCTTTCTTTCTTTCCTTCTTTCTTGTGATTATCATTTTCTAGTACAAACCAAGATATTTTTCAGTCTGCAGAAAAGAGGCTTGAAACAATGCAATGGTTTTGATCAAGCTGTGCAGTCTGTTCCATGCAGGATCAGTATCAGCATCCAGTTCAGCAGTGACTATCATTTTGCAGAACAAACGAGCACACCTAGCAGATGTGACGATGGTGCTGAGAGATAGGAGATGTGACAGCAGTTCCACACAAGGTGTTTAAAAGGTCTATAGCAGGTGTCAGCAAACCTGGTGCTGTAGCAATACATCAATGCGAAATCTTGTTCAGAGCCTCAGGACCCAAAAAATTGCCTGCCCTCTAGTGAGGAAGAGAGGGAAGAGAACCTGAAGAGCCTGACCTTGCACTGGATTCCAAGATACAGAAGGTCAAAGAAAAGGCTGAAGATTAAGTGATCACAATTGTTTTACATTTCAGAGAACTTGATTTTTCTGCTTTTTTATTTTCCCTTGACTAATGAATCTCAGGTGTGGGAAAACAGACTGAAACCACACAATTCCTGGGAACTGATGGGTTGAGACTACTCTTAATCCAAGACTATGGAAGAGGAGATTGAGAATTCATTACATTCTTGTACGAAAGATAGAATAAGAGCACTAGGGTCATGAGCATGAGACTGGTGAGCACCATGAAAGAGAGTGTGAATGGGAGGCTGAGAAAAAACAAGGAAAGGGTCTGAGGAGTGCCTCCATCTGAAGAAGCTGATGTAAAAATGTTCAGTTCCCTGCAAGAGATTCCCAGCTTATTGTGCTATTGCATGGGAGCAATTATGTTCAGAGGAAATGGACCACTTATTGCTGAACTCTGTAATATTACATCCCTGGGCTTCTCCACCTCTACAGGGAGAGTCTGTGGCCACAGCCTGACTTGGCACTTTCCAAAAGCTCCCAGAATTCTGTTAGCTGTGCTGGTTATTTTTCCCTGGGATACACAGGTCCTGATGGAGAACCACTGGATACCCATGGAGGCCTCCAGTTCTCTTTTAACATTACTATTTATTTTCTCAGTTAAACCCAGTAACAGTGGCAGAGGCTTTGGCTGGGAGCAAAAAGCATCTTGAACTTAATTGAGAAAAAGACAAAGAGCAGTCACAAAATTCCACTGAAGGGTAATATGGCTAAAGGAATGGGCAAGAAGATGATTTTTACAAGGAATGGGAACAGACTGGATTACACAAAGGTTAATGAAAGCAATCTAGTAGGAAGGGTGTTATAAATATGGAAAAGTGACTAGAGCAGGAACAAAGGTTCCAGGGGGGAGCATCAGCATGAGGAAGAAGGCATCTGGAGGATGGCTCACAAAAAAATAAATAAAAATGGGGACAAGTCTAAAGAAGAAAGAAAGAGGCTAGATGTTGTATTTCAACAGAAAAGGAAGGCTAAAGGAAAAGAAGAAATGAGATTTTATTAGAAGTTCAGTTAAAAGGCAACAGGAAAAGAGAGGGTAAAATATGGGGGAAATTATGTATTTCTAAAATTATGGCTCAGGAAGCAGCTGACTGAAAGGAAATCTTCCTTAAGGACTGGCCTGAGGAAGTTAAGGCTAAAATTAATAGTAACAGAAAGGAAACAGCAGTCCTTTACAAACTTGAAATTCGAGTGGGTTTAGAATCATCATCAAAATACATGCAAAACACTCTCCATAATGTCTTCATTTTGATAAAACACAATGGGGAAGAAGCTCACTGTCTTCTTGCAGGACTAAAACCAGATGCCACCCACAAATGCAAGGATTCCATTCAAAACAGTGCTAATCTAAACACACAGGTCAAATATAATTTGCTTGGGTAATATTGGGCTGAAACAGGAATAACTGATAGACAGGAAACCTCTCCTTCGCATTAAATATTTGCAGAAAACTATTTGCATCAGAAATAAGGAATAATATTCTTTTCCTCTTTGTGCTTTGTGCCTTGAGGTAGACAAAACAAGAAGTGCTGTGTGACAATGTTTCCACCCCAGTAAAATGATGTGTAAAGTTAATATGACAGTTTTTGTAAACTTTCTTGTTAGTTAATTGAAGTCTTAGGTCAGACAATATTACGTTATTTCCCCCAATGTCTGACAACCTCCTTTGGCAAAATAAAACATGCACAAAATCATTTGTGGGTGGCATTTAATCCAGGGCTTTTCACAGACAAAATGTACTGATCTTCTCAAACAAAATGTTAAGTGAGGGGAGGGGGGAAATGAGGAGATACTTGTATCCTTAGTCATATACCCACGTAACAATTAACATGTCAAATAACACGCTTGTAAATTTTAACAGAAAACAATATGAGAGTAACCCATGATTAGGAACACACATTTGGGTGCTGCTTCCCTTAATTACATTAAATGGCATACACTAAATAAAATTAATGTAATACATTGGCAAACTCCTGGTTCTACAGGAGGAAAGCTAGGACAAGATTCTAATAGCTAGCTTTTTCCCCCTAGGAAAACAAAAATCAAAGAACTCAAGTTCTAGATATTAATGATGAATTTAAAAAGACTTTAAATGGGTAGAAAACCAGGAAAAGCGGCAGAGTAGACTTTTGTTCTTAAAAAAGCCAAACAGAAGGGTCTGGAGTCATTACACAGTACATCTGATAAATGGATAAAACCCTAAAAACCAACACTTTGCATTACAGCTTCCTACCTTCCTATCTCCTTTATCTGAGACAAAACCAAATAAAGGTGTGACCAGCTGCATTGCTGAAAAGATCTCCAGGCTCTTTCACCAGCTGAAACCACAGTGTTGAGGTCCATCCTGTCCGAGGTATGAATGGCCACATGGAATTGCACGTGGTACAAGAAGCCTACCACTGTCCCTGCTTGTGTTGTCCCTCTCCTTGTCTCCAGGGACCCTCTGGCCTAATTCCTAAATGGAAGGGGAGCCAGTGCACCAGGTACATGTCCCTTTAATACCAAGAGAAATGGACTTCCTTAGCCATCTAAGCGACCAACAAATACAGCAGCTAGCACAAAGCACCAGGCAATATAGGTACAGCTTCTCTACCTTTCAACTTCATACCTCTCCTCCTTGCTAACCTTTTCCCAGACCAGACAGACCTGGAAAATCCATCTAGTGTGTCCATGAATTCCACTTGTTTTCGGTAGCAAATTCAGCAAAATTTCCCCATGTACATTTTTCACAGAGAAGGACATTTGCCTGTGAAAAATGTTCGACAATTAAACACTCTATATGGAAAAGCTCTGCAGTTTTGCCAGGCTGTGCTAATACTTATGTATTGCTTATGTAATACTTGCTGTTCCTTCAGCAAGCCCAAAAGTTAGCTCACCACTCAAACAGTAAAATTTCTTATTTAGTTAGAAGTACCCCCTCACATTTATTCTGTTACTCACATGAACAAAGGAAAAGAAAATTATAAATAGAAGCTGGAAGCTTCAGCTATTGCTTTCTGGACATGACCTAAGTGACTTTCACCATTTAATTGCTACTGTTTTATTTTCTTTATTGTTTGTTTATTTGTTTATATTTTGGGCATTTTATTAGAAAAGTGAAAATTCCAAAGTTTCTACCTAACAAAAGCATGAAAGACTGAAAATGTGGTTTTGGATTCAGTTCTTTGAATTAGAGAGCTAAATCACATATTTAGGCTTTTCTGATAAACACATAAACCCAGTGTTTGGTATGCTCATGTTGGACTATTTAATTCAGTCCCATTATTTGCATGCCCTTAGAGTTAAGGTAAATGGTTAAGCTGAGCATCTAGAAATTATGAAAAAGTCATTTGTTCAGATGTGCCATGCCTCTGAACGAGCCTACACGTTATTTTCCATCCTAATTTATAGCAAAAGTAAGCTGTAATAATTTTTAGGCAAAGTCTTGTTTTCATATTCATGTCCCTGAAGAAAAGTGAGCTTAAAAACATGCCTACAGAACACCAATTTTTTAGCACATATCATATTAATAACTGTTTCAAGTGATAATTGCATTGTTATCAGAGATTCCAGTCTGTGCCACAATAATAAAAATAGCTGCATGAAATAGCTGAATGATTCACAAAAATACACAAAGCAATGAAGAGGTTAAACCCATTGCAACTTGTGAGATGCCAGCTATAAATACTATTCTGTAAATCTGCTGCTCACAAATTACTGACTTGACAGATCATAATAAGTGCTGTCAGGACTATTACAAACCAAGATCTGCTTGGAACTGCCACACATACACAAAATGTATATGTCCAAGAGAAAGGAAAAAAAGATGTTTTCATTGCCATTTTAAAATGTTCTAGAATGACTGAGTAATATCTTTGGAAAATTCTGAATTTTTGCTGTCTAGTCCAATGAGATTTTTGCCTCAGGTATTTATATCATTACTGTGCTGGTCATATACATAAGAACAACGCACATTATTTTCCCTCCTGAGTTGTGGCACATAACCAAGAATATAAGGAATTCAACCAGGCTATTCTTAGAAGAAGAAAAGGCACAGATGACTTGTTTTGCTATACCTCATTTTAAAAACTGCAGTGAAATGGTTTATGGCTTCAGAAATCTGTATTTTTCATTGCTGCAAAGGAACAATCTTTTCTCCCCGCAGATCAAAGGGAAGCTTTTTTGGGATCTACATGCAGTACTGGAAAATAAACTACTCCCCAGGACAGTGAGCAGTGATTTATATGACACCTAATACTAACACCAACAATTCAAAAGCATTCAGTCACCTCACCGTGATTACAAAACTGATCTGCTAGCCAGGGAAGTTGGGAATGGAACAACTACTTAGGTTACCCAATGCTCTGGAAACATGATAGACTTCCACAAGCACAGGGAACGCCATCCACAGTTATATGAAATCTTAACTAAAGACACATTAGTAACCATCAGGACTGGTCCCATTGCTCCATCCCCTTCACTACATGCATAGGAGGCATCTGAAAAAAATCACACGTTTTTTTCCCCTCCAGTGAATACTATGTCAATACCATATTCTCAGTTAATTTTTTTCCTCCTTTTTGTTTCACTCATATTAAATCAGAGCCAAAGGAATTTTTCTCACAAAAGGATTAAAACAAGATTGGCTTCAAGTTTACTTCCCACTATCGATTTGAAACTATCAATGGCATACACAGAAACACACACGTCTCCAGAAACACATCGATCCTGCCTAGGAGGCGAAATAATGTCTTAAAATAGTGCTATTTCTAGTAACCAACTAGTGAGTTATGGGTGGATAAACGCTTACAATCTTCCAGTAATGAAAGATCCTTTCTCTGATAACTTGAATGCTATCACTGCACTTTTTTCCACACTGTCACAAATCACTGCACTTCTTTCCATATTGCCATTAATCCACATTTCTAATCAGCCAGCAGATTCCTTCTTTTCTACAACTCTATTTACTTTAAGTTTTTTAGGCAGGAGATAAATTCAGAAATAAAAGCAAGATATTTGTTTTCCTTTGAAAGGTTAGATTTGGATTCTGTGCACTCCAGACTGCAGAAGTCACAAAAAAAAAAAAAAAAAAAAAAAAAAAAGAAAAAGACACCACACGCATTTTGCAATTTCCCTAATGTCTCATACGTGACTACACAAAGGATTTGTTTGGTAAATTTGCTCAGGTCTAGAAAGAAGCTAAATGGGAGATGTCATGGTCCAGGGGAACAGACATGGTGTGTCCAGACCCTTGTTTCTCATGGTGGTAACAGAGAGTCTAAAAGTGAGGTTACAGATACAAGGAGGTTAATCCCCCTCTGGATTCCTTGGCTCTGTTTGTAATTAGAGTGCAGAACAGCATGTGAGGCAATGACAACAGAAGTTTCTGTAAAACTTTTCTACTGTTTTATCCTACTGGAAGTCAGGCAGAAAGGGGGAGGAAATTCCTGTAAGGGAAAGATTGGTGGGAATGATGCGACCTGTGTTTCTGTGTATGAAGTGTTCACAGAGATAATGTGTTAGAGTCAAGGGGAAACCACTGTGTAGAGGCAAGGCACACCAGGTGGGAGAGGGCTGGTATTATCAGGGCTGTAAAGTCAGAGGAAGGAAATATTCAGGGAGGGAAAGGTGATGAAAGCCTAACTTGGAAATTACTTTGTGAAACGCATCTGGAATTAAATTCTGCCTGATTTTTAGGATAAAGGATGTAAGCACGGATGAAGCTGGCATCAACACAAAGCGGGTATTTTCCTGTAAAACAAGACACACCCAATATTTAAACACCTGATTCTTTTGGAAACTCCCACACCCTCTGTCACATCAAAAACACATCAAGTCCAAAGACTGTTAAGAGCAGTCAGCCATCTCTGGCATTTTCTCTAAACAGGCTACCCTTATCACTGGCTTTCCACTGGAAAATTGGGATTGGCCTGTATTTTCTGAGCAATCCCAAGTCTGCCCAGCAGAAGGCAAATGACTGCACTGTCACTGCCCCATACAGCCACACAGCCAGTTCAGCAAGAGCAATATTCCTATGCAAAACTACTTCTTGTTTTTATCTTCTTCTATTGCCTGATACAGGCTAGGATTTCCCTGACCTTCCTGGCTTTTTTCCTTCCTTTCCCGCCCCCCCCCCCCCCCTTTTGAGTTCAGATGCACTCCCAAGAGCATACTAAGTGAACCCAAATATCACCGCATAAGCCACACGCGGAAACATGCAACCTTCTATTAGAGAGACGGGCTGAGGGAAGCCTCATAAGGATGCTATTATAGTGGGAGAGAGGAAAATAGCAGCTCCCCCCAGCAGCTGTGAAGCGGGCGGAGTGCCCAGGGGCCCTGTGGCAAGGGGCAGTGAGTGCAGGACGGCTGGTTTCCATGGAGGAGTGAGCCAGGGAGGCAGGAGAGACAGCTCGCGGGAGGCACTGCTGCTGGCCGCTGGCATGAGGAGGAGAAATACCTCCTGTTATTTCACCTGCCATCAACACCCACAACTTCAGGGGGCTCGGTTCAAATCTACTTACAGCTTCTGCTTCCTCGGTCTCGTCTCCTCTGGGGGAGGACCATGACTCACAACACATCGTGCTGTGCCTGGGTTGGTGGGTTGCAGTGATTTAAAGGAGCACAAACTGATAGGCCTGAGCTTTAAATAAATAAATAAAAAAATCTAGCAAAGCAGCACAAGCCCAAAGCTGACCGACTGGTGGGTTTTGGCACCCTCTGTTCTGCACAAAGGCCCTGCAAAGGTCTTTTGCACATCTTTAATCATTGCCAAACTAAACATCATCTTAGCAGAGCTGTTGTTTCAACTCACAGGCCATTTCCTACCAAGCAACAAAAGTGATGGCTGCTGGAGAGACAGCCTATTGACAGCAGGGTTCTGCCCATTACCAGTATTTTTCATGGAGGCAAAAATAAGAATCTTCTATGCTGATCCAGTACTGATGAGCATCACTGTTTCCGAGTCTTGCATCAACATTTAGCTGGGGCATACATTTTCTACACATTGGAATATTACTGAATTAAAGTAATAGTAAATCTGACTCACCACAATGTTCCCTTGCACCATATAAACCGTTTGCTCTTGTGAAAACAGCATGCACCTGCCTTGTGTCAGGTTTTCTCTGCTGTAGAATGGGTAGAAAAGTATTTACTGCATTCATGGTAAGACTACAAGATCCTTCCAGTATCTATAATGCACATGAGTTCATTAGACAGAAGAACTTATGTATGTGCAAAGTCCTTTTACAGCTTTGTTCCCATTTTTGTCAGAATAGGGGGGAAAATGCTTCCTCCTAGAGCTTCTTGGGAAGGCAGTACACCATTCCAGTAGAAATCTCAGCTAAGTAGCACCCTCTTTAAGACAAAAGAGCTCTGAAGGGAAAGCACAAAAGTTTTAAGAACAGCAAATGTCTTGTTGCCATGTACATAAATCCAAGTCCTCAAAATCACTATTTGACACAGCCACCTTCACAACCAGGATAGGATCCAAGATAGGCAAATATTTCTTAATAAAAACAAAATTCTAGTTTTCTTATAGAGTGTTCCCAGAAAACATTGCTCTTAATATAAATTCAGGCCTGCACTGCAACAAGGATGATTGGAAGGGGATCCTTGAGCTGCTGAGTACAATACCAAAGTCCTTCCCACCCCAGTGACAGCCACCTGCCCTCCCTGAGCCATCCTCTTCATGCATCTGCAGAACATTGCTCATAAAACTCACCAATTCTGAGTCTCTGATACCCACATAAAGAACACAGGTGGCAACTACATGTCTCCCCCAACTATCTGCTGGCATTACTGACAGGTAATACAGCACATTTGGATGCGAGCACTTCCTAATAGTTAAAAATGCTAAAAATGCCATCAGTGAGTGGAGCTACAACCTCTATTAACCAAGATACAGCACTTTCTGTTGAGGAAGGTACTGAAGGGAAAACAAATCAGCAAATTCCCTGATAGCACACTGCCCCCAGAGCTCCTGGGCACTTGCATGTTGGAGGGATCCTGGTCCTGGGTGCCCTGCACCTGAGGCAGAGTTGGTGGCCAGGGGAGGCCAAGGCTGTAGAGGAAACAGCTTGCCCAAATCAGGGCAGCCTTTTTCAACAGGCACGATAGGCTCTGACGGCTGCAAAGGAGAAAGATTTAAGAGGGCTTGAGTGATGATAAGGGAAGTGCTGCTGCTCTAACAGATTTTGCTCAAGCAGCAATGCAAGCCTAACTGCATCCAGAGAGAAGAGCAGTGTCCCTGTGGATGTGGAGAGTCTTCACCTGGGCACAAGTTCTCAACAAAAAAATCCAGTTTACACTGAGTTTCCAGTGCTTTCCACTGCCATGGGTTGCCTATCGAAATGACACAACAAGAAGAGAAATCAGGGGGCCAAACTTACCCTTGGAATTACTTTAATCAACCTAGTGAGACCAGGAAACCATTCAGATTCCTTAAGATTTATGTTCTTTCTGCTCCCTCCATGAAGTGATATAAAACTTGAGGAGAGAGAAACAAACCAAAGGACTGAAAAGAAATATTTATGTCTTATAGAAACATCTGAGAAGTCCCACTAACACTGGACTTAAGAACCTGGTGAATGCTCTGTTCAAAAGTCAACATATTCAGAGACAGCAGGCAGTGGCCGAAAACCCATCAATCAGCAGTCTATTGTATACAATCCTTTCTATGTGTATGTGTAGCTCTAGCACACAACAGGCTTCAATCTAGATTGCTATTGCAATACTTCAGTTCATTTGGATAGTTTTTTTCATTATCTCAAATTCTTTTTCAGAAATAGAGTCCAGTAAATCTATTCTGAGGGGCTTTTGTTATCATGGGTTAGTTTTTAGGGCGCTTTATCTAAAGAAGTTGGATACTTCACTGAAAAAAATCCAGATATAAAATTATAATCAACCTCCTCCTCAAAGCACTTTAAAAGAAGCCTTATTTATTCTTGGATTTTTGGAAGACTGCAGCCTACATATTATTTGTCATTTTAATCTTTTTGGCCGATTTGATAATTTTAATCTTTTTTCTTTTCCTGCTTGTGCCTCCAGAACAACTTCTTAAAATAAGGGAAGCCACAAACCAGGAATCATCAGCAAAAGAAGGCATCAGGAATATTTCCTCATTTTCAGACTAGAGCATCTTAGAGAATCAGTAACAAATTAGTGAAAGAATATCAGATATAGGATGGCCTGGAAAAAAATTAATAATCCAAATAATCAGCTTCTAATGGGTTTTTATATGCCATTCAGCAGAGAGCTGCCAGTGACAACACTTCCATGCATATCCAATTTGCTATTAATTACAGCAAGTAGTGAAAAGAGGTGAAACTGAGCACAAAAATCTGCATATGGATAAGAGATTTCCTATGGTAGGACATCTCCAGAGTGATGGGTGATACCAAACATATCTACAATATACAAACCTGTGAAGTTAAAATGCCCTCAACTCCCAAAAGATTTTGGGCAACAGGAAGCACTAAGGTGTCTATTCAGACTAGATGAGTATAGGATGACCACCCAAGGACAATCTGGCAGGAAAATGGATGTGACTCCTGGGACAGGGGGCAGAGACCACTAAATGTGCAAACTTCTCACCCCACCAAGAAGCTCCTGCTTTCAGCTTCCCTCTGTGCTTAGGCATCACTTGCTTCCCCAAACTGGGGCTTGGCTGTTGAGGAGGGAGCACAAATTACAGCCAAATACAGCTAAGCAAAAGAAGGAAAAAAAACCCCTATCTCAACAGACAGCTTAAAAACCAACTCCCCAAGCCCAGCAACCAGAGCAGGCTGCACATGGAAGCAGCACCAGCAGCTGAAACTCTGGCAAACAGACTCGTGTAGGAGTTGTGCTCGCGCTTGCTGAAGGGCTGTGGGCAGGTGGGAGGAACCTCGCTTTGCTTGGGGAAAGGAAGGCGACGAGAAAGAACAGGAGCCCTATTGTGATGTGCCTATGCTGGGGAACATAGAGGATGTAAATTAACATACTTTTCCCTCTACATCCTTCGTGACTGATTTCAGAAGCCTGACGATGGGTAGTATTACTGGGGCAGGCTCATCTCAGGCTCTGAGGATGTTACTGAGGAACAACAATATCAGGGCGTGGCGTCTCTTCAGGAAGCCGATCTGCAAGGGTCAGATTGCCACAGCTGTAGCATCCCCACCATGCCTTGCCAGCCTCTGGATCTTTTACATCCGAATGGGGCAGGCAGCAGCAGAGTCACCAGGAGCCCTCCATACATTTCTTCCCAGCACTGTGACTGTCAGCATACCTAAGGGGGCACCTGACAACCACAGCCCCTTAGTGGGGGATAAAACACAGGATCAACCCCTCTTGCCTCAGCTCTCAGCCTGACCAATTGAACTGCCACTACTCACTGCTTCTCTTGCAGTCCCAATTCCCTCTTCCCACTCCAAGGATTTGAGGTATTATAGTAAACACCTCCTGAACCTCTGACAACCTTGCTCTTCCCAGACTACTATTGTTACTGCAACTGCCTAATAAATTCCCCCAACACACTCCCCTACCTGGGAAAAGAGGGAGAAGGATTCTCCACTATTCACAAGGATGCTGAAGGCTTGCAGGGTGAAAGGGATGGATGTCAGCTGGAGCAAAAAGATCAGTGGATGCTCCCCACTGCAATGGAGGCTCTGGCTCAAAGGAATGGAAAAGCACCTGTGCATGCACAGACAGCAAGTACTTCTTGCAGAGCAGCAGATTTTTGGGGCACAGAGGGTCAACCTCTGTCACTGGACCAAAGGAAGAGCCTTTTAATTACAGGCTCCCACAAGCAGCCCTCCCTTACTAAGGCCAAACTAACAGGAGCTGTTATCTAAAGCTAGGTGTGTTTGTTGAGCCCTTTTACTTGCCTTGTTCTCCTCTGGCACTATGCTTTTCAGAGATGGCTTATCTTCGAGCAAGAGCCACACTTGAAACATGGCACACACACAATGGCGCTCCTACAGTTCTCCTTCCTGGTGTTCTTTTCTCCTTTAATATCAGAAGAGGCAAACTGTGAATCTGAAGGATTGTAGCACAAATTGGTGTGAGAAAGATGTGCCATTTTTTTCCTTCGAAACCATCAGGAATCATATTTTCAAATGCAAACCCCAGTGTTGGGTGCTGACATCAGTTGTACAGAACAAATGTGGCTTCAGCACTAAGGCCTCTGATGCACTTGCTCCCGTGCCCTGTCTGAACAGGAGGTTTTCCTTGGTATACAGAGAAAATTTAATTCCCAAGGACTGTACAATGTCTTATCTTACCAAATGAGCTCAGCAGAGTGTGCTGCAGAATTTTCCTCTTAATTTTACATTTTTTTCACAGAGTAAAGCAAGTTTTAGGCTCAACTGGACAGAAAATAGAATGCTAGACAGGACAGACAGCTCTCCATTTCAAAGAGTTGATAAACCTGCATATCAAAAGGCATCTCCTTCAGACTTACTAAATTCACTCATTAAAAGGAGCAGATGTTAATTTTCCATTTTCCATCTAATCAGAAGTGAGAAAACAAGGAAGCTTTTCCACTCCTGAGATGCTCAGAAATTTGGCCAACTGGGACAACTTCTTTAAACTTTAGAGGACAATGCAAATGTGTCTAAGTACAGTTGAGAGGGAAATCTGTTCTGAGGAAGCACATTTCTCCCTGTATTTGCAGCTGTGCCACACAGAAGCCAAGATGGCACCTATGTGAAAGGCACAAGAAGAACCAGCTTTGATGATATCACTTGTCCCTTCTCAATGGATCTCTGTGACTTTATCTATCCATTGCAATTCCACGGGCACTGCAGCAAGCAACGCCTGTTTTATTCTACAAGGACAACTGATTAAGCAATATTCCCAGTATCTTTACTGAAACAATAAACAATAGCATTTTATTTCCTTTCCATTAGAAAGGAGTGAAACCCACAAACAAATAAAATTGGACATCAAGCCATCTCAAGAGAGGCAAAGACTCAGTCTCAGGCTTGTAACAGGTTTCCCAGACAAAAGACGATCAGAGCTTTAAGGTTCCCTCTTATCTCATAGCTCCACAGGCCTAGAAACAAGGAGGTCAAGGACATTGCCAGAGTGAGATTCCTACCTTTAAGGGCTGATAGTGCTTACCTCAAGTCATGCAGAGTTAAAAGGTGTTAAAATGACAGCATTTTCACCAATGGGAATGTTAAATCATTCTTGTAGCTGTTTTACATCAGTTAGAATTAATCTTTCTTTCCCTATGAGCCCTGGATTTTTGGACTAAAGGTTAATCAGGAAGACTGCCTTTTAGTTGCAGGAACGTATTTTTTTTACTTCCTAATTCACTGCAGAAATACGATTTTTATAATACTGCTGACCTTCACAGAGTGGTATAAATATTTTATAATCACTCCCATGAGTGGCCTGCATAATTAAACTGTGCCTTCATCTCTCCTGGACAGTGTGGCCATTGCAAGCTCATACAGACCACTTATTTGCTGTACAGCCACTTTTATACCCACAAACGACAAAGAGTAGGAGGTAGAATTACACAGAATATGTGAGAGAAGAAGATGTGAAAGGATAAAGGGCAAAGTGAGTTCAGCTAACTTAGGTGCTGATGGCAAACAGGTGAACCACAGACTTCCTTACCTACATAAAGTACTGGTATGTCTTTGCTGGTTACCCAGTTCCCACCTTGCTCATGCCCAGACACCATGCAGTATTCTTAAATCTATTCTTCTTTGCCTCTTGGTGCCTTCTGCTCCCGTTTATGCATGGCAGCACCAGCAATGAAATAATTTCCCCATTCATTCATGGGTCCCAGCCTAACCTCTTTCAGCACCATTTAGTTCTGCAGGAAAGCAGTTCTTATGTCAGTCCTAAGAGTCATTCACTCCTTTCGACCTTCTCCCTTGTAATTACCAGGGCTCCATAATAAACTTATCCATGGTCACACATCATTATTTGCGAGCATCATTTACCCTGCCTAGGTCCATCAATATTAAATTGCCATCCCTAGGAAAGCTCGTGGCATTACTTCGGGCACAGAAGGATGTTTGAGAAATATGGCTGCTCCCAGGAAACTCAGAAAAAATCTCCAACAAGACAGTGCCACCAAGCCAACCCTGATCATCGCAGCAGACAAATTACCTCCTGATTTATTCTGTCCCAACAAATGTCTGCAAGGGCTGCCAGGAAGCAGAAACATTTGTTTAATCAGAGCCTCTGGAAAATTAAACACTTTTGATGCCTGTGATAGCTATCACCTTCCTCCCCCTCTCTTGCTCTGTTCCTCAACCACGGTGCTAGAGATGCTCTCCTCCTCTGCAGCACAGTGAAGAACGGAATACAGATGAACAATTCAGAGCCGATAAATCCATCTCGTTTTACTTATTTTTGCTTCCTCCTCAGCCTTCCTCCCACTGCTGTCCCCTGCCACACAAATACACATACATATAAGTACTGTCTTAGCTAGGTCAGCATGATTTTTTTTCTCCTTTTGTCCCATAGCAAATTAACGTCATCAATATCAAGACTCCCACCATGCCTTCTGCACTCTGTCTGCTGCTACATCATACCGGCCTCTTGTGAACTGAGCTCCCGCTGCAAAGGATGCAAAGGACTGTTATGAATTCTAAAGCATACTCTTGCCCCTTTCTAAACAGCTTTTTCTTTCTAAAACATGATGTTCAGATAGGATTAATCAAGGTAGACCTACTCAGGGAAGAGCTAATTAAAAGGTTTTCCCCCCACACTCTTTGGCAAGAGACCTGGGGAGTGACAATTGGCTGATTTGGTTGCAGAATACTCCCTGCATGGTGCTGGTACACAAAACTATCACAGTGAGACTGGTTATGAATTCTGCTTGACTTCTAGCTGAGTACTAAGTAATTACTAGCTGTTAAAAGATAAATAGTCTTTTGCTCTTCCTTGGGTGTTAAGAAAGTATTAGTAAAAAAAAGTATCCCTTTAAATCCTCTCAGAAAGAACCTGGGTCTGGGCAGAGAGGTTCACAGTACACACAGATCAGAAAGGAAAGGGTTTTGCTGCTTTTTCCTCTTTGAAGTGAGGAAGATGAGATTGATCAGGATTCACAACTTGCTACCGAGCTGCTCACAGCTGCTGATGGGAATAGAGATGCTTTTTTCTGTCAATATAGAACCCATCCTGTGGGTTTTCACAATGTTCATCTGCCGTTTTGCTGTGCCTCTGTCTTTGCTTTTTAAAAAAAGGGCGCACTTAAATTGGTATTATCTTCCACACAACTATAATTTAAATGAAAATGAGGTAGTTTTCAGACATGTCCAGAGCACTCTAATTCGAAAAGGATTTTACAGCCATTTTTACTGGGAGAAAGCTGCTAAGAGTTCCTCAGAAAGGAAAGGAACGCATGGATCTGTTCTTTCTGTGCAACCTCAAATGTGTCAGAGCAGTGAAATAAATGATGCTATTTCAGGCATATCATGTTGTGTTATTTTTGGTAGTTCCCAGCAGTTTGGTAAAATGGGAAACGCAAACCACTACCGTGTAAGGTTCTGTTACGCTTTCTTTAACCAGTAGCACACATGGATTTTTGCCCAGTGATGACAGTATTTAACATCTCAGGTGCTTGGTAGCCATGCTGAATTTATTGTGGTCACCAGAAATATCTGCAGTAGCAAAATACTTCCATTCAAAGACAACCCAATCTGGAAATTGTGAATGTGACTTTTTAAATATGACAGAGAGCATAGAAGTCTGTGTATTTATAATTGCAAAAGTCATATTGACAAAAATATCAGTGGGCACTGGTAGGGGCACTTAAATCTGGTTGGTTCCCTTGCTTTCATGTTCTGGAATCTCTCCTGGGCGGACTTGCTCCCAATCCAGAAGTTCCAAAACCTGATAGTTCCAAAACTAGCAATTATACATGCTATAAACCAAACAGCATTGTGCAGTATTCCTAGCCATAAGCACAGAAGCAGGAGTAAAGGGAAATCATATTACTAAGAAGTACCAGCACAGACAGACATTCACTGGGTAATATAGTGAAATCTTAATGGAAATTTTAGAGCAGGACTGCCCCATGTGCTAATGTTTTCTGCTGCAACTGCTATAATACATCTGGCAAAACTGCTTTTTGGGTTAAATAAGCTTAGCTCCATTAAGTACAGATAATAGCATTAATTTATTCCAACAAAGTTTTGTCCACCTTATAGTAGGATGAGCTAGAAGTTACATGTGATCCACTTTGTAGAGGTTTTGTTACATCATGAGCAACCATGCTGAGGGATAATTTTAGGGAATAGGCCTCAAAACTATGTTTTATCTTTATGCTTTTAACAGGAATGCTGCATCAAATACAGCTTGTCATGACAGTTCTTTTTTTCTCTGTCGTTGTCTGAACTGAGATTGTTCCTGACAGATGAATAAGGTGAGCATCTCCTTTTGAAGCTACTATTACTGTTCAGCTATGGCCAATGTTGCAGACTGCTGTGGCCAAATGGCCATCTCTATTACAGGAGAGTGTCCAAATTTTGCTCTCTAGCTTGAGAAAAAACAGAGCGCAGTGCCTAATAAACCTTTTAACTTAATTTTCTTTTATGTATTGTAGCAGCTGCAATAACCTCATTTCACTTTTCTTCAGTCTTGGTAATTTGACATGGAAGGTTCAGAGCCTTTCAGTTCAGACAGAACCATTAGACCATCTAGTCTGAACCATCTCAGACTACCATCTGGCTCAGAGAGGAAGACACTGAGAGGTATCAGGGAGACTATTTTATCAGTGTTTATATCTCCCTTAATTTGATTTTAGAAATAACACTTAACAACCTATAATGGGCCTTCAGCATCTGTATTCAACAGACACAAATTGGCAAAAATGCATGAAAACTGCGGAAATTACAACAGACTAGAACAAACCTCACATTCTTGCTAACGGACTGGGGAAGACATTTAATGCTCTTAAAATTTCCCTTTTTCTCTAAGATCCATCTCTCACCCATATATATCTACAAATGAACACATATTCTTCCACTAGACAACGTCAAGACAACAGCCATTGTATCTTACAGCTGGCTCCATGTCCTAAGTTGTTCATGAGACAATTTCTGAAGAGTTCCCTCCTTCAGTTAGAACTGTCTGCAAGAACAGAGTTAACTTTCTATGAGAAATGTAGCATCATTTTGTGGTTATATTTTTGCAATAGGCCTTATTTATAATATGACTTTCCTTCCCCAAATACAATACTAACCTGAAACCAACTTAAAAGTGATTATTGTGCGGAGGTTTTTGTTTTTGTTTAAAAAGATATTAAATGACAGCTTGTACTGTTGGTTACTGAAGGTCATTAATTTTTATTGTGAATGTAGGAAATATGTCCAGATATTTATCTACAGTACAAATTATAGAAACGATAATCAGAAAGGAAGCAATGCATACCTAAACAAATGCACATATAATATACAGGGCCCAATTTAGATGCTTTTAAATCTTAGCCATAGGTGGGAGTGCATTCATGCTGAAAGCGTGGTATTACTGTGGGAACATATTGAAGATACAGATGCTGCCTTAGGCAGCCCTTCTTCCCACACAAATCCTCCTTTGCCAACACTTGGATCAGTCTGCGTGGATGTAAGGTGCTGAGATAGAGTAATGCAGGCTCACACATGCCTCTTATGTCTGCTTCAAGCCTGCCCTGCGACACTCTGCTCCCTAGTTTTTGCCACCAAAGTGGCAAGGTATGTTTTCTCAGACTGGCTAGTTACTGGGAATGAAGGATAGTAAAAGGAAGTTCAAAATGCAAAACTGAGCTAGCTGCAATTTTTCTCCACCCATCTGCAAATGCATTAAGTGGTGGTGTGAGCCAAGACAGAGAATATTAATAACATGAGTGGCAGAGCACATTTGAAATTGCACATGGAAGAATTCAGGTCCTGAGCTTGACGGCTTAATGATATGCTTGAACTGTGGTGCTCTGACAAGAACACGACAACAGAACAACAAAAGCTCTTGCAAATTCCCAGTCATGATTTGTGAAATGCTTAAAATGACCAGAAGCAAAGTGCATACATATTTGTACTTCCTGATGAAGGTATGATGTCCAATCTGCCACATTAAAATAGGCTATCTCTGCATCTACCCTTGTCATACATACTCTAGTTGTCTTTTTTCTTTTTTGGTCATTTTTTTTTCTAATATTAGTTTTGCAATGTGATTTTCACTCTTCAGATATCAAACCTACTATCTATAATCTTACCCCTTCTTTCTCAATTGAGCTTTCCAAGACCATTTCTGCAGTTGATGGAATCTGAAAAAGAATGCTGTGCTGCACTGCCACGTAACTGACTTCTTGAAATTTTCACTCATGTATTGTATCTAACACGTCAAAATCTATTCCATAAGTTTTCCAGAAAAATGAGTGCATAACCTCTCTGCCTACTCTACCATCCAACACTTCTGTTTCTGTCAACCACACAGAACACGAGGGAGAACTCTCCAAGGCACTGTCTTGTTTATTTAGGCATGTGCTGATCACCTTGCAAGCAAGCAAGATACCTCCACATTGCAAAAACTTGTAGTTTAGATCAGGCAAACAACACAATGCAACACACTCATGAGGGAAGAGAAATCACAAGGCTGTGCAGCAGCTCTCTTTGCTCCTAAGACAGAGCTCTTGGTCCTTACTTATTAATTCATATGAATCTCCCTCTACACATGGGGTTTATAGAAACTGCTGCGTTTTTGTAGAGAAATTGGAACCCAGCAAATGTCGAACCTCTCAGAAGGCTGAATTGTATGGAGTTCTGCTTGTTCTGACCGTAAACTCATTACAGGTATTAAAGAGAATAGGTTTCAATGTATGAAAATATGGAAACTACAGAATACTAGCTATTAAAAAGTGTCCATTTGGGAAAAAAGATGAGGAGAACCCTTGAACCACTGTTCTTGCTCACATTCAGTGTAGCACACACTGTCAACCACCAGTCACCAGCGTACAGCTTTGCCTCCACTGAATCACCTCTCAAAGTCAACAACTAGCCTTTCAAATGGTCAGCTTCCCAAAAGGCAATGAAATATGAAAATTCAGTACGGGCAGAAGATGAGATGCAAATAAATCATTCTTTATTTCTTTATCTTCTTTAAGGATTCTTGCTTACTAAACTTGTATTACTTTCAGTTTCATGAGGAAAGATACCTACTGTCACATTCCAGAAGTCAACTAAACATCACTATGTTTCTTGCTACTCTTGAAAAGATTATGTGGATTGAGCTCACAATTGACATGGATTGCATACAACGGCTTTCTATTGTGTTCTAGGATCCCTGGGAATAATTGTTTTGACTCCTCTTCGGACAGCATGAATGGAAAGCACGTGCTGGTTCTGTAGCTGATAGCTGTTTCTTTCTTAGTGATTAGGGTACAAGTGGCTTTTACCTTTTCTCACAGAGAGTGAATCTTTTATTCAGAATCCTTTACATAGCCTGATACCCACTCTAGTGCTCCATACTGCTCCGTCTGGCATATGAAGCAGATTAGCAAACACTCCCTATTTGCAATTTGGAGTTCTGTCTTGCAGCTCTCTGGTCTCTAAGCCCCATGTACTGACTTTGTGTAGTTTCCCATGGCTGCATAGCCCGAACTCAAACATGGGAGCACATTTCTAAGCTGTTAGCTCACAAAACCACATCAACAGAACTTTGGGGAAACTAAACCTCTGCCCCTAAAAGCATCATGATTACAATTCACCCTCTTAATGAATGATAACCAAGACTGGCCTGCTGGGAAATGGAGTGTTTTTCATATTGAGATGCTGATCTATTTTAAATGTCACTGACCACTAAATAAATCCTGCTGAAGGGCAGCCATCCCCTTGGTAAAAGACCTTCTGCTTTCTTTTTCTTCTCCGAATGAGTGCTCTCATAACTGAAATGAGAGTAGGGGACTGTGCTCCTCCTGGATACAGCCAGGATAAAAAGCTGCCATGGAAGAGAAAACATATAACCTGAAACAAGCAGCTAAAGTCTGTAATGATCAAAAGGTCAAATTTCACAATGTAATTCACCCAGCCATTTTTGTTTGTAAGAGTACCAGGAAAATTAAAGGAGTAACACTATCCAGAAAATTAAAGGAGTTTATTTGAATGGATTGGTGCCTAAATGCTTTTGGCACATAAACAGCCTGTGAGAAGAATAATTGGGAAGACATAAATGGAAACAGGAGCAAGCAACATTTCAGCTAAATATCAGAAAAATAGTGTCAGGCTGTGGAATTACCTTCCAATATAAATAGAAGAAATAGCCCAGGCTATTTAAAAGTTAGCTGGACAAATCACCTGCTAATAAGTTCCATGCTCACTGAGAACCCAAAAAGTCTTTTGTCATCCACAGTGGACATAATTCTATCCCGATTACAGATGTAAAACATATTCAGCTTAAGTAAAAATGTAATTCGTTATATTCTACTTTGGGTGCATGACTTATCTAATGGAATGTCTCCTAGGAAAGCAATTTAGTAGTGCAGCCAATAACACTGTCTGCAGTTTAAATGGGACAGAATTAGCATAAATTCAACTTAATAGGGACACATTCAGCTAAGACCAATTGTGCTACATCACAGCAAAATCCTACAACTCTGAAGTTTTATAACCACTACATGACACTACAGGAAAAGCGCATGTATGAAATACCTGACTAACAGAATGGGTGGTTTTAAGCGCAGTGCTGCATTTTTTCATTGCTATCACATTCTGTTGCTGTTGGAGATCTTTTTAAATCTTGTTTTTAATGGCTTCTTCACTTAGTTGGTATGGACACTTATCAGAATGAGCAACTCTCCACGTACTTGTACATACAGTTCTACTACAATACAGAAACCCATGCCTTGTTATCCTCCTGCACTGGAAAAGAGGTGGTAGATGGTTGATGCACTTAAGAAAATCTCCCAAAAGCATTTAGATTCTGAAACAGTTGCTTCTAGTAATCCTCACTATATTGCAGAAAATGACCTTTTCACATATTGCAGATTTTCCTCCTCCTCAGCAAGATGAAAGAGTCAACCAAAACTTAATCTGCCAGCCTGGAGATCTAGACAAATGCTATTGTTTTTTGTAGGTGAAAGAAGAGGTCCAGGCTTTGCTAAAGAGTATGAGCAATCTGTTAAGAATAGATGATCTAGAACCCACAGAAGTATATTACTGCAAGAATGACTCAGGCAGTAATCATCACAACAAACTTATAAATAGCACAGAAAAGTATTAACTCAAAATGACTTCTCACCTCATAAAGTCATGGAACAGAGCAAGCCATGTACCACGGAGTTTGTTTAGTCTGTTACCTGTCTCCCATGCCAATCCTTGATGGAAAAGTTCCTCATGTTCTAGGTAATTATAGGAAATTTTTCTTCTGATGTTAGATGTGGACAGCCTGCCAGTGGCAGATTGCCTGCAGTTAACTTTCAGTTGTCAGGTTGTCAGTTAGTCTAATTTTTGTTCCTCTTCCTCAAGAAGATGACAGCCATCAGGTTACTCTATGAATAACTACAGGAGACAACAATCTGTGATCTCTGTTGGGCTTACTATTGAATGAACCTGCATGTCCACCAGATAAATACCCGATATCCACTGGACAGAATAATATTTAAAGCACCTCCTTGCTCTGGGGAGATTGAAAAGACACTTCATCATCTACCCTGGTTACCCATAGACTGGATGGTTGGCTGCCATATTCCTGAAGAAGAGGAGGTATAATAAGTAGGTTAAATGAGTGAGGGGGAAGGTAGGCAGTTATAAAAGGGATCTGTAGCAGCAGCTTAATACCTTCCCACGCGGAACAAGAAATTGTAGCATCAGTGCATAACGTTTAAAAGTTCAGAGTAGTAACTGGAACCATTTAACTGAATCACTAGAAAATCACAGCAACTAAATAATCAGTTATACAAAAGTACGTACGGGCTCCGTCCCAACCAGTTTCCCCTGGTTGTAATGAGCTTTTGTAAACTACTGTACTCTGTATTCACCTGTTTCTTTCCATGAATGAAAATTATAACTCAAAGCACACAGAAACAGGTCAGAGGCACCAGATGTCAAATGCCAAAGACCCTGTTCCCCAGTCCATTTTAGGAATATGCAAACTACCCTCCAAGTCTACATATTTGCCACTTAAATTCTGATGGGTTTCCATCTGCTGAGTTTCTATTATCACTTCAGCATTTGGTTTTTCATAAATATTTTCCAGTGTAAGGTGATCAATCTTTAACAGTTTATTTGTATAAAAATTTAGTCAGCTCATGATACTTAGATTATGCACTTTAGGACATAATATATGGTAGGGATTTAATTCTTTAAAATCTTTAATTAAATTTAAATTAAAGGTTAAGTCTGAAAAATCAGGGGTTCATCCAGATGCGGCTAGAAATACCCTAAAAGCAACTGCTTTTAAAATTGTAATAATGAAATACTTTCACAATTACTTGGTAGGGAGAGAGAAAGCAAAGTGTGCACATGCACATCTGTATGTGTGGTCATACTTGTGTGAAATGAGAGAATCTTTAAGACCCCTACCATGAGAATTCTGAACATATTATTTACTCATCCCTCAAAAAAATCACATAACCTGGTAAATAGGAAGTTAGACACTCTGGAGAGGAACATGAGGTACCATACTGTGAACTGTATTTAAAATAAAATATTTTCAACTGTTTCTGTTATAAACCGGTTTCCATTATAGTGCTATCAGTATCTAGGATAAAAGTAATTTAACTGGGAGAAGCAGAACTGGAAATATTATTATTTGAAATACATTAATTTAACCTGCCTGCTGGCTTTATTCCTGACTGCTACTTGAACTTTAAATAAAACCAACGTATTTTTTTCTCTCAAAAGTGTAAGGAAGAGTTACCTCCACCCAGGTTTCTCTCAGACAATCTCTTCAACCAATTACAGACAACACAGAAATAAGGTATATCCTTTTGAAAATTCCACACCCCTTGGCCTTGAAATTTCAAGCATGCCAGGTTCCACTATGAAAATTGAGAGAATGATTTTTCCACTTCCAATTAATTCTCAAAAAGAAGTAGTATGAAAAAGAAAGGGGAAGGGGGATGATCTGTGCTCTCAAAAGTGTAAGGTCTGCTGACTGCAGCAGGAGAAGTGAATGTTAAAGCTGAGCACCATTCATTTGGCTTCTCAGAGAAGCTGGTACACAAGAATCAGCTGAATTGTCTCAGCCCGTGATTCAAATAAAGCTTCACCTATCTGAAATCATGGTCCTGGTAGTTAAAGTCCTCTAGAAGTTAGGACCTGGCTTCTGACAACAGACCACCCCCCAAGCCTGAGAAAGAGTATGATCAAGAGATAAAGTGAGGCCAGAGGACACTGATGGCAGCCATCCATCTGGAGAGGTTATTGAAAACAGCAGGTTTTTCAGATGTCCTAAAAATCCGTGTACTAGCACCTCAGTGCCTTGAAAAAAAGCTGTACTCTAAACAAAGAGGAAAACAAAAGCTGAAATAAATGCCTGGTCAGCTGTTGACCTCTCCATGCAGCAGCACCAAAGAAAGCCTTTGGGACTTACGTATGGCTGTATAGTTTACTGTTTGAGGAGTTCTGCAATCATTATACTTAGAATGGAAAGGAAAAAAAACTGACCTGCACATTTTCCTGTGAACAAAGGGACAGAAGTTTTCTGCACCTGGGTGATAACTTACATTGGTTACCAGCCATGCTAAAATTCCTATTAGATGCCTCTCACCTGAAACTTTTATTAAGTAATGTTTGCTGAGGACCCATATTGCTGTTCAAATACATTTTTCCCACTGCCTTTCCTAATGTTTTCAGTCTTTAACTGAAGGCCTTCAAGTCACTGTCTTCTTGTAGAAAAAAACCGCCTCCCTGAAAGCCTTCAAATGCTGCACCCAGGATAAAAATAAGTAGAGCAGCTGAACATACCTATCAAATCCATGACATGCAAATTCAAACAAACCTAAACTTAAGCAGACAAACAAATGCATGCCAATCTGTGTGAAACACTCACTGGATTGTTCAGATGGTGCCTTTACACTACAAATATTGCCCCCCCAGACTTCACACAGAAAAAGGAAAGCTATTAAAAATTCAAAGGAAAGCTAGGTTTGTTTTTCCCAGCTGATGGATTTGCTGAAAAAGTGACCTTTTAGCTCAGTTTCCCAGAGCTGTGAACATTTTTTTCATGCTGTTGATATATGTGCCAATTTAAAGTAAGTTATACACAGTAGGTGTTTCTAGAAATATTAAAATCTCAGAGCTCAGTTGGACAGCCATTTGAAAACAGATTGATGAAGGAGAAAGAGACATTGCTAGGTCCTCCCCTAGAAGGGCACTCTTTTTAAAAAAAATTATATATCACTATCTGCATCAGACTTTCCAAGACATAGCGGAATTAAACTATCATATTGGTTTCAATATTAAATATCTTCAATAATTCTTTTCTTTCATGTTATGCTCCCAGTACAAGAGCCTAGACAAACTGCGTAACAAACTACTTTAAAACAAGCAGAAGATGTTTGTCTTGGTTTAGACAAGCTTTCTCAAAAATCTGTTTACCTTGGCAGTAATTTTCAGTGAGACAAACTATTGCGCTGAGTCCTGCAGGCTTATATCCACCTCTTGAACTGCAAAGAGCATTAGTATTAATTGAGGCCACATATGTACATTTCCCTCAACATATCAAAACAGCACAGCTATCAGGGAGAGAAAGGCCATAATGAAGGAGACCTTTTTTTGCAGGCATTTCTTGGACATCAGAGTCTTCAGAAGAACACTAAGAATCTGAAGATAGATGCATAAAGACTTAGCCTGACTTTCTGGAGCATCCAGAGAAAGTCAGCTTCTGAGCATGCTTTGTTAACTGCCAAAATTTGATTTAAAAAACCCCCTTTTGAAGCACAAAGAGACTGTAGGATGCAACTTCTAGTCACATAATCTCATCCATAACCTTCTATATCAAATACCCAGATAATGTAAGAGCAGATACCATATTTGCCCTTTGTGTACTTTCCAAATAACTTGATGTATCAGACACTGTGCCTAAATATTTTATTTATTTTTTTTTCTGATGAAAGAAGTGTTTTTCTTCTTTGGGATTTTGTTAGGATTCAGCTGAAGATTTGTATCTCAGGATTTTCCTTATGTATATAAAAAAGACCAAAAAACTATGTGAAAAAGAGGTCAACCCACATCAATGTTTCTGTCATTCATTATCCAGATATAGGGCGAGAGCACACTACACACAAGAAATGTAGGTCAAAGACTCATCACTGCACATGCTAACAAAATAAACCATAATCATGTTCCATTTACATAGTTTAATCTTCTTTCTTTCAGAAAAACAAGCCACAAATAGGGGACAAGAGTCAGTCCAGGATTTTAATCTGCACAACTAAGTAACTTATTATGCAGCATTGTGGTAGCATGGAGTACTTTAGGGAAGGAATTAAGTGTTAAATAATGGAACTCAGCAATATCCAAAACAGGTGGTTTTTATGTTGGAATGAAAAAAGGGGTAAGATTTCTCCTTGCTGATGATATGCAGGATACTGCACTTCGTAAAACAATCTGGTGAATATGAAGCCAAACAAAAAAAGAGCTTTGTCCAAGTAATGAACATATAGTAAATATTATCTGCATATTGCAAAGTACATATGAAAAATGTTTCTGTAATTAAATTTTTAAAAGGCAGTGGAACATTCTTCTTTATCCTCTTCTTCTCATTTGTGATGTAACAAATGGGTATAAAAAGTAAAAATAGCCATTTTTCATCTCCAACCAGGCAAAAGCTCATCTCTCAGTTCTGCTGCTGCTGTGCCCATGGCAACATTTACCAATACATAGGCAGATTAGTGATTAACCTAGGAAAACATTAGCTTACTGTAATGCATGACATGTTTTGACAGAGAGATGAAAACTCATTGGCCCAAGAAAATACTACAGAGGATGTACAGGTCTGTTGTAAATTCATGTACAATACAGCACATATATGTAGACTCAGTACACAGTGCAATTAAAACATTAATGCACGCAATACGTTTGCTTCAATTATCAATGGATGACATTTGCAAATTTTTCAGTTGGCAATTTAGACATTCCCTTTAATTGTGACAGTTTGAGTTGAAATCATACACAATGAACATTATTCCTTTTTTCCCCTCTCTTAGTTATTCTGGTCTCACAGTCATAAACTAGGAGCAACTTTCATGACTTGAAGAAGGAACATAATGCTGAATAAAAATCACATTAATTTAAAATCTAATAACTGCTCAGCACTAGCATAGGCATATATATTGTGGACAGGCTTTTAAAATTCTTTAGGTAACTACGTTGAGCATAGAGGTTCATTTCTACCTTTTAATTTTATTCAGTGTTTTTCTCCAATGTTTTGGAGGCTCCTATCAGCCTTAGTGTTGTAATTCCAAACAATCTGTTATAGCTATTACAGTAACATTGCATCCAACGCTGCTGGCTCTGTATTGTCAATTAACATCTATTAGAAAACACAAACTCATCTATTAAAAAAAACCCCAAAAAGCACCTCAGAGAAGGTTGCAAGTATCAGGCATGATACTTGGTTACCCATGTAAACAGTCCACATCACCAGCCACAGAGTTATTAGTATTAGTATCAGCTGAAGCCTTGACTGGCTGCTGGGAATACTTTTGATGTTTTCTTTGAACACGTAACTCTTACCTATCTTCCCCCAGGTCAGGTTTAAGAAAAAAGACAGCAATAACAGTACAGTGGAAATGTCTCAAACTGTACTTCAAATGAGAGAGCAAGGAAATGGTAGCTCACAGGTCACTAATGTACAAGATCACAAGTGTAAGGCAGTGACAAGTGGCATCTCTTTGCATTATGTTCTTACAGGATGCCCTTCCCCCCCCCCCTTTTCTAAGCAGACCTACCTACAAATAGGTATTTTATTCCTCTGTCAAATCTCTGACATGAGAAATGATATTTCAAAACAGAGAATGGACTGTTTTCGGAGACAGCTTGAAATTAGGTATTTATAGTAAAACAACATATTTATATAACGAGAGAAAAATCTAACAAAAAGCTTGAAATGTATTCAGCATTGGAACCTTTAGCACATCATATTCAGCTCAGTTGGTAGTTTGCATACCATTACATGCATCAAGCTGCTTAAAATAAAGAATTCAGCATCTAGACTTACAAAGCTCTGGAAAAGCTGGTGGTGATGGGGGTAGGACATGGGTACCTCAGTGTCAGTGTAAGCTGTGTGGGGCTCAGCTAAAACCACAATGGGCAACAGCCACACGCACGCACACGCACCACAATGGGCAACAGCCACACGCACGCACACGCACAAAACAAGCTTGTAGACCTAAAATCATAGAAACTCCTGAGTTGAAAAGGACCCTCAAAGATCATAGAGTCCAGCTTCTGGCCTTGCACAGGAGAGGCCCAAAAGTCACCCCATGTGCCTCAGAACATCGTCCAAACACTTCCTGATCTGTACTTGTATTTGTCTGTTAACTGACCTACATGTCAGAAGGCAAGATTCTCTCTGTCTGTTAGCTCAGCTCACCAAGGCAGAATTTTAATATGGGGAAAGAACAGCTTTGGATGGAACAATGTAACCTCTTCTACATGATACACATGAGACACCTTACTCAATACTTAAAAAAGCTTTACAAAAATAAAGGCAATAGATATGCAGACTTTCTAGAAATGGCTGGCATCTAGCTCCTTCAGCCCAGCAACACTCTGTAACTCTGACAGAAGTCTCTTATTGACCATTTCTTATGCCCTACTACTTATAAATTACCCAGTCTGCATAGAGTTATTATGTTTGTACTTTGCGCAATAGTTAAAGTAATGCCAATTATCTAAAAAAATTCTGTGGTCTGTTTCACAGCCTTGTTGTTTCACATTCTCCTTTAAAAGATTCTTGGTCTATCTTGAGAAAAATCCCCGCTCATTTGGCAACTCTCATTTTTTCCAATATCAAGACAGAATCATGTCAAGCCTGAAATTTATGTAAGCACATAACTCTTGATTTATAATTTTTGTTGACCGAATTGTCTTTTCCTGTAATCATTTAAAGCTCAGGCAGAAACAGGACTAATGAACAGACCCAGGCCTCCATCCAGGCGAGCACTCAAAGACACCACTAACTCAAAGGCACCACTCAGGAACTCTGCTGAAAATCGTGGGCCAGCTCTCTTGCTCTGGACTTCATAGCCAGCTCATGGGAACTGAAACACAGCTTGCACCACCCGAAGTCCACAAAACAAACAAATAAATTAAAAAAAATCCCAACATAACCATCTATTTCAATTGGTCTGGATACCTACTTATTAAATTTTTTGCCGTTTTAGTTAATTAGTTGTAACTAGATGCTCTTTAAGGTCCCTTCCTAAAACTATTCTGTGATTCTATGCAAGTGTAAAAAAATCAAAACCAAAAAAACCCCAAACTTGAACAACCACAGAACCAAACAAATCAAACAAAAAACTCCAAAGCTACCAAATGGGACAAAATGACAACCAAAAGCTGCACCCAGTAATTCTGTGCAAAATCCCTGATGCAGAGGTAGCATGGAGGCACTTTCATTGCCTGGGCTGATTGTGTAACTACACAGAAATTACACAGAAAACCAGCAGAAAAATGCCCTCAAATGGCATACACTGTATCTGCCCCAGGAGATGCACAGTTCTGCTACTGATGAGTCGTTGGAGCAAATGTGCACCAAAGGCAAACATCTTTATGGAACTGAGGTTATGAAGTCTTTTTAAGCTGTTCCTTTAAAAAGCAATTTTAGATATTATGCCTGCAAATCAACATTTTTGTTAATGAGACAGTGGTTGCACTGGCTGACTCTACTGTCTGAAAATCATAATCCTGAGATTTAGACTGCACTCAAATGGGTCATAGAAACCCAAAACCTAATCATGACAATTTTAGGTGTTTGCCTATTTGGCTGGTATTTATTTATAAGCCACCTCCAGCTGCTCAGGATTTTTTGGCAGAACCACCATTTGCATGTAAAGCCAGTTCTACTCCCAGCACCAATTCTACTCCTCAATTCTAACCTCAGTCTGTTACTGCTCATCATGTACAAACTCTATATTGTCTCCTCATAAGCTTTTCCTGCCCTTCAAGCTCCCGCTATGGTCTCTGGGACCACTCTCTGTAAACCACTCCTGTGAGCTCTCTTAAGTTACCTGATGCACACTAAGACAGGTTCTTGCTGGCATTTCAAATACATGTACGCGGCATTCTTTACTGTTACTCTTTGCTCTTGTTCATTTACTCTTTGTTGTTTTGGCAGCTTTTTCTTTCAAATAATTTCTTTTGGGCTCTTAATCTTCATCTCCACTTGCCAAAGAAAAATGGTGAACAAGGCACGCAGCTCTCAGCAGGAGCAGCAGCAACACTCAGAATGAGAAGAACAGCAAAACTGACAGCTGTGCTTTTCTGCACTGAGCACAGTGGGTAAATCAATACCCCGGCAGCCCTGCTGCCATCTGTGGAGTTTCTGGAGCAGACTGGTTATTTATAGAAACTTGTTTGCACAAAGCCAATATTTACCTGTCGGGGCTGTCAAAATTTGCAATCCATCTTTGCTGTTACCCTGCTGTTTTTCATGTCAATAGTGGAATTTTCCAAAAGAAAATACTGTACTGTCTCCCCCCACCATAAACGTTCCCTTCCTGCAAGGGTTGGTTACGTTAATTGTTGCAGCAGGAATGCATCTGCTTTCCATGGGGCCTTGGGGATCCTCCAGAATGGAGGAAAACTATAGGGATGTCAAACCTAAAGACCCTATTTTTCTCTCTTGTTTCAGCAGCAGCAGCATGGCATCTCCCTGCCAAGGCCAAGCTGAGATTTAATGTTACAAAAAAACAATCATTCCCACTCTGCAAACTGAAAAGGTTTTTTCTTTTGGAATGTTTGGCTGCTGCCAAACATAAAATAATAACCATTATTTTCAAGCAGGCAAGAAGTTTTCATGTGAAATTTCAGTGTATTTGCCTTTAAAAGTGAACTCTAATTCTAAGCCAAGAATGAAGTGCATGGGTGGTCTCAATCCTGACTCGTGCAGACTGACATTTACATCACCAACCTACAGGCATGTCCGAAGGAAACAAGAAGGAGGAACAGACTTTCGGTTTCTGTCCCAGTTTCTTCAGGTCAGAGACTGGGCTGCACTACCAGGACAGTGTGAGGTACTGGGGATGGCTTCTGCCAGTACCTTTGGGTGGCTATTCAAAGGCTGTCACTAACTAGGACTGGCCTCACAGAGCTTTCAACTGACAATTTTCTGAAAATAAGAGTTCTTGGTAATGAAGTCCTATTGAAAATTGCAATAAAACCCAGTGTCATAAAGCTGTACCATTTTTCATTTCAATGAAAGAGTGTATTTGCTGCTGTAAATCAGCAAGAGGCTCAGGGTGCAAAGCCAGCTCCTGAGGGCACCCGGGGTTTAGCTCTAAGTGAGATACTATCACCCAATGGGTCAGCACCTGGCCACACCACTGGCCAGCAATCTGTGCATCCCTGCAGGACAGGGCTGGGGAAAGCAGGGCAGGACTTAAAGCAGAGCAGGGCTGAAAGTAGGACCAGTAGAAGCATTCTTCAATAAGTGGTTCAGAGAATTAAGGATTAAATTATTCTGTCAGATGAAGAATGGATTCTGTGATCTGTACAGCAAATAGCAGTGGAAACAGGACAGTGCTAAAATACAAGCCAGTCTGGAAGCCATCGTAAAGATGTGAGGAACAGGTGAATAAAGACACTGAAGAGAAGCAGAAAATCTTTTAGATTTGCTTTTGTTTGTTTTAATATTAATTACTGAGCCCTATGACTTAAACAGCTTCCTAGCCTTTGGCTAAGAAACAGCATAGAGCCAGAAAACGGGACAGGGAAATTTCTCATTCTTGTTTTCTCCACTGAGACTCACTCTTTTATATAATGTGGTTTCAGATGGTTTTTGAATATTATTTAAAGAGGATGTCAAAGCAACAACAAAGTAATTCTTCCTCTTAGATAAGGTCCACAAACTCCCCCCGGGGTAAGTATTAGAGAGCCTGCAGGAAAACTGCTTGTTAGACAAATGGAGCCACAGATGTGACTTTCATCTGGTGTACAAAGCAAGGATGTTACATACAAGGCAGAGATAACCAATTATGAAAAGTACTATTTTTAAAACAGACTTTCCTCCAAAACAAAAGTCTCCTAGATTTTTTTTTTTTTTTTGGGGGGGGGGGGCGGGGGGGGGGGCAGTGAGAATTTTCTAGTCTTGTCTCCTGCACTAGCAATTAACATTAAATTTTTTGAGAGCTGGTAATTCTCAGGATCTCACAAATTCAATCTGCTGGTGACAAATGCTTTTGTCATATGTGCACTATATCCACAACTGCGTAATTCTTTTCCTTAACATATGCATCTGAAGTATACTATGGAACCTCCAGGGCTCAGAGTTCTCCTGCACTCAGATTCATCCATAGCCAGAACATGGTACTTTTCACTGCACTTCATTATTAACCAAGTTTTATATTTGTAATATTAAGGCTTCTATTGTGCTTTGCCACACGTAGTCTATGCCATTGCTCCATGTTGATTAGATAAATGTTTGTCCTATCCTACCAGAAAGCAAACAGTGTCCCTATCCCAAGTCTTTGCTGGTGAAGCCATGCCTCTTTTATTAAGCTTTGACAGGTCTCACAGCAATAAGAACACTCAATCAAAAGAAGAGAAACCTCATGAAAACTGCAGTGGGAAAGCAGTGGCTGAATCTATGTACTAGACAGGAGCTCAACATGTCCATGAATACCCAGAAATTCTCCTTAACTACATACAGCACAGTATTACCAATTTGCACTACTTGACTAAAGGTTAGTTAAAAACTTGACAAAAACCACAGTCTGAAGGTTCATTTCTCACTTTAAATACCAAAAAACAACTGAAAGGCAGCCATCCCTTTAATTTATGCTCTATAATAACATTTAGGTTGCATATATCTAATTGTGCTGACTGCCACAGATCCCTTTGTATGACCTTGGACACATAATTTAATCATTCTATGTGTTCATTCTCCTTTTGTCTTACTCCCCAGCACTGAAGACTGGCAACTATCACATCTAAGAGAATAAAGAGAAGAAACTAATGCTATAGGTAGTATTAGTATCTCTTATGTAAACCAATGCCACTTTGGGCTACAAGATCCAGGAGGGCAACTGAAAATGTTGGGTACTTTTGCTTTCCTCTGAATTACCTAAGACCTTAATCAAAGAAATGCAACTTTCAGATACTATTTGTTTAAGAAATGAAATCCTGATATAAGCAATCACCTTGATTTATACTATGGCACATTATACAGGCACTTAGTTCTCCAAAAGGATCTACAAGGCTTAGAGGGCACTGAAGTGTCCTGAAGCATGCAGCAAGACAGATGGAACAGAAGTTTAATGGTGTCATCTGCTCTAATGTCTATTACTGAATTCCAGGAACAGGACCAGCATGACCCAAGTGATCCTTTTCAGTTCAAGGTTCATTAGTCTTTCCCTCGTGAGTATGATTTAAAAGAAAAAAAGCAAAAGAGCTGATTTCAGCCCTCAGCATACTAGTGTGATTAGGATTATGAGAAAGAGACCATTTTACAAAGCAATTCATGGATTCTTTCCTGCAAATTTCAGAATGCAGCTGGTTTCAAACTCCCAGCTGGCAAAGAGGGGACTTCTCACCGTAAGTACTCTGTCTCAATCAGACACAGATGAAGCAGTGACATGATTATAGGCCTTGGTCAAGTGTTGCAATGCAAGATGATTTATACTAATCAGCATTCTCTAGAATCAGTGCAAAACAAATCCAACACAACTACAGACTTTGAAAGAAGTCTTAGCCACCACGCTTCCTTTTGTCTGAAAATACCATCTTGACAGATGTTAGCCAAGTAATCAGACATTTACGTGTAGCACACAACACAGCCTGGCCATCAGAAACATCAGCGGCATCTGTTAAACACCGTCTGTAAATTCCCTCTTGGTGTTCACAGGTTGGTTTTGAGCATAAGGAAAACTTAACATTTCTCAAATTTCAGTGCAGTGGTGCTCTCCATACCTCCAGAGATTTCCAAGCTGTCAGAAGCCATCCACTGTTATCCATGACAAAAAAACCCCATCTCTGCTCTACTGAACACTGAAATGAAATGCTTATGCTAAGACAGATGTGGAAGTCTCCTGGTTTGTGAAGGAATAAACATGGGCTAATATACATGGGCTATTTTAAATCCAGATTAAGCAGCAATTTACACACAATATAGAGGGCTAAAGAAGAAAAAGGGGATGGGGGAGGTGGATTTGGCTGGCTCCAGCTTTCATGGCACTGTGGCATAGAAACTAGATGCTTTCTTGCTGTGATCTCATGATGGCAACTTCTCTTTCTCTCAAGTCTATTTTGATGCCTCAGAGCAAAGTACCAGCCTCTATTTGGCCACTATGTTTTATCTGCACACTGACATATACAAAGAAGGATGTGAGAAAACAATAGAAGAAAGCGAGAAAGAGAGAGAAAGAGAGAGAAAGAGAGAGAAAGAGAGAGAAAGAGAGAGAAAGAGAGAGAAAGAGAGAGAAAGAGAGAGAAAGAGAGAGAAAGAGAGAGAAAGAGAGAGAAAGAGAGAGAAAGAGAGAGAAAGAGAGAGAAAGAGAGAGAAAGAGAGAGAAAGAGAGAGAAAGAGAGAGAAAGAGAGAGAAAGAGAGAGAAAGAGAGAGAGAAAATTTACTGCAGTTAAAATTCTCAGAATAATGGGGTGACTTTGGACCAGATTTCAGTTTGTCTCTCACACTGGATAAAAAGCCAGGTTTCGGACCCCAAACTGGTACTGTTCATGGACACTGATGTATTTAAAATGTTAAAAGCATCTGTTTTGAGACCTTTTAAAAACATAATACATAGGAAGTGGACAGACATTTTGGTCTGCCTACCCTGTATCAAATTCCAGATGACCACATGGTTTAATGCCTTGCATTCACCGACAGCAAAAAAGGCTCTGCCTTACTGGCCAAATGCGAGCTGTGCCTATGGCTCCAAAAAGGAATCCAAACTGTTCCTCACATCATAAACCATGCCCACACCAGTTCTATCAGAACATGAGCGTTTTTGCTCACAAACATGATCAGGGTCATTAAGATCCCCTCATTAGCAGAATTTTCTACTGTCTCTGCATTGGCATGGATGGGCTGAGAGAGGGCAGATGCTGGAATCTCCTTTATTCTGCACAGGAGAGCACATAAGCCTGGGGAATATTGAAGGTGTTTTTAATTAATGCAACATAAATAAAACTGCCTGAAAACATAGTGAGGAATAGAGGCTCAGCCTTCTGTAGGTCAAACCCAAAGGCTACATTCGTACCCTAGGACAACTTCATTATCCTCAACTGAGCTGCACAAGGGATTAATTTAACCCTCAGAAAAGGGTCAAGAGAAACTGGGAGAGGAGCAGAATAACCCATTAAAAAGAGCTATAAGAATACATGTTGATAGAGTTTAGTTCAAATTCCTCCTTACAGCTGCTGTTTTTTGTGCAAGCAGGTACATAGAGTAACATCACCATTTCTATTCTGCTCCATCTGCTGTTGTCAGAGCCCTTTCTTCTATTATATATTCTCAAATGGCTTTTAATTTAAATCATTTATGTTCTCAAAACCCTAAGATCTGGTGAAGTACTGAGGCTTGTTCACCTGTCTACTTGAAATTTTTTCTTTTGTTTCCTTTTAACTAATTCTTAAAATGTATCTGTAAGCCAGAGAACAATTATTTTTTTTTAAATGAAGCTAATTGTTTCAATTGTGGGCCGCAAGCAGTGTTCCTATTCCAGAAGGAGAACACTGTCAGATTCTAAATGTGACTGTGTACCTTAGGTATAAAATTGTGCAGTAGCTCATAATTGTATGGGCTTCCACTACCAGGCTAGAAAAAGAAAAAAAAAGGGGTGGAGAGACAAAGCATTAACAGCAGAAACATCCTAGGGCTCAGCATTTTTTAAGATCAGGGACGTATTTTTGGTAGCTATTTATATTTTCAATCTTTTCTTCCTTTAAGACGATTGGTTTTTGGTCAGCATGGTGAAGATGCCACATTGTCTTTTATTTGTTTTGATGAACTAAAGCATCCCAATGTAAATGGAAGCATTGGAAAATGTAAATGATACAGAAGTTACTCAAATACTTTTTCCAATCCCAGCACTTGCAGAAACAAGGTGGAAAATACCTCTGTAATAGATACCTAATTGAAGGTGACCTACCTATGGTCTCCAAAACAACATGGCCTATTCTCTCTTCTTCCCCCTCTCTCCTTATTCTTGAGGGTTCCCTCATTCCTTCCTCCCCAGTAAGCCAACTGGCACATCTTCCCATCACACAGCAAGCCTGCATCTTGCACTGAGAAAGGGGATATGCACAGAAGGAGGAGACACTGGCCATGGTTGTGGTGGGGGACACCCCAACCATGTAACGACCTGGAACTTTTATGTGACCCAACATTGCTCAACAAACAACTGGCATCACTGGTCTAGTTTAAACCTTGACAGCGTCCAGCTACGGACTATCATTTATTTTCACTTTATATAGTATGCTTACCCGAATTTTAGCTCTATCTAACCCAAATTTGGCTCAAACAGTGGTAAAATTGAGTTCTGAAGAAAGATAGCCCTCATTTGGACGCAGTGAGCCAGAAATAAGTTGACAGAACACAAGACACAATTTCAGGGTTAGCACATAGCATTGGTTACTCCTGCTTCTCTACAAAACCTCTTGTGTTACAGGAAATTTCACATCTCCTTTAAGAAACTAGAATTGTGGTATTTTAACTACAAAAGCATCCTTGGCTAATAAAATGTGTTTACGTCTGTTAACTTTATTGCAGCTCTTTTGCAGGGAAATCTTAACCCTAAGGGCTCAAGCCTGTTTTTGCTTGCTCTGAACCACAGAACTGAATCTTCAGTACACTTTTGTATCTGCAATATCCCGTTAAGTCAGGACAGTGCTACTGTTCACGGGTGACAGAGGCAGAAAGCCAAGAACCAGGAGGAAGTTACCCTGCTTGGTTCAACGTGGTACAACAAATCTGTGGTGGATGGAAGGACTGAAGCAGATTGTGTCAGTTTGATGTAGTCATCAACCACACCATGAGACAGGACTTTCTCCTTTCCTACTTCTCAGAGACACGATGCCTGCCAAATACAAATAATATTTTCTTGCTCAAGGTTGGTCTTAGTGTTTCCACTCTGATATGGCACTCTGATACGAATGTTCTCTCCTCCCTTCACAACACACACTGCCAGCTTGAACAAATCTTGGCATACTGTTCTGCCTTTCCCCACTGTTCACTCTTCTTTGCCATCAGAGGCTGCAAGGACGTGCACCCTGCTTTCCTCCCTTGGATTTTACTGAGTACTTTATTATTCTGCTCTGGTAAAATTCAGAGCAACTTTAATTCATTTTTCCAGAGCTTTAGAGACAAGTCCCTTTACTAGCTTTCCTAGTTTTAAGGAAGGATACTAAAGATTTCCAGAAGAGATGTACCAAATTGGCCTGTATGTAATAGGAAACTTGCAAGCTAGTGTCACGTACATCCGCAGATTGTTCCCATGATATGCTTAGAATGTAGCTTCTAAGTGATCAACTTGGCCAACAGAGAATTTATTATGCCTCTCCAGCTAGAAGTTGAAGCAAATCTGAGTGCCCCCTGATGTCAGTGGAAAGCTACTAGATGGCATCTGTAAACATCTTCAGCCTGACTCCTGACACTTGCTCAGCTGCAAACACAACCACTGGCTTTATTGCATCATCCTGTTATTTTTGCTTCTAAAGTCCTTTATCTTAGGACTGATTTTCTAAAATAAACTAGAAAGGAATGTAAAATGCTATGATTTAGTATTTTAAAAGAGATTCACCTAATTCTGAAGGCTCATTAGCAGCTTCTGGACGAGGAAGGGGTTGCAGAGCAATACGCCTGAGAACTGGCTCCCATTCTTGTTCTCCCTTACAGCAAACTAGAACATTTAGGGTAGGATATCTGCACTGGAGGTATAATCAGATCATGCTGATATCTGTATGAAATTTTTTGTGGTTACCATGAGGTGTTCTCTCCTATTTACCATGTGGCAAGACAAGCCACATCAAAACAAAGCACTGGGGGAGACAGTGGACTGCCAGATCAGTGAGCAAAAGTGAACAGCCTGTACAGGAAAGTTCTTTTTCATGATGCTAACTGAGGTTTTGCCAGAGGTGAGACTTCTAAGCAGGGGTGATTTTCACCGTCACTGAAGTAAGGCCACCCTCAAAAGACCCTAATAAAAGAATGACATCTAAGCATTACACTGAAACCAACTAATAGACCAGCCTAACTCTTATAGAAGAAAATTCAACAAAATCTAACCACCTGCTAGGTTAAGCCAGTTTCTATTGAAAGACCAGTAACTCCAGTGTGGCTCTTGATGAGAGGAACACAACTGACTGCATGGGGTTGGATTATCATCTTTAGAAATTGGTGGTTAAGGATCCTGAAATACTACATGATCAAGAGTAGGGCAGACAGAATCTCAGGGGATCAAATGCTCCCATCAAACACAGGTAGTTTAATATTCCTTTCTATCAAACCCAAAAATACACAAAATAGTGGAAATCTGCACTTTTTCTTTCTTTTCAAACTCATACTTCTTTATGGTATTTTCAGAACTCCTTCTCAAGACTGATAACAGCAGGAAAATAACTTGATTAGCAGGCAATATCTTTATGTTGTCTTACAGCCTTGTTTCACTTAAACATTTGTCAGTATGGCATATGTATAAAACTACTTTTTTTGGAGATGCCTTTAAAATCTGCCTAGAATCCCATGAAAAATTAAAATTACCTGGAAAAACACAGATCTGCATCTTCTGCAAAAATTTACATTTCCAGTGAAGATCCTGTGAGTTGTATTAGTAAAAAGTCTTGTAGGACTACAGAGCGAACTAAAAGGTGATGTAAGCCCAGATTATTTATAACATCTATACACACAGAGACAACCATTTTTCTTCTTGCATCAGTAATGGCAAGCATCCTAGTTATCTCCTCCTACTACATAAATCTGGATTTCCCATTAATTTCTAATTGGATGCATGCATACTAATGTCATATTGAAAAAACTCTCCCATCTGCAAGACCAAGGGACTCAGCTTTCTTAAGAAACTTCTTACACTTTTCAAAGTAGCTCAAATCACCTTTGGATAGCACTTGCATATTGGAGTAATACCACTCAAGTCCACATCATGGCCCCTGTGACTAATTCTGCTTAGCACAACAGAGAACTACAAAATTTGTTATTAAGAAACCCATTCTTAGACATAAATTAAATGCGCTTTGGTTAATTATCTCCTCTCTGTCTCATGTACATAGGGAAAAATCGAAGAAACAGAGAACTAAATTGTAAAAACTGTAAATAAGACCTTTTTTTTTAAAATATATACAGTAACTAAAGCAGTATCCTTTCTGGACATTTCATCAAGACTTGTGCCAGTACCCTGCAGAGTTAAAATAAATGTAAAACATTACAGCCAGAATTGAAGAGCTAAGCATTCACAGCAGGGCTTGATTGTCAACCTACCATGATCTAAAGCACACACGTCTACTTCTGCTGAGTCAATGTAGTTTTAAAAATAATGGATTCTTTTTTTAGAAAAAAAGATTTCCTAGGTCTTCAGGGCTGTTAAGGTTAGCATGGACTATTTATAGGCATCAATGAAAAGGAGGAAATCTTACTTTGCTCTCCTACTGTTTGCTGCTGGTAAGAGTAGCTTGCAGGTTTTCTGCAAAATCTCTGTCATATCTTGACAAAACTGGAATTATCAACAGGGGACAATTGCATGGCAGCAAGATAAATCAGTGATATTACAGAATGACTTGGAAGGATGAAACAATTTGATTGACTGTGCTGCTGGACTGTAGCAGCCAGCTTGGCTACAAGCATGCACTTTCTCTTCCTTTCTCCCTGCATCCCGAGAGCAGAGCAAGTAACAAGCTGTTATCCCTGGTGGAACATTCTTTTTTGTATATCAGTAATCAAAATCGTTACTTCTTTTGTGACTGACTCACACAGAGCTCTCTGACATCTCTCATTTTCTTTAGGAGGAGATGCTCTTTGACTGACTTCATGGTACAATTTGACTACTTCAGCCCAGGAGGAATTCAACCCCGTAATTCTGGGGACCAGCCTAAAACTGATGGGAGTTCTAGCACTTGTTTCAACATGGTCAAGGTTTTGCCTTCTGGACTGGTGCTCCTTTTAAGCAGCTCTTGAGTTTGCACCCTGATCATGATGTTCATACAAGCAATGAATAATGCTGAGGTGACCAGAATCGTGAAGCAGGACCACTGTACTCAGCCCTAAAAGTGCTCCACAACCTGCTGGGTTCACCTTTTATGGGTGCTCTGTGGCACTGGTGACACGTAGATGCTCCAAATGGGCTGTGGCATCAGAGATGCACAATACCCTTGCTAGGTTAAATGGTTTGTCAGCAGTAATGATGAGAACACCAGATCAAAGGGATGATCTGAAAGGATTGGGATTCAGGCCCAGGTGTCTGCCTGTGCAGGAGATCATGATGAAATGTGCACATTTCTTCACAATCCCAAGAACCACACAGTGTGATTATCTGCTCCAAACTGCAATAACCTCTAGGATTTTGGTGCAATAAAGCCTTTAAATCATAGTTTAGGCAAACTTCTGGATCAGCAACTGAGCTCTGGCATTTAAGTTTAAAATCACAGAATTAGCTGTGGGGCTTTCTTATACTTTTCACATTACAAATCTGTCATCTCTCTGACTGAAAAACCTCCAAATTTCATTCAATTACTAGTACCCAATAACAGTTAACAGAATTAGAAAGGTGTCTCTTTTATTCTTTGTTGAAACCTGACAGAACGTCCCAAAAAATCTGACACAATCCAGCAACTGTTTTTCTTACCAGGTCAGTGATAAACAATAATGGTCAGGACTGTATGCCTGAAGCACTTGATATTTACTCCACCAAAGACATTCTTAGACAGAAAGTTTTTTGCTTATACCTTAAATATGTAATACAAATTCAAAACCTTGAAATTCACTGGGCTAGAACCTTTAGCAATGAAAATTGTTATTGGGATTGGTGCAAAGTTCATTCTGGAGTAGATGCCCATGACTTTTGAATGATGGAAATCCTGCATGCAGAGGTGAACTGATACATAATTTCATGCATGAAAAAGCAGAACTTATTTTAAGACTCACTTGTACCTATTCAGTACCATCAGAAATGAGCATAATTCCACTTGCCATTGAAAATGGAACTTATGACATTCTAAGCATAACGGCAAAACACTGTTGCTGTTTGAGATAGGGTGATAATTTGAATAGGGGATTTTAAAAGGTAAGTTGGGAAGTGAGAACAAAGGAATTTACTTGTGAAACTGCTGTGAATAGACTTTCCATTCTTTTATTAAATATTTAACTGGGTTATAGTAGCATTTAAAGGCAGAAAAATTCAAGACCAACTATTAACATATAAATATAACCCAGCTCCTCACTGCAGTTACAAAGCATCAGAAGTGTTCCTAACTCAAGCCTTTTCTTATTTACTCTATGCACCAAAGCAACTGGTGGTGCAAAAGTGAGAGGTTTCATGGACATTCTGTATGTCTTTGCAGCCGTAGCTATTCCTAAGCACGACCCTGAGGGCTTAAACAGACAACAAAGAGTCTCACATTAGGGAGGCTCCCCTTTCTGAAAGATGAGAGAAGCTTCTTTTGGCCAAGTGTCTTAATTCCAGCCTCCAAAAGGTGAGTATGGGGAAGGGGAGAGGAGAAGATCCCTTGCGAGGGCATAGCAAAAATCAGGAGGGAAGCCTCATTGATCTACAGTCCTTCCCTTCCCTGTGGCTAGGGCCACAGATACATTTTAACTGCTTGTGTTGAACACAGGAACGGTGAGGAAGTTTTCTTGCAGGACAAGGTTCTTCCATACACAACACTCCTCGGCACCATGCTCAATTATCTGATGCGGAGGTGATAACCTTGTGGTGCTGCCAAAAACTGGGACACGCTTCCCTTGTAGGGCACTCAAAGCTTTAGCTCCAGCACGTTCTGGCACATCCCAGCTGGCTGAAAGCCAGGGGCTCTGCTGTGGCTGGTTGTGCTGAGGCAAGGGAGCAACACAGCAAAACACACACATTGACTCTGCTGCGCCTTTTGCTGATGATCCCTCCACACAGAGGAAGGACAAGCACTGCAAAGCCTTCCTGGTGCTTTCACACAGGACAGCAAGAAATACGAGCACACAAACAGAGCTGCATTTCTCAATCTGCAGACACTTCCTCTCAGTCCTCCAGGACGTATCTGCCAGAGCAGGGATAAATCTATACCTTTGCCAGAAAAATGGTGGAAACTGGGAAAAACACCACACCTTGATGAGGGGCTGCAATGGTAGAATGAAATAACACCACACTTTGCAGTGGCTTCTGTTAGGCACCAGGCAGAAACCCCAGTCTAAAGTTAGAACCTTATTAACTTTCATGGCAAAGCACTTGCAGAGCTATATTTGTAGGGATCTAGAAAATCTATTTTTGTTTATGTTTGCAAGTCTGTTTAATCAGCTTGGTGAAGCTAACCAATAAAGAAACGTTCTGCAGCTATCCTGAAAGTCTTCCCTTCGCTTCCAAGATCCGTGGGTTCATGTCTTTCATAAATGTGAACTCATTCAAATCTTTTCACAATTTCCCCCACTTTTTTTTATATATCCATTTCTTTCTCACGGGTGTCAGAATACAATAACAGCTTTGATCTTATTGGAGACAACTATATGTGGGTAGATGCTTTTTCTTGAAATGCAGACTGGGAGTGGATCCAGAGGTCAAGCCAGAAGGTTACATATATTTGAAAACCTCACTTAAAGAAAATCCCTTTGTGTGGCTTCTAATATGCCTCTGAATGTGAGTCTTGAAACACCTAGCTGTGAATGCTGCTCTCTGTATCATGATGTTCCAAGTCTTAAAAAAATTGAATTTCAAAGAGAAGGGAAGACTAAGAAAGTTGGGTTTGTAGCTATGGAACAAGCACTTTTTTTGCCACATCAAAAGCTCTGATAAAAGCAGTCCAGTGATTCAGGATAAGAGCATATTATTTGATGTATTAATTCGGCAGTGGGCTAGCACTAGTAAGAAGATCTCCTTTTTCACCCCACTACAAGATTGCTTTTGTGCACTACAGAGAAGTTTAAAACGCCCAAGATAGAGCTAATCAAAGTTCTAGTTTAGATGAAGATGTCATGCATGTCCTCTGAGGTCTGATTTTCACATGCTTTTTTGAAACCACTGAATTCCTAAGTTGCAAAACCTGGTAGAATTTTGTGAAGTCCACAAAAAATGGATCCATGCCCGGCAGACTTTTGAAAATGCTGAAGGTTTATTGAAAAATGTATGGATTCTGCAAGTTACCAAAACCAAGGATGCATAACTGAATGAATATTTTCATATTCAGAATGAATATCACAACCCTTACTGTACTGAAACTTTATTTAATTTGGGTGAGGTATGTATGCAGATGATGCTACACTGGGAACTGTAAGTATGGAAGACAAAACACTGGAAAGTTACATGGCCTCTCATTCTGGAAAAAGAACTTTAAATTGAGCCTCTCTGACACAAAGTCAATGTTCCTTCCCATCATTATGCTTCTCCTCACAGAAGCATGTGTCTAAGGGGGGCTGTAGTTCCTAAGGATGGGGAATGTAAGGTGTGTGAGCTTTTTCTTAACAGATGCTCCAAGAGAAGGAAGTACCAGCAATACGACCTCAAGAGAAAGGGAGTTAATAAAAACTTCTGCTTGTGGCCATCAGTACTGCTATCCCCACTTTTCTTTTCTGAAGAAGCAGCAGGTGTAGGAGAGGGGATGGGATTTCATTAAAGTACTCTAGTTTTCTGGAAGATTATCAAGTCAAAATATAGAAAGAATGTACAATTTTTTTCTTTTACATTTTTGCATCTAAAAAAGCAGTAAAAAGCAGTGGTTCGTAGTTGTGGGTTTTTGAAGAGACAAAATAAGTGAGATCCATAAAAGCAGCACACTTGGATGGGGAAAGACATGCTTCCAGGAGCCTGTGCTGGGCTGAACTCTAACTTCAAATGATAACATACATGAGGTAGTGGCACACGATTCCTCTTTATGAGAGTAGTCCTGAACTCCTGCCAAAAATCTCTCTATATGCCACTTAGTGCTTCAAGACAAGAAGAATAATGACAGGTCTATAAAATCTGCTGGAATTGACAGTTCTTATTGTTCTGAAAAGTTTTCGTGACGCACAGGAATTTTCAGATTAGCACTGCACAATGTTGAACAAAATGGGTGTCAAGCAAATCAATGGGCTTTTCACAAGTCACAAGTCTTTGTTTTACTGCTGTTCCACTTTTATTCTGTGCTTGGTGTTGCTTTGTTGTGTGCATGTGCCATTTGAGACGTGAGTGTGCATGCACTGAACAGGGAGTGAGAGCTTTCCATGCCATGATGTTCCATGTAAGCAAGTCTTAGCATGGAGAAACTTTTCCTAAAAAACTTGTTTTTTTTTTTTTGCAGACACAAAAATAAGGAACTGTTTATATTTGTGTGGTTAGTCTCAACTGGAGTTACAACTGTCTTCAATTCATTTGGAGGTGAACATATCAAGCCACCTTGTTATACCTGTGTGTAAAAATTTGTACCTACTCACTTGAATAATGGGGTGAAAACCAAACACATCTGAGGCAAAACTGAAGACTGATGGCTCTAGCATCTCTTTATCTAGAACATGAATGACCATCAGGGCTTTTGTAACTGAAGGAGGGAAATAATGAAACATTCAAATTTGATATCTCTGGACACTTATAAAAGATCAGAATTTCTGCTCTATGCTTCCAGTATAGACTAACATATGAGTATGAGGCTCTACAAGCAGATAAAGGATAACCGAAACAAAACTTGTGGAATGTCTATTCCACTTAGGTTTTCAATATTACTGTCACTGAGGCAAATAGAAAGAAAAAATTAACCCTCTGCCTTTGTGAAAATCTCTCTCTTCCAAGAAAAATATAAGCATAAGACTGAAGATCAGATCAATGCCTGGTGGCATCTCGTGTAAGTCAATGGAGCTATGCCAATTTGGTCTGGCACCAAGCATTTTAGAAGACATATGAGCCCATCAAACCAAGTGTTTTCCAATGCAACCAATTAAAGCTACCCCAAGATAGCGTTTTTTTCAGCTTCTGCATCCTCCCAACTGCTGCCAGCATGCCACAGCTCTCACTGAAGCCTACTCACTCCTCTGTTGCTGGAACTCTTATAGCCTGGGAATTTGAAATGCCTCTCCCACATAGATCCTCCCCAAGCACTAACGACGAGCAACTGTTCTCTGCACCATCAGGTCAAAAATCTAATGCAAGCATGGCTTTGACTGCAACACGAGCTTTTCCACCTCAGGCACCACTGTGGTTTGAAGCCCTCAGACAGACTGATCCAGTGCTTAGCAGTTATACGCTGTCTCCCTCGCTCCCTCCCCCACGGTCTCCTCCTTTTATCTGCTAATGCACAGGGATAGACAAAAAAATCCCTTCAAACAAGGTTATGGGAGAGAGAGGAACTCTATCACATACGGTATTTGCCTAACACTGGTGACTAAATTTGAGAGGTTTGTGTTGTTTGAACTATATCCCTGGAGTGCTAACAAGAATTAAAATATCATCTTAAGAGTTGCAGTGACCTTAAAAGACAATGTTCTCCTAGGCTTTCACCATCAGCAATCAGAAAATAAAGCAGAAGGCAGTAGGGATGGAATTAAAAACCCTCAAAGGTGCAATTAAGCTTCATTTTGATGCATCCCAAAGGTGTTCAAAATGACCAGCCTGGAGCCGGGAACAACCCATGCCCAGGTGTGCAAGCGTCCAAGCTTTCTTACAGATTTTTATGGAGTATCTCAGCCTAGATCAAAGCATCCACCTTCAAGATGGGGAGTGGGCACATCTCTTTGCCTAGACTGCCGTATGCAATGGGATTTTCAGCTACACCAGTGCTAAGTAAATACAAATGAATGATACAAGACCCTGGGGAAGGTGACATAGCAGCAAAATACCTTCTTCATTAAAAAAGAAAATTCATTCTTGGCACTTTCATCACTGCCAAACAAAAATAAGTATTGCAATAAAAGCTAACAGTTATCTCTTTTTTGCATACCTTAGGAAAATGCATTTTTTCTAAGCCCAGTGGCATAGGATGCCTGGGGCCATCATTTCAATAAAAGGCGACCCAAACACCCCTGGGAAACACAGGGAAGAGTGACTTATATCTGTGTCTTCAGAAAAAGCAATAACTCAAGCTTAATAAGGGGTCCCTCCTGCGTTTGTGATACATTGGGTTAAACACCCAAAACTACACAGAGGAGCTTTACACAGCTTTCATCAACAGACACTCTTCCTGTATTGATGCACAGAATTCTATGTTCTGTAATTTTTTAAAATTTATATTGATCCAGCAGTTCTTGAAAACACTGACAATTCTTTTTTTGGCATCAACTCTGAGGCAATGCTGATTCCTTTAACTGGAGGGATAAGCTCCACGTACACACCTTTCCTGCCACAACTTGCAAGGCAAAAGCAAAGGTTACCAGCTTTTAAACCGTATCAATAAAATTTACACCCTCAGCCTGAGATTCCCAGGCAGCAATGTGACTTCTCAGCAGTTCCTAATGCCGGGAAATGAAGCTGTGCTTTAAGTTCTAAAATGAACACAAGACACCAAAAAATGGATCCCTAAAATGCAGCCAGCTTCATAAGATGTTTGCACCCAGTTTGGTTACTATAAAATTCCTGATACACTTGACTAGCTCAGGCACAGGGTGAAAATACAAAAAAGGTGTTTCTAAATCTTTTTCTTCCCATTTCTGCTGTTTCTCCTATGTGTTTCCACAAACCAGGTAAGATAACTAAGTCTCTGAGAGGGTTAAGCAGAGACAACTGTGACCTCCATGCAGCAAAGCTCCCTGTCATGATAAAACATGAACAATGCTGAGCTGAATTCATGGCTGGTGTAACTGAAGTAACCCCAGAGGGTTACAGAGGGACAGATTTGCACACACACTTCCCTCCCCTTTCTAAATATACTGTTTCTGCTTTACAGAATCAAAAGCAGAGTCCCAACAGGCAAAGGAATCAACTTCTAACACATGCCCCACAATGGTGAAAAAGGAAACTCTCCACACTTTTCACATACCCACAGGTTTCATAAACAAATAAGAAAGCTTTTGAATTAAATGCATTTTTAAAAGCCTTCGAAGAAGAAGAAATCAATTTGAAAAAAAGAGAAAAGGAACACGAAGGGTAGGAAAAGCAGTGACTTTTTTTGTGCTGAACACAGTGATGAATGATGAGCAACTTGTGTTTTCTTGGCTCAGGGTCTGGACTGGCGTTTGACAAACCACTGTAATAACATACCTGTTATTATTATACCAACACCACAAACGCTGGTGGCTACATGTGGGCACCCCAGACTTTTGTGGCTGAGATATTCTGCTCCATGTGGTTTGCTTTCTTTTTCAAACACAGGGGTGATCTGAAATACCCCGAAGAACACAGCATCCTTCCATAGACTAGCCTTAATTAGGCTAAAAAATCGCCCAAGGCAATGCGAACAGCTAACTAGTTTGTCCGATGCCTGAAACCATTTGGAAGAACGCATCTCGTCACACGCGAAACAAAACCGAGGAATCCTTCACGCCATTTACAGTTGTAACTAATTTGCTTTTGCCATTCCTCGACACCATTAATCGCTCCATGCCCAGGCTGAAATAGCAAGATAAAGTACACGGATCTACTTACAGAGATCTCGTAGCTCCATCGTTCCCGATGACAAATTCACCCCCCACACGGCAGCGAGCGAATGACTTAATGCTGCTTTTCGCGGGCGGCCCCGTGCGCACGGGCAGCGGCAGGTGGTCCGTGGCGAGGCTCTCCGCGGAGACCCGCGCCCGGCGCAGCCATGTGAGACGCGCTGCCCCGCGGCCGCGCACCTTTGCCCGCTGCGCTGCCCGCGCCCCGCGCGTAGCTCCGCTTATGTGCCGGGCGCCCGGCGGGCTCCCATTGGCACGGGCGGGCGGCGGCAGCCAATGGCAGCCCACTCCCGCGGCAGGGAAACTCCTGCCCGCTTATTTAGCATCTCGGGAGACCGTATTTCCGAGGGAGAGCGCCGCTTCCCTCGCATCCTGCCATCGCACGGCGGGGATGAATAGATCAGAGATCTCCGGCTCTGGGGCTCCCCCTCCCCGCCCGCTCCTTTTGTCCCAGGGCCCGGCGCTCACCCAGAGGCAGCGCTGATGGGGACCCGGCACCCGGGTCCACCTTGGCGGGGGCCGCGGGGGAGCGCGCCGGAGCTCCACAATTACTCGCTCCATCGCCATGGAAACAGCCTGGATGCAGCGGGCTGGATTTGTGTAGCACATCTGCTGCCAGGCTCATAATCAACTGCAATCTCATCTTTTTTCCCTCTGCTCTCGCTGCTTATTTCATTGTGAGTTTGCTCTCTCTTTTCATACATGCTGGGAAAGTACACGCAGACAGAGCTGTGTACGTGTTGACTTTCTCCCTGTGCAAACACACCACACACACACAACACACACGTGTGCACATACCCCAAATTCACTTGTACACATGCATATGCTAAGGAGGTACACTCCCTGTGTACCCACATCACGGAATCACAGAATAGTTAAAGATCATCTGGATCCATCCCCCTTGCCATGGGCAGGGATATCTTTTGAGTGCTGGTTGCTTGAAGTCCCATCCAACCTGGCCTTGAACACTCCTAGGGATGGGGCATCCACAGCTTCTCTGGCAGTCTGTCCCAGTGCCTCACTACCCTCACAGTAAAGAATTTCTTCCTAATATCTAATCTAAATCAACACTCTTTCACTTTTAAGGCCATTACCCCTTGTCGTGTCACTCCGTGCCCCTGTAAAAAGTCCCTCTCCAGCTAAGGAAAGTGCTCCAATGTCTCCCTGAGAGGTGCTCCAGCCCTCTGATCATCTTCTTGGCCCCACTTTGGACTTGCTCTAACAAATAATACACCTTATGCACATTTCAGCTTTAATTAACTGACCAGCAGAAGACAAGACTACTGTCAAAATACTGTATTTTGTTTTCCAGTTCCATATATTGTATCTCTCCAAAACAAGGTGAAAATCTCAGACAGCTATTTGGAAACCTCCAAAAATGCATCTGGCACCCACAGACAGTGACCTGCATCTTCAAGCAGCTAATTCTACACTGGGTATTTCCTGTCCTGTTAGGGCCTAATGAAACACATCACTAGGAAATCTTTATGCACAAAAGGGTTGCTACTCATTGACAAAAACTCCGTCCTGACCTCTGACAATATAAGGAAGGAGAGATGATTAGAAGAAAAGAACACTGGCGAGAGAGACAAGATTCCCAAGCCAACAATGCAGCAGCAAAGGAAAAGTTTGGCAGTTGGGGGTATTTTCTGGCTGCTCCTCAGACTTTTTCAGGGACAACTGAAAAAAAATCTTTCATTCTTTCCATGTTCCTGTTACTGAAACTGCAAGATGAGGAGAAAAGTCAAGTTCATGCATTTATATTAAAAAGATAACCTCAGACAGACCATGAGACACGGACATACTATCATTATGGTGTTAAGAAAGAATTTCAGATGGAAAAAAAATGAGGATACATTCCTTTTTCAGGAACCCTTACTTGCATTTATTTAACTAAAAGAAAAAGAATAAAAAAATGAAAGCTCTTCTTAAAAAACCTCAACATTTCTGTATTGCACTAGGAACAGAAATCCACTCCATTTGCCATGGTAAATAGAAGCATTTTAAAATGCACCATGACAGAGACTTGCAGGTAGATTCATCTCCTTGTACAATAAAGGCCACTCCCTCATAAATGTCTTCTACCTGTGTCTAACCCAGAGTCCAGGAAGGTCTTCCAAGCCTCTTGGTCTAGTGCTCAGGAGCAAGGCCATAACAGAGAGCTACAGCAGAGATTTGGCTTTTCAGGCCATCTGTGACTCAACTCTAATTCTTGACATAGAAGTGAGCTTCTGAGAGAACTGTATTTGTAATGGCTGAGGATGCTGTAAGGGTCCACTTCTGGCAATGCTGTACCTTCAGCTTTTCAGTTGCCTTTGGAGCAGCACCATCACTATACGGATTACCCTGAGCTTGCCAGCTTTTGCGGTCATTCTTTCAGTCTTGAAATATTAAACTGTAGAAAGATATTCAGTGTGCATTTTTAAGGGAATGAGGGCTAATTAAAAAGCCTAGATTTGCTGACAGAACTTGCTGTGGAAGAAAGCAATCTGTCCAGTTCCATCCCTCTCCCACTCCTCCTTCCACCTAAATCACACAGGGGAGAGGGTGGTCTGAGAGTGTGGAGCATGCTCTGTCATTTGTCTGTGAATGGTGAAACACTTCAGCAGTTCCAAGGCTATTTTTGCTAGCTGTTATTGTCATGTCATGGACTGGATGCATTGTCAATATGTAGAGCTTAAAATAATCATGCAAACCAACAATAAATGTTTCAATGCTACTGTACAATGAAAACCAAATGGCACATCCCTAGAAGGTCTCTACAATTAATTTTTTAAGCCAAAACTAAATTGAAGAGGTTCCTTATGAAATACATTGTTCCTTTCTGTTATGTGATGCACAGAGTTCAAAACTCTTCATGAGGCTGTGCTTTGCTAAACAAAACCCCACTGCAATAAAAAAAAAAAAACCAAAAAAAAAACCAATTAGCAGTGCAACTTTGATGTATCTGGAGAAACTTTCCCTTGGTCCAGTTTCCAAAACTCCCATCTGCATTTCACATGCTCACAGGGAGAAGATTGTGTCCCAGATTAGGGCAACCAGTCAAGAACTCAGAAGACACATTTTTAAGGTCTTTCCTTTCATAGGAAAGGAGCAGAAGTGACAGAGATCTCTGCTTCCGACAACAGCAAGCCACTAGATTTAAGGTTATGAAATCTCACCTTTGTCACTTTTTTTCCTTAGTAATCTCCCCTGCAAATTGCATTTCTTTTCTTCACAAGGTTGTGTTGTGAGAATAAACACACTAAGTATTTCACTGCAATCTAAAAAGCAGGACAAGACACAGACACCTAAGAAAGCTTTTAAGGGAGATCAAAAATTCAAGGCTAGAAAAATCCAGGAATTTTCAAAGCAGCATAATAAATAAGATTTGTGAAAAAATCTTCTAAGATAGGAGGATAAAATGATGCTGTTTAACCAGAAGGATAAAAGATTTCCAGGAAGGCTTCACACCAAAGCTGCTACTTGTCAATCCGACAGCAGCTCCTGCCAGTATGCTGTCATGGGCTAAGACCTGTTTGTGTGTGGGAGCTGAGGAACAATCAGTGATGATATAATGCTTACTCATTCTTCTAGATCGTGGGTTTTTTCTTTTTTTAGCCTAGATACCTAAAGGGGAAGATGGTTAACCTGCTAACAGTTCCCAAGTCACAGACTTGCTGGTTGGCTCCCAGTGACTCCTCTTCCAGTGCCATAAATTACCTGATAATTCTGAGTAAACTTTCAAGCCCTTTCAAAAGTCCTTTTTTAGAAGCAGCTGATTTGCACCAGGAACAGTTAGTCCTATTGATTTATTCCAGGAAGACTGACATATTTCCCTTTCACATCTGTATTCTTGAAGTGTCAATTAGGACCTAGTCTGTAGATAATACAAACAAGTGTTTCAGAGACTTCCAAGGCCATATATCACATTTAGTTTGGTTTTTCCCAAATCTTAGTATCAGAAAACTTCATGACTCTTGTATCAGGAGGCCCCTACACTTTATTTCAAATGACCAGGTTTGAAGGTTTGGGGTTTTTTTCTAATACTACTGCATCAGAAAGAAGATTTTGCATAGTAACACAAAAACACAAATTCAAATGAAAATGCTGGGCCAGAGCATAAAGAGACATCTATCCTTTCTGCCATTTATGACAGGTTTACTACAAACCACAAAGCTTATCTGACTAGGAACACACAAGTGATATATAAGCTGCTGAAAACAGTCAGGAACACAGCTTTGCAAATCAGATTAGACATGACCTTCAGAGGTGATCTGCCACCATAGCACCCAGAAGGTCTACATGAATTACAGAACGACAGAAGCTTTCATTCTGCAAAGCATTTCCACCATCCAAGCACCAAGGAGCACCTTCAGTGTTTACAACCTTCCCCTGTGCTGTAACCACAGGGAGCATTCAAGTCTCTTCCTGCACCACCGGATAGGTTTCCCCATTCTGAGGATGCACACACATGTTAAAAAACTTCTAGATACAAAGACATGCATTAAAGAAAGTCTCCACTTGTCTTATACAAATTAAATCATAGCTTTATAGAATTTCATGCAACAGTCCTGGACATACACAGCAGTAGTCTGGATGATGACTGTCTAGGGGTGTTGAATTTGCAATTCTTCTTCATCATCTCTGACAACTGAAGCTCTTCAGCTAAGCCAAAGACAGCCTACAAACGATCCCGAAATTGGCTACAGGAACTGACATGAATAGTTCTCAGTTTTCCTGTTGCTAAATGATTACATGTAGTCTGAGTAGTGAAAGGAGACTTCCTAGTCTAGACAACATGACTGTAGGCTCCATTTCCACCTCCAGTGTTAACTATAAGAAGATCTAAAATGCCTTGCCTTTGATACAGAACCAAAATAGCCACATCTTAGGAAAAAAAACCCAAAAACAACTAAACAAAAAGAAGAAAGGCACCACAACCCCTCATAAGAAACCTAGTCTGAAAAAGGAAGAAAGAGAAACTGGGTTGCTTAGAGGAAGACTGTTCTGTTACAGTGAACAAATCTGGAGTTGCATAGATCTTGATACATGCACAAGGAAAAAAATAAAATTATTTCTAACCTTGATACTGGATACAGCAGACAAACAACCTCAAGTGATGTTTAGGTTTGGTGGCAGTGTCATATACAATCATAGTTAGTTTGTCTTTGGATAGCTATCATATTAAAAAAGCTCTTAAAATACACAAGCCCCTGCAGCTGTCTGCAACCTTTAAGTCTTGCCATTTCCAACATACATTGCAGTCATATAGCATGAGAGGGCACTGAAGAATTTCAAATCAATTATAATAAATCCAGACAGTAGACAGCAGAAGGTTTCACAGTACACATCATTGGCTTCAGGATTCTTCACATAGCACTCTTAAATACACAACTGCAAGAGGCTCAGAAATCAGCTTGTGAGTTTTAAAATTTTCAGTACATTCAGACCATATGAGCATTATCTGCCAAATTTATCACATATTCTTCATCTACTGGTGGGGTTAGGATTTTCCCTGCTCCTTCCTTTGCCCACATTGCTCAAATGCATATCATAATTTTGTGTGAAAACCCTTTGCAACATACTGAGAGCATTTTCAGTCATGTCATTGTAATCTCAGTTCTCTCATTCAATCACTGTCTGGAGTACTCATGGCCAGGACAGAACAATTTCACATCGCTGCAGTATTTTGCCTTTCATCTTTAGCTATTTCTCCAGCCCGTGCTTTGCACAGGCTGCCAAACAAGCAATAGAAGCTGGGTTTATCTTCAATCCAAACAGTCTAAGACTTCCATTTAATACTTGGGTCTCTGTAGGACGGGCACTGTGGAATGTACATCGTACTAACACTGTTGAAGCAAATTATGCCCTGTAGGTTCTTGCTCTTTCTCTTTCATGCATGCATGCTCCCCTCCATCTTATTCATTAGTGCACTGCAGTTTTCTTCTAGAAGATGGTAGTTAAATCTCTACTTGATAATGTGAAATGGTAACATAATGATTTCTTTAGCTTTTCTGATTTTAACAAAACCAAAGAACAATAGGATGGACAAAATAAAGGAAAAAATCATCTGTCTCAGTTATCTAACTCAGTCTGATGCTGTCATGGTTCACTGTTTAAATAATGATGCATGATTTTTTTATAATGTTAATTACATAAATAGGTACTTAGGAACTACTTAAACAAAAGATTATTTACCCCATTGACTGGAGAAACCCATGTGTCAGCACATCTGCTGCACAGGAAGATTAAATCTGTTCACACAAAACTCATGCTCTCCCTTGCTAATGGAGAAGAGATTAGTAGTGTGAGACCTGAAGCAGGGGCTTTGGGTTTAATCCAACAGACCCTTAAGACTGTCACAATGGATGATGCTAGCAAACATCTCTGGATTTCTAAAAACCCAGTATTTACTTGCCTAGCCACTCTGGAAAAAAAAAAACAAACCAGGATTTTTATTGAGGAGCGATTTCTATGTGTGCATTTTAATTTTGGAAGCTTCTGCTGTGTGTTAAGAGTAACAATCAAACACCCAGCAGCCTTAAGGGGAACTGTTGCCATGATTGTGTACCTTTAAGGCCAGACTGACAATGCTAGTTGATGATGTTTAGAAAGAGTATACTGAAAACAACTCAGTTACAGAGTTATCTTTGCCTTGGTTCACCTTCCCAGCTGCTGCTGAAGGACCTCCAGACTATTATTTTAATAGCTGTTGATGAGTGCCAATCCATGCTTATCACATCACCTTAGCACTGCTTTTGCATCCCAGGCTTGCAGGGAAGGGTAAGTGTCGGAAGACTCCGGTGGTGCAGAAAGGGATTGCCAAGACTACAGTTAATGAGAAGAACAGAAAACATGAGTCCACTTTCCAGGTCCAGCAAGCACCCAACAAATTTTCCTAAGAATGTGTTCTGTCTGCTTCCACCTCATGCAGGAATGAAAGTCACATGAATGCTCACATAAGCTGAATGAACAGTTAGGGCTGTTTACCATGGAGTTATTGCAAGTGTGCTCTAATAGGAGCAATTTACTGAGTGAACACTTAGCTTCAGCCAGAAAGGGCAATATCCTCCATCCACACCCTCATAAGGTAATTCGGAGCACACAAAATGAGCTACTGATGCTTCTATTCTGTGTCAGCCTCTGGCAGCAGGCATCCTGAGGATTTCAAAGTCTCCCTGAGCTAGGCTTTGCAACATCCCTTTCTCAAAGACACTAACAGCCACTTTTTCAATCCGTGTACATGGAAATGTGCAGCCAAATATACATACCCCAAACACGTGTTGCATGCACAACAGAAGCGTGCCCACACACGCCCATTCACAGCCAAATGTAGTATAAATAACCTCACTATATAAATAGGCTTGCTTAAATGAAGTCTCTTGCTTAAATAAGGCTGGCATAAATACTCTTTCTTTATGCTGCCTGTTTCATTTCATGTTTAAGTCTGGAAAGTGGCAACTCTGTTGAAATGACCAGAAAAACCCCACTCAAAGTCAATAGATAAGAAGGACAGGTGAGCTCAGCATCATGATGTCACTGGTGAAGATTTTGTGAAAAGAATAAAAGGCAGGCAATTTATTTTTTTGCATGAGTGTCTCTGATGTCAAGGTAGATAAATATTAGTAAGACAGGCAATAAGGTATTGAAAACAATCAGAGGAGATCCTCAAGCACTGAAGAAGCAGCCCACACAAAACTAAAGTTATAAAAATAAACCTTGCATTCTCAGTTTAAGAAAAAAAGGGGGGGAAAAAAGCAAAAATAATTAGAAAATGAAAAGTAACTTTTCCCTCTTTCTTGGCATCTTTGGAAGGACACCAGATGACTGTCCATACTCCTTACTGTGCTCATGTCTGTATTCCTCAATATGGTTTTATGGACATTTTCTGTCTTATCTTTTTCAAAACATTTCAAGAAGCTGTTAAGACTGCTTTCTCTGAAGATGGGTAGGAAGGACCGGCTGTCAGAAAGGACTCTCTGAACCTCCCTCCAGCAACCCTGCTTCACATTCAGCCCACACACCAGGCCCATCTCTATCAGTGTTCTGGCTCACTTTGTCAGGGCTGTTGCATCTGCTCAGAACTTCCTTCCCGCTAATGAGTCTCTCTCTAATTGATCTTCAGAGTACATATTTCTTCAGTCTCCACCATCCACGAGCTAAAGATGTGTCAATACTGCAGCATGGCAATGCTTGCCATTGCAGAGACAAATCCTGCCTTGTACTCTCTTTGCTGAGCCCTCTGCTCTTTGCACATGGTAGGTGGAATGATTACTTCATTTTCCAAGTGAAGACACAAATTTATAAAGGTCAAGCAATGCAGAGGCAGTTGCCACGGTGGGTACAAACTCCAAGTTTTCCTCACTCTTCATTACCCAGCCTCTGAAACACAAACATATCTACAGTGCTAAGCCAGTAGTATTTCTACCTGTTACATTAGTGCTTTGTTGAGGGTTGGACCATTTTCATTCCATTAATGCTTTCCTTTAAAAACATTTCAGAATCGGTTTAAAAAAAAATAAAAATAGATGTTTAAAAAGATTTCAGTCTTTCTTAATCATGCAGGGATTTATTTTCAAAGCAGTATGCCAGGAGTATTCCACGTGACTCTCATTCATGTTAAAATTAGAGTCACCAGAATAAACCCCATATGCTGCTTTGAAAAGGTACTGCAATGTGTCCAAGGAAAATTTTTGCAGCTTAATGCTGCTTGCACAATTTTTTGCCTGCTTTTCTTCTTTTGATTTATCTATAGATTTTTAACATACTTTTTTTTTTTTTAAATTACACTTTGTATTATCTAGAAAAAACAGAAAGAAGGGATTTGCTGGTTTTCTTGGTTTCTCTGCAGCCCTTTTATTTTAAAATTATCAGTTTAATCAGAGTAGTTTTGCTTTGTAGGATGCACAGCTTTTGGAAGCTTTTTTATAACGCTTTTTAAAATACAATCAGTGACGACAACCTTTTTACCCTAGCCACAGTCTGCAGTGAGGTCTGGCTGCCTTCCACATCTGAGCTGTTGTCCTTTCTAGTGGTGCTCAATATTTCTGTGTTAGCCTGAAACTAATTTTCACATCTGGACAACAGGGAACGTCTTTCCGGAAAGGCCGAGGCAATAGCGTCTCCTTGGAAGTAACAGCACTGATGCTTTGTGCTGGAGCCACGCACCAGGAATATACAGGTTTCTATATTCATGGTCTTGCCTTACTTTCTGCCCAATCCAGAGCATCTTTAACACCTGTGGCAGCCACAGAAGCCCACCCACCCAAAGCCAGCTGCACTGCTGGGCTAACTGTGGGCACAGGGTGCCCTAGTTTGCCTCGGTAATCACGGTGAGCATTGCAGATGCTGTGCTCACATATGCACATACTGGTAAATACTGTTTGATTATTAAATTTGTCATTTATGACTGCGGTCTTTCTGGTCATTTGAAGAGAGAGAAAAAAAAAGTTCTGGCAGCTCTGGTTCTCTTGTAATTGCTCTCAAATTTTTACTGCTTCTAACTGTGCATGAGAGATTGTGCACAAAAAGACAGTGTGAGTGCCATCTCTTCTGTTTATCATCATCTTTCTCATTACTGTCTCGAATTGCCACACAGTTTCATTTCAGCCATTTACACCAAAAGTGCGGCAAACACTGTAACCACTTCATTACTTTAACCTTTAAAGGATGTAAACAAAGAGTAAATATTTTGCTTAAATGTGGAAGATGCTTTCCATCATAGAGGAAATAAAACCTCTCCTTGCTAACATAATTGTGCATCAGTATATGAGAAAAGAAACCAAGACATAGTTGCCCTGTCATCAAAGCACTGACAAGTGAGGTGTGGGCTAAGTTCCCATCTCTACCAGTAACTTTTCAGGCAACATGCAGGAAGACATCATTTATGTATTCTTGTTATCCTACTAAAAATCACTTAACATCACCTTTCTGTTCTCCTTTTCTACTCTTTGTATGTTCTGTTGACTTAAATGGTGTTCTCCTTTGGTCATAAACTTGTGCTTAAAAGAAATACCTGAAACTTCCTGGGATGGTGAAATGACAACTTGCACCTGAAGCTAGAACCTGTAAGCAACAGAGCTTTAGCAACAGCAAATGTTTGTGTACAAGACAAGCACATATAAAAACCCCAAAAAACCCAACAGCCAGCCACAAGACAACAAGCATCCCCAAAACCAATCCACTAGTAGCCAAACATGGCTCTGCAACTTCTACACACAGGACCCGCTTTAAGTATTAGGGTTCAAATATGCTAATGAATTTCTGTGGTTAGAGAAGTTACCATGTCGGCTGAGCTGTAGTAGTAGCCAGTGGTAAACATTTAGTAAAACACACTTTTGTGAATGTTGGCAAGGAATTTTGAAGAAATGCTTTCAACATCACATTTCTGAAGGAGTTTGAATGCCCCTGAGTAATAACAGTTCAGCTGTCAGAGCTAAGACAAGCTAAAACTGCTTTAAAGGGATCACTGCAGTTAAGGGGGAAAGCCTGACTTCTTGAAGTGGCTGTAGAATCCATCACAAGGATCTTTTGCACTCTATTTAACATTAGAAAAAATTTATGAGATTGGCTGATGCTCCATCTGACTTTGTTTCAATTATGATTAATGATATGAATTACTATTTCTTCCCGTTTGGATAAGATATCCTACTGCATAAGAAAGTAGTTTTTACACATAAAGCTACAAAATAATTCAGGTTGCTAGCCAGTTCTAGGCATCAAGTCCTGCAGACACAACAAAGCAAACTTCATACTTAAGTTGGCTTCCTCAGGGCAACTCTGGGCAAGTTTTGGGTTTCTCCAAGGATAAAGATTTCATAATCTCTCTGTGCAACTGGTTCCAGTGCTGCACCAGTATCAGTAGTTGGGAGTGTTTTATCCTTCTATCCTAACAGTTTCCTTCATTGCAACTTCTCTTTTCTTCTTTCTCTGTGTACTTCTGAGAAGAGTATGCATCTTCTCCTCATCCTTCTTGTTCAAACAGTGGCAGAAGGTACAGCTGGATTCACCCTGGATCCAGCCTTTTCCAGGATGAACAAATCTGGTTCCTTCACATTCCCCTTGAACACCACATGCTCCATCCCCCTTAATCATCTTGGTGGCCCTTTCATCAGTTTCTTCCCATTTCTAGGGCACCAAACTGGACACAGTCTTCCAGCTGCTGCCTCATAAAGGCCAGGCTGGGGGAAGCAATCCCTTCCTCTGCCATGCTAGCTGTGCTTTAGCTAATGCAACCCAGCATGCAGTTAGTCCACACCACACAAGGGTGCACTGGTGATTCATGGCACTCATCAGCCAAGTGACCGTCCTACAAGGAAGCACCTACAATGATATTTGTAAAACATGAAATTAGCCTTTCTGAGTCCTTAATCTGCTTTGGCAATCACCCATCCTCAGCTTTTATTATCAAAGAAAATATCTGCAGAAATTAATATCAAAACCCTGGCCATCATAAAAATCAATACAAGATACTGAAGTGTTACTCTAGTACTAAAATCAAGAAGCTTAGAGAAGAAAATTTGAATCATCAAACTCTTTCAAATTATAATAACTAAAGCAAATTGAGCAGCTATGAAACATCCTGTTCTCTGGAGCTTAAAAGCAACAAGGCAATAAAACACCCTTAACCCATGCAAAGGTAAATAAGTTTTATGGAGATATTTTCTTTCTTTTCTCCTCAAGCAGAACCACCAGTTTAAAGATTTTGTCTGGTACTTTAAAGATTTTACACAGCAAAGGGCCATTTAGGCCATATATCTAATTGAATCAATTTTCAAGCTGCACACATACAATACCTTTTACCTGAGGTTCATCTCCCAGATTGGTGAAGACGGTTCTTTTATCTAAATGAATTAAACTTTGAAGCGCAGTGTGTGTGAAATTCAGCTAGATAAAAGAATATCCTGTTCTCTGCCATCATTATTAAATGTTGTATTTATACCGCTACTTCTGAGGTAGGACTTTTTTGTCCATACAGATCAATTTTTAGGAATAAGAAACACATGTGTGCATGTAATTTTGTACTTTACAATTTTAACAGTGGCCCTCAGATTTTTACTACTGCTGAAAATACATAGCTGCCAGTAACACCCATCCTGGGTCCAAAAACTGGCTTCCAATATTCTATGACCTGAAAGGATCTTTTCTGATGTCTTGATGGATGTGGCTGTCCAAAGTAGTCAGTGGGTGTCTCCAGCTAGAAAGTGAGAAAAGCCATTAACAAGGCAGGTGGAAGTACTATGAGCCATGCCATTATTCCAAGGAAAGAGGACAGGCAGAAAGAAAGTCTGGGGGAATAAATTCTATTGAAGATTGGAGTACTGAACAGGGAGAGAAGCTAGAGGAAACTTCACTTAAAACTGAGAGAGAAATTCAGTAAGATTTCTACCTCCAGTAACTAGCTTTTTAAAAAATCACATATAGGTCTTAAAATGCAGGAGTATCAGTTATATGACAATCAGACCAAAAAAGAAAATCACTGGGAAGGAAACAGTCCTTTAACAACTTCCAGATCCCTAGGGAAGGAAACAGTCCTTTAGCAGTTTCCAGATCCCTAGCTTACATAAAAATGAGTTCTTGGAAGGAATCTGAAAATCTTGACAGCTATGAGATTACATTCTTTATCTCACACATCTGATTTTACAAAAGCAAGGATGTTTCATTTTTCCACTTGGTGACTTTAGAGATGTTATTTTCACTATGAAGGGCTGGTCAATTGCTTCTGAAGAGGCTGACAATGTAACAATGATGTGATGAGATCTATGGTTTCCTTTGGGCTCTTGGTTAAGTACAACAAAAAGTTCTAGGCAGCATGTACTATTCAAGCAAAATGGACAGAACTGCAATTTTTAAGTTCTTGCTGCTGAGGTTCTCTTATCAGCAACACAATTAGCATCAGTCAGTTTCCCTAAGACAGAAAACTGATGCTTGAAACCTGAAGACACCTCTCCAGAGAAAAAAATTACCATAAAATTCAAAGCATGTGTAGAAACTGTTTCTCCAGATGCTTTCACACACATCTTCTAGAAGCAGACTTGACATTCTTGATGGAAGGATTGGTTCTTGAGCATTTCAATTTCATGGCGATGGCACAAATATTCAGCTGACATATCATTCAGCTGACATGGCAACACCTTTAATAATCTACACAAATGTCTTTTTCAAGGATTCTGGTATTTGTTCCTTCACCTCTCTCTGGTGTTTGGGTTAATATACTTTAATGGTATCAAATCTGTCTCCCTTCCTGTGCTCAGCTGTTTAGGTGATTCTCCTCAGCTTTCTGGAGAATTAGTGTCAGTATTACTGAGGGCCTTGCTTCTCTGCTTACCATGACCAACATATGAAGGCAACTTTAGGAACTGGAATGGAGCCTCTCAATAAATTATATTTTAGTCATCAATAGATCCACAACATTTTTTGCATACTATTCAAATCCACAGTGAAGAGGGGAAAAGGCAAAGAAAAAAGAGCCTTACCACTTTCAGAGGGACACACAACACCTTCCATCCCCCAGTAAGCTATCTAGCTCTCAGGCAAAAAGTGGCAGAACCCAAGTTCACATGTCTCAGCTTCACCACCATCCCAAATAACAACTGCCTCTGCTGTGGTCTCAAGGCCAAATACTCTCTGGGGCAAAACCTAACACTTCCTGCAGAAAGTACATGCTAAACCTCTCACCTCCTCCATTTTCCCTCTCATCCAGTGTCTGGGAACTTGAGGACAGTTCACATTAGCACACCAAGGCCCAGTTTAACCTGTGATTAGCCTAATAAAGGTAACCTACAGGAGCCAGCAGAGGCAGGTACCTGTGTCAGCCCAGTGTGCATGGTGTGGATATGGACTGAGATAGCTGGTGTGGGGAGGGGAGAGGAGAGCCCATCTGCACCCACACACCATCCTCTCCTCTCACGCCGCCTTCCAGCAGCCCTCCCTCCCATCTGCCTCTATCACAGCCAACCTTAATTTACACTGGTGCATCGGGTAGCAGGCTCAGCTTGTCAGATGCTGGCCAGTTACCTCATGTGCTAAAAATAGAGACAGGCAGCAGCAGCGACTGACTGGCAAACGCCTCTTTAATGGTGACTGACATACTCAATCAAGACAATACGCGAGATGTAAGCTGCAAACAATGAAGGACATTTGTGTAAGGACAGATGAGACAAAAAACAAATAAGCACCCCGGCTTTGCTTATGAGACACGTATGAAAGATTTCTGCTGCTCTTTTCAACCACAGTGCTATTTAGATTACAATTACTTAAAGCAAACCAACAATAATACAAGCTCTTCTGCTACTCCAAGAGAGGCTATAAAAATCTCATTGTCAGCTGCATCATTCATCATTATAAACTCATTTCAACTGAAACAAAATATCTGAGACATCACCTCTCCCCCCTTCCTTCCCTTTTTTATTTGCCTATAATAAGGTCTGTAGTCTGGGGAGCTCTCAGGCTGAATTCCATGGATTGTGATTCACAAAATGAAAATCTGGTATTATATGCCCACTGACATTCACATCAGCAGCAATTCATGCAGCAAAAAGCCATATGCCATGCACCTCTGATTTAACTGTACTACAAAAACATATCCTAGAAAGAATAAATAAAAATACAGAGACAAGAGAGGTTCCTGGGATCTGATTATTATCCACACTTTTAGACAGGAATGACAGGGGCAATATCACAAAATATGCTGTTTTGGTGACAGTTCCAGTTAGGTTATATCATTTCCCTTCACAGCTAACACATTCTACATGCAAGTGAGGCATTTTTTTTCCGGTGCAAAAGGTTTATGTGGAGTAGAAAAAGAGCTGTTAGCACAGATAACCTACACTCAGTGTTTCTCCTCTGGTTATCAGACTTTCCACTCAATCATCTTTTTGAAGGCTGAGAAGTTTATTGGTTTGATCAGCACCCACAGAGATGAAAATGAAGAGTGCTTTGAAAGTATGAAGTACCAGCAGTTTTAAAAAATTATCATCTCCAGGGTGTTACACAGACCTGTATGTGTTCTACAGTAACACACAGACTTCACTAAAAATCTGGGGGATAAAATCCCTTCTGCCAATGATGGCTAGATTTTCTACAAATAAGAGGTTCTACTGCTGAGACCAACAGAGGCTTTCATCACTGCGGAAAGGACAAGACAAGCTGCTGGCCAAGGAATGGATTACACTAAAATACTCTTTTCCTTTTTTCTTGTTTTAAATAACAGATGTTTTGTTGAAACATCCTTTCCTTTCCTTGCTTTTGGCTTGAAGAAACCATCTCTTTGTTGGTCCACCCATCCTGGCATGTAAATGGGAGAAATCAAGCTTGAAAATGCTTTTCCTTTTAAGGCTATGCCCTCCATGAAATTATTGGGTATGTGATCACTGGAGAAGGATCGTTCTTCTATAACTAGATCTGACCCTACTACTAAAGACTTCCAAAGTCTTGCGGCAAAGATAGAAAATAGTAAAGATACTATTTTAAATGAAAAAAGTCTTTGAACTAGAAAAGGAGTTCATAAGCTACAAAGTGCAGAAAAAGGACAAATTAGACTGCTTCATTATGCAGTCTAAGTACTTACTTTTCACAAATTAATTTTAAAAATGTATTTGCATTCTTGACAATGCTAGTTCAGACTGAAAATTTTTCAAAAGGAAGAAACCATCTAGATTAAAAAATGTGATACTGTTGTGCAGTTCTTTTGAGCTTGAGAGCCCCGATTTTTGGGGTATGAATACTTAAATCTGATTTTTACAGACCGATGCCTCAGTAAGTGGAAAGATGCATCTTCAGCATCTTAAATACCCCATCTCAGGTTCCTGCAGCCAGGAGCAGCAGATGAGTGCTATGGGACACATTTGGAGATCTGACAGGTGGAGATAAATGCACAGAGACAGAGAAGACCAAACAGAGCCATTCCTAAATGAGCAGCTGATGAAGGCATACATTTGGAATATCTAGGCCACAAAAAGCATAGAGGGAACATTGACCAAATGCTAGGGAAAGGTCTTAAACAGGCTCTCTCTGTATCACATTAAATTGCACTGCTTAAAGCAGACCATTCTCAAGGAAGAGGTTGATAATGGAATAGATCTGACAATCCTTCTGCATCCAAATTATGCTTTCTGTAAGATTCCTATTGTATTTGAAGGGACTAATTTCTTCAATTAAAAAGTCTTATTTTGTCTGTAATCTATGCAGCAGACTTTCAAAATGTTAATTGCTACAAATTTTTTATAAATTCGTGCATTACACAATTAATGATACAATATATTTATGGCAATTTTCTGTTTCCAATAAAAGTTAATAAAGTGCTTTTGGCCTCAGGTGTGAAAATGTGGGATTTAATTTGTGCTAATCTGCCCCAGCCTGGGGAATACTGAATTCATTCTATGTGAGAATAATTTATTTGCAATATCCCTGACTGATATAAACAATGCATTCTCAGGGGAAGGTGCAATAAAGCTAACAGAGAGGTGCAATCATTCCACTAGCCCGGCATTTCCCAACGGTAAAATGCAAACAGAACAGCCTTCCAAAGCTTCTCCCAAAAGAAGTTAAATTCATCTGCTTCAGACCCATAAGAAAACAAAAATGCTTTGGAGGGCATCTGTGAAGAGCTATTTATCATCGCTTTCCTTTCTTCTTTCATTGAATTGAAGAGAAGGTGATAGACAGGTCTAAAGACTAAGCAAAGGATTTTACTTTCAAGTTTGTCAGAATTATTTTTTCTCCTGTTTGACGTAATGGTTCTTTCACTTTCTGAAGCTACCATTTGCCATCCTTCTCCTAGCCTCCCTGTGCACCAGGATGGAGGGAAAGAGGAGCACAGAGAGAGGAAAGCATCCCTTTGGGGCTGAAGCTGCTATGACATCTGTGGCAGGGTCATGGAGGAGGCTGGAGCCAGTGGCCAGACATCCTGGTTCTGATTTTGACCCTGCAGCTGCTTCACCGCCAAGGCACTTCAGCTCTGGGTGCCTTTGCCTCCTTCCTGTAAAGTGTGGTTTATCAAGACTAGGCCAAGCCTGCAAGGAGCAGAAAAGTGCAGACTATTTTTAGTGGCACTAGAGGGGATCACTTGAGCATGCTGGGGAGCTGTGACTCCCATAGGAGGGAGGCAAAGCCCGGTCACTTCCAGGTCAGGCACAAAGCTGCCATGTTAGGACAACAAGGTTGCAGCAGGGGGGCATTTTGGACAGGATCTATGGACAACCTGCTCCTTGAGTCTCCCCAGTTTGCAGTGGATCCAGCAAAGCTGGTGACAGCTCCTCTGCCACATTGCTGCTCTGGCCCTTTCAAAATGACCCCCTAGGCCTTTGCTTCCTCATGGGTAACTCACATTATCTGACAGTGGTTTGGCCCACCACACATGTTTTCACACCAACCACTGCTCACACAAGTTTGCTTTTTAAGAGCCTGTCCTTGAACACTCAGCCATACTTTGAACCTAGCCTTACACAATTACTCATCCCTACAGCTGCCGAAAGCATGACAACACTGGAGAAGCTGAGAAACCTGTGGCAGGGCATTTCCCAACCTCCACCCAGGAAGGAAATGGTATTTTTCATTTTTATGTTATGCTTGGTTACCTTTTCTGTTATCTTGTCAGCGAGCAAGGAATAATGTTCGCACAGTCTGAGCATGAGCCATAAACATCTTTTGTGGTTATCAAATGCCTCCGTGTTTGCTTTGCTATTTAATTACAGGACTCACGTAGGGCATTTATTGTTTGCATCTGTTGCTGCTGTGAACAATGTCTACTCTTCTGATCACCACAAAGGCAGTTTGTTATGTGTATCCCTGTCAGTGACATGTTTTATCATCTTGCTGAGCAGACCCCCCTGCTGCAGGGGGATCTGGTGCTGCAGCTTGGCGTGTCCCTGAAATAGCCAGATACTCAGGATACCAGGTCTGCCACTGTGAAATGGATGCTAGCTGAATGCTGAAACCAGTTTTTTGAGGTTTCTGAGAAGATTTTTCTTATTACAAAATATTTTCTTCTTCTTCTTCTTTTATATTATATAATATTATTATATATTCTTATTACAAAATACATTTTCACGAAACATTTAAAAGCTCATGTTTTATAACATGATGATCTCAAACACATGTCCAGAGGCCAAATTAACTGAATCTCTAAGTATCAAGAAAAATGCACTGACAGCATCATTAGTCAACCTCATCCCACTTTCCTATTTCTCAAACCTGCAGTTTTAGTGAATGCAGTGGATTTTGTTTTCAAGCACCATACATCACAGTACTTACAATTTTTTCAGTTTTGCCTCCTCCTATTTAACTTTAGCCATGTTGGAATGATAATCTGCATCTTGTTACGAGTTGCAATTTTTTGGTCATCTAAAAACCAAAAGCTACATCAATATACTAATAAAAGTAGCCACATTGTGCCCATTCTCTACAATGCAGCATCAACAGTTTGCTAGCCAAGTAAAAAAATTTTGTCGTTTTCCTTCCACACTGGGACAGGAAGCAGTTATTTTTATTCTTAATCTGTTTTTTTTAAGATGGCACTAGGTACAGAATTAGCAAATTGCTCATTCTGTTCTGCAGGTTTTATAAGACAAGCTATGGCTGCAATTAAAATATCCATTTGCTCACCCTTCCTCGTATTAGCATATGAACTTCAAACCTACGAAAAGCAGCCGACTGAAATCTCTGGAAACCAGAGTTAAGGGGATAATCTTGTCCCCTATACAATGTCCTACTTGCTGTCTCCTTGTATCCCAAGAAACAATATGTGTACTTTACAAGAAGTTCATTAAAGAGATACCAATCGCAATGTAAATCCACATTAGGGCAACCCAGGTGCATTTACTAAAGTACATTTAGTGGGGATCAACAAAAAATTTTCCTTTGGGAGTATATTTCATTTGGCCCCACGGGAGGAATTTTAATGTCAGGCAGGTACTTTGCATTCCACCTACCATCATGTTAAAAATAAACAGTAAACCCCAAACCAATTTAAGTACATCTCAGTCTGTGTGGCAGCAGAGCCTGATTACCCTGAGCAGAGTGTAGGTGGTCCCTCCATGAGGGAAATCTGACTGATGGGCACCAATTTAAATGGGCAGGCTGCTGATGAAGGTTTCTAGATGCTGGATGTAAGATAACTCAGGCCAGCTTTCCTACAGTCAGCACTGACTCCAAAAATCAATGCACAATGCTTTCTTCTGCTTTAATAAAACATGTAGAACTACGTAAAGCTTGGAGACTAGATTATATTTTCAAAGCCATAAACCATGCTGTCTGCTCACAAATTACTTTGGAGAAACTTGTAAAGTGTCCTTTGATAATCTGTAGGCTCAAATAAAAACAAAAAGGTTTCAAATGGAATTGTTGCCACTTGCATGTCTATCTATACAACTGCATCTTAATTTCTCTAGGAAGCTCACAAAACATGAATTATGTATGTCTTAAAATGTTACAAAGGCATAATATAAGCTTAGCTGCCTGTCTGAATTATTCTATTCAGACATCTACTAGTATATAGAGACTGAAAAAAAAGGTTTTAGGTCTGACAGTGTCATACTATCATCATAGAGATCAAAGGACTTTTTCTCATGCAAGACTTGACAAAACGTGCCTCTTTTAATGAATAAGAGTTGGATAAAGCATGAGATCATAAATGTTTCACTAAAACACCATAAAATCCTTCCAACCAAGTGCTGGTTTGATTATTTTTGAAACTTTAAAAAGGAATAAACCTATATAAACATAAATTGAAGAACCATGATGGCACAGTATGCCATTTTGTCATCAAAAGGAAGTCTTAACATGTGGCTTAAAGAACCCTTGAGAACAGGCACTAAAACCTGAGGGGAAATTCAGTCACCTCGCCTCTTTTAGTGCCTGTCATTCCCCAATTCAAGAGAGGAGGAAGTAATTCTCTGTATGTGCACACAGACCTCCTACAGACCCTCAATGCACAAGCTACTGTGATTAATCAAAAGTTTGAAATTAAACTAAGAAGCTCCTTTTCTTTAATTATGATTAAACATCAAAGCAAGCAGTCTAGATTTTTTAGCAGAATCTCCAGGTCTCAAGAGTTACCAATCAATATACTGAGAGTGTCCAATTTTGTTCTGGAGGTTTTAGAGAAGGAAGGGAAGGAGAAAGGAATAAAATGAATGACCCCATCAGGCAGGTGGATGGTAAACCGTAACAAAGTGGTGTTTCATACACTACCATGACAATCAATTTATTGAAACTGAAAAACAGTAGCACAAAGAAAAGATGGAGGATTTTTTTTTACACAAGTAAATTACTGCATCTTGTGAGGTCTGCTCTCTTCCCGTTCACTTCTGAAAGGACGGGCTGAATGCTCCCCGGGCCCACGTGGCCCTTGCCTGCCAAGTTTTCAAAAGTGGCTGCATAGAATGGGTACCCTGAGCACGCAGGGAAGATGCAGGCAGAATACTAACATGTTGTGATCACCAAATCCTCTTGCCAGGTAAGGATGAAAAATGGTGGTGTTTAGTTTGGTAAAGCCATTGGCTGCACTGGCAGCTGTCACCCACCAGTCAGATGGGTAAACCTTGGGTACCACTATATAACGTTTCAGCCCCCACAAACCCTCGAGTGCTTCACAAGCCCACACAACAAGACAGTTTGCTTCACTCACAGATCCCTTCAGACGCTTATCAGCTGAGTAATGCACATCACCACCACATGTCATTTGAAGTGGATAAGAGCGCAAAAATCTCCTTATGACTCTAAGAAAGGATTTAGATAAGCAAAACATAATTAGAGAAGTGTTAGGAATGAGAGACGCAAGAGCTTAGCATTCCCTCCCCTTTACAGAAACAGTTACAAAATCAAGAGTGATTTCTGCAGGCAGAGATCCTGGGTTCAGGATCATGCAGCACAGTGCCACCACCAGACACAAACCGTGGTAGCCCAATGGCAAATGTTTCAGGTTTGCCCCGTGGAGTTAAGAATTGCCCATGTCTTCAGTGACACATGCAGTAAGACATAGTGCTGATCTTGCTGGACTTGACAGAACCGATAGGTGAAGTCACAGGATTATCAGCAACAGAAAACACAAGTAGCAAACTAGTCAGATCAGAGAAAAAATTCCCTGATCTTCTACAAACCTCCACAACAATGCCTAACACTGCAAAGTAAATTACTTTGTTTTCTTTTTAGGGTGACCTGCGCCAGTGCCAGAAATGGAACCATTCTTTTTCTGAATTCCCTAGGATTACTAATAATATGTCAAGTCAAGTTGTGGGAAATTATGTAGACAAATCCTTCTTCTACTGAGATAGAAGGCCTGTAAGTAATAGGCAGCTGTTAATATATTTATTTAAAACAACCACATATTATGAACTAGTCTTTATAAAGTTGCTTTTTAAGCTCTTGATTTTAGCAACACTATACTGTTCAGTGAATTATCTTGCTCTTGCTCCTTCTGTGTTCCTAGATCATTAGGTAGGAGAAGCATGTCAGAAATCCCATGTAAGGACAAGCCTCTAGGTCATCTGGCTACGACAGCATGCATTTTGGACTTCCTTTCTCTCTTTAGCCAGGGCTCGCGTACTGCTGCCAACTAACTTGCCTGGAAGAACTAAAGAAAGGTCATTCTTCACTGCGACCTAAGAATTCACCTTCACTCTGCAGTAGAAGATGGACATTGGGGCACTTCAATAATAGACAGTTCCAATTACAAGTCAGGCATGATCATTCCTAGTAGCTCTCACATAACATTTGAGTCTGGTGACTTCAGAGCACTTGTAAGGCACATGCTGACATTGAGCAACAGTCTCACTTTTCATTCCCAACCAACAGTTCTATAACAAACAACTCCCAGGGAGAGGCTCAAGATCTAGTCAGAGGATCCCAACGAAGATAAGGATGCCAGCTGGCCACAAAAGCATGAGTTTGTCATTCTTAGAAAATGCCAGGGATACTGTTCAGCCTCATGGTAAATTAGGTAAAAATTGGATGTCTAGGGACCATTAAGACAGACCTATTCTTTATAGCTTTTCTGAGGGTCAGGAGATTGGCTGAAGCTTCCAGAATTCTTACTGAGGAGGTTTTTCATTGAATTATTACTTCACTGGTTTTCAGGGTTTGGTGGTATTGGATTTTTTGATTTTGCTTGTTGTTGTTGTTGTTGTTGGGGTTTGGGGGTGGGTTTGTTTGTTTGTTTTGGTTGGATTTTTGTTTGGTTTGTTGTTTTTTGTTTATTTGGTTTGGGGTTTTTTGGGTTTTGTTTTTGTTTTAGCAGGTTAAACTGCACAGCACTCTGTCATGATTGTGTCCACTCTTGAATGTTTTATCACTTTAGTGCTCACATGAAATCAAAGGGATGCACAAAATTATCACTGCAGTACTCTCTCTGCATTATTTACAACCTTGGAGGCTGCAGCACTTCAGCATAATATTGCTAACATAAAAAGGCAGAATTTCCCCTCAAGCCAGGATTTTAGTCTCATAGTCTGCAGTGCAACATGACTGAAAAAGGTCTATAAACCTCCTTACCTCTCCCATCCTCTATCCACCACTTTCTAAATGCTGGCATTCCGATGTGCAAAGCATCCAAAGGGATGAATCTCTAGGCTTTCAGCAGAATGGGAATTAGTAAATCCCTGTGCCTCTAGGGAAGAATATATGGCCTTGTTTCACCATTCTGCCCAGTCATTCCCACCCCACCCTTTTTCTTGCCTTGTTAAAGTCCTCTGAAGTTGCCCTCATTTCCTTCCATGTCTTGTTCAAAAGCTGAATGCAGATACAGAAGAACTCCTCAAACGATCTGTCATGGGTGAAGAACATGGGATGGAAATCGTTGCAGGTCTCACTGGCTAAAAACAGAAAAACAAGGGGGGGTGGAATAAAACATGTACAGGCAGGAGCTTCAAAAAATAAATGTAAAATACAATCAGCCACAAAATTGAGAAAGCAAAGTGTATTTGAGTGAAATCCCAGTTCTTGCAGCAAAGGATGTCAAAACACTGTAGAGAAAAGCCAGCCTCAGTCTACAGTCTTAAGGACAACAAAACACAGAATAGACCCTGTCTTTAGGAGACTGACAGCAAGAAGAGGAAGCGACAACCTGTTTGCCTGAATATTCTCTCAATGTTTTTTGTTTGTGACAAGTTTTGTTGCTTGCTCTGGGACAGAGAGACAAAGGGAAAACGCACAATTCTCCTCATCAAAACAAGAGCCTTCCCCACTGCTAACAGCATGCTCCATCCTGCCTGCTGGGTACCAAACACCAGGGCCCATCACTCACAAAATAGGATTAGATCAATGTACACACTGAAATGTGAAGCTCTGCTGACACAGGAGATGATCTACCATATTGTACAGAGGTAACAAGAAAAATGTTGACAGATACAATGATGAGAATATAACTCATTAAATTTGTTCTTTGAAAATAACCAGAAACAAAAGCAATGGACCTTCTATAATCTATCCCTTATCTGAGACTGACATAATAAAAACCAACCAAACAAAACCAAAAAACAATCCCCAAACTTCCTTATTTTTAATAAAACACTGGCTTTAAGGGGGGGAAAAAAAAAAATCAAGGAATACTGTAGTGACGATCCCAAAATGGAAAAGCAGGAGTGTGCTGTGATTCTCCTTGAACAAAGAATGAATTTTCAAAAACTAAGGACTGAAGCAATGCTGACCTCTGGGCACATCTGAGCAACCTGAGCAGAGAAGGACCTTTAGCCAAGGACTGAAAAAAATCTTCAGACTCTGCCATGACTTGCAAGACCACTTCATTAGGTTGCATATCTATGTTCTTAAAAAGACAAAGAAAAAAAGTCAAGCTGAATAATCTTTCTTTATATACCTAGTCCCCAATCCTCTCAGCTTCAGCTTTCACCCCTTCATGAGTACGCCTTTGAACTTTTCCAGCAGCCACTCATATGCCTAAAAAGCATCATCTTTCCTTACTTCAGGATCAAACAGCCATTACTTAGGCAAACTTCCTCCTGTCCAAGAACAGCGGAATTATAAAGCACTGGGATAATCAAGCACTGGGATAAATCACATTTTCCCGAGGCTGAATCACTGTCTGACACCCACTTTCTCTCACTGGAACTGGACAAATTAGACTCTGGGCAGGAGGATGTAAATGGCTCAGGCAGGCTGACTCTGCACCAGCTGCAGACACTTGGTCTTGGTACCTCTTCTAGCCACAAAACCGTCCTTTCAGTGTGTTTAGTTACCTCTGCTGCACCAGCAGCTCTGCTGTAGGAACATAAATTGTGTTTAGAATCACCTGAACCCTCAAAAAAAGAAAAGTTTCTGATCTTTCCAAGCATGCAGTATTCCAATTATAAAGCAAAACTCTGAAGTTTAATTGTAAATTTGAAGCTTAATTTTAACATTAGATTTACTAAGATCTAATCAATTCTTCAGCTACATGGCAAGGATGGGAGTTGAATCTGGAGCACAGGTTTAATTCTAATCAAGTAAACTCCATTTACTTCAAAGAATTTGCAGTCAAGAGGGAATTAGTCAAAGCAGGGACCTATATTTATGAGGAACAACTCAATCCCTTTAAAAGAATAAAATGCCTCAGGCGTGCTTTTCAGAGCACCTTCAGTTTCCATTCATTCCACTGGAGCTACAAGGGCTCAGCACTTCCAATAATCAGACCTTCAGCCTGTAATAATGTCAGAGACACAACAGAACAGATTCTCAGAGGGCACTTGTCTTTAAGTCATGAAATACTATAATGATGAGTAGAAATAAAATAACAGAAGAATGCAGCCAGTACCTTCACTGTATAAATCACAGCACGAAACAAGGCAATAACCCTCGACACACACTGGCCTTTCTGATCCTCCTCAAAGCCTGAGCTTCTCACTGCTCCTGCTCATAAAAATCAATAAATCAAAATTAATGGAAAGGCTAGGGATTCTCAGAAAATTGATCATCGGTTCTAACTCATGCTCCTTATGATAATCACCCTCAAACTGTATCTACTATGCTGACTGTTCTGCATGCAAAATTGGAGATGCCACCTCTCCCCACCTTATTTTATAAGTAGGCAATGTATGGTGTTTTATGCCTTTCAGTCTCAAAATGAAAGAGTAAAAATCACTGTTACTGATATAAATGGAGAAAGGTGGGCCTGTTAGAAAGCAGGATAAATGTCTTAAAGCACAAAACAGATCTTAGGAATAATTTGAAACCAAATGATAAACAGCTTCTCCAAAATTCCCAACATCATCCAGATAGCAGAGAAAAGAAAGAAATCCAGTCTGCTTCAGCAGTAGCTTTTTGTATGCCTCGAAAATTCTATCCACATTAATACAAAACAATAGAATTCAATGGAAAAACCTTCATGCTGCAGCTCTAGTTAAATCTATGTCCTGCTCAGAGTGTTTAAATATCTAATGAAGGACAACCCTTGTTCCAATACTTTCCTTCTCTTTTTGGCAAGTGAGATGAGGATGAAGGAAAAGGTGATGCTGTTGTTGCTACTGTGTTGAGACCAAAGTAAGACTGAGTTACAAACTGCTGTCTTTGCCCACACTCTCCAGCCCCAAGGCAGCATCTCCGATATCACAGCACTGCCTCTCTGTGCACAGTGAGCAAACTTAGAGGCTGCTCAGTTTTACTAATTAAAAACGTCTTGAATTTATTTTTCCACTAAATTGAAATTTGACTAGTTCTAAACTGAAACAGAGGTCTAGCCTTAGAAAAATTTGGAGACCTTCTGCATAAGACTGCTGCGTGCAAAATTCTGGCCCTTAAGCCCAGCACTTTCTAATCATCCTTTTCACAAGCAGGGACCAATCACATTTACAACCACATAAAAACATCCACATGGCTGCAATGTGGGGACACAAATCATCATGATTATTCACCATCAAGTTTTAATTACGCCTCTGAGAGATCACCTTCAAAAGGCAAGCCACAGATGTCTAGCCTATATAAATCAGGTGAAGATCTTGTTGATTTTCCATTCTTGGCACAATTCTTGGAGCTGTAGATCAATATGCCACCTCTCAGGATACAAGTAGTCCCTCAAGTTTCTAGCTGATCTGTAGCTGGAACTTTGAGAAAGCAGCTTAGTTCATTTCTCATCATAAATCACACTGGCAAAAAAAAGAGCTAATTTGTACCTGGGAGTTTATGTGGTTCCTACAGTGTGTATTTTTAGTGTCTACCCAACACAATTTTGTCTGTCAGTTGCTTCCTAAATTACAGTAAAGACATTCAAGAATCCCAGACTGTTTGAGGAGTAAACAGATTTGACATGTTACGTTGTTCCTCTGTGGATTAGTAGAAAACAACAGGCAGAAAAAAAAAAAGTGAGAAAGAAGAAAAGAGCTATACCTTCATTTTTTACCCCATCTCTAAACACCTTTTCCCAGGAGACAGACTATCATCAGGGTTGAATTTCTTTTAGCTGTGTCAAGAACACCTAGGTATTTGCATATTTGTGTAAGCCTGTCTTGAAAGGGCACAGATTATGTGATGGTGTTTCAATAAGTGTTTTGCTTGAAGTAAGCAGAGATTTAAATTTCAAAGTTGCTGTGGGGAACTGAATATGGACAACAGGGATTTCTCCATGCAAGAAAGACTCCAGGGAAGGACCAGTGCACCAGACCAGACAGCAGGCTGCTGTGTCACCTCACTGTTCAAAGCAGTATGAACAAAAGACCACCAGCTCAACAGAAACTGGCTGACTGCTGTAAGGGCTTGTTACATTTCCCCCCCATGTTAAAAAGTAGACTACAAGTAGATATCTATAACTAGTTTCCACTTGGAAGGGAAGGAAAAGGTTGATACAATTTCTTACCTTAGACTGTTTTGTGGAATACTTGGGAGTAACACAGAGATAAGATCTCCCTGCCCCCAAAGCTAAAACAGCAGGCAGAGACACAGTAATATACCTCTGTAGGCAAGGTACTGCCCTTGATCTAAAGAAAACTCTGCCTTCTTTCTGACTCTGCTAAACTGCTGTGTTGATACTACTCATCCCCCACCGTGTCTTTAAAATGGCATGTGGTCATTCTGACCTCTCTTGTGAAGTTCTTGAATTCAAGAAATGAAAAAGGTTGTACTGGTATGAAGGCCATATCTATCATGAAGGGAATGTTTGAAATTAGGAACCACCCAACCCATTATTTGCAAAATCCATTCATGATGCTTTGGGGGATCAAGATGAGGTGACTTAAACAGTCATTGCTCTGTAAATTTAAGGCTTGGACCCATGAAATTGGGAAGGCATATGAAAGACAATCACAAATGAGACACTTCATTCAAGAATGTCAGCCAATTGGTCTACAAAATAGAACTTGAATAGATCTGATTAAGTAGATAGTAAATAAAAGTGATAAGGCTGCTGTGTACTCTCAAATATTTCAAAAGCATGCAGTCAGCTTAAATCAATTGTATTATTCAGTCAGCCATCTAAACACGGTCAGCTGGCAAAAATACTGTCACGCAGAGAGGCAGGCAGGCACCTGTGGTGAGGAGTCAGCCTCTGAGCTGGGGATGGTATCAACAGATCCTGTGCACCCTGGAACTCATCAAGAAAAGCATCCTGAAATTACATTGTAACAATTGTGAGGTGAGAGAAGCAGTGATGCAGAACCCTGAGAAACTGGTTTGCAATGTCCCAGGGAGAGAGGGGTTCAAGAATATCTCCCTGTCTGAAAGGTACCTGGGAGCCATGTGATCCAATTTTCAAAGAGCTGTGCTTTCTCTTCCTGAGCTGCTGCTTAATTCAGTGTGAGTCATTTATCCCTTCAGTTGTTTTCCCGAATTTCACAGAATGGAGATGATAATATTTCACCAGAGAGGAGGCGGGTGGAAAGAACCACTGCACTTTCAGCAGTGCAGCAAAATCCACAAATGAAGGGTGCCATACGGACCTTGGAAATACCATCTCCACTTGGCATGGCCTCCTCTGAGATTATTATTTGCCAATAAGAGAAGGACCAAAGAGCAACTAATTCTCACTAGCTCTCAGGAGGAGAAGCACTGTAATTTCTGCTTCTCCCTGAAGATGCAATACAGTAAAAATAACTACTGCCATGACCATTTTTATATATGCAATCAAAAATTCTCTCAGTAATACAAGAACATATAAGAAAAAGAGCACCTAATACTGCAGAAATACAGTGATTGCCCAGTTTTCTATACTGCTGATCCCTGTGGTCTTCCAGCAATAATTTGAACCTTTGGCTACCTTTCTGGCACAATAGGGAAAGAGTGTAATTTAAAGCAAGGAAGGTCACTGACAGTGCTAGTGCAGTAATGAAGTAGTAATATTGCTGCCAATCGTGTAATTTTCTTTCCTAGGGAACAGTTCTTTTTGGAAGACTCCACTGGTATTAGAACAAAAGCCACCAAAATTGCCTAGCAACACAGGGCTACAAGAGAGCTTCAACGTTTTACCTTACCTGATCACATATTTAGTCAGAATAGAAGCTATAAGGAATTGCTAAGCATGCAGCAAAAGCCATCAACTCAAACACCTAAGAACATAAGGCAATACCATGTCTCTGAACCTGTGAGATCTATAAAGGAGCCATAGAGGGAAACTGGAAATAAAAGCACAATAAAAGGCATCCTACGGTCTGCAAGTTTTCTCAAGGCTGAGAACAAATTTTAACATGCAATGACAAACAAGAATTCCATGAAGCTTCAGGACTAGGATGTTCATGGCATATGAAGCCCCAAGCTCTTCAGTAACTTCCCCAGATTTGCTTTAAAGGTGACTGCTGCTATGTCAGAAAAGCATATCCTCTCCCCAATACATCATTAATTAAGGGAGCTACTCTTTAAAAATCCACCTCTCCCACTGTCCCAAATAAAAGTGGTGAAAGAAGAACCCTGACTATTGTAGCACAAGTCAATAAATCTCTGTGATCATTGCTACTAACAGATCCAGCAGTCCAGAGGTGGCAATAAGTAGGCAGCAGACTCACTCTGCCACATCCAAAGGTGATGGTGAACTGAAGGAAACCAATGGAGCCACTCGTGTCCACACAGGCCGGCTGACTTTGTAAAGATAACTCCCTCTTTACTGCATGTCTCCTACTTAGAACAGACCTGAAGACTGAACACTATAGTTTGGAAATGCAAACAGAAAGCCAAAGTACAAAGAGAATTTTAAAAAAGGTTCTTATATGCAACTAGGAAATGAGAAAGATTACAAAGATCATCATGCTGATAAGAGTTCCCCATCTTGTTCAAGAGCAGCCTATTTTTGTTTGTGACAAAACAGGTGCCAATTATAAATAAATCTGAACTGCCTCTGCAATCTGTCACAGCACACTGCTGGGCAACAGGAAAGTGCTTTGCTTCCCTCTTGATTCCTCCACTACTTCCAGTGTTAAAAAAAAGCAGTAATCAATAACAATAAGAAAATGTAGTTTTAAAACCTGATGGATAAATTGGAATATCATTTTCAGAAGTGAGGGAGCACTTCATATGAATTAGTCATGCACTGCTAGAAGAAAAGTCCTTGAGAGTGGAAATTGAATGAAAAAGCAAGAGCTTGTATTCATCATACCAAAAATAAATAGTCTTTTGGGAAGAAAAGGACACAGGTCCACAAGCACATATCTAATTATGCTCTGGCATATTTACAGTATCCCTGAACAACAATACAGAATCACAGAATTATCCAGGTTGGAAAAGACCTTCAAGATCATCAGAATGTTGATTAGCGTGACGAATTTGCTTGTGGCCTATGAAGTCTTTATGGTCACTTCTAGCAAACATAGAATAAAAAGGAAGTAGATATATCAAGAAAAATCTACAGAAGGTTGTTTAAGAAATAAAGATATTATTCAAAACTTTCTTACAAACTTTAACACTGCTTCTCTGTCACGTTCCTATCAGGTTCCTGACATTTTGTAAAGCACACATGAAAGCTTAAAAAATATCAACCAAACCACCATATAAAAAAACATTTCTGACAATTTCTAGGCCCACAGATTGTCTTCTTGAAGTCCAGCAGACACAGGTGGTGGCACTGACAGAAGGCCAGTTAAGCTCAGACATATGAAGGGAAGCACCTTCTCACATCTGTTCCATGTTGACACCCTGTTCCTTTACCTGTTGCACCCTTTCTCTCCTAAGCCCTCAGAGAAACTAGACTTAATCTCATCTCCAGACAAATCAGGAAGAATGCCAGGGGCAATGGGGGAGGTATATATATGCAGCATTTATAAAGAGCAGTGTAAAGGCAATCTCTTACCCTGTGCAAACACCCTTTTTAGTTCTACAGTACCCACTGGCAAAGTTTATTGCTAAATGCTACATTCTGGTGCAATTTCTAATAAATGTTGCAGCACCTCAGACACAGAACTCTGAGGGCTGGGGTCAGAAGTTCCTGGGTGCAGAAGAAGTGGGCACTTGCTCTGCCTCTGCTTGTTCATCTCCTTGATGTCACCCCCCACAAGCATTACAATGAGAAACTGCCTTTCATGGCAAAATTGCTGACTTTTCGTGTCTTAATCTGACTGGTTTAGAGAGCACCAGTTTATTGCTTCTCCTGAAGGGATTCTTGCTAAAAAGCAAACACTTACCTCTAATTACTCCTTTTTTTTATTAGGAAGTTACACAGACTGTATTACAGGTTATAACTCAGGTCTCTCCAAAGACCTTCTGTGAGATGCTTCATCCAGAATATACTCTGGTTACCATTTGAAATACAGACCATGCTGTTTTGATTCACAAGAGAGGAGGAACTGTCACTGAAAATTAATTCTGCTTTAAGTAGGCTGGCTAAGGTTCCATCCTTAAGCAAAACTTAAAGGAGCCTATGAAAAGCTGCAGGAAAAAACACTGCAAACAGTAACCTGGGATGTCTGTGGATTTTTTAGGTTCCCCCTTGCCACCTAAGCAGCTCACATTCCCTGTTCCCAGACAAGGACCTCCTCATTAAAATCAGGTCTTTAAAACTATACTGCAAAGAAACTATGTAGTCCTTGTGTAAGACAACTAGAGTAAAGAACATATTTTTTAGCGGTATTTGGCCTTCCAGGTAAGCAACAGCAGGACAACTACAAGGAAAAAAACCCAAATGAGCAGATGGAGAAGCCAACAAACCAACAGTCAAGTCAGGAAGGAAAACAATCTTTTTCCTGGTACCAAGGCATTCCCGTATTAGAAAAAAGGTTACAACTGAATTACCCATGCAGACCTGGCACAAACCATCTGTACTCACCATCAGAGGTGTCTGTAAATGAGATGCCTCCCCTGCTGCACTTTTATGACAGGCTGTTAGGCTGCCTTCAGTGTCCCCATGGTGGGGTATGAGACAGGCTGGCTGCCTGATACCTCTGCCTAATCAGTCAGGCCAGCTTCCAAAATGTAAAAGCTGTGAGGACAAAGGTCCAGTTACTTAGAAAGTGAGCTGAACTCACCCAGCTCCTCTGCCATCACAGAAAACGGGACAGGACAAAAGTACTCTAAATTCAACCACTTGCTTTAAATCAATCCCAGATATACTCAAAATGCCAAACAAGGTAACAGACTGAGACACAGGAGGAAATTACATCAATATCAGTAAAAAAAAAAAGACTGTGATTAAGGTGAGGGAGTTCACCATATCACACATCCTAGAGCAGAGCACGTCGTCTTTCATGTCAGATCTGTTCTGAGCTATGCTGAAACTACATTGCTTGCTTAAGAATCAGGAGATGCACACCTGGTATCTGTCCTTGACTTATTTGAAAATATGTGCGGTGCCACCACTACTACAGCTCCACATAGGACAACACACCTTAGCAGTAACACCTCTCCTCCCTCCCCTTCTGCATCTCTACAAACTGTACCTCCTTTCAAAGATGCATATTTATACATGCATGCACTGAATTGCCAAATAACATCTTCCCCCCCAATGTGAAAATAAAACGTGAAAAAGAAGAAACTGGCCACTGGATACAACTCTGCACAGGCAAAATCCTGTGCAATAAGCCCCAGGCTGGGAACACTCCCTACCATGTCTACAGCCCACTCTCTATTCCATTCTTGGTCTGCCACCGGCAACCAACAGCTTTAAGCATGGCAGTGACAACATGGTGATCTGTGGGGAAATCTGTGGGCAAATCTTCCCACTCCCAATCCTTTCTGGAACCCAGATGGATTTGCTGAAGCAAAGGTCATTAACTTACAGTGAAAACTGCACCTTATTTATCTAACTGCAACCAGCTAAATTGTTTTCTCCCCCTACAAATTTTCTTAATCTGCAAATTATGTTTTTAACTCTCTGGGCTAGAGTCCCAAAGTCAGACTGACAGAACAAAAATAAAACTGCTGAAGCATACTCTTTTTAACACAGACCAAACTGAGTAATTGCTACTCACAAAATGGGAAAACAGTGATGTGGCAGGGTGCAAGCTGCTCAGGACATGCTGAACCTCAGTGCTTGTTAGTGTTTTCATCCACAATAATCACCATCATACACTAAGTGCCAAGCATCTTCAAATGGCTTTGTGAACATTAATCAACCTCTAGAAGGACAGTAGTTAACACTAACTCTTCAAATGTCAAGCTTGACCTCTTGAAAGGCAAACGGAAAATCAAGTTAATTAGGCCATAGGCTCAAGAAGAGAAGCTATTTAAATAATACATTTCCAAGTGGCACATTCAGCTCATAAGTTACTCCACTGGAGTTTTTCACTTCACAGACCACTATGAACTAAGCTGTACAATATTACAGCTGACAGAGCGTAGTTTTGGATAGGTAGAACTACTGTCATCAAAAGTTATGTTTTAGAAATGTTTAATTAGGCTGTAATATTGCCCTATTTTATGTTATTACTCTTCTTTATAGGCTGAAACATTAAACCAGCATTTCAGTCATACCACTATAAAAAAAGAGTAGTTTAAAACATTGCATTTTAGTCTGGAAAAACAGGTCCCTTGCTTAAAGGTATTTTAGAATGCAAACATTTTAAAATTAATTCCTGCCCTATATCCTAGGGCATTTGCATTGTATACTAACAGATATAACTCATTATAACTCCAAACCTTAAAGTTTCTAAAGAAGCTTAGAGAATCACCTAGTTCAGAATAAGTGAAGTAGTGCAGATTGTCTCCTCATGATGCTGGAAGATAAAAGGACTGCAGGATGCTGGGAGATAAAAAGCCCTTGAATATAAACCAACTGAATACATGGAAGACTGGGAGAGGAAAGAGGCCCACACAACACATTAAGACTTGCTGAGGTCACATCTTTGCAAAATATCAGAATCAGGACAATAAGGACGAAATTTAGTCTGCACTATAATGTCTCAGGCGTTAATAACAGCACAACATTCCCTGGCAGCTTGTTCCATTACTTGTGTAGTCTCTAGTTTTGCTGTTGCCATTGTTATTTGATAGGTTTTCTCTTTTGTATTGTAAATCTATTATTTGTTTTGTCCTTGTTGATGGCAAGAATTGAATAAAGTAATTTTTACATCATGCCTTGAGGTTCCTGAATACATTTATATTTTTTCAATCACTTTATTCCACCCTGACCATGAGTAATTGCCTAATTTTTCCTTGAAGGTCTTATTTGCTGAAGTGTGCTATCACTCACTCCAGAAATATGTCTGTATGTATGAGGATCACAGAATAGAGACATAGAAAGATGAAAATAATGATTTCTCAGAACAAACAAACAAACAAAAAAGAAGCAGGCAAAACCCTTCAGCTGAATTTTCTCTGTTGGACTATGGCTGTATTTGAAAAAGGATCTAAACTAACCTTCTCAGAAATTCTCTCCTATTACTCCCATTGCAGATGCTTAGCAATTTCAGACAGGAAAATGAAAGTCATCTTGTATATATAAGACTACTCTCTGTTTCTGCATTTCGGTTTAAAATTAGTTCTCAAAATTTAGGATTATTGCTTGGCTGTTTTTTTACAAAGCATTATCCCACTCATGTCTCAAGAGATACTGCATATGAGACAAGTGTACTATCCTCACTTTTATTAAAATAAACTCATTCATAACACAAGCTAAACAATGTATATTAATCTGAAAAAAATACCATCATGACCTAAGAAAGCATTTTTCAAATTTTTTTTTGGCTGAACCTGACCATCTGTGACATCTGTATGTACAGGTTGTTAGCACCAATTCAAAAACTGTGAAGGAATACATCTGGAAAAGGAAAGTGTTTCCCAATCTACTGTGACAAGTTAGAGAAATAACATTTCCAAACCAACCATCAAGAAATAATTGAGATTTCAAATGGGCTTTTGAAGAAATATCTATTTTTCTCCATTGTCAATAGGAAAGGTTGGCTATGTTGTCCATTTTCCAATTTTCAAAACTACTAAGGCAAAAGAAGCACTGGACTGATGTTTTTCAAAAAAAAAATTCCCATTTAAACTTGTGAAAAGTAGTAAAAACTTTACCTAAGTTAGATTAAAATTCAGCAGCCAGGAGTTTTTCCCAGCAAGGAATTACAGAGAGTCTGAACTGAATTGAATTCTAAACCTCTGTGGTTTTGGTTTAGGGATTGTGTTTGGATTATTTTTAAACTGGAACCCAACCTGGTTCAATATCTGGAAATACCTCCTGAGCATGAACTGGCACAAACTTAGGAAGTTCATTGCTCTTGGCAGCTCAGTGGAATGGCTCAATTGAAAATAGAAACACACTATCCCCAGTTGCAAGTTGTTGAGCTTGGAGAACTAAAACCTGGCCATTGCAAATATTTCTGCTCCTGCTGGAGAAAACTTGCAGCCAAACTGCTCCATGTATCTACGTGTATCTGGTGTCACAGGGTCAGAGCACATTACATCTTCTCTTCTCTTCTCTTCTCTTCTCTTCTCTTCTCTTCTCTTCTCTTCCTCTTCTCTTCTCTTCTCTTCTCTTCTCTTCTCTTCTCTTCTCTTCTCTTCCTCTTGCTGCCCAAATGTAGCATTAACACCAATCTCACTCCCCCAGTACAGCAGATGTGTCCCAGCTTAAACTGGAACCCTTTCAAAATAGACTCAACTGATTTCTCCTTGTGTTACCCATTTCTATTTCAGAGGTCAACACGTCCTCAAACAATGAGATGCAAGGGGTTCCACTTTTCTCTATAGATTTAACAGGAAGCTCAAACTTACAGCCTTCTTGTTTTTCTTCTCATGCCTGAATGACGCGAGGGAAATTTCTCTGAAAGTAAAATCAGCACAGTTAATGTTTTTAAGATGTAAGTCTAAGCTATCAGTGGGTTTTGACAGCACAAGTGTCATTCCAGCTAAAGCTGTGCTCCAGTGGATGCCCACACCAGCAGAGGAGGAACTTCTACCACCTCCCAAAAGGAGCAACTGGGACACACAGTTGGGGACATAAAGCCACCTGGGCAGTGCCATATTTCTGTGCCACAACCCTGCTGTGGTGCCTGGCCTGGCCTGGCCTCCCCTGGGCCCAGAGAATGGGCAGCAGAGGACCTTGCTCCTGTCACACTGAGACTTCAGTCCCCCAGTTTGGTGTTTAAACTTGTAAATAGCCACAGTTCCTTCACACCCTTATAAAGGCATCAGGTCTCACAGAAACTTCAGTTTTCACAGCTACCCACACGAAGGTACCCCAATTATGTGCCAAACTTACTGCTATATAATTTGCAAGAGAATCTGATTTATATCAAACATCCTCTTTCTTAAATCATGCCCCTTCCTTCACCATAAAACAGCCTTTCTCTCATGAAGTCCATTCCCTCTGACCTACAGGAGGCCTTGCAAGCAAGGCAGATTTTTAATAACTTTGTCATGCAAGAGGAATACAAAAGCAAACACAAGGCTTATACTTAACAAAGAGAGGAGGGAAAGGTGAAATTGGTTATTGTCATGGCTGATCTCAATAGCAGGCACAGCTCAGAACAAATTTTGAAAGTAAGTAAGAACATATTGAGGTGAATAGAGACTGGAATAAATATTGCACAGGCTTACCAGGAAGGGATCAATTCTGATTCATCTAATCCTTGACAAAATAACTCTCATTTCTCATAGGTGAAATGTGGTGGGCTTTATCAGCACAGCAGACAATTTAGTTCTCCTGCATCTGACTCAATTTAAGAAAAACATTTTGATGTAACTCTTTGTGCCAGGCAGAAAATCAGTAATTCATCTGGAGAAAATAGGATTTGATACAAGAATCAGTGTGGTGTGTGAAGTGCAGACCACACACAGAAATAACAGAAAGAAAAGGGGAGGTATCAAGCTAAGAGCACTACTGCTAGAATTTCTCAAAAGTCAGTCTCAGACTCCAGATTTTTGTTATTGACTTTGACACAAAAATCTAAGAATAACTCTAAAATTTGCTGGAGACCAAAACTGGTGGCACTGCTGATGGTATCATAAGAAAGATCAAACTGTCGTAAAGGAAGGACTTTGAGACCCAGAGAAATCAGAATGGTATGATACTGAAAAGATTTTGAGTAATAAAAAGGATTTCTGCTCTGAGACTCATCAGTTGTAATAAAAAAAAAAAACCAGTAAAAAAAAGACATTGTGTATACAGAGCCACCATTATGACAAAAGTCCTAAGAAAAGCAACAGTAATCCTAAAACATGATCTGAGAAATTTCACAGGTAGTGAAGTATAAAAATGATGTGATTACACTGGTAATACACAAACTAACACCTGCAATTCTGGGCACCCGTATGCAAGATATAGGGACTTAAATGAGAACATGAAAAGAAGAGCTCCTAAAATGGTCAGCAAGTGGAGAATGGTATTGAAATGGACTGAAATGTCTGTTTGTTTAGCTTAGCAGCATGAGGGCTAAATGAAATAATATAAATACATGGGGGAGAGGAGAGAAACAGAAAGAGAAGACCTGTAAAATAAAGAACAAATCTGGCACAAAGATTTACAGATTTAAACTACTTCTGAATATATTTAGGCTGGAAATGAAAAGGTTTTGAACCCTCTCATGCATGAAAAGAACAGTAATTAGTATAAGACTGTAGTTCGATAAATCCATGAATGGGCATACATGTTGTGTCTACCTGCAGTGATCCAGTTCTAACCCCTCATTTTCACTTCTGAAGTAGTGCTGTTTTCTGCATTTACATCGTTAAAGCCAGGCCAGCTACCCCTTAGTGCTGCATTCATTTGCTCTGCCTTAATTTGACTAATGTTGATTTACTGAATCTACAGTAAGAAAATGTACTGACCGTAAAAGGCATACACAAAAAAAAGTGTACGTTTCAAGAAAAAGAAGTAACTCATCCTGCACAATGCCAGAAATCCTTTTTATTTAAACCTTTGTAATACTTTACTGGAAACTAAATTGCACTAATGACGGTGTTACATCATCAGTCACAGTAAGCATTAGGGAACACAGGGACAATTCAGAACATTTCAACAACCATTATGACATTGCCATCTTAACGAACAATAATTGTGTGCACTATTAAATGTACAAAAATGGAAAGTAAACTAAGGAATCTGCCCTGCACTCACACACTCTTTCTGGCAGTTTCATAACTATTACAAATATTGCATTATTACTTTTTCTCCTTTCCCAGTTCCAACTACTTTTCTCACGTGATCACCTTTGAAATTATCAGTATGTTAAGATTTTCTAACTTTGTGCTTTTAGTTGAAGTGGCTGGAATTTCAGGTAAACACTACAATACCCTCCAACCTTTGGCAACAAAGCTCACACCTCCTCTGCAGTGTAGAGGCGGACCAAAAATAGCATCGTCTTCAGTAGGTTTTTCTCATCAGCTGTGGACCCGAATCTATCAACTGGGACTGAACTGATTCGAGGTTTTCTTGCTAAGACAAGAATCATGCACCACAACTAAGCTTCTTTGAGTATAGAATAGGGTTAGTGTTGTCTTTCTTCCTCTGAGAGTGATTGTTCAGATGGTCCAATACATATCACTTGTCATGGTAAATCTACCGGTATCTCAGAAACAACCTTGCCCTGGGCACTCATCATTCAATTCAGTCTTGATGGGAGGTGGAACACTCAGCTATTATAACAAATCAGCTCTCCAACACTCCAGTAAGATGGTGTAAAAGTCAGCTCCACCTTAGACTCCCACTGATAGAAAAAAGAACAGGCAGGTAGAAATGAGGCACAATAGTTCTTCTTATTAAACAGATTACTTACTATTACTGAATAGTTGACTGATATTTTTATGTTAAAAAGATTATCTCTCTGATAAATCATCACAGAGAGTCTTAATAGTCACCTCTCATTTAAACACCAGTTCTTGCAAGCTGGTGCTTTATATTTTAGTAAATCCCGAAATTATATAAATGCAGGGAAATGTTAAGCCCAGCCATGCAGCCCATAATGAAGGTGCTGCCACATCTAGTTCTGAATCTGCCACAAACAAGATTCTTTAATTGTGCTGTGAATATATTGTTCACTGCCTACAAACTTTCACCTTCCCCATGCTGAACAACGTCGCTGCTGTGAGGGCCACTACAGGCCTCCAGTTGCCCTAAAACTCTTGTCAAACTAAGCTAGATGTTATCCAAATTTCACTATTTGGAAAAAAAAGCCAGAAATAGGAAACTTGCTTTTTAACAGAGTGTAAAAGAACTCCTGCTTAATATGAACATTCCCAGCAGAGCTATGAGGTAAATGAACTCTGATCCAATGGCAGAACTAAGCAGAGTAGTTCAATGCATGCTTATGTGATAGATCTCCTTATTTTATTATACACCAACGTCTCCATGAGAAGTATTTTAGCTATGATAGGTATACTGATGAGACCAAAAAAAAGAGGACTATTTATATCACAAGAGAAGTTTATGTTTTTGAAGTATCTTCCGGGCCATTTTTTATTATGAATCGTTCTGATCCCCATTTTGCATGACTCATTTTGCATTGCAGAGAAGTTGCCTGCAATTTGGTAAACTGTGCTGATAATAATGAGTCGGGCATTAATGACTCAAACTTCAGCAAAATAATACTAGCATAAAATGGCTTGATTTGGAAGGGACCTTAAAGATCATCTGGTTCCAACCCCCTGACATGGGCAGGGATACATTTCACTAGACCAGGTTGCTCAGAGCCCCATCAAACCTGGCCTTGAACACTCTCGGGGATGAGGCATCCACAGCTTCTCTGGGGAACCTGCTACAGTGTCTTATCACCCTCACAATAAAGAATTTCTTCCTAATATCTAAACTAAACATACTCTCTCTTTTTCTTGAATCCATTCCCCCTTGTCCTGTCACCCCATTCCCTTATAAATAGTCCCTCTCCATCCCTCTTGTAGCTCCCTTCAGGTAGTGAAGGCCACAATTAGGTCATCCCAGAGCCTTCTCTTCTCCAGGCTAAACAATCCCAATTCTCTCAGCCTTTCCTCATAGGGGGTGTGCTCCATCCCTCTAATTGTCTTGGCGGCCTCCTCTGGACTCACTCCAACAGGTCCATGTCCTTCCTGTGCTGGGATCCCAGAGCTGGATGTAACATGTGAGGTGTGTGTACGTGTGTGTGCTTTTCTCTGTCATTGATCTCTCAAAGCAGTATCTTCCAACCTGCAGTTAACAGAGCTGTCAGATGTCTGATATGCAAACAGAGGAAGAACAGTGGGGCAACTGTACTAGACCAACTGGTGGTTGTCAAAGATGAGCAACCAACTTCCAGGCTTAAGGAAGAGCTTGCACACTTGGGAGCATTTCCTTTCTGTTTCTGATACAATCAGAGAAATGCAGCAAGCTTTTTGCTAAAAGCTTGTCATATTATTTTGTAAAAACTTTCCCCCCCATTAGCTTAAAAAAATTTACTTAACAAACTTTGCCTCTTTCAGAATAACATAAAAACTAGCATTTTACCTGTGCGTAATACTATAAAAGCAAATAGCTACCACTATCCTGGAATGAGCCCTTCCTGGACTTGATTTGGAAGAACTAGAACTCCTTCAGAGAGATAGATGGAGACATGGCTGTGTGTGATCCTTCTTCCATTTTATATGTTTTCAAATAGAGGCACATGAGCAAATATTGTTCAAAAGCTAAATATTTACTTTATTAATCCTATCAGGATGTCTAGAAATTGAAGCACTGGATCTCCATTGCACTGTGCCTACTTCCACAGCAGAAACGTGCTGGCAGGGCTCCTGACACTGATCCCAAGCCTCAGTGCTTGGGCTGGAATCTCATCCTCTCCCAAGAGATTAAAGCAATTATGTTTTAGCATGAATACCATTTAAAGCCAAGTGCAGAAAGAACCCACAGGCTCTTGAATCACATCAGTACTGGTACCAGCAATTTCATAAGTGCTCTGAAGGCAGCAGTGAGTAACAGGTAACATTTTGTGATAGTCAGCTGCTATCACAGCCCAAACAGAAAGTCTCAGTTATGTGCAGGTCAAACTCCGTTAGATCTGTCATACGCAGAGGAGGTAGCTGGTTGGTCTGGTTCAAAAGTGCAGCAGCACTAGCACATGTAAGGGGTGTTTTTTTATTAAAGTAGTCCAAGTAGTACTGTCCAAATCATGTGAAAGAGTACTTGGGCTAAACACAAGATTAAACAGGAACAAAAAGAAACCCAGAGAGGCCTGAGCACAGATTTTTGTGGTGGGAATTCAATGGGGGTGGATAAAGGAAGCAGTTAGAGGGAGGTGGTATGTATGTGTGTGCGCGTTTGGTTGCTTTTTCTTTTTAAACTTTCTTCCTCCACTTTATAAAATAGTTATTTGTGTATTTACTGGATACAAGCCATTCTTATGACTCAAACACTCCTGCCTAAGAGATTGAAAAATAAAAAAAAAATTATACTGCTCTACTAGCAGGCACAACAGAATTATTCACAGAAAAAGGCAGAGCATTGCTTGACACAGTTAAAAAGAAGAAAGACCACATGGCATGCGTAGGCACTTGTGGTCAGGAACCTGAAACATCAAAACAAACCATTTTGATGATAAAACAAGGAAAAGAGAAGGTGAGAAATGCTTATCCTGTTCTACTAGCATAATCTATCTCAAGACATTATATCTTGCAAATATTTCCACGGGAATGTCTTCTAATTAATTTGAAGAGCAAGTATATAAAGTCAAAGAGACTATTCACATAAAAACTTTGTTAATGTACATATATTGAAACAGACAAGTGTCAGGAAGTCTTTGGCAACAGTGTTTGAAGAACAGCATTAATACATTGCTTTATGTGCTGGCTTTTTTCCCCTCTGCATATTCAGTTTTGATTAAGTCTGTTATAAAGTCTAAAGAAGATGAAGCACTCTTGCACAGACAACAGTTGGATATATTTTGAGCCCTGCATTTATTATAGTACTTTTGGAGGTCTTTCTTAAATGTGTAGGACTAATTGGTAGCAATCCAAGTGAAATTATACAGGCTTAGATTTAGGATTCACTTATTCATATGAAGGAGAAACTTTTGCTAAAACTGATACATGGGAAGTTCCATGATCTGGTCTGCATGAAAAGGATGAAATTATACACAGACTCAGCAAGGAGTATCTTAATTAACACATGAAAGAAGGTTAAAGAATAACTTCTGAGAACATCCTAGGCTGTGATCTCAGTAGAATTGGTAATTTACTTTTTAATTTCCCATGGTTTTTTATATATATTTTTTTAACAACACAGGAGGGAGGAGCATTAGAAAGAGCCCAACAGGCTCAGTGATGGAAGAAAGGATGGGAGAGTCTCTGATCACTGTGACTAACCTGCATCTGAGAAAAAGATAGCAATAGATAATCTGATGAAGGTAATTTGCCAATATGTAGTATAAGACTGAGTTGTGTGAAGACCTTATTTATCCCAGGCTGACTTGGCCTAGAAGTCTTCAAAAAGCATACCTACCATATAATGAACAAATAACCAACCCCCCATACTAAGCAAAAAAACATACAAACAAAAGAAACCCGACAACAACCCTTCCCCTGACCCTGCCCAAATCTCTGTATACTCAGGATCTGTCATAAACATCTAAGTGGGAGACCTGCTCTCTAGATCTCCTCTCCAGAAGGTGTACTTCTCTCAGGAAAAGGACCAATGTACTTCACAGCTCCTTAAAAGCCCATCCATCTCCTGATGAACTCAGGAAGACACATCTTTGAAATCTAAATAGGGTTCAACTTGTACCTCACTGTCCAAGGAGAGTGGCTGACAGGTCACTTCTTCCAGACTTTACTTTATCCAGTGTTGCTCTGGCTTACTGTTGTATTTGCAAGAGTTCTCATCAATCATTTTGGCAGCTCAGATTTACAAGGGTGTTGGACGCTCATGACCCTATGTCAAAAATTTTCTACGGATTCAACTTAGGCTAGACTCTGCTTTTCCTAAGGGAATCCACACTTTCCTCTGCATTGCACCAAATGCAAGGGTAAAATTTCATCTTTTATGTTCCTCTGCACAGAAACAGAAGCAAAAATGAGGAAGTTCTAGAGGCACAAGTGTTTCCTGACATCAAGTGTTCAGATACATATTCTTTTTTCCTAGAATTATTACTTTAATCCTCCCAAAATAAAAATTAAGTATTTTATAAGTGGCACTCCATGGCTGGCTATGATCTAGAGGAAGTATAAACCAGCTGAAGTGATCAATGTTATACCAAGAAACTCAATGATTTTATAGCAACCAACTGTCACTCTACTGCACCAACATCCATCAGATAAAATAATTGATAGTGCCCCAATCAACTGGTATAAGGAAAATAGAGTCATTATATGCTGGTACTGTGCCAGGGGATCAATATCTCCTTCACACAAAAACATCTTTGCCTGGCTTTGACATTAATTACCCACAAATATCTCCACACTGGTGTGCCAGTGGGAGACCATTATCCTATGTCAGCATTTAATAACTTTGGTATTCCCCTTTAATCCTCACTGTGCTGACCTTACCTCTCTTGACAGCCACCACTTCAGCATCTCTCTCGACTCCTTCACTTCCCACACAAAGGATTTGTGGTCATGTTTGTGTCTCATGAAATTTGCTATTCATCTTCTCTTTTGCTGAAAACTTACATCCATCAGACCTGGAGGCTCGTGAAACTGAGCTCATAGACAGGGTGCATGGTAAATGCCAGGAATTCCATTGGGACATTATGGAATTTCCAGCCTTCATGTGCACTTTTTATCTACCAGTTGTTTGTGTCACCTGCTATCAATATTTATATTATAAATGCTAGCAGTGAATTTTTTTTTTTTTTTTTTTTTTTTTTTTTGGGACTAATGGCAGTCACATTAAGCTTTCATCTGAAGCCCAAAATAAAAAAAAAAAAAAATCAATAACATAAGGTAAATAAACATTATGGAAAATTTTATTTTGATTTTCAGAGGGATCAATGAGAATTGTCTTACTGTGGATTTAGACCTCTATTTAAATCCCCAAGATCCCACAAGGATCTGTTCATGTCTAACTAAGTGTCAGATCACTCCAAAGATGTTCCTCACACCGAAGGAAAAAAATCTACTGTTTTCAGAAAGTTATTTTCTTTATATTTTTATAACTTCACACTTCTCTTTGTTATATTGGGTTGAAATTGACTCATGCACCCAAATTATTAGGAAGGACAGGCATAGATAGACAATAGGTAACATCTGGCTCATTTTCTTAATAAAACAGGCTAAGAAAACTTTGCAATTTTAAGTGTGGAATAAAACTTAAAAATATGAACGCAAAAGGCTGAAATCTGCAAAAGAAAAAATCTAAAGAAAGAAACCTAGCCCTAATTCCAACATAAAGAATTATATTCAAGAATCATGTTGTTAAAACCACCTCATATCTTAAAGCAAATACAACAAGTAGCATGAGACTTGAGGTTGTGTTGAATATCTAAAGCAGCACCACATGGAGTGAAGTTCATTATGATATGCCAATGAAGCAGACTCAGATGATGAAAATCATCAATCTTGGTGTTGTTTCTATGGGTTGTCAAAGAGAAGCTGGTACATGCAACAACATCAGCGAATATTCACAATGAAAAACATTGGAAACGTATTTTCACTGCAGAAAACAACTGTCCCATATCGTGGTCGCTTTCTTTATCTACAAGAGACCTACTCTTCCTCATGCCAATAATCCCACAGTTCTTGCCACCTCCTATCCTATACTTTGGTAAAGCAGTGTCTCCTCATTCCAAAAAGGTTGTTTGTTTTTAATTTGGATATGGCAGAGAAAGCTACCAGTCTGATAGTCATCACAAATGATTTGATATGTATCCTCACTGAGCTATTAAAATACGCCCTGAATATTAGGGATCTCCGGTCTATCCAAATTATTTTTAAGTTTCACAAGTTGTTGAAAACATAGTAAACCCAAGGTATTATAACATGTGGCGATGCGATACTTTTATTGTATTTTTATATAAGTTTTCTGTACCCCAGTGGTTCATCCCTACCTTCCCCACTCCTATTCCCAGTTGGTTTCCCCCAGACCCAAGCCTCTCCCCCAGTGCTCCCTACATGGTTGTTCTCCTCCCCTTGTTCTAGCTCTTTCCCTATCAATCACCCAAACCCCTCCTGTTGTTTCCGAAGGTCCAGCGTCCATCATCTGAAACCTCCCAATTTACCCTAATATGGTCCCCATCAATCCCCCGAGACCCTACCCCTCTAGATACCTCCCCCTTTGGAAATCCCCTAAACCTCGATGCCCCATTGGGGCATGTGATCCCTTTCCCTCCTCCCCTTGGGGCTATTGGCCCAAGGAAATGTCTATCCTCGTCCATATCCCTCCCTTAGAGAGTTCTATTGGTCCCCAGTTAAGCCATCCCCATTGTACCACCTCCCTTTATAAGAGGTTCCCTGGAGCTGCTCGAGGCTTGTCTCTTGGGAGTTTTCTCCAATAAACTTGGGTTATCCCGTGTGGCAAGCCTCCTTGCTACTTTTTATCCTCTCCCTCGTCGGGACTGCTCACAGCCACTGTGCCTGGAGCTTCAGCTCCCCTGGGCAGAGCTGAGCCCCTGAGGAGCAGCTTTAAAGCCGAGAGCCTCCAGCTGCCCCCCACTCCTGTCGCACACCGCAGGGGCTAGCCTGGGCAGTGGTCAGTGGCGGTCATTGCGACAATAACATGATACAAAAACTGCTCTAAATCTCAAATTGGTTAGTTGCAAGTAAGATTCTTAAAAGACTAATGGAAGAAAACAACTCAGTGTATTGCAGGCTCTTCCCTGATTTTGTGTCAGCAGGCCATAATTTAGGCAAACAGGAAAGAAGAATATTTCTTGTTTTTCCTTCTGACATCAGACACATCCAGAAACAGAAGCACAAGCAGACTGCAGTCTCCATTGAGAAATGGGGGAACTTTATGTGCAAATGTAAACAGGGAAGCTGCATTTTACACTATTAAATAGGGTCGTCTTCTGCATAATTCATATACTCTATCCTAGACGTCTCAGAGACCAAGACTAAATCAAACCCGAAACCAGAAAGACAGTCCTAGAGTTTTCCAGGACTGCAACAGCTGAAATTTGGTGTGGTTCCTCTTGTCCCAGTCCTGCAAAGTAAACCCCAGCAGTTTCTATGACATTTGTTTTCATTCTGCAATATAAGGAACAATACCAAACAGACCCCAAGGAACATTTTGTATACCATTGTTTTAAAAGACAGCTCATATGCTATAATTTTCAGCCAAGTTGCTTTTAAATTATTCGTTGTATTTTTCCAGAATCTTGGGATGCAGCTTGAATCTCATTTTATTGCTATGTACTGTAAAATTATTACATGCACATTTGGTCTTTGATTTTCTCAGACCCTCATATCAAAAGAGAAAAGGGTAAGTTCACTAAAACACACAGAAGTTGTACAGAATTCCAAATAAATTACTAACACGCTGCTCAGGCCTTGTATATTTGTAGTCCCTAAAAATTTAAGCAATTTAGTTTCTGGGTTACTATTAATTACTCATAAGTGGACATTTGAAATAATTTGGGAGCAGCTCTAAAATGTCTGAGCTGACTCATTTGAACAAGCCTGAGAAAGACATTAACTACTTTTTAAATAAGTATTTTAAAATAGTAGTAGTTATTTGGCAGAAATTAATACACAAAAACACTTAGCAAAAGCAGGCTGCATACATCCACACTTCCCTGTCAGAAGCATAAGTAGTGAACTACAAATTTAATGAAGATAGAAGTTCAGTGAACTAATACGCCTGTCTAGTACAGTGATTATGTTAATGTCTGTTGCTATTTCAAATCTTCCCTAGATACAGTATTCAGAGCCTGGCATCCAGGTTTCTGCATTACTCACCCAATGCAAATCCCTCAGCAATTGTAGGAAACACAGGCTGTGCCTTTACATTCTACACTGCGTCTACATTCACACACTTCTCCCTTCACTTCTGTTTGTGTGCAAATGATGACAGTCTCTGACACAGGACACTATGCATTTTACAGAGTGAACATACTCATTCCATGGGAAAAATGCCAAAATATGATGGCTCCAAGGTATATGGGGGAGTAACAAAGGCTTATGTTCCAATGTCCGTATGCGTAAAAAAAGCATGTTCCTTTGAACCCCGCCAGTTTTCTTCCAAGTCTGCCTTTGGGGCACCCCAGTGCCATTCTGACTGCTGGAGAAGCACTGACTCCTAGAGTTCATCTGTTGCTGCTCTACAGAGAAGTATTGCAGACCCAGTGTGTTTTCCTACGGTGGCCAGAGAGCAGTGCTCCTGACTTTGCATTTGGGAAGAGGCTGTACAGGACAGCCTTAAGCTCTATATCACCTTTCCTGCATATGATGTACATGCTGCATTGATTCCTTTGCCATTAAGTGTGATAATGAGCATCCTTTTCTGTCTGTATCACTGCTAAATGTAGGGCATGATGAAGATAACACCCATTGGGTCTGCTGTGCTTCATTTGTCAGGTAACAAGTGAAAGAACCTGGCCTGTATTGATTTATGCTGGCTTTTGGTGTAAGAAAAGACTGTATTTTGTTCACTTCCTTTTGTTCCCTTGAAACATAAGATTTAACATGATACAGTAGAAGGGCATTTGCTGCTGCCAATAGTGAGCTCTTAACAATCAAAACAGCCAGTTTCACTTAAGTGATCTTGATCCTTGAATATTAGCAAAGCAGCTGATTAAATACTATGTGTAATATATGAACATAATACAAAATACATTGAAGAGTAATAGCCAGACACCAGACTAATAATAATAAATTATTGTTGTTGTTGTTATTATTATGTCTTGTCAAGCTCTCCTACAAAACATCAGATGTAGTTAAATAATAACTGAAGTCAAGTTTAACAATGGAGCCCATGGGACTATCTTACAAGTGTTATGAGTACAGAATACTCACAAGTTCATGGTCTGTTGTTGCAGCTTAGCATTTTCTGAACAATGACAAGCAATTATCATTGATGTAATGCTCCCTCTTAAAAGTACTTCTTATAAGAAGATGTGAGAGCAGTCTGAAGTGGACTGTGATTTCATTGGAACTGAGGGTTAGATTAGTCTATACGTTATAAATCATGTGGAGAACCACTAGATTTGTAACCATTTTCCCCGATTATGAATTCATGGACAATTTTGCCCATCCCATCTGTCAGCATTGCTCAACTTCACGACAGTTAGTCAGATTCATATTCTCTTAAAATAATTGTGTGTGCTTCTGCTATGTTTAAAATAAAGGGAACTAATGTTTTCGTTTCCTGAAGGGGCAAGTGTGTCTGCTCAGCTAAGAGCCTGAGGTAAAGAGATAAAAGTTCTCCCAGGAGGCCTTTCAAAGGACCTAGGAACCTGTGGGAGCTATTTAGGTTATAAATGCTTCATTCAGGTTAATGAAGCAATGGGAAGGTGTATAAGGTTTAGGTGTCAAGCAAGTGCCTAAATTAAGCATACTGCATGTAACTGTTTTACACCCCCTACAATTTTCACAGTGTAAGTTAGCATTACATTCAAACTTGCAAGGTAGCATTGAATCAGGAAAAATGGACCCCAGTCCTGATGTTGTTTAAGATACAGTTAGACAATGAGGTAAACTGCCTTTGCTGAATAAGTACTTTCAACTTTTTCTTGGCATAGCAAATGAAAAGAGATGTTTTTCACATTCATACTGGAAAACAAACAGCAGTTTCAGGGAATTTGCCTTCCCTATCTAGTTAGGATAGTTGTTGGATCACAAAAAAGAAAAGGAGATGAAATTAGGCACGAACCAGCTAATTTTCGTAAACATCCAGGATTTTAAAATGCAGTGTACTTGCAATTGTTTCATCTCATTTTAGCTGCAGACTCAAGTAAATATTTGAGGTAGCATCACTAGACAAAAAGTGCAAATCAGTACTCAGATCTTTTCCTTGCAAAATGTCTCCAAAAAATACATAATATTTCAAACATAATTGCAGAGTGTAGCCAAACAAATAATTTACATAACAATTCATGGTTTTATTTTCAAAAACTCCTTTTATTCACCACTGAGCTTAATTAGCCCAAGGGAAAGGAAAAAGAAAACAACCACAAGCAGAACATGCCCCTTTACACTTTACCAATACTTCCTCACAGCTGTGAATTGTGCTGGGTCCTAAAAGAAACCAAACCTCCAAATCTAGTTTGAGATTCTTGAGATCTTTCAATAACCTGTGCCATAGCTCAATCACACAAGTAGATCATGGTTTACTCTTCACCAAATGTCTGTATCTTTAAATAATTACTTATTACACTGCATCTTGTAGGTTTTTGCTTAGTGAAGTGTTTTCCCCAAATTGTTTACTTGCATGCTTTTTTCCTTTTTGTCTTCTGTTATTGAAAGAAGCGGGAGGGAAGATAAGGAAGCCACACATAATTCAAGGCAAAAATCTAACCCAAGATCCCCAAGAGATCCCTGTAATCTGTTGCACAGAGCCTCCATCCTCAGAGGCCCTTGGTTCCTGCTTCTAACTCTAGTTACCAAAGACACATTTCCCCTCCTCAACACCACATCTACCCTCTACACGAGTTTTCCTCTACTTCCCCAGCTCAGTTGTTCCTTTAAGACCTCATCCAAGTGTGGCAGAGCCCAACAAAAGTTGCTTGGAAGAAAGTCAAGGGACTACCACAGACACCCCAGTTAGCACCCCACTCCAGGGGCTGCTAAGCTTTGTTTAAGTGACTCTGGCCAGCTTTGTACCCACACCTGGCCTCATCTCCCTTGGCAATAACAATTCACAAAATACTGAGAGTATTACTGCCTTGGCCCTGAGTTACTCTGGAGTAACTGGATTTAATGCTACTAAGGTATATTTTATGAAAAACCCTAAGAAAAAGAGACAAAGCCCCCACTTAAAATAACCTGAAATGTTTCAGAACAACCAGTAAAATTTTCCAAAAAGTCAGAAATATTAGGACTTATTACAAGAATATTTAGACAACCATAACCTTCATAGAACCACACAGGAATGTGACTCAATTCAGTGAAAGCTGAACTAGAAGCAGGTCCCCAACCACCAAGATTTGATTTACAGAATCTTTTGTGACACCTGCCTCAGCAACATCTGGCTCCTGCCCTGAGTGCCAATACCAGGCAGGCTATAAACCTGCCAGTTAGAAGTCGTACACTGAAAAATTAAATTTCATTAGTGGAATTGAAGTTGTGAGCTCAAGCTGGCAAATCTACATCATTTAATAAATCAACATGAGCCTGCAAGCATTCAACATCGGGAAGTCTCAACACATTTTCACACAAAACAGCTCTTCCCCTTTGCCATCTTAGCCACATTTGCATTAGTTACTGATCCACCTGTGCCACTGTCACACTTGCTCCTCTCTGTTCTTCTGAGAGGCACAGATCAATTTGATTTCTGCTCCTACCGTCACAAAATCCATCATTTCTTTCATTTTCTAGCCACATGCATCTATCTGCTCAAATCTATTTTCATTCAACACAAAAGCTAAACTGGTTTGCCAGAAATCAGTTATCTCAAAGCCAACTGATCAATGCACACTGTGAAACAGGATGAGTTTAAAAGTAGGAGACAGGAAGGAAAGACCAAAAAACCCTTAAAATTCAATGGAAAACAAACTTCTTTTTACTGTTACGTGCAGTCAGCATCCATTTACATCCTATATTTAACACCCCTTTCTGTTTCCGTTCTCCTTGTAATCCTTCTTCCTTATAACCCTGCACTCCTACCATTACTCGGGATTTTCCCATCTCTCCCACCTGTGGAGGTTGTACTTCCCCCAGTCAAGGTGAAATTAGATACTGATAGGGTCGTGCATTTTCCTTGAAAGGGATCTCTCAGCACAAAGATTTCAATTTGGTGCAATAGTGATATTTCACCTCCCTAAGTAATGTCTTCATCATATGTAATACTGCCACTGTTACATTTTTCCTAGAGGAAAAAATTGCACTCAAATCTAATGTGTTTCAAAGAGACTGTCAATCTCTCCAGAGCAGAAAGGTCTCTACCAAATCTCTACTGAGTGCATTAATCTTGGTTTTTAGAAGTTAATTTCTGGGGCTCTGCCTGGGTGGTAGGGAGCAGCAAATGCCCTGTTTTCTGACAAGGTGATTCAACACTCTGAAAATTGAGCCCCTGGACTTAGGGCCCAAAATTCTCCAGAACTGAAGCATTCAAGGCTACTAGTCACTGCTGGGCAAAGCCTCAGCCACTGCCTAATTCCTAGCTATTTTTGCTGTGATGTATCCATGTCTACTGCACTTAAAAGACATCCCCTGGTGTACATAAATTTTAAGCTTCTATTTAAAAAAAATAATTATAGCTTCCAGCACATGCGACTGCAGATAAAATCTTCTCAAGGAAGTTGACTGTAACCCACTGCAGAGCTGCTGGAAACAGGATTACACAATATGAACATGTATCAGCTAGAACAGAACTGACAGCTATCATTTTCATTTCAGACACAAAAGAGACACAGAAGAGATCTTCATTTTTTTATAGAAGTAGGTCCTATGTATGTCATACTTTTTTTCTTTCTCTTCCAAGCTCAGTAATCTCAGTGAACGTCCTTGATCTGACCTTAGAAATTCAAAGTTTATTGTATGAGAGCAAAGGGGTTTTAATAAAAAAGATAACACATCTGTGAGAAATGGGAATAGGCTGTTTATCAGCGTTAAAGGTTTGTCATTAAATAGATTCATTTGCATCTTAATAACATGATCAGCTTTTAATAATATGCACCAAAATGAGACCGATTATACTTTCTTAAGACCACAGGATTGAAAACACCATCAATCTGTTCTGAGTGAATGGCACCCCTGAGATTTCCGATAGGGCTGTAATAAAAGTCTGTGGCACTTTGAGAAATGCAGGTGGTAAAGGGGAAAAAGCTGCAGTCTTGCTCCTGGGAATTCTCAAATCATAGCTCACAACAACTCTGAAATGTCTAAGTAATAAAACAGAAGTCAGAAAACAGAAGTCCTGTTGCTGTATCATTCTTTCCATTTCTCAGAAAGAAGTGGGAAGAATGAGAAATGAAATGAACACTTTCTCCCTCAGATCTCAGAAGGATCTTTCCACTGCAGTAAAACAGACACTGCCACGCCAGGTCCTGTACTATGACTTCTCTGAATGGAAATACTGCAAGACTCAAGACAACAGAACAAATATTTCTCTGAATGGAGAATGTCACTCAATACTAAGGAGGGCACAACTTGAAAATTGGATGAAAAACTCTGTGATATATAAGCACATGACAAACAAATCTTGCTTTGCTTCACATCAGGGCTCAGGTGCAATCAATAAGAACCATCATTACTGTAACTTAAATGAGCAAATTTCTCATTATTCATAGGTGGCTGTTATGTGAGGGGAAGAAGTTAGACCATTCCAGATAAGTTTTTGAGTGCATGCAACTTACTTTTCTTTTCCTGAAGCTTTTGCTTTTTCTGCCTTACTTTTTTTTCTCCTAAGTCTAGTGGGAATTAACACTAGACTAGAACTGAAAACCTTTGTGCATACACACAACACACACAAATCAGACTACCTTGCAAGAAATGGGAGCAGATGGGCTCCCACTAATGAGATGACTTACCCTTCAAAATGAATGCTTGATAAAAAGGAAATAAACCAGGCTTGCTCTGCATGCTATTTTTTCCCCCAGTACAACTATACCAGGAGGATTTTTTATTTTTAAATTTTTTAAAAAAGATTAGCTATCTTAGACATGATAAGTCGTAGGGTTCCCTGAAACTGTTAGTGGGATGTAGTTTTGGCCTCCTCGTCTGCCTTCTGAGGCATTTTGGGGCTCTTGAAAAGTGTATATAATGCTTGCAGTATTCTGTGAATCAGACCTAGAGGGTGATATAGGGAACACAGACTCATAGTGAAAGCTTGGAAAAGAAAAGAGATCATGTCTCAGCTCAGTTAAGTACAAAGACAGTTCCTCAGAAATGTATTGGGAACATACCTCTTCTCAGGTAGCATCTGTGTTTTAAACCTCACTGCCTGTGGTGCCTTTGCTTAATCTTTAGTTCAGCTGGAAGAAAAGCAGTTTCATCACCTCACTTTTAACCTGTTTGCTGACCCATGGTCTTTCCAGTGGAGCTGACACTAGAAGAGCACGCAGAACAGCAAATCTTCACAGTTGGTCACTATCTACAGCAAATTATGGAAGTTGATAGAATTAAGGTACAAACTTTATATTTAGCTACAAAATCTGACAATATTATATCCACATCTGTAGAAAGCTTTCTATGCTGTGGGTGGTCAAGAAAATTTGGACACAAAGGGTGTAGAAACAGACTCTAACCCACATCCTCTTGTACCCCATACAATAATGGTATATGAAATCATTGTATAAAATGTAAATGTTTCCTCCACTGGGGCAGCTTAGCTTAATGACAATGAGCTGGAATAGTAAATTTTTTTTCACCTGTCGTCTCCTGGGGACAAGATGCCCTTTATTTTTGCTTAGATTTTCTTGTACTTCAAAAATAATACACAGGTTTTACTTAACCATTTTGGGATCAGAAATACTTCAAGAAATGCACACTGAAATTCAATTCCTTATGCAACTCATACAACACTGCGTCACCTTTGTGAATTGATAAACATGAACTCAATAAATCAGGAAAAAATCCAGGAGATGTTTACTGCAACTTTGAATTTCTTAGGGAAGTGGGAATTAATATCCCAGTAAATTGGTTGTTAGGTGTATGTATGTGTGCTGTGCATACCCTGCTATGAAGGGGGGGTGTGACATCTGATCCTTTCTCCAGCCTTTACAGCTGCCTCCATGCCAATGCTTTGGCAAGGCCCTTCATGAATATTGTCCCCAGCTGCACTAAGTGAAATCCAATCTCCAATAAAACCCACCACTTGTGGTGTGACTGTCCATGCATGTGGAGATTTGCTTTCCATTAATACTTGAACAGTAATCTGGACTTCGCAGAAGTTCATTTAATGAGAAAACAAAAGGAACGCACACACACACTGCAGAAGAAGTTTTAAACTGGAGTGAATAATAGAAGAAAATAACTGTGGCAGCTTTACCAAAGCATCTACAAAAACACTTAAAAAGTTGTAATTTAGCAGTGGCATGAAAAAACACTTTTTTTTATTTTAAATTCAAAATGAATAGATATCTGAAAATATATCTAATCACTTCAAGCTGTCACCACCTACCCCTGGAATCTGAGGGTGGAAAAGAGAAGGAAAGGAACTGTTGATGATGGAAAAGCTCTGTTATTTGTTCATTGTCAGTGAGCAGGGACAGAAATAGCTCTTCCAGTGCAAATTTTTCTGTCTGAGGGTCAACTCACCTTTTTCGAAACTAAGTAGTGCAAGATGCTGCTGGTACCTCTGCTAACTGGGAAGGTTGAAGGATATAAAATCCTTGAGATTTTAAATTGTGTCTCTCATGAAGATCCCTGAAAATTCCAGCCTAACACATCTATAATTACCTAAGGCCCCACCTACCTAATGCAGAAGTTCCAACAATGGAATTTTTCTAACGTTGCACCATACTTAGTGTCATCTTGAAAGCCCAGATCAAAAAAAATGCACTTTTATAGTTTATTTCTTAGCTCACTTTGATAAATGCAGAGAAAACAATCTCAGATGACAAAAAGTGTCAAACGAGAGATCTTGAGATTTTTGAATCTATCTTGGGGTGTCCATTCCTAATTTAAAACTGGAAAGAGACTGCCTCTTCTCCTTGCTCTCTATTGTCTGGTAAAGAGAACACTTTTTGCATACACAAAATTCTTTGGGGATGCAGAGATAGGAACAGCTGTATGTCCTCACTTGAGCAAACAAAACAGACCTTTGAGGTCTCAAATCTTCTCTGTACTGCTCCACTGATTCTATCTATGAATGGCCACCACAGGAGCCTGCTGCAAACCAGCACATCTAGCATGTCAGTGACTTGCAGCTTCAATAACACCAAAGGAAGTGGGTTCAGAACATTAACAGGTAACACTCCTTAGCCAGAGCTATCCCCAGGGAATATTTTAGTTTTATTTCTAACCACACAATTCCAAACCAGAGAGCTAATCTAGCAGAAAAACCAAACCAACGAACCAACCCCTCCCGCCAAAAACCCAAAATACCAAACAGCACCAAACAAAGAAATCCCACCACCAAAACAAAAATAAACCAACTAAACAAACAAACAAACAAAACAAAAAACCAAACCAAACCAACTCCCTAAAAAGCCCAAGAAAGTATGCCTCCTTTCCATGATTTTAGAGGTATTTCTGAAATTCCTATAAGGAAAATAGGAAAGTTAACTATAAGAAAATTTCATCTCCCTAGCTGGTAGTAGCTTTCTACAGTTACCCTTTAAGGCCATTTGATTTGATAATAAATTCATCATGATATCAAATTTACATAATGTTTTTCAATGACCTATTAATATACAAATATTAGAAAAAAAAGATTGAAAAGGCAACCCAAATGTTCGTAAAACATGAAGATATGCTATTTAACAATGGGGGTAGGGTGAATCAATTGGAACCTCACCATTGCACAAACAAACCACAGCCAGAGAAAGAAGAAACTGAGTTCTAGACCACCTGCAGTGAAAATCCTGTAGCTGTCCTAGCTATTCACAAAACCTAAAATGTATAATTTTGAAACACGAGGAGATAATTATTGGAAAATATTACAGCTACCTGTCACTATTTAGAAGAGGAAGGAAAAGAAAGGGGTAGATGATGGCTCTGCTGTTGGCAGCTGAAGGAAGAGAAGAATTCCAGGACAGGTTTCCAAACACCTGTCTGTAAAGCTCAAGAATAGTTTACAAATAATCCTCAAGATTTTTAATGCCTTCAAATATAGCACATGACCAAAATACTATTGTAGATCAGTGATCCTCTAGACTTTCCACATGATATCCTTATAACAACCCTCATAATGAATTACTGTATGAAAATGCAGTGAACTTTCCCAACTGGAAATACACTGGACTCTGGGACATTAATTTCAAAGACTACCAACATCTAAGCCCTTAGCTGCTATCAGGCCCATGAGTTCTAACAGCACCTTGCAGCTGGTCATAGTAGGAATTGCTGTAGTCTTACCATGAGCCCCTGACATTAACATAGCTGGAAAAAAGTGATACAAGAAAAGCTGGTGATAAAAGTAGAAAAGAGGGGGCTGCACTGTCCTTACAGTCTGAAGTCTTTTTATAGTAGAAGATTCACAATTTTTCATGGCAATGGTCAGCTTGCACCATGGCTGCACACAGGGTGTCTTTGATACCTGCAAAACTATCACCTCTGAAATCACAAGGCTTAATGTTAAAGAGTGGAAAAGAGATTGGACATTTTCCATTTTTACCTATTAGATCTCACCAAAGATTTCTTAAGAATCCAAAATGAGGCATTTCTTGTTTGTGGGTTGAATTTTTTTTTCCAAGTGAAGAATCTTATTTTTGTATTGCAAAGCATAAAAATCAAAAGTCTAATTTAAAAGTAATTGCATCCTGATTAACTAATAAATATGGGACCTAGACAGACATAAAAAAACTGTTTTCTGTGGCAAATTTTTCACTTCCTTATAGTCTCTTTTCATTGGCACTGGCTCTGATAACTTTTTCCTCTAAGAAAATGGTTCCATTTGTTTTGATAACAGCATCTGCCTTGAGCAAACCTAGCAATGACAATCCTGTGTTATGGCTCCATCAGTTTTTTGCCTATTTAAGACTTAAGGTAACTTTCCCTGCTTAGGAATATCTCCTGAAGTTTCTCTAATGTCTCAGCTAAGGCTTGCTAGCACTCTAAAAATCTCAAATGATTAACAACTGAGCTATTCACTGAGATACTGTCCAGCCTGCTTGGAAAATGAGAACTTCAGTTCTACAAGCTCTGCTCCACCCTGTGACAAACCTATGCTGAATTCTATGGTTTTCAGTCTCATTTTGTACTGCTAAACAACGTCCTGTTACCGATTGGGACAAACATATTGTATTCCATACCAGATACCAAAAATTATGGAGACCTAAACACATGAAGGACAAATATATATTATGATGAACACAAGTGAAACTTGTGGTAATAAAGCCATTTGCTATGCTTTCTGTTTTGGTCAATTCCATGAATAATTGTAATTCAGAGCTGGGAGAGGCCCAAGGAACTATCAGAGATCTTCCCTCAGATTTTTACTATTGTAGTATTTGTGCTAAGAAGCTACAAACATAAAAGTGAAGCACAGCCAGTCAAAGCACAGTGAAACAGGACTTACTAACCACCAGAAGAAAATTTATTGCAAAAAGCTTAAGAGAGTCAGTGTTGTGCCAACAACCTCTTTCCCACTCACAAACAAGCAATGATTTTCTGTGGCTCGATAACCTACTTCAGATGAACAAAGAGTCCAACACTTTTCCTTAGGTCCTTATCAGACTCTTCATACATGCCTGTAGCTAACATCATTATGCTATGGTTTTTTAAGTGTCTGTCAGCAAGTGGGTCTTTGATGTGAAGAGACAATAGATCTGGATAGAGCCTGATGGATGTTTTAAGTCCTTTCTTAAAGGCTTGATAGAATAATTAAACTGATGCTCTGTAGTGGTAATTAAGGGAGAAAATAGAGCCACCAGCCAGTATGGGGAATTATTAGCAAGCAACTTAGCAAGCTGTGCACATAAAAAACACAAAGGCTCAGGAAAAATAAGCAGAGTGCTTAGTCCTGAAGAGTGGGAACCTAGAAGTGCTGGAGGCCTTAGGTCTGTTAATGCACAGCATTTGAAACTGCAAGAAAAAGAATAAACTATGTGTACAAACTTCAGTTAAAAAAAAAGCATAAGGGAAAAAATAGGGATCTAACTGGAGCAACAATTTTTTTCTTTAAGAAACACTTGGAAAGATCCACAAGAGAGTCTCAGCTCTGTGCCACAAGGATATACACAGTACAGTAAAAGGTGTTCAGTGGAAGCTAACACCTCTTCTGTCAGAAAGCATTTACATATCTAATAATTCTTCAAAGAGAGCTCAATTTTGTTACAATATCTCCAATAGAGGAGATAAAAAATCACAGGAGCCTAGATTAGTATCACAACCGGGCTTCAAAGACAAGAGACCAAGCATCCGCATGGGTGCTTGCATTCATGTCTCCCTATTAATAAAATACCTACCGTGATAAGATCCTGGAGTAAGCAGCAGGTAATTATATTCCTCTAATGACTTATCAGCATAGACAGGCACACAACTAGTGTGTACAAAGACTGCAGGTCTAAGTTGTCCAAAAACTGGTGAGCCGGAATTACAGGAGACTCCTGTTTCTGAGAGGTGTCCTGAGAGCCCCTATGGACCTCCTGACACATTAAGGAAAAGAAATGTGAGAGGAATTGTATGCCCTCAAGAAGAACTAGGGCCACCTTTTTTCAAAACTCTCAGGAAATAACAAAATAGAAAGTGCAGCTACATTAGCTAAAAACGTGCCAGTCATGCCATTGCTTACATTTCCTACAGGAGTGATGTGATAGATACCCATGCAAAGTTTTCTAGCAGGTCATGGTCACCTCTTGTCTCCACCCCACAACACTACATTACAGTTACAGTTGTTATAATGCCATAAGCCAGTTTTTTGGGCTATGTGGAATTCCTCTACCAAAATCAAAAGCGCTCTTCCCTCTCCCTTTCTTTCAGGTATTAAAGCTTTATATTTAAAAATTACACTGAAGCTATTTTTTCAATTCACAAAAGATAGCCATGGCAAAACTTAGCACAAAGAGACCAGAAATGTTATGAAACAAGAAATTCAATTCCCTCCCACATATAAAGAAACATGCCATGAAAATTCATTCATGACATTTAAACATTTATACAAAGTTTCTGCCAATGCAGGAATATGGAATACAACTTGAGGACTAAAGAAGTAGAGCTGAAAGGGAAGTTTTGAGAGTGGATGTACTCGCTTTTAAATCCCCCCTCATGGAGCAGAACGAAATACAACCCCACAGACTCCTGTTTTCATTTGACTTACCCAGCACTATTTAAAGCTGTTGCTGAATGTGAACATCTCTAAGGCCTTTGAGAGGCCTGAGGGTCTGTAGCTTTCTCCTGCCCCAGTTCCAGCCAATCTGTGCTTCTTCAAGAAGGGCAAGTGAAGTTTAATTGTAAGAAGCTAATTTTCTTAAACTTTTCATTAGCAAGCATTTCAACACAAATGAAGGTGACAGATGATATTTCAACATGCACATAACATCAGTAACCCAATGTTAAAAATCTGTGTCACCTTCGTAGCACAGCTCCAGTCCTTCAGGTTACTCACCATTACTGTTTTTACTTGCTAAGAAGAGTTCGACTGGAAGAGATTTACAACAAAATACATCAAGGGCTGTTTGATAATAATTTAGAATTAAATATTTATAGTGGATGGTTAGTAATTCTAAGAAAATATATTAAGATCTCAGGCTCTAATTTTTCTGTTTTCATTGTTTTGATCAACTCTTTGAGAAAACATTCTTGCAAAAAAACCCCAAAATCTCAAGCACATTTCCTTTTTAAGAGATTAGGAATGATTGATGGCTAAGTATAACCTCTCCATGAAAACAAGTCTACTACTGGTTTCAAGTGTGTATACGACCAATAAGTTTAAAGCAGCATTCCACAATATTGTGTGATGTCAAAACACAAGTACAATTATATGACAAAACTTAACTAGCCTCTGGTTTAGTATTGGTTGGGTTTTTTCCCCTGAGAACACTCGCATTCACCTGTTTGGTCCACCAAGCAACAGAAGTAAGGTTTTTGTAGCAGCCTAAATAAACACATGCAGTGTGTTTGCAGTGCACAGTGCATGGCTCCAGAAGCAGCATGAGCTAACCAGAGAAAAGTTTCAGACAAATGTGTCTAAGCTGTACTCCGTGCCTGCCTTACCCCCGTGTGTACTGCACCAGGGCATTCTGTCCAGGTTCTCTCTCAGATGCCTGGCAATTTGAATTTGAAATACTTGCAAAGCTCAGAAACTCCCCTTGCAGGTTCGGAGTTTTAAAAGGTGTCTAGTTTTCTTAAAATAAACAAAGCTTAAAAGTCTAAGAGGGTAAAGCTTTCTGACAGAAAAACTGACTGTACAGTCAACAGCAACCCAGAAGTGCTGCCAGTGCCTTGCAAGCATCCATGAATCTTCATGTGCAGGGATAACCAGAGACAATTAGTGGTACATTTGCTACCTCAGGGCCAATCCAGTTTTTACAAGTATATTCAGCCGCTCAGTGAAGGGAGTATTTTTTGCAAGGCCTTGTGCATTTCCCAGAATACTACACATTTACTGTCCTTTTCAAGTACAGCCTGGTCTTGGGAACTACAGGAATTAGTAGTTAATGCTGTTTTCATTTTATCACAGAACCTGCTAATGCAATTGTCCTCAACCCCCAAAATCATTCTGCCTTTCTTTGGAAGAGGTGCATCTCTTCAACTGCAACACATCTTACCTTTCACCCTGAAAACCCTTTACCTTTGCCAACGCAAACATTTCAGGAATATACAAAACAACATTAATGTACACTAAAATTTGCCATTAAAAAAAAAAGGGCTTTTATACATTGTTCAATTCTCCATACAATTCATTAAGCAACTTTACTCTTTGGAAAGGAGCAGCTGCAAAATTTCCAGTCTGATGCGCAGCAGTGTTGTGAAACCATAAGGGCTAACTTAAGATTTGAAGCACAGTTTGCTACAAAATACAAGAGATTTTGGCTACTTTTAGTAAATCTATATTTACAAAATATTACCATAAAATGAAATGAGGAGGTCCAAAATGGATTCAAAGATTATTTTTCTCTTCACTTCAACCTGCTCAGAATTAAAATGTCCCTGAACAATGTCTAGCCCCTAAAATGTACAGAAATTGCTCTAGAAAAGCAGCGAACAGCTCTCTGAAGCTCCTTTCATCTGCAGTGCTTCAAGTGAACTTTAAACCCCTGGATTTTATTACAAGATTTTGTCTACAGTTTCCTTCTTCCAAGCTCGATTAGAATCACAGAATCATTTAGGCCAGAAACACCTCTAAGGCAATCAAGTCCAGCTGTAAATCCAGCACTTCTAAGTCCACCACTAAACCATGTCCCAAAGTGCCACATCTACACATCTCTTAAATACCTCCAGAAATGGTGATTCAACCACTTCCTGGGCAGCCTGTTCCAAGGTTCAGCATTGCAAGAAGGAAATTTGCTGTATTTTTATATGCTTGGGAAACCAAGAAGTGTGTGAACACACCAAATGAACAGACTCCAGTCTCAGAAGAGATGCAGAGTTTTTGAAATGGGAGATGTTTTTGAGATTTTATTTTTATACTTTTTCCTATGGAAATAAATAAAAAGTATTTTAACCGATGGCAACTTATTCCTATGGCAATAATCCAAATTACTTTAGTGTTTCTTGTTTATTGTCACATCTGCTCAGACTTTTAAGTTGCCACATTATGCACTATAGCCGACTAAAAACATTTCAAAAATCCTAGAATTGGGTTCCAGTAACCCCATTAAACACATTATAGCTGTTATTTTATCATGCCATCAAATCTGCCAAAACTACATTTTCTAGTAACTGCAGGAAATCAACATAATGACTTCTTTTTCCTCCTCTCACCACTCTTCAGCTTTCTGTTCTGCTAGTTACCTAGTTCAGCACCCTTACACCTAATGTCTACACTTTACTCCCAGTTTGAATTTATTAGTTATTAAATTCCAGGTCTTGATTTGTGCTACCCCTTTCAATTCCAGATGAAAGAGTTCTTCACTCTTAATCAAACCACCTTTATTGTCTTTTGGATAGATTAATCAGTTTCTAAAAAAAAAAAAAAAAAAATCCCTTACACCCACATCTCTTTCTTCCCCCTAAGTGTTTTTTGAGCTGCTCTCCTTGCACCATGCTCTTTATTATTAATAATAATACTGAAAACTGAGTGAATGTGATTTTAAAGAAGCTAAAGAATCCTATACCAAAACCACAATAAGATTAAGCACTTCACACCTACAAAACAAGTTATGATCCCTGCTCCAAAGAGATCAAAGAGTAGACATAGGGCAGACAGTAGGTAAAAACACAAGAGGGTCCTGGGCAGGCCAGCATTTCCAGCTCAGTGTCCCAGCAGCCAACACCGTACCAGCTTTGAAGCCATCAGTACCATGTGTAGAAAAGAACATTCCTAAATTGGCTCAGAGATTAAAGTCAAACATCTGGCTTAGAAGGTGTCTGCAGCTCCGTTGCTCATATTCTCACAGAGTACAGTAGAAATTTTGTAGACTTCACACTTTGCTATAATCATGAAGAGATTGAGTCTTTTTTAGAGCAAAGAAGAGGTTAATTGCAAAGAAATTATTATCTCCATAGAAAAAGAAATCCTTATTTTGTCTCTCCTGTTGGATTGTGTTAGCAAACAGAAAGTGAGGACTGTTTGAAAAGACAAGATTCTGCTATCATAGGAAAGAAAAGTGCAGTTAAGACTACTCAGCAAGTTATTAGTTGTGCGTCAAGAAGGATGAGCATACTTCATTATCCATATAGTCAAGAACAGCTGATTTGTGAGCACTGTTTCCAAAGGAATTATTCCCCCCACCCGCTTCCCTGCTACTGAAATGGTTTTCAAATGTTGCTTAACTTCTAGCCTTCAGTCATGATCTACTTAATTTTTGCTGTGAACAGGAGTTATCTGTTGTGGTGATGGTTTGGGCAAGACAACAAAAAGGGGATAGGTAAGAATGAACGCAGCAAAAAGCTACAACAAGGGAGGTTATAATATCTTTTTAATTCTTTTATTGTATTCATAATGAAAGCTCAGGATGAAAGAGAAAATTGATACCTTTCACTAAATAACTCTTCGACCAGAAAAGTTTTTCAACTTCCTAACAAACATTGCTTGACTCATAAAATGCTTCACTCTCCAGAAAATGAAATTACAAGAAGAAATGCCAGAACAGTAAAAAAAAAAACCAAAACACTCTCTTCTTTTATTTACTATTTCTAGGGCTTTATTCTATTTAAACTTACGGAGAAGGAAGAAAAGCGTAAAAAGGCAATTAGCTTTCAAGCAAGGGGAAAAAATTTTCAAATATGACATTCAGTCATAAAAATATTGCATTTGCTGTAGCAAAAGGAAAATCAAACCACCCGAACCCTCAGGTCTGGAATGGTGATCCTGAAGTGACCAATACGCTTCCAGGGAAAGGCCAATAGAAACAAACTACACTGCACACTATGGATTGTGCAGTGCAGAGGAAAAATTGTGCAAAGAGAAAAAGTGCTTCCTGACCCTTGCAGCAATCAGCTTACTCCTTGAAGCATGAGATTTGATTACCTTCATCTCAGTGGGAACAACCATGAATATCACTGTATACCTTCTAATGCCCAGCACATTCTAGCTGAGAAAGGGATGACAATATAAGAATTTCTAGAGCATTTCAATTGTGCAACCTGGGCAATAACTGCAGCAAGAGATCTATAGCAAAAACATGCACAAACAGCATCAAGTGCATGAAAATACAATTGCATTTAGATCTTCTCTTCTGAGGAAAAAATATCCCGCGAATTAATTTTACTCTAACAAATCCTGTGATAATTAAATTCCCATGCCAGAAAAGCAAATAAACCCACACCCAAAACCAAAAGCCCCAGTGAGGATATTTATCTGACAGAAGCTTTAGGACAATCCATACATAGGTATTTGACATGTGGCATATACCCCTGTGGTCTGACCTAAAACTTGAGTGCAGAGTTTTGCAAAGCCCCAAAAAATACCCTCCATCAAAACAATCAAATAGGAACATCGGCAGTTAAAACATCTGTGTCCTGCTCAAAAATACACTGAAAAATACGTGAAGTCTGGCATGCCTTAACTACAGAAGAACTTCAGGCATGCAGTGATAATGGTTTATGAACATCTTTAGACTACTGTTCTGTTGGTAGTAGCACTGTCTTTCCCCTGTGCACACAGCATTAATTTATCATTTCTCTGACAGCTACAAGCCTCTTCACCAGATTCAATACTAAACAATTTCATTTGAACCTGTATGGAAAGAAGGCAACAAATCCAAGAAGTTGTACTCATTCTGTGTAAATCAGATAATATGGTCCAGTATCATTTCCCACCAGGAATGAAAGTCTTAAGGGATGCTGAGGGTAGAAACAGTGTCACATGCTGAGCAGAGGTGCAGAGAGCTGGACACTGTAGGCACAGATCAGAAAGCATTAGGGGCTACTTAAGTGAAACGGTGAGCTTCTTACTCATGACAAATACTAGGTTTAATGAACTCTTAATCTCCCATTAAATTTACTAACTCCAGTTCTGGAAGGTCAAAGGTTTTCTGGATCTCATTTTTAATTTTTACATTTACCTGCAATGTTACTCTCTCCCAGAAAAGCTGGCAGTCTGTTCGTGGGTATTCCTTCTCCTCTGAGCACATATGACATGTACTAAAATAAGAGGGAAGGTGGAGGTTACCTCAGCTTTCATAGTTACTAAGGAGGAACTATGGCCTGACCTTTTCTCCTCTGTAAACCTGTTTGTGTACTGGGAATAAGGAGTGTCAAAGCACCTTACTGTACAGGAAGAGGAGGATTGGCTACTGGGTCACTGTGTTCCTGTCTGATGTCATCTCCATGACACAGAGGACAAAAAGAAAATCCTCTTGTTAACCAAGATATACAAAGGAAGCTATTACTGCAGAAATCAGAATTACTATAGAGTTTGCTAAGATGAGTGCCTGGGCAAGTACTCATTGAAGACATTCTATTCAATGCCTTTTTAACAGCAACAGTAGCACAAGATTAAAAAATTTATAGTTAAATATCCCACTCTTTCCTGATTCAGAAGTTTTAGTGACGAGGCTTATGGATATGTTGCATTCGAGCTTCCATGTTACTAAAACACTACACCAACCTTCCTCTTGAGTTTTACCTCCTCTACTCTGCAAGTCCACCTCTGTAAAGCAGTTACCATATGCTCAACTCACAGCTTGCACTTGAGCTTTCTCTATTTACACAGGATCTAAACATACACTTAAATGCTTTGCTGAAAAAGAGATGAATTTTCAAGTCACGGACAAAATCAAAGAATTAAGAAGTCCAAAACCTTGACTTGTGGACATACAAAAGTAGAATGGCATGCCTTTAACACTGTCTTGTGAGTTCTTGCTGGGATGAATGTGCGCTTGAGAAGACCAAAAAGAAATGGCAAAATGTCTTCTTGTTGCCCAAGGGTATTTAATACAGCAGAGCGCAGGGAATATAATCAGCATTAAAGTGCTCTTCATAAATAATGGACAGTCTAGCAGCTTTTTTCTACTCTGCACTTTAAAAAAGTTTCTACTGCTGAATATTTCATGAGCAAAAGGTCATTTATTGTGGCTTTTAAATTATACAATTCAAAAACTGTTAGGAAAAAAAGTTCTGTGTTGCAATGCAATAATGGTGAGTTTTGAGTATCTGGAGAAACATGGGCAGCCTTAAATACATATTTTGAAACCTACCATATACAAATTAATGGGGACATCTTTGCCCTGAACTATAACTACTGATTTTTAAGATGTCCAATCCTATTCAGTAATACAGAATTTAATCTTGAGTGAAGATTAAACATGAATGTACATTCTCCTGAGATGTCAGTTCTAGTTTGCATTTCTTATCAAAATATACTGCTGATCACAGGTCATTTAAGATGTGCATCTGTGACAGCCATTTCCAAGAACTCTATTTTAGGGACATTATTTTAAAGGTGCATTTTATTACAGCCTTCTAAAATGACAATTAGAGTTCTACATAAACAAAACCATTAAGGAAATACACTGGTGAACAGGTGAGTTGTCAAGATGAGTTAGAAATAACCTTAGCTCTATTCCCTGTGAATATAAGGCCATGACACAGTCCTATTGCTGCATCCAGAGACAGATGTTCTGTGGGTGTAGATCAGCATGACTTTACAGAAGTCAGTTGTGCTACATCTGGCTTCTATCAATAGAAGCACCAGTACACTTCTCCTTAGCATCATAACATTTACAACATCCCACACCTCTAAATGACCACCACAGGAGCCTGATGCACATCAGCACACCAAGCATGCCAGAGACTTGCAACCCCAAAACAAGTGGCTTCTGAACACTAGCAGGTAACACCCCCTTAGGTAGAATCATCCTCAGGGAACTTTTCAGTTTTCTTTCTAATCCCACACTTCCAAACCATAGAGCTACTCTAACAACAACAACAACAAAAAACCAAATGAAAACCACACACAACCCCCCACCCCCACCCCAACAAAAACCAAACAACCAACCCACAAACAAAACAAAAAACAGATTTAAAATATAACAATTCAGTTGTTCTTAAAACTAAGATATTTTCTACATATGGTAACTGAGCTCCAAATCCTCTTACTTTATTCACAGTCCCCACTTTAAAAAAAAACAGATAAGGAAGAAGTTAAAACATGAAAGGAGCTATCTTCAGAAGTCACAAGCAATCAGGACAAGCAGTACCATACATGGCAAATCAGGTACATACAGCCTCCTGCATACAGATGACAAACCTGTCTGTGGCAATAAAAGAAGTTTATTTATCAAATGACTTATGATACAGCAAGAAGGAAATCTGAGACACCTGGCTAACCTCTAGACCAATAATCTTTCTTAGCAACAAATTCCAGTGAAAGTCCCATGGAGTGATGGGACATGCATTAAAACACCATGTACAAAGCTGTTCTTTGGATTTCAGATATTTTTCTGTGCATTTGTAAAAATAAAATTGATCTTTAGCACTTATTTCAAGTAGGCTTACAGCTTTGTTGAGATCATATGTCCCTCCTACATCTACCAGCAGAAAAATTCAGACAGATCTGTCATGCGTGATTTAGCATTAGACACCTCAACTGCAGCAGTAAGGTTATTTTAAAGAGTCGTGTCTGCTACAGTCTGAACCTTATACAACACACTATCATTGCCAAACATCTAAAATAGTTGCTAAACTCTTTATTTATAGACATAGTGAATGTGGTCCTTAATAACTCTGGTTTACTTAGGATGGTATTCAAAAGCCAATATTATCTCATTTATCTGGGTCTGTCAAACACAAATATAAGTTTGGAAGCTGCAAGAAATATACAGGTTTTATCCTGGACCATTGCACAGAGACAGATTTTTCCTTTGGTCAATGAATTCTCTCAAGACATTACATTTAAAAAGTTCAAGTGTATCAACAGCCAAATCATACTTTTAAAACAGCTTTTGATGCCTGTTGCAGAGCTACTAGGAACAATGATACTTGTGGGCTCTCTTGCTGCCTTTTACATTGCTCTTCTCTCATTACATTTCATGGACTTGGGTGTAAAGATAAAAGAAAAAGATCTTTATAAAGGGAAAAAAATTCGAAAGGAAGATGTCTCCGAGGGAAGTAAAGCATCTCAGTTGTGCCCCCTGCTTCTGCAAGGAGAAAACAAAACTTGTTGGTAAAGCTTGCCAAAACAGATTGCAGCTGGATCCAAATTACTGATGGGTAACTGAAGTTTATACATATTGATAAACACCAACACTCTAGACTAATGAAGATACAGACATGCTCTTCTGTTTGATAGTATCTAACGATTTGTCAAAGGACTGTAATTGAAGCCAAAGACAGCTTGTTTACTCTGTATTAAAATACAGGATTTCATATCACACTTTTAGAGTAAATGTACATCTAGCACCTGATAGTTAAATAGAGCTTCAGATATCTAAGAGAAAATGAGATGTGTCAGTTTAGATGAGCAATCCCACAAAGAATGACCATGATACTTATATAAAACCAAGCTATGGCCAAGGTTGTGGAATGGAACAACCATAAAGTCTCCTACACTGAATCACCTGATGGGAAACTGACTCCTCTAGAAACTGTGCAGCTTCCCTGCTTCTTATAGAAGAGAGTCAAAGAATAGGTGCCCATTTCCCCTCTTCCACCCTCATCCCTGGTATGCCACAAACTAGCAAGAGAAAGAAAACAGACAGTCATTCTGAGTGCCAGTGTTCAATGTGTAACTATACCAAGAAATGCTTCTTGAAAGAAAATTCTTGAACTGAAAAAACTCAGGTGACACTGAACTCACTCCACGGTTCTTAGACGTCAAACAGATCAACTTACGTAGCTCTCCTACTTTCAGAATTTCACACAGCATCTTTGTCAGCTCAATGCTGCTTCGGCCAAATGGGCACTCGTGCTTGTCTTCTCGACTGCTGTTCTCCAGGACAATCTGAAGGTGGAATCAAAATGGAAAACAATCAGTTTGAAGAACCCATGAGTTGCAACACCGTTCTCCACATCCAACGTTTACAAGACATACCAGTCTGAGTTTATGAAACTGTATGTGGAATTTAGGAAAATGTATTTTCATGTCTCCTCCACAGTTAAATGACCTATGTCATTTATGTCATGGCTTCAAACTGAAAGAGAGTAGGTTTAGATGAGATATTAGGAAGAAATTCTTTACTGTGAGGGTGGTGAGGCACTGAAACAGGTTACTTAGAGAAGCTGTGGATGCCCCATCCCTAGAAATGTTCAAGGCCAGGCTGGATGGGGCTTTGTGTAACCTGGTCTAGTGGAAGGTTTGCTTGCCCAGAGAGGTTGGAACTAGATGATTTCTGAGGATCCTTCCAAACCATTCTACAATTCTGTGTCTGAGGCAGTCAGCAACACATAAGCAATGCTGCTCCATGACCAGCTGGGAAGTTTTGCCATTGCTATGCAGTGTTGCTGCACCACCCATGGCTTGGAGAAACTGAAGTAGAAGCCAAAGAGAAAGAAATAGTTTCCTTTTAAATGTGCTGGTTAAAGGAAATTAGGCAAAATTATTGATAGGCATGAACACACCTAGAAGGATCAATAAAACCAAACTGAGACAGAATTTTCATAGTTGGATTCAGTCTTCAAAGAAGGCTCAATTGTTAAAATCAAACAGAAGCTCACAAAGGAAGAAAATGTCTGCATTCTCTCTATTATGAAAAGAATTTGTGTGCATGTGTAAAACATTTCAGGGAAGTAACACTCTTGTATCAAGCCCATGAATGCTACAAAAAAGACTGAAGGAGAGCCTTTGCATTCTCTATTGAGTGGCACTGTAAAATAAATGGGAGAAAATAACTCCTTCCACATTTTTATACCCATTAAGTTCTGCCATATCTGATACAGTTGAGATAAAGTCTTCCCTGGCACTACAACTAAGTAAGAAATAGAAAGTTATAAAAATACTATAGATTTCACTGAAGCGTTTTCACTGAGCCTGAAAAAAGAGCAAAATAGGGGCTGGAAAAAAATGAAATGGTCAAAAAAAATTTTTGTAAGTAAGAATTTTCTTTGCAGAACAAACTTTGTCACTTTACAAAAACAAAAACCACATCCTAAACAGTTGGTGTGTAGCCTTTGAAATGAATTTCAAAGGTAAGAGGTTTTGCCAAGCACTAGAGAATCCCAGAGGATCTCTAAATTTTTCTCACAAACAGGTGTTTAGACACTGCTCTCTGCTTTGCATTCCTTCTGTCTCGTTAGCTCCCATCTTCACCATGGTTTTTGTTTGTTTGGCTTGTTTTTGTTGATTGTGGACTTGTTTGCAGTTTTTACTTGTTTGTTTTAAATTTTTCAATTTTTACAGAAAAGAAAGCTTTGCAAAGGGCTTCAAGGCTGGAATTTCACCTAAAACCAGGAGGAAAGGTAGGAGGGGAGGAGCAGTTCAGTGCTGGATGCCACTAAAACTTTTCCCTCACTCCCCAGATCTTGGTTTTAACTGTTTAGGTCTAGAAGCCTTTCCTGTGAAGCTGTTACAAGTGGGAAAAGAGTGAAAACCCTATGGCAAGCAGGGAAGTTATGTGCTTCACACAACATGCTGAAGTCCCTTCACCAAGCATCTGTTTTAGTCCTACTGTACAAAGGGCAGCCTCTAGCTGCTCCCAACCCATCACCCAGGGATGTAAAAGGATAGATGCTCTCTGTGTTATGAGAAAGCATGATCTCTTTCTTGGTTTTGTTTTCCAGTGGTGGTGATGTTTCCTTTGCTTGCTTACACTTCCCACAGAAGTGTCATTAGGGATATGATACATACTTTACCACCACGAATTTTTTACTGGTCTTTTCCAATATTACAGTCATGTTCCAGAGTCTGCCAAGAGGACTTTTCCTTCTAAAAGTTTTGGTTTAAATGACACGTAATTGCTCCGTGTCATCTCTGAGTAACAGTAAATCAGAGAAACACCCCTGCTATTTCTGTTTTACGTTGCTGCAGCCACTGTTCAAGAAACATGTGAATATGACTTTATATTCTGGATGAGTCATCCTGCTTCAGTCTCTCTCATGGAGGATAGTGCTACAGTTCTACACCCAAAAGCAGCAGCAATGACAGAGTAGCTCAAACACCATAGAAAGCTGTGTGTCTCAATACCTCCGTAAGATCACTTCTCTTGTTCTTTTTATGACCCTGTTTTATCTCTCACATAATAAAACATAAAATCTGCATACTGGAGCAGGGGGTTGCTTCGACACAGGTTTAGATACAGCAGAGAAACACTGGTAATAAAATCAATGGAGAGGCAAATTGAAAGGGCAAGGGGGAGGGAAAGGGAAGCAGTGGGATGTATTCCTGCTCGCTTCTGGCAAATGCACTTTGTTGAATCTCACATTAACCCAACATATTAACATTTCATGAGCACATAAATATTTAATGGTGACACCATATATGCATATAATGTAAGACAGAATTACAGCAATCAATAAGAATGCCAGAGAAATAGTTAAGGCACTGTGTATTGCTATACAGCAAATTAAATGGCAATTTGAGTAATCAATATGTAAAGCAGTCTTGAAATGATCCTCAGACACACTCTCTACAAGCATCAGTTTTTTTAGCATTTGCTGTACAAAATAAAGCAGTGCTGCCATGTTACATTTCTTTAAGAAAGGAAGATGGACAGCCCTTTACTGCATCTAAATATCCGTAAGCAAATTTGACAGATATGGATCTTCTGCAAGAAACAGCAACAGTAAAAAGGGAAAGAAAAAAAATAGGTTCTTATAAATATCCAGAAAAAAAACCATTCCTAGTCTTGGCAACAGATTTACAACATTCATTATTATATTTGTAGTACTCTTTTCACGACATCACGACTCATATCCTGTTCCAAAATAAAATGCTATAAATAGAGCTGATAAGGGCATGATTTTAATGTTATTTCCTTTATCACTCTGGTTACAGAGGAGATATAAGAACGGAATGGACATGTTCACTTCATAAACTGGTGAAAACAATGCCAGGAAAAGAAATATAATACACAGCTCAAGACAGAAAATACTTTTTTGTATCTATAGAGCATACTCCTGGCTTGAGTCACGTTTCTATCACAACAGTTATTTTACCATTGGAAGGAAAGTAGCGAGGAAGTTGCAAGCCCACACAAGCTTCCTTTAAATGGAGGTCTATCATTAATGCTCATTAAGTGCTCCACCCCATTATCTTCCTCCTCCTCCCCATCACAAATCCACAGTGAGTGGATCCACCAGACATTTCACAATCAGCAGCTACAGTGATGAAATTTTGCTTGGGGAAAATAAATGTTTAAAAGCAGAGACCATGGACATTGCAGTAGAACTCCTGGCACCACAGAATCATTTAGGTTGGAAAGGACCTTTAATATTATCCAGTCCAACCATTAACTTAGCATTGCTAAGTCCACCACTAACTAAGTGTAGTGGTTTGGTCCAAAATACTTATTACTGTTTATCTGCTGTGAGATAAGAATTAGGAGAAATGCAAAGCAGGCACCAAACTTGAAAGAATATAAAGAAGTTTATTGACAGACCTAAAAGAAGGGGAAAAAAATTATACCACACCTCCAGAACTCTCCTCCTCCCCCCACCTTCCTCCCTTCTCCCACTGACAATGTGAAAAGACAACCCTTAAGATGTTCAGTCTGTTTACCACTTCCATAATAACCTTGTTCAGTCCATTTAGAAAGAGAAGTCTCTTCTTGCTCATGCTATGAAAACAGTATCACGAGACAGCCACCCACTTCCAAATATTGTTCAGTCCATTTAGGCAGAGGAGTCTCTCTGCCTGTGTGTGAGTCCTTTCCCCCGACTTGCAGCTTTTCCTGCAACTGCTTTCGAGGGTCCACTCTTGAAGTTTTTTGGGGTACAATTTTAAGGTTGAGCTGTTCAGAAACAAAAAACAGAGGCCCTTCTCCTTCCCTGGGAGCAAAGGGTCTTCCTCATCTTCATCGTTAGGACTATCTCTGGAGCATCTCTAGGGACTGAGGTTTTCTCCTTTCCCGTTTGGAGCAAAAGTCCTCATCTGGTTCATCTCTCCCTGTCCAAACTTCTCATGAAATTACAGCTGTGTCAGCATCTGCCTATCTCAGCGCAGGTGCTTTTGCTTACGAGTTGAACACTCCACCCCCCATATCTTCATGAAATTACAACAGGATACTCTGATATATCATAGCTTCACAACAGAATTTCAGCTTTAAGCATCTCCTCTTTCTCTTCCCTCAGGTTTTCAGCTCTTCACAGAAATAAAAGGGTTAATCTCACCTCGGCCTTGCAGCTGGAATGTTGCTTATCGCTGTTGGTCACCTGACCACTGTAGGACAGCGGTGCTGCTTTGCTGAAATCTTGGCCGCAGTGGAGGAGAGAGGGGGTTCCGAGCCGCTCTGGCTGCCCACAGCCCGGCTGGGGGGGTCATCCTGGAGCCGGGGCCCGGCCCGGCCTGGCCCAAGCAGGGCCTGGCCAGGCCCGCTGGCCCCCACACGGGGCCCGCAGCCACCTGTGCCAGCGCCGGAAACGAGAGAGAGCTTGGGGGGGGAGTTTGTCTATTCTTAAGTGTGGATCACAGAGGTGGTCACAACTTTAAGTGGCTTAGAGAATTTTCCATATTCAAACTGGCCAGCTGATAGGTTCTATCAGGTCCCAGAGGAAGCTGTAAGCACCCCTCAGCAAGGACATCCCTTCCGGGACTATGCTTGCTAACCTATGACACTAAGCCATGTCTCTAAGTGTCTCATCTACATGCCTTTTAAATACCACCAGGTATGGTGACTCAACCACTCCCCTGGGCAGCCTGTTTCAATTGTTGACAACACTTCCCAAGATGAAATTTTTCCTATTATCCAACCTAAACCTCCCCTAGCACAACTTGAGGCCATTTCCTCTTGTCCAATTGGTTCTTCCTCGTGAGAGGGGAACAACTCCTACCTTGGTACAACCGCCTTTCAGGCAGTTGTAGAGAGCAATAAGGTCACCCCTGAGCCTCCTTTTCTACAGGTTAAACACTCCCAGCTCCCTCAGCTGTTCCTCATAGAACTTGTTCTCCAGACCCTTCCCTGACTCTGTTGCCCTTCTCTGGACATGCTCCAGCACCTCCATGTCCTTCTTGTAGTGAGGTGCTCAAAACTGAACACAGGATTCAAGGTGTGGCCTCACTACTGTTGAGTACAGGGGGATGTTCACTGCCCTGGTCCTGCTGACCACACTATTGCTGATCCAAGCCAGGATGTTATTGGCCTTTTTGGCCAGCTGGGCACACTGCTGGCTCATATCCTGTCTTCCTTCAATACTATCTTGAGACTGCTCTACTTGGCTACCCTTTATTCTGATACTATGAATCTGCTTCTGCCAGGTTTGCCTTTCTTCAGTCCTTGTGAAGTGACAGAATTGGGTAGGTCAAACATGGAAAAGTAGCTTCTAATACTCTAGATGATATACAGTCAAGAAACCAAAATGAGCTCACAGTACAGGAGTATTAAATTCTGAAGATCCTCTTCTGTTCCTCTTGTGCCTTTGATCAATACTGCCCATTACCATGAGGCAAAAAAAAAATCCACCATAATGTGTAATGTTCAACAACAGCATTTTTTTTTCTTTAAGGGAAAGCAAAAAAGTCCAGACAAAAATCTTAATAGAAAAACAAAAGAAAAGAGAGGGCAGGCAGGAAAAGTCTGAGTGATGTTCTTTAAAAAATAAACAAGAACAAAACAACAGCAGCTCAGAAATGGAAGAAAAAAAGATTAAGTGAGTGAGAGAAGCATAGAATACAAAGAAAATGAAGAATTAGATGAATTGACTAGCAGAGAGGAGAAAGGAAGAGGTTTAAAAATGCTTTTTAAAAATGTAAGGAGGTGAAATGTTTAAGAAATCATTGTTACCCATTTTCTTGACAGTTCTACAGACGCAACTCTGTAGCCTGTTAAGGCACGGAAATAGACAGTATTTGTAGTAGAATACAGTTCTGTACAGTTTTTATTTTGAATTACCTACTATATGCATCCATCTATCTATGGAACTAAATCCAGCTGGTGTCCAGTCACAAGTGGTGTACCCCAGGGCTCACTATTGAGCCTAGTGCTGTTGAACATCTCTGTCAGTGATTTGGATGAGGGGATCAAGTGCCCCTTCAGTCAGTTCACAGATGATGCCAAGGTGGATGGGAGTGCTGATCTACTGGAGGGTAGGAAGGCTCTGGAGAAGGATCTCGACAGACTGGATGGATGGGATGAGGACAACTGTGAGATTCAACAAGGTATCTACTCATGGCCTGGCCATAAAATAGATTTAAAAATTTGTTTTTAAATCTAATTTTTGTTTTCTAAAAATAAATAAAACTTATAATAAAGAAAATAAATATATAAAATATAAATATGCAACATAAGTAAATAAATATACTTAAAGTTATTTTTGAGTTTAAAATCAAGTAAATTTAAGTATCATGCCAAGATCACAGAGGAATAATGCAAATTCTCCAGCAGCAAAAAAACTCCTAACAAGACACCAACCTCAAAATCAAAAAGATTTTCTAAATTTATGGCAGTGTGCCTTTATGATTTTCCATTGAATTATTCATTGAGTCTGTCACTACCTCAGGAGCTCAAAATAGACCCTCAGGAAGGCAGTGGACTAAGTGAAGGATTTTCCACACTTGACTATCAGGGGTTTAAAAATCTGTATCAGGTTCAGTAATGAAGCTTATACCTGCAACTAAGAGTTAATGACTGACAAAAGGCAAAATTTTGAAGACAGGTATCTCCAAAAGCTTCCTCATCAAAATCCAGGAGGCTGAAACGATGAGACAGAAATATTTCTCCTTCACTGGGAAGAAATATCGGCTTAGCCAGTCCCTTAATCCTTCACATTAAAGATGAAATTGTCTCAAAGCATATTGCCCATGGCAACTGCAGATGTAATTCTCAGATCCCTGAGCCAAAATCAGAGCTTGGCAATGAAACAGAGATTCATTGTGATTAGGAAATAAATACAGAACTGAAAGGCAAGATCCACTGTAGCTGCATTAATACTTCTAATAAGTCCCACAGCAGGCAATTCAACGAATATTGCTGCACTATTAAAAAGGAGCATTTCCACAGATCAATTTTGTAAAATGATCCTGTCTTAATAGAGAACAAGCTTTGTAGCATTTTGCTGCAGGTTAATATCAAGAGGTTCAGAGAGCTAGTTAGTAGAGATCATAAAAACCTCCTTAAACCCAAAATGAAAGGTCAAGCAGCATTTAAATACCCAGAAAATGCAGGGTTTCTCTTCCTTTTCTTGACAGTGCTTTTCTTTTTCCTAAGCCTACTTATCACATATAGTAGGCTTCACCATTCCCTGTTTAGGTGCTTTAGGTAACTTTAAAAAGCAAGTCCTTAGGATATGCTTCCTGAGAAGGGTAAGAGACTCTCCTGCAGACAGACTCAGTTTCCATTCATCCTCATCACCAAATTTGCTTTCTTCCTAAGGTAGCTTGTCATTTGCTTCAGCAACAGTCTTCTTCCAACATCCTTCACTCTGCACTGTCCCCTCTGATGCTGTATTTTTAATTTCCCGTGCTTCCTCTCTCCCTTATCTCACTCTTCCTTGATGTTCCGGAGTCAATATAGAAATTTCTCCTGGCAAAGCTAAAATAAAGCAACAGTTATTTCTGCCTGCCTCTGGAAGACACTAGAATTGCAATTTAAACCAAGATCTGAAAGAAAAGTTGAGACCTTCTACAGATATTGAAAAATAAGAAGAAAGGAGCCACTGACCATGAGATGGCTTAACATTTCCAAAAGTTGGGGTTTTTTCTGGAAAATTATAATGAAGTTTTACTTTTAAAACAAATTTAGTGCCAAACTATCTCATGCTAAATATGCATGGTTTTGCAGGTGCTCACCTAGCAGTAAATTTTATTCCTCACACAAACACCTTAGCATGAAGCATGATTGTAATTTTTATTTTCCATCTAAAGATAAATATGCAGTGGTTTGTCTTGTATCTTCCTCCTTTCTTTGTCACTCTATGAAGAACCAACCAAATAATTGTAAAGCTTGATGGTAAGGCCCAAGATGAGAAGGGTCCGTTGCCCTTTCATCTTCAGAACAGCACCAGGATGTGCTCTTCACTTGGCACAGTCACAGGTATGTGAGAGGGATTTGGCGTTGAACTGGTCCAGTTTGAAAACCACCAGCCAGGTATTCCTCTCCCTCTCCCTCCCACGAATATAAGGCAGCAATGCTTTTCCTGAAGGTCTCACCTTGTTCACCAATGGCAGAGGTAGAAGGTAGAAAACTGCAGTATCTGCAGAATATAGCAAAGTTTTGAATTTTCTTTTCTTTCATAATGTAAAACAGGCCCTATGGATGCCGTACTATTATTGTGGTATGGCTAAATGAGAAAAACATCAACCTTTACAGCACATCAGCAGCCAGACTCACATCACAAATCCCCTGGACATGGAGTAAACGGGAAAACCTTTGACAATCCAGAGCTGGTTTTCTCTCCTCATGTATCCACATCTCAACTTTGCAGGTGGAGGGACTGTGGCTCCACAAAAACTAGGCCAATCTTTATATGCTATTGCTGCAACACATGGTGTGATTCAAAACCTTTTGAAGACAGTTGCTAGACTTGCAACAATTTCTTTGGATCATTACATCATTTAGACAAGAGCTTCCATAAACTTGGGAAGGTTTAGGTGTGCTATGAATGGTGGAGAGTGATCTGAACACATGCAGGACTATAAGATACCATATGTATCCCCCTGTACATTCCACACAGGGCTGTGCAGAGAGTGCCATGACTCTCTTACAATTGTCTTCCTCAGTGCTAACTTTGCATTTATGCTGCTAACAGCCACTCCAGGATTTTGCCTCTCGAACTGCAGAGGGAACCATCTCAATTCTGCCGCCAGTGATCGAGGCCCTCAGGGCATGTAAAGGAGAAACACTGTGTGATATTTGGGAAGGAACAAAAGGGAGGCAAAAAGACCCTTAGAGACCGAGTGGATGGTAAGAACAGAGAATGGAAAGCTTGGCAGAGGAAAGACAAGAACACATTAATAGGGAGGGAACTTGGCTTAGGCAATTAGGTCTCTTAGAAAACTGCATTCCTTCACGCGCTCACCTGGAAGACTCATGTGAAAAAGCTCACTTTTCTCTCTACCTTCTACAGAACAAAAATAAATTATATCCCTCTCCCTATGGCAGAAATCAAGCTTAATTTTATTTCAGAAAATGCTGAAGTTACATGTTGGATTCCTTGTATCTGATCAGGATAGAGTGAGTAGGCACGAGGAGACTTTGTGAATTGACGGAAGGATGTGTAGGCAGCCTCCTATACAACAACTGCATGGGTTAGAAAGTATACGGCAGACAGTCTGACTGTGACTCAACCCATTGAAGTTCTGAAAGGTCTCTGCAGGATGCCAGCAATCTTCCTGCCTGCATCACTGGCACTTGCAAACAGCACCTGCTCCTCCTCTCTGATTTCTGAAAGCTTCAAATGCAAAAGAGCTCCCTCCTCAGCCTCCCCAAATGTAGCTGCTGGGGAAGAAGTGTCCCTGCACTATAACTGTGTGAATAACCAAATCACCAGCTCAGCAAATTCAGGGGAAGGGGGATTTTCTACTACTGACCAAAAACCAAGTCAGCTTCTAATTTTCAGGTAATCAAAGTAAGTCTTGGTGCAACCAAAGTCCACATTTTGGGTTTTTTATTTGAAACATTTTAATAACTTAAAAAAAAAAAATTTAAATGCAAGGACAGAGAATCTAAGAGCATACCACTAAGTATCTTACCTGTCGCTCACAAAATTGTAGTAGCATTGGATCCATTATAAAATACACCAAGGGATTGATAAGCCAAAATTTTCAGCATGGATTTCAACACTGCTTTCCCACCCTGGTGATAATATTTTATATGGAAAATTTTGCATTCAGTATCAAACAAATATTTGTATCAAATAGATAAAATCAGTGGGAACAGGCATAAACTTCTTCTGCAGATGAGACTTGAATTTCAGACTAGAATAAAATGATATTTCTTCCTACAAATGAAGAGTCTGCTAATCTAATAAAGGGCAAAGAACTGGACATAAACTTAGGCAGCCAATTGGAATGAACCCAAGATAGGTGACCAGCCAATGTTCAGACACAAAGCTGCTAATTTTATGTGCATTTTCTGCCTGAAGCACCAATCCCTTGTGCTTAAGCAAAATGATGAGACACAGTATGTGTCTTCTCAAGGCAGACTCTGACCCCAAAGCAGCAGTGAGTCCTGCTACAATATAGCTGGTCAGAAACACAGAAGAAAAATATAGACGAGCCACCAATTTGTCAGTCATTCAAAACCAAATTCATTAGAATGAGAATTTTTTTTCTCCAGAAAAATTAAAAGGCACATTGTTACAAGTTATCAGTAAGAAAAATTTCAAGATGTCTATACTGAATAAAGTCTGTCTTCAATGGTAACTTATAGTTTTATTTTTAAAATTAGTGGAATGTGAAGCTGAAGTAGTTTTGGAAAGGAGTAAATTGAAACTGGGGTAACATGTGACTTGTCTGCTACAAAAGAACAAAAAAATTATCTGTCACAAAGCTTTATTCCAATCATTTTCTTCTCTGTTAAATTTAATTATACACTCTGGCTGTCCTATAATTATGGAGCTTGGGAAGCTGCCAATTATTTCCTGTGGAAAATTTTAAAATTTCTTGCAGAGATTCAACACTACTTCCATCAAAGCATTCCATATACTAAGTCATCACCTTTTAAAAGCCAAGCCTCTGATGATAATGATTGATTATTTAAGTGCAACATGAAAAAAAACCCCGCTGCATATCAGTCACTGATAGCACCTGACAATTAAATTTAAAAGAGAAAGAAAAGATAACTCAACAGGAAACTAATTCAATAGGACACTTTTAAAAAATCCAAATGATAGCTAACAACACCACACAGTCAAAGAGAACATGTTTTTTTCCTATTCACTAAACAACCTTTCTACTGGAGGCTCCAGTCATCTCGTACGGCAAACGAAACCCTGAGATTCAAGATCTATTAACTCAAAGTTTGTATAAACACTGTGTTTATCTGAAGGAAGACAGCAAATAAAAAAAACATATTACTGCACTTTCAGGAATAAGTACACAAGGGGAAAAAGGTGAATGAAAGAAGTGGATTGTGGGGAAGGAGGTAAAAAAGAAAAAAACAGGGGGGGAAAGTGTGGTTATTTTTGTTTCCTCCTTCACCGTGTGCCACCCATATTTTCACCCTGAAATGCCTTTTGCTTTCAAGATGCAGTGTTACCCATCTGCTCCAGTGCTTTCACACCCATGTTCTTTAACAAATTGCAATTGTATTTACTCTTCCTACTTTAGTGTGCTAAAGTACATTAGTTTTCTACTGGTCTTTGAAGCCCCACTGCCAGCCCCCAAAAGGACACTTCAGTTTCAGATATCCTTCCAATCCAACTAATCCATTTATTATGCAAATTACTTCTATGCAGAATCTCTTATGAGAGGCAGAACAAGGATTGAAAAGGGAAGAGATTACCCATTGACTGTATTCTCTCCTAACTTCTGCTTATCCATTATTTTCATTAATGCAAGAACTAAGGGTCATGCAGCTGGGGCATCCTTAGAGTCACAGGTCAGACTGCAGGGAACTGTGCTGCCCATTAAAATGCAGCACTGCCAATACACTCACTGAAACCATTATGACTTCCTGATAGCGTCTCTGCTTAATACACCACATTCTATCAAGGAAAACTTCAGATATTCCCAGTTCGTTCCAAACCAGCTCTGATTTTCAGCCTCAATTTCTAATTACTGCATAGCAGAGATAGTATCTGGGGCTTAGGAATTGACCCCATGGCACAGGAATCAATTGCACTGCAAAGAGCCAAGTTGAAAATAATCTCTCCTCCTAGGAACCAAACTATTTCCTAGTATCAACAAGGAAAAGAGAAGAGCTCCTGTCAAACAAGTTTTTCAAGCTGCAAATGTATAGCTGATTGTATAGCTAACAATTTCCTGTGGAAAATTTAGCTCGACCACAGGAGGAATTTTATTAGGGTACAGGAGTAGAAATACATCTGAAAAAATAAGCAAGGTCAACAGGCTGTACAAGTAGAGCAAATTGGTGTTGTGGGAGCTTTGGGAGCTGAAGGCCATGAAGGAAAGGAAGTGTTAGATATAAAATAAGGAACTCGAAAAAGGAACAGGCACATCAGGGCCCACAGGAAACTACGGTACACCTGTTAGTAAGTCAAGGAGATGAAGAGATAGAAAGTAGGTGTCTTTTGCAATCAAAGACTATCAGCACTGTAGGAGTTGCACAACACCATCATCTCAGAGGTGTTCCTACTGTGCCAGCAATGCTGTATAAACACTAAGCAGAACTCCTCAGAGTGGTGGATAGACTAACATACTCCCAAAGCACATTTACAGTCCCCAAAGCAGCTTTAGGCAAGCAATTGAATCTGAGAGTGCCTCCGAAAGGCACTTCTAGTGGATGTGTACTCTTTCTCAGGAGGGAAATACATGAAGCACTCAGGCACTCGCCTAACAGGAACCATGCAGGAACAAAAACAGGCAGCTCAAAACGACAAAAATTCTCAGTAATGCAGCAGCAAAAATACTGCATTATAAAAACAAGGCTGAGCCAGCAGCAAAATCCTTTCCAAAAAGTGGCTAATTACGTGCTTCACTGAATCCAATTTTTAAGACAGCATTTGCAACATGAACATGAAAAAATAAGAAAAAATTGAGAGATGCCAATGAAAGCTCTATTTCAACAGAATTTCTGTCCCCTTTCAAATTTTTCAAGCTTCTTTAAAATGTGTCTGACTCATTTGGAAGCACTGGCTACCTCTAATTCTCTAAACTTACAATTTTCAGAAGAAGTAAGAAGTAACACAGTCCAGATCTTATAAAATTTTAATGAGAAACAGTAACCAATTCTCTTTTTATAAACAAAAACACTTCAGCATAGTTTATCCAGAAAACATGTTCTTTGTTCATTACCTGAGATATCCTTTCATTTCAGGGATTTATAAGGATTGATAAGTACTGTTTTATTGCATATTACCACAGTGCCTTTTTTAAGAGTTATTGCTAGATTCAGACTGAGGAGAAAGATCCATTTAAAGAGCAAATCCTACAATCTCATCATCTAGTATTTTGTCCATGGATTTCAGCAGGCCCCTTGCAAACCTGTTAGAGCTTTGACACCAATTTACTTTTAACAGAAAATAGATGATAATGTATATTAAAAGCTCACTCTTGACTTTTAGAGGAAATGACTGGTGTGTGTACACAATCTTCTCTAAGCAGGTCTGCATGTATGCGTTTTCTTGAGGACTTAAACCATCCCTACAAAATCCAGACATTGACTTTCTGGAGTTTCCTCCACTCCCATCTGTGCTTGCTAGGTTTATGTTGGGAAAATACTTGATTGCAATAAAGTTCAGGAGAAGTTGTTCTCTTTGGAGGCAGGTATTATCCAGTTGTATGCTTCTTCTTGTACAGATGCAACCCATAACCCCTCTAATTACCCTTGAAATAACCGATGTAGGAAGTGGAGTGGGCAGGGGGCAGGAACGGGTTATACAAGTGAATCATGATGCATATTTTACTCCAAGCATTACCTCACCTACAGCAGTAGTTTTAATGGAAGCATCTTAACCCTCAGGACACTGCCAACACAGTCACCTATCAAGGCATTTGATCGTCAAAGCCTCCTTTCCACAAAAAAACCTGTCAGTTTTTGGTAGGCTTGAAGCAGGTCAGAGAATTCTGCATAATTACTCCTTTAGTTTATGGTCATCCATTATGCATCTGACAAAGGCACAGGCTCATTTCTCTTCTCTTTGCAGGCCTAAGCAAAAAGGAGTATTTGCAAAAAGTAATACCTAGACTATTTGACTCGGCAATGGCAGACAAGACACATCTACAGCTTTCTCCCAGAGCTTTTACAGACATGTCATGTTGTAGCATCATGTGGTTTGTCTTCCTAGAGTTTGTTGTTAATGATATGGGGATTTTGAACCTCCTCTTGAAAGTCAGCTGTAAATAGGACATAGTCACTGTGAACAGGCAACTGCAAAGACCTCCATGACAAGAGGAAGCCTTACCCGAATGTAAGCATCCTGGTGATGTTTAGCAAAGTACAGCATGTTGTCGAGCGCCAGCATTCCAGGAGGGGTCTGCGTGAAATCCATCGCTGGGTTTACATGATTCTGCAAAAAGAGAGCAAGATCACTCAATGAGCACCTTTACAAAGGCTATCAGTTCCCCAGTGTTGATGAGCACCATGGCAGCCTGCTGTGTCAAAGAATGTCCAGCAACAGAGCTCTTTTTGCTGAGCTGAAAACTCTTAACAAGGAAATGGCCCATGCCTTGAAGAACTCTAAAACCAAATACAGACACTATGAAGTTGGAATGTCAGTAATTCACTTCTGCAGCTATGGAATGGAGTTTCCCAAAGGCTGAATGCTTTAGAAGCACAGACACCCATGTCTTTCGTGGCAGGTAGACACCTTGGAGGTACTACAGACTAAAAGTACACAAAAATACAGATGTTTGAGCGAACAGATACCAAAACACCTATTTATACAACAGCTGCAGAACGATTTAAAATAAACCACCAGAAGGAGAAAAAAACTACCACACTAAATTGCTGTATTAAGTCTATTGGGTCTTGTGGACTCCTGAACACAAAGGGCCTCAGATAAAATTTTATATGAAAATAAACAGATTCATCTTGTGGAATTCAGGTACATTTTTTGTTACGTTCTGAACCTATGAATTTCATCTATGGAATTAATGAATGAACATACCAAATGTAATCAGAGCTCGTTAGCTTCCACATGCACATACATATTTCAGATGTTCAGTTTCACACAGTACATGAAGAATTGCAGTTGCCCAAAATAGTCATTAACCCAGCTAATTATCTGATTGGATTGAATTAAACATACATTTGAACAAGTTTCATGGTTTAGACATGAAAATTTGCCTTGCTACACCAAAGAAGCTGCTCAGAAGTCCCAAGAATATGTCCCCATCAAAAAATGCTTCCCTTCTGCTATGCTCTTTTATCAGTATCACCTTTGCAATGTCTCCTGCTCCACTCACCATTCTGACACAGAAAGATTTCCCTGTCTGCTTTGCAATGGCACTTCTATTCTGCGAGACCCAGCTGACAGGGACTTTAAAAGTGCATTTACTACCAGAAAACTGGTAAAGATCAGCACAGATTTCTTTCATTACTCTGTTTCTGCAGTGTGTTCAGGGTCTGATCCACCCACCTCACTGATAAAAGCATGGGTTTTACTACTTTTCCTTCTGTTGAGTCTGTCAGGCCATAAAGTGGTAGAAATGAGTGATTCCACTTTTTTGTCCATTTTATCTTCAAATGTATCATACATTGTTTTTAGCCAGTCATCAATTCACAGTCACATAAAAGATTAAAAATAGTAGAAAGCAAAATTTATACATTAAGATGCCTGCTGCAACTTTAAAAGTAGACAAATATATTAGTCTGAAAATGGCATGCACAACCTGTTGGTTGTACATTTGCAGCTTAGGAGTACTGGTGTACAAGCCGAACAATCACAGGCTCATGATGGAATCAAGAGGATGCCTGGAACCCTAGATTTTATATAGAAAGATTTATGTAATAGGTATTTCAGAAGGGTAATTGTCATTTAGGAAGGGAAACCAATGTCTTACTGAGTTGTAAGTTCCAAAAACTCCCCTTTAAACTTTTTTTTCCCACACTGCTCATCTGAATGACAGACAAGAGCCCTTCATGGCTATTTCCCCAACTCAACTTTCATCTTCCACATTGATGCATTTATCAGTCAGAACATTTAAAATCAGTACAAAACTGCTTCAAACACATCACAAGCCCTACAGACTTCAGCTTCTGGGAGGAGAAAACTGCCCTTCCTACAATTTTCAAGCATTTCAAAAAAGGCATTTTAAGAGAGGCTGAGTCTGGCAGACACACAAATGCATTTGAAATTGCGTCCATTTTGGCCATAAAGTACAAGTTCTGAGGAAGAACTACAGCATAGGGCTGAACACAAAGTCTTGGCTCCCATGCTACAGCACAGGTAGGATACACTTGGATAAATACCGGACAAGCACAGAGAGTTTCAAGACCCAACTATATTTCTCCAGATATTACAATACTAGTACTCATTTCACTGGCATTTACAATGGTAAATTAAAAACGGGACACAAATAAAAAGGCTGAGCTACTGTTGCTTGAACAGTTCTTTCCTTTATCCCATTCTAAATTGACAAAAAACAGCGAGGACACGAGGAATCTCACCACATTTAGTAAGGATGACTCATTTTGTCTCTTACCATCACTACTAGTTCTATGTTCAGTCAGAAAAGCCATGTTTCCATCACCTTTACTTTATCTCCAAGTCAAGCCTATAAACCCAGCTATTTTCAGTTTGTTTCTGTTTTTCAAGTTTCTGTCACGTGGGATCCCAGGATAACTAGGGCTTGATCTTCAACTGTTGATTTAAATAACTAGAAATACACCAGCACATAATAGCTGAGGATCCACAAGACAGTTCTGGCATGTGTGAGACAATACAATACCTTCAATTATTCTTCAAATTCAAAAGGAATGTCAGACACTGTTCCCTTCCTTTTTCCTCCCTCCCCCTAAAATCATCCTTAACATGATGAATATTTGTGGTTGAAATATTAAGTTATTAAGAGTGGGTTTAGAAACGAGATACAAAGCTAAATTATCTAAAATGCTGTAGTGAATAATTCAGAAGTAGGCAAACATGCCACCTACAATATAATTTATTAAATATATGGAACACAGTGCTTCAGGCATATTAGTTGCATCCATTTAGTACAAAATGTATGGCATTTTCACTTTATGAAAAGAGAAGAGTAAGAAATACAAATGAGACAAATTTGTTACCTCCAATTTTTCAGATAATTTTTGATTTTTTTCCACTAGGCTGAGCAATATCTTTGCATTTTTCAGCTTCAGCAACTAAATGGTATTGAACAGCTTTTGCTCTTACGCTGTACATGTTAACATACCAGAAGCATCAAGAATTTGTTAGCCAACTTCATAGGATACTGTGGAAACAAAAAAACCATTGTTTTTGATAAGATGAAAAACCAAAATCATGTCTGCTTATGCCATTAAAAAAAAAAAAAATAAAAAAAATCACGTGGCGTGTTTCACAATATGACAGCTATTCTGGCTAAATCCCTGTGCAGTAATTACATCCAGACAACCTAGCATTCCAATGCAGTTCTAGCTGTGTAAAGCTTTCTTCTCTATCCTGAATGGCTTCACTGTCTTACTTCTGGCTCCTGCAGCAACCTCTGGGGCACGTATAGATTTCCGTGGTAGGAACGTGTCCTCACACCGAGATGCCTGTTCACAGCAATGGGGTACTGTCTGTAATTACTAATGGAATAAGGATCCCTCAATCCTTCTGTTATTCCCAACAACAGTATCTTCCATGTGAATATGCTGAAGCAAAGGAAATACTTATTTCCCTGCAATTCTAGGCCATTAACACACAAATTTATTGCTGTCTTGATAGGTATTGACAGCTTATCACAGATTTTGCACCGGTGCTGTGTGCAGCCATGTAAATCAGTTGCTGAATCATGCTAGTTTGTCCTGAAAGCAGCTTGAAGAAGGTGCTAGACCCCGTAACAGTTGTTTTCCAAATCCCAGAGTAGCTCAGGTGAAACCCTATTCTTCATGCCTCACTCCCATAAGTGCTATGACAAAAACACGTCAGAAGTTTCCAGGGAAGAATCAGGACTGCAAAAAAACCAATGATAAAAGAACTTCCAAATGTCAGAAGAATCCAATTTTAATGGTGTCATTCTAAAATGAACCCTCTCAAAATTGGTCATTTTTTTTACAGAAAAAGGAATGATCTGTCTGCAAAGATAACACTGGTGACAGCAATTTCTTTCTCCCAGCTTCAATTACTTTCTTACTCATTTTCTTCTTCCTTTTAAAACTAAACCACTGTTCTGGGGGTAGGAAGAAAAGCAATCACCTACCTGGTTCTACAGCACCTCTGCAAAAACTTTCCCTGGATCAAATCAGGAAATCATAGTAGTACATACATGGATATCTGTTCCTAATAACTCAGGACAGGAAGAGTGGGAACTTTTAAAGTGAGATTTACATTGAATTATGAATTGATAAACTTATGCTAGAAGTATCAACAAGCACGAAGACTCACCATTTACCCCTTCCCTAAATAAATCGGAATCTTTACATGCAAAATGTTCCCATCTGTTCATTTACACAAGAATTACAAATAAGGAAAAATGATACATTATAAAAACCAACATTTGTGAAGAGGTAGTCAGCTAAAATTCTTAATGAGGAAATATTTTTGTCTTTTTATTTAGCAGCACTGTATTCAAAGAGATGATGATGATGCACACAGCTTCTATCATTCCACTTAATGAGATATAACAGTGACTTGGGAATTTTCAGCCTCTATGTAATCAATGAAAGCAAGAACTGGCAGATTTGTTTTTCTCTTGGTAACTATTTAAATATACAAATGTGAATACTTTTTTCTACAAAAGCCTATTTTTTTTAAATTTACAACAGAACTCAGTGCTACAATAAAAATGTACCTGGAGGATTCCTGAATTAAAAACAAACAAACAAACAAAACCACAAAAAACCCCACACTCTAACTCAAGTGAGAAGTACCCAAAGCTCAGCAACTGCTATAAATTTGAAAGAATATGAAGAAAATAATTTAAGACACTTTCAGTGCAAGTCATGTAAACCCCATCCCCACTATCCCACCACATATAAAGAGCTCCAGCATGTTTTTGTACTGGATATAATTTTCATGAAGGTTTACAGATTATATTTGTATACAATGATGGTGGGTTTTCCTTTAACTAATTTCTAGCTCTTTTAGCTTTCTGTTTTGGCAAACATTTGTCCATGTCTACTAGCAAGTAGAAATGTTGGGGTTTGTTTTTGTTTTTGGTTGTTATTGTCATGACAGCTTTGGGATATATATTAGTAGACTACAAATGTTATGAAACTCATTCCTACCGAGGTAACGTGTTAAGCAACAGACTTCCTGGATCAAGTTTGACCTCACCAATATGGACCCAACCTTCTCAATAGCAAAGAAATTTTAAGTGCAATCTGCACATCATTTGCCCTACAAAAGATAAAAAGCAATAATTTGACTACCATATATTTAATCTAATGTAAAGAACAAGAGTTCTATGTAAGTCACCACCAAAAATCCGCCCCAGTCATGAAAAGATGCTATGGTGGTAAAAATAGCAAAAATCTGAATGTTAAGGAGGTGCAATTAAATCACCTAAAAATCACTAAATAGAACATAACAGGCATGTCAAAAGCTCTACATATTTTCAGTCATCAATAAATTACACATTATAAAGCAAGACAAAAAGCTCTTGCATAATTCTTTGTAGTTTACACGTGCCTGTATTACATGAAGCTAATGCTTTGGATTCCAAAATCTTAAACCCCATAGGTTGGCAATAATTTGAAAGCCTAGAAGAATCCAAAATTACTGCTGTTAACTCAGAGTGATCAGATCTTGTCCAGTGTATGAAAACTGTAAGCCACCTTTCCAGTTTTATTGTAGTTAATAAGGGCAAATTTTAAAGTTAGACACATGTTTAGCACTTCACAGATTGTTGACTTCATATTACTGAAGTAATGTTTACTGGGCAAATGTAGTTATCAAGCAGTAACAGGTCATGTACTCTTTCAGGGATATATAGAATGAATCGATGGGATGTGGTCATTTCAATTAAATTTTTTCAGCATTGAAAATTAATTTCAGATATCTCACCATATCCACTAAGCTTACAGAAAAATAGAATAAGCAGTCACACATCCAGTTGCAGATATAGCTGGACTGGGTCAAAAAACTAAAAGTCATACTAGTTTATTTACTGAGATTACTAGATCACTTTACGGCCAGACCCTGCCAGATTTTCTGTCTACCCTGACTTTTTGGGCAAAGTCAGTCCACTTTAGATTAAACTGCTGCCAGGTGAGATGTAAGCTAATCCAGATGGCTTTCACTGCAGGGAATTAGGGACCTGTCCCATGAGACTTTCTAGAGGCCCAGCTGAAAGGGTGTGAAGCAGATGTCCCTCCAGCCAGGGCTTCTGGAGAGCAACCAAGAGCTACAGCTTTTCAGATAGCTCCAGCTCTTACAAAATCACAATGGAGTGTATTACCCATGCCCTGACCAGCAAGACACTTTTGTATTGTCTGAACTAAAACATCCATGAAGAACACTGGTAAGAACTGGCACAGAGCACCCCCAACCTAAAAAGAACCACTGTTATAAATACAGGCTTTTTAATGACTTTGGAGTGTGTTAGGAGACGACTGGTTTAATTTTACGAATGTCATTAAAGCAGTTTGCCTTCTCTATACAGACAGGATCTAAAGCGCAAATTCTCATCCTGCCCAGCAGGAGAATTATCCAGCTAGCAAGAAGACAGTTATGTGAGAAAACAGTGTGAACAGTGCTAGCAGGAACAGCAAGCCAAAGAAATTAATCCATCTACACTTGGATACTGCAAACGAACACAGATTAAATGTTTGCAACTAGACAGAAGTCATACCTGCAAGAATTAAAATCTACCTCAGTAATTTTATCTCTGGGACTCCTATCAAATGTGTCAATTAGTTAGACTTAGTGTTCCTAAGTCAAATTTTGTCATGAAAAGCTTTTTTTTGAGTTTGAGAAAGTTTAATGCCTGTTGAGTAAGGTAGATTGTGACTTCCACTCATTATCTAAGCATAATGGCTCCATAATTCAGGAGAAATTCAGAGCTCTTCAACAGACATTTTTTACAATTTAAGGAAAAGATACAAAATAGTTAAGGAGTGTACATATATATTTTAGCATATGGCCAAAACAAATGAGTCACATTGCCCATCAACAAGGAAAAATTTTCATTTTACTTCACTTTTTATGAAGTAAAATGAAAATTTCAAAACCAAATAGTGCCAAATCTTGGGCTGCTTGAATCAAAGTTTTCTAAGCCTAAGACTAGTAGGAGAGAATATTTTTGATTACTTCAGTTGCACTCCTGGCATTTTTATCTAAAGTTAACCTTTTTGACATAATATTTGCTTCTGTAATTTAAGGTGCAATAATTAAAACAACTTTCAGTTGTATTTCCTTTTAAAGAAAAATTACTTAAATTATAGGCAATCAAGTAAAATCAAAGTCAATCAAGTAAAAATAATCATTAGAACTTTCCTGAGGATGTGTATCTACAGGGAAGCCACATGTGAAGCAGCCACTTAATTGCTGAAGTGGCCTCTCTTGTATGTCATCTCTCTGAAGAGTGAAATTTTGAATGGGATCCTTCCTGCTGCAGCAACTCTCATCCCCAGTAAAGGATATGATGCTTGTGTACAATGGTAGGCACAACCACAGAACAAGAAGATTGACACTCCATTTGTGCAGTGAATTATAGTTCTCTTGGCATTTCATTAATACCAACGACTGTGGTGGCTGGGGGCAGCTCTTCATCCTTACAATCTGTGCTGCTTTGAGAACAGAGAGCTTGGAAAGGAACCTAAACCCAATGCCAAGCATCACAAGGTAAGTTGGGGTAGATCTTTCTCTCCCTTTCACTATTACTGTAGAAAGGTTTTGTTATTTTCCTTTCCAAGCAAGCTGGCTAAAACCTCTGTCATTTGCAAAAGAAAAGGCCCAGGCTGTGTTTAGTTCAAATAGAGTAGAGAGGTCAGCCCTATGTCTGAGAAAACCCCAGTTCAAAATGAATCATCCACATGAATCTAGTGGCTGCCTGGCAGCCAGATACAACAGCTGTCCAAATTTAAAATGGAGAATTCTCTCCCAGAGCTCTGGAAAAGAGAACTGGAATGGCTTTTGCAGCCAGGCATATGTACCTGCAAAACTGGGTGAAAAAGCCAGCCACCACTTAGGAGCTCCATGGTTCACACACTGACACTTTTTTTATTACCTGTGACCAGGTCAAGTTTCTAATAATCACAGAGGATAAGATTAAAACTAATCTACAGCAAAGGAGCTGTCAATATATATGATATTTTAGCTACCTTTGGATGGACAAGTACAAAATTACCAGCTCTACAGTCAAATCTTTCCCTTGCTGGAGTACAAACAGCCAGGCTCTGCAGATGTCAGGGACAGGTCTGGAATACCTCCTAACATCTTTGAGTCCATATTCTGCTTTAAGTCAACAATAACCTATGCCCATCCTGTAGGATACCCTCATCTGTCCTCAACAGTGAGGTAATAAAAAAAACAAAACAAAACTAACCCAAAACCAACCAACCAACGAAACCAAAAAAACAATCACAAAGATTAAAAAATGACTGGATCCATTCATTAGAGAATTTCAGTTCCCTTGACTTCCATTTTTCGTTGCCTCCCTCTACAGGAACATGAAGCTCTTGTGACTAGAGTTGGGCTCTGCTAAATGCTGTTATGTTTTGTGTGTCTGGGTATTGTTCTGCTCTGCCTTCAGTCTCCTCCAGACAAATGTCGAAAAGAGGATGGAGCTGCACCAAAACGTAGGGAGATTTTTTTAAAAAATAAGGACATTTAAAAAGAAGACATATCTCTACTATTCTATGATTTTATGTAGGGGCTGTGTAACAACCTGTGACTACCTTTAGCTACCAAAATATTCAGAATTCAGATATGAAGGTGTTTCTAATTCGGGGAAATAAATTGGGTATTTAAAAATAAGGTGCCTTTCTCCCCTTGTCCTTGAATTCATTCTCAGGCCTCAGTTAATGATTTCTCATATTCAGAAAGAATGTCTGTAACTCTTTGTAACTGAAGAAAATCTAAATATTTTGTGTGCCATGCTATTTACCATCCTTTAAATCTTACAACAGGCAAAAGCACCCCATGAGGAATGAGAGGAGGAGGAAAAAGCAATATGCACATCTAAGTAACATACGTCTCTGTTTGCAAGCATGTATACACTGAAAAATTGCATAAACTTAAAAAAAAAAAAGTTGCTGTAATTAACATTAAATTGAGTTTGCACAGTTTCACAAAACTACCATCATTTAGCAAGGGTTTGTCTAGAACCAGCTATCCAAGCCAAGTCTTGTGAAACAGATGAAGCTCACACAACATAAGAATAGAGATGTCATTATGTCTGACCAGTTTTGTGGGGGATGTTTCCCCAACTTCTTTTGTGTGTGTGTGAATTCTGAGACACGTGTGGTACATAATATACAGAGAAAGACATCCAAGATCCATCTACTTCCCAGTGAAGGGGTCAGAAAACAATTTTTTGCTGTGATACGGTTGAAACAAACTATTCAGCCCAACTACATTCAAATCCATGGAGCTTGCCTGCCCCCATGAGTTCATAACTGGGATGCACATAATAAAGAAAACAATTCAGTGAAACCATAAATAGTACATATAAAAAAAACCAAAAAACCAAAACCCAAACAGAAATGCAATGCTCCATTGTGCCTTATTTTAAATTAGCACATTTACATTTGTTAGTGGATTTTCTTCAAAAGAAGCATGTTTTTTCAAATCACAAAGAGTTTAATATTTTTATTTTACAAGTTTGCAATGGAAAATACCAAAAAGGTATAAAAATACTAAATAACAACCTTTTATTCTCCCTTCTCAAAACAATTACCTTCATTAAGAAACTGATTTAAAGGATGATTCCTTCAACTAATATTTATAATAAGCACAAAATCATGAAGTAAAGAATTTAAAAAATCAAAACACAAAAGAATTGACATTATACAGAGGCAGTTCATGCACCCTCACAGACACACAACCACAGATATTTTATTCTGGTTAGTTTTAAGTTCATTCTTAAAGTGATAGTGGAAGTTCAAAGAAGCTGGCCCACTAAGATAGGATTTTTTTTTGTCTTTTCTCCCTGGAAGGACTGAAGTTAAGTGGAATTCAGCTGCATGGTAAAAGGCTGGTTTATTAATTTTAATTCAGTATTCAAGTTGCTAGATGCCCATAGCTCCTGACAAGTAGTCCTGGGAAATCACATGCATGGTAAACAAAAACAGCAGCTTTAACATAGGGATTTTCTGGTCTGTTATTGGTCACCATAAAGATGCATCTGACCCAGGCATCTCATCCTGTGCATATCAGCTCAGATCAACAGCACCAAGTTTATACAAAATTAGTAGCTTCTCTACTGCACAGATGTAATCCATTGCACATGTCATAAGGTCAGGCTTTCCTGGTTACAACATAACCCATTTTTGTTAATACGACAAAGTTCCTCAAATTTTCTCCCAGTCATTTAAAACCTCATGCCTCCAAACAGCAGTAATTCTCTCGCATTCTTCTGTTAGCACTCAGGATCAGCAGACAACAGTCTGACAATGAAGAAAAATTGCACTATCTTTAGGCTTTATGGATCAATTCACAGTTTTCACAACCCATTTCATCTTTTGTCATTCTTAAATATTTATTCCACACTGCAATCACACCTGGCTGAGAAGATGTGAAGTCCCCTGACATCATCTGCCCCTGTGGCCTGAGGAGATCACCCCTCTCTCTTGGGGGAGTTGCACCCCCATTCACATGTAGGGCAACCAAGCTGTTCCTCTGCTCGTGCCTAGCAGGCATCTGCCCACACCTCCTTGCACTGCTCAAAGTGCTCCAGGGACTTAACGAGGAGATTTGTGAATCAAACACTAACCCTGGGGCCTACCCTGCTCTAAGTTATACCAGAGGCTTTGTCTCTGAGCTAATGTGAGCCGATACCATCGGCTCCTGCCGTGTTCCCTCTGCAAAGAAGCCAGTGAGCTCAGCCAGCAGCACCTTTCCTGATGCCGAAGTCGCTTCAGCGATGCACAGAAGTAACGCAAGTAAGAAGTAACAAGTACTGCGCTAGATCGGCGCCCAATGTGGGGCACTACTTGTGCTCGAAGCACGAGCTCTGGCGTGCCCCTGGTCAGAGAGAGTCCAGCTGCGTTCTTCTGTGCATCGCTGCAGCGACTTCGGCATCAGGAAAAGGCGCTGCTGGCTGAGCTAGCTAGCTGGCTTCTTTGCAGAGGGAACACGGCAGGAGCCTATGATGTCAGCTCACGTTAGTTTGGAGACAAAGGAAGAGAGAGGCTGTTCTGGTCTGGCTCCTAACAGGTTTATTGTTAGAAGTTTCGCAACCCGAACAAGCTCAGAAGGGATGGAATGCGATGGGAGCCTCCCCCGAGGCTTGGCCACAGTTTTATAGGGAATTTGAAAACCGCGGTGAAAGGGGAAAACAACCAATGAGTTACAAGCCAGGGGGAGGATACAATTTAACAAGAGCCACTGGGGGAAACCGAGAGGCAGGAGTTATAACAGAGAACCAGTGAACAACCGAGTAACCGGGAATTTTCCCGAACCGGGGGAGGTGGCTTGGACCCGGGCACCGCCCAGGGGGTGCGGCTCAGGCTTCTGAGCCGCCCCTCGACCCACCCTCTGAGTCTGCCTCTTCGGGAAACTCGATCCAGGGAATGGGCTGGGATTAATTGGCATCACGCTGCCCCGTCCCCGCAGGGGGCTGGGTCACCGCAACACAGTGTGGAGAGTGGTTTCAGCATGACCTTTGCCAAGTTGCAAACCTCAGCGGGGAGTGTTCCATTCTGTCTGCAGCAGTCGTCTTTTCAGCACAGCCCTGGTTTTCCACAGCCTAGCACCAAACACAGGGCGTGGCATGGAACCATGGAATGCTTTGTTTATGGCAAACAGTAACTTAGAACTATGAAACTGTGCTTATGGGAAAGAATGCAATAGGTCACACACCTTTGAGCTCCCAGCAGCACCAAGCATGAGTAAACTTGTGGGATTTCTGGATTTCTCCCTCTCAGGTTTGAAAAGAGATTGATGCTTTGCTGCTAATGCTCACATTTGCAGAACGTAGTCTGAGTTGGCATCAAATGTAAGTTTTTCTGATTGCATCTATAACTACATTTACAAAATCCTCTTTTACAGATTTTTAGAAACTCCTTGGGGGTAAAAAAAAAAAACAAACCAAAAAACAACATCTAAAAATCTCGGACTGCAAGAAAGCATCCCTGCCACATAGCCTACACAAGGTTGAAAAATACTCAGACACAGGAACAAACTTTTATTTTGGGAGGGATAAAATATCTCACCAGTAAGTGCCAGAAAGGAAACTATTTACAGTGCACTGTATAACAAACCATAATGTGTAAGCCAAATTAAGTAACCCACGGAGGTATCATTTAGCCTAAACATCAGACATCTACTGGCATTCAACTGAGAAATGGGAATTTGCAACCCAGAACAGTTATTTCTACTATTTCTAAGGCTGAAAAGATTCTGCATCCATGCAAGCAAGCTGTTGAAAAACTTTGGTGAGCAACTGACAGCTGGTGTGATACTGGTGCCCTCTGCTGTCAAATACTACACTTCAGTTACCAGCTTTCTTTTAAAATGAGGTTTTGCTATACTCCAAAAAATATCGAGCCGTATACAGCGGGGAAACCAAGTATTTCTATCTGTAGGTGCATTATAAAAAAAACCAATCCTGACAGACATTTAGTATTACTGCAAAGAGAAGATCTAAATACTCTCTTAGAAAACAATCAGTGAGACTTCCACCTGGAGCCCCATATTGTAAAACAATCTAAAATATTCATCTAATAAATTAAAACATTCCTTTGTTTTTCAACAAGCATAGTGAAAAAACAAGTGAAATGGAGACTTTGTGAGTTTGTTTTGGGTTTTCTTTTTTAGTTTATTTTCAGGAAATAAACTAAAAATGTCCCTTTTCAGACTGAATTTTCTCCATTTAGATTCAGAAAAATTAACTGTAAAATTAACAACTGGCTTGAAGATTGCAGCTCCTCCAAATGCCATTATAGACTAATAAAACCACGAGTTACATCTTTAGTATCATCATCAGTACATTTATATATCCTTACTCTTCCATTCTGTTTTTCTTTTCTTGTAGTTCATGTATTTTGTTCACCTTTGTCATGCAAGTTTCAGCACCTTTCTTGTGGTTGCTCTGCCTAAGATAAAGCAAGCAGCAATGTTCACAGAAACATCAGGGAAGAAGGATGTCAAAAGCAGAGGGAAACTTGGGAAAAATATCTAAATTACAGGTAAATCTGGTTGTGCCACCTGCAGTTCAGGTTGTCTGACACTTTCCATTTTTAAACTTTCATTTCAGCTTCTTTACAATTATTTTGAGTGTTAGAACAGAATACCTAGCCTTTTCTTTCTGTTTAAAAGCCTTAGCAAGTTTTAGCAAATTATTTGACCATTTTTAGGAATGTTTTATTAAGCACTGCATTGCTCTTACTAAATCAATTTTTGCATAATTGTTTTGTCAAAATCCCAGCCCACTCATTTTATGCAAGAAAAACTTCTAAGACTTGCTCTTGTGTCAGTCTTGAAATTCCTGTTGAACACGGGCTGCAATTGACTGCATTATAAACACTCAGAATTAATTGAACTTAACGAATCTCTTTGGAACCCACAGGTTTTTTCTGAAGATGTTCCCTCTCCTGAGCATTCCCTGGCCCCATCTTCCAGGCTTAGAGAAAAAAGCAAACCAGGAGTGGAGTGAAAAGAGAGGGTAAGTAGAAGGGCACACAGAATATTGAGCAGTGAGTGTCAAAGTCAGGAATTTGTGAGGGGAAAGGCTTAGAAGAAGAGATGCAAGAGTGCTAGGGCAGAAAACAAGACAGGTGGTGCATACAACATTAATAAAATTCACAAGCATTTCAAACATCCACATCAGTTTAGATGTTTTCATTGTTTTAAGATCAATATTACTTGAGGTCCTGGGCTGCTATGCCCAGTGATTAGATGATGTTCTTGTGATACTCCTGTACACAGCAATAGGATTATATAGATAAATGCTACTATGTGAAAACAAATATGAAAGAACTGGTCCTCAAGATCTGTTTTGTCTCAAACACTTCCGAATAAGTGTTTACAAAAGCAAATACAGCCATATGAAACTCCAACTCTGTCTCTTTACTTGAAAGATTATCAAATACTGACAGTGACAGTCACTATTACAATTACAGTCTTTCTTAACACCTAGAAATAAATATGTATGATTGGTCTTCATCTTCCAAAACTTACCTGAGGAATAAATCAGTAATGGCCTATTTATAAGATAGCTGCTGAAAAATTTCAGTTTCAAAAGGAAATAACAGGAGAATGAAGCTCGCAAACAACGGAGATCAACCTCTAGTGGTTGTAAAGGTAAAAACAAGAGGATAAACCCTATCTTATCCCACTGGTCCAATATTAAGGGAATTTCAGTGGCAAAGGGCAGAGCATGGGTTTTTTTTTTACCTGGACATACCATCTGCAAATTTAACTCTGCTAAATAAAAGGATACTCAAATCTATGAAAACTATGTATTACAATGAAAGGAGAAGAAGAATCTCCTTTCTGGTGGAGTGCTGTAAGACATGGATTTCCCTGTGCTGAAAGGTGTTTAATTATTAGCTGTCATTACTAAATGCCAAGGTATTTTACTTTAGAACAAACCATTGTTACATATAGAAATATGGCAACTGACCCTCATGAGGCTCTGCCACTTCTGTTTTGAGGCAAAGCAGCCTCAGCCAGTACATATCTGAATAGCTCAGCAAAAGAAAATCTTCCCAGAGTTGGGTTTTTTCCACAGTAACAAGTTATTTCACAAGTTTTGAAATAGTAGCTAGAGAAAGAGAGGGTTGTAGGAGTAGAAAGAGTGAAGGAGGATGGAAAACTACTAATAGCTTTCAGTAGTACAGACAATCTGTCATCTATGCTGTTCTACCATTAAGCCAGCAATTAAGTCTTATCAATGTAAAATTTAAAAGGGATCAGGTCTAAAATTTTAAAAGGATAAAATCTAGTTTGGCACATGTGCAGCATTGTTCTAAACATGTTCCTCTGCCCCTGCCAATGCCAACAAGAGAATCTAAATATAAGAATGAGTTACTTTTATTATAGTTGAAAAGCTATCCCAAGGATAAAAACCTATGATCACTGCAGGGTATTATCTACCAGAGGAAATAACAGGAAGATGAGAACTAAACAGCTGAAGATGACCATTCACAATCTTTGTGATGAGTTTTTCAGCATTTTACACCAGTTCCAGATTTCAGTCTCAAATCACAAAACTTCGGCTTCCTGTTCAGGGCTTTCCCAGTCCTACAACTCATAACATTGTAAGACTTCAAATATTCAGGCCTTCCTTTATTTAGGAAGAAAAAGGATGACCATTCTCAGGTCTTCAACAAGAATAGCTAAGTAAATGCATCACATGGGGTCTGCTTCTGTCCACCTCCCTCTCATCCACTCTCGTAGGGAAGTTTTATCTTCTCTAGCCAGGAAAACTGGTACCACTAATCCAGATGAGCAGCTGGAACAAGGGGGCTTCAGAGATCTGTCTGACATTAATAACTCCATAGAATTTAAGGACTGTTCATACTCCTGCAGGGTTTGGCATCCCAACCCCATCCCAGTCTTGCTCTGTTTTAACTTTTTAGAGCCCAACTCAATCTAACTCCTTAATTGACTATCACTCATCCACACCATGCAAATTACCTAGAATTGTGCACTGCCGTTTCATTGCATGACTTCACTCTCTTTATTTTCTGTCGGTAAATAATAAAGGGTGAATGGTCATCACAGAACAACCTAATTATTTATCTAGTGCCCTTCTATCAAAACAAATCTGAACTTTCTCTGAGTACACACACCATCACCAGTAAACCTGTGACTCAAATCTGCAGTCAAATAATTTATCATTAATAGTAGGCTATAATATATCAACAGTTGAAGTTAAATTGTCCTAGTAAACAACTATTTCACAGCTCAGAATAATAAGCAAAAGCCCTATCTTTAGGGAAAAAAAAATATTCTAACTATGGTTGAACTATTTAAGTCAGAAGCCCCCTCCTTATGGTAACAAAAAGAAAAGGAAAGAATTTTGCCTATAGATCGGTTAAGAGATGGGGCTCGTCATGCTGACTTATTACAATGGCCAACACTTCCTATTTCTAGATGCTGTTCCCAGTTTTTAATATCTTGGACAGCACTTACTAGGTAAGTGAAATTTTCACACCAAGGCAAAGATTAATATTTGGTCCACGTGGCTAAACCTAGTCCATCCATTTCTGAAAATAAGCACAGGAGAAATGCACAGGAGAAATGCAATTTGTGTCTGTCTTTAGAAAGTCGTAACAACTTTCAGTGCAAAAGTTGGAAATTACTGAGCAGGCTTCCTACCAATGGATGAACAAACAGGATGGGAGGAAGAGGTGGAGACTGGGGAAAACCCAGAGGAGAAACACATCACAAGGAGGAAGTAAATTCAGGGAGAATGAATGAATGAATGAATGAATGAATGAATGAATGAATGAATGAATGAATGAATGAATGAGGTAAGGAGGATGAGTGATCAGACATGCTGGAAGGAGACATATCCAACTGGATGTCAAAATGGAACAAAGAGCCCAAGGGGAGTGGGAAATCAAAATCAAAGACTAGGGGAAGAAATTGAGCCAGAGGAGCTAAGGAGTTGGAAATCAAGGCATGATAGCACAGCACAGGCAACCTCCAAACCACCAAAGCTAAGTGAATAAACCCAGAAACAGCCTAAAGACAGAGTTAACAAAATACAGCAATGAGATGTGGTGTGTCTGCCTTGGCCAGCAGCCATGCACCCACCCAACTGCTCACCTACTCCCCTCCTCAACACAGCAAGGGCAGGAAAAGGATGGAAAAACTCGCTGGCCAAGATAAGGACAGGGAGATTGATCCATCACGGGCAAAACAGACTTGACTTCTGTAAAGTCAATTCAATTCACTGTCAATTCAAACAGATTTGAAAAGTGAAAACAACCATTAAAACAATACCTTTCCCCCATGTTTTTCCAAAGCTTAAACTTAATCCTTCACTTTCAAATCCTGGGGCAGCGGTGAGACACAGAGTATGTCATGAAAATGAGGGAGGGGGAAAAGAAGCTCCCAAGTGAGCATGATGGAATTACACACGCCAGAACTCTACTAGGTAGGTTGAGGAGGACAGCAGTTAGAGGTTGGAGTCATTTGAGTTTGCCCCTCTTGCAGGTAATGATTACAAGGTATTAATTACATTATTGCAAATTATTTTCCTGATAACTTCCTTTCAGCAGAGACAAGGGACTCCATCTGGGGAATATATCATGATATGAAGGGAGTTACTGTGGACAGTCAGTTCATGAACTATTCCAAGAGACAACAAGCAGCACCACAGAAGAACCTATGAGAAAACTGTTAGTTCTTATCTTCAAAGTGCTATTTGGATACTGTGCTGTACAACAAGGGGTTTTTGAAGAAGATGATCAAAAGATAAAACAAAGTAGCTGATCATCTGTGATGTCAAGAAGAGAAAAAAATACAAGTCTGAAAGAAATCTCAGAAGCTCTTCTGGTCTACGTTTTGCCTAAGGCATGCTTTAGCTAACTTTCAACTGTTTTTGAAGTTTCTTTCCAAAACTTTTTGGACAAATCCTCCAAATATTATCTGTTCTGGTGCTGCTTCTCCTAATATTAGAAAGTTTTTACAATGTCTAACAAATCAACTGTGCAGTGATTTAAGTCATCCATCTCATGTCTTACTTCATGAGTTATGAAGTACTCATGTCTTACTTCAGACTGCTCTAAGCAACCTTGGTTGGTGGTAGTTTTTATTTTTCCCATAGTTCTACTTTGTTTCCTGGACCCACCACTGTGAAATATACAAACCTTTTCATAAAGGATTGGCCTCCATCTTTGAAGTTGTAGTGAATTTTGTCCCCATCATTCCAATTAAAAATTTCTCCCATAAATGAATTGCCATCACCGCTTTTTACGTTACAGATGGGTTTCTCCCTCTCAGCATTGGCGCACACACTTGAGATTTCCACAGCATTCAGGCTGATTGGCTAAAAAGGGGCAACCTTTTCAAGTAAACTCTTGTAAGATATCTCCCTCATCACTGCACGAGCCTCACCCTCTGCACACATCTTGCATTCAGTCAGTCAACAAGTCACTGCAGAGTTTATTGAAATTATATAGTGTTCTAGATGATGTCTAAGAAATGCAAAAAATGGCCTCAGCAGTTCATATGCTCTGAAAATATCTTTCCAGATAAGTCCTAGCTTAAGATTCAACTTTTTTGGGGGTTTTTTTGTGGCTACATCACACACAATTTCTTTTCCCACAGACAGGACACTTGCCTGCAGATTAAATTCTTGCCGGGGTCCTAAATGAACACCACTGCTCTTTGTTTGTCTGCATAAAATTACATTATTTCTGTTTCTGCAATCCAAAAGGTCATCTAATTTGTGAATGACATGGTGATTTTCATCACTGCTTCCTCTATTTGTTTCATCAGATTTTTTTCAGCATATGTTCACTTTCTCATGCCACCACCACTAATATCTTGAAAGTCAAGCCTAGGCCTGCCTTTTAAAGAATGTCCCACCATTCTCAATATCCCTTTTAATTGTCACCTTCTATGAGACAGTTCCTTACTGATTTCATATCTCCTCCATTAACTTACATTTTGTTTTGCTATACTAATAAATTCCAGTATAGCAAAGTGAAATCTTGAAATTACTCACTTTCCATGTTGGCTTTTTGCATTTATACAAACCATTTATATTTAATTGAAGAAAATAAAACCAAACCAAACAAAAACCCTCAGAAGCTCTGTACACTGAAAACTTGAGGAAAAACTGTTCTAGGATGAGATTATTTGTTTTCTCCAACATGTTAACTTAAGTTTCTTAGAATTTGTTCAGAGCTGCCTGTAAACAAACACTTTCGCTACAACTTCTCAATGACAGTAGTGCTATTTAAAGAATTATGATGAAAATATACAGAATAATGGCCTTTTTGGTAGTTATTTTCCACCTCAGTATGGGAATTAAGTTTACTCAAATGCAAGGGGGAGTATTCAGGCTATTTAATTTGCAATTGACTCAGAAAATAATAAATAATTCAATCTCACGACTATCTCATCTGAAAATCTCTTTACTTGGCCATCACAACCATCTGGTGAGGCCCTGTTGTTGCTTTAGCTGAATGTAGGTTTCTAACTATGCAGTTTTACAAATTACATTGTAAGCTTCTGAAACCATGTCTGGACTTTGTCTATTTTTGACATTATACTTGTAGTGGGGCAAGGCTTTTTGATGTGGCTGAGAAAAATAAACAGAATTCTTGCATTTCCCATGCAGAAAGAGAACAAGCAGTCCAGGAACAACTTCATAGCTAGACATGGATTTACTCTCTCCCTTGAAATGAATATTTAATCAGCTCGAGAAATTGCCTTCCTAACCATTAGTACCAGTGGAATGAAGACAGCATTCAAAGTCAGACTCTGGTTTGGTAGGTTTCTTGTGCCACACAGCCAAAGCAGAGGGGAGACAAACCTCACACTATTTAGATCATGATCAGTTTGCTAATGCAACCCTCAACTTGCAGTTGATGAAAGCATTGAAGACACTTTATTGAAAAGAAGCAGATGGGGTGAAGGCAGCCAGGAGTCAGAACACTGCCCATGTGCAAGGCTGGGAATAACCAGTCAGATTTCACAAAAGGTCCTGCTTCCTTCCCCAGCCCTGTGAGGAAGGTAATACTTCACTTCAGCTGCTAAAAAAGTACATGCAGTGTCACCTGGACTCTTAGCTCAAAGTAAAGCTTTCGTACAAGAGTAGAATAACTCCTCACAGCTCACTGTTGACATTTTTATTGTTTGTACTTTGCCTCATCATATTGCTGATAGGATAACCTGCCTCCCATTAGGGTTCTTGCTATGGTATTTCTTTCACAGCTTACTTTCACATATTGCTTCTTATCTCCCACTATGCTTCCCTACCTTTTCCTCACTGCTTTAATCCCAGTTCCCATTCCCTCCTAAACTTTGTTCCCCATTACCTTTTGAAAGGCTATCATAATCAAGCAGTAAACAGTGCTGCAGTTACCCTTGACAACTGCCAGAGTGTTTTCAGTAGGATTCCCAACGAACAGCTCAAATGGAAGTAATGAAGCTGAGGGATAAGTCAACAAAAAAAAAAAAAAAAAAAACCAAAAAACCAAAAAAACCACCACACTGAGCTTCAAAAGCTTCTTCAAAGCACTAGTTTTGCTATCATGCTCACAACCCCAGAATACCAAGTTCCTCCCTTCCCGTCTATTTACTTAATGACTCCTTCTTACAGATACAACAGCACTGTATCAGTGCAGTAATTTTTTCCTCACTCATCAGTAATGAAAACAACTATCAGAACACAGAAAGCCTCTACCCAGTTCCCTTGTGGGTTTGGGAGCATCAAGCCCTATGCCACAGAGCTGGGCAGAGCACTCAGACTGCACAGCAAGCTCCAGCTTGCACCAAGAGTGCTGAAAACCTCTCTGCTGTAACTGTGGCTACTGTACAATATTCCATGGATATTTGCTAAGCCAACAGGACAGTAATGAATCACAGGAGATATGAAGTATACTATTTTACCTGAGGAGAAAGAAAACTGCATACTAACCTAGAGTAAGCAATAAATCAAGATATTAATTCAGTGTACATGTGCACACTCTGTTTCCAAAGGGGGGAAAATACACATTATTAGTTAATACAAGATATTAATTCAGTGTACATGTGCACACTCTGTTTCCAAAGGGGGGAAAATACACATTATTAGTTAATATAAATGTGTGCAACAGTTTAGCCAAATTGTTCTCTGTTCCCCAACATGGTTCTAGGCAAGACCAGAACTCCAATTCATCTGATTAAGTCAGGGTAGAAGAGATTCTGCATCCCCTATGCAGAGATTGAAGGACTTTAAGCAAGCAAAAGACAAGGCCCTATAAGTGAATACCACAGAGTAGTACCCCAGATTTATTGTGCTCATCAGTCCACATTATTGCTAACAAACTACAGTGGCTTTAGAGGGCTCCTGCAGATCCATTAGGCAATGCCTGCTCATCCAAGATATCATTAAAGGTTCGATTCTAATGATGGCATGTCGTGCAATACTACATGCTTATATTTCAGGTAGTTATTTCTTCCAGCTGGAATAATAGTTTATGTTGGAAAAGACCTGTAAAATCATTGAATCCAACTGTGCCATGATCACCACTACTCCATGTCCCTAAGTGCCACACCTACATGTCTTTTAAACACCTCCAGGGTCCATGACTCAACCACTTCCTTGGGCAGGCTGTTCCAATGCTTGACAACCCTTTCCATGAAGAAATTTTATGTAATATCCAATCAAAAACTCTCTTGTCCTGTCACTTGTTACTTGGGAGAAGAGACTGACCCTGACATGGCTACGACCTCCTTCCAGGTAGCTGTAGAGAGCAATGAGAGTCTGCTTTTCTCCAGGCTAAACAACCCCAGCTCCCACAGCCGCTCCTCATCAGACCTGTGCTCCAGACTCTTCACCTGCTTCATTGCCCTTCTCTGGACAATGAACTCCAGCACCTCAATGTCTTTATTACTGAACACAGAATTCAAGGTGTGGCCTCATCAGTGCCGAATACAGGGGAAAAATCCCTGCCCTGGTCCTGCTGGCCACACTATTGCTGATCCAGGCCAGGATGCCATTGTCCTTCTTGGCCATCTGGGCACATGCTGGCTCATATTCAGCTAGCTGTTGACCAACAACCCAGTTCTTTTCCTCTGAGAAGCTTTCCAGACACACTTCCCCAAGTCTGGAGCATTGCATGGGGTTGCAGGACCCAGCACTGTACCTTATTTAACCTCATACAGTTGGCCTCAATTATCTTCCACATACTCCAGGAATCTCTTAGACTGTTTCCTCTCTGCTGTATCATATTTCCCGCTGACAGCTGGTAAGTTCAAAGTGCCCCATGAGAACAAGGATTAGAGATCTTGAGACTTCTCCCAGATGCTTATGGAATATTTTGCCTGCTTCTTCGTCGTAGTTGGGCGGCCTGTAGCATACTCCCACCTTGACATCTGCATCATTGACCTTTCTCCTGGTCCTTACCCATAAATGCTCAGTCCTATTGTCACCATCACAAAGCTCTGGGCAGTCAAAACACTCCCTAACATACAGGGCTACTCCACTACCTCTCCATTCTTTGCCTTGTAAAGAGTTTATAGCACCCATTGCAGCACCCTGGCTTCTGCTAAAGCTGTCACTTGGAGTTAGCAGGATTTCTGGGGAAGGGGAGGAAAGTTACTCCCTTTCAGGAAATAGAAGACCAAGTAAGGGAAGTGACTGATGAAAAGATGTGCTATAGTGGATGCCCTCACCCACTTTGAGAGGAGCATCACACAAAAATACTCACAATAAATCCAAGTTTTTTATAGTCTCGAGTGTACATAGATTTGCGTTTCTCCATACTGCCACTGCTGTTGTTAGGTTCAGATTCGGCATCAAAAGCAATTCTTCGGAGTTCAAATATGATATCCCGCTGAGCCTATGTTAAAACAAGGTTAAAAAAAATTGGTTAAAATAACTTATCTCTCACTTAATTAAACAATACCACAAAAGGTGTTTCAAAACACCTTTTTCATTATTCCCCGCCACTGCCTAAACTTTTTGTGTCTAAATTCCCTACTTCATTCTTGGAAAGACAGTCAGCAAGAATGACCTCATGGTTCCCACTTTCAAAAGTCCTCACATTCATGAGATTCACATGCAGGTGCTTAAGTGTTGACTTCCAGAAGTGGGACCCACATTAGCAAGGCCTCTGACAACACAATTTTAACCACAGAAGCAAAGAGCACACATTTCAAATTAAGCTGGTAATTAAGCATCTTGCTGGATGAACTGAAAATGACTCAGCACTCTGCATTAATTTTGGTAACTATCCATTACTGCTACCGCAGAAATAGGCAAGAGAGGAATTACTGCAGCTGGAAATATCTCAAGACAGTGATAACCACCCTACCATCAATACTAACAACACTGTGTTAGTCACCCTCTATGGAGACATGCACTAATTGACTGCATGTACATTCCCAAGGGTCAAACTTTCCCATCTCAGACTTATGAAGCATAAAATCCTACAGCATGGTGTTACTTATGTTTACAACTATCTCACTCTCCCACCTTCTCTTCTCCAAATGATCAGGAAGTCTTAAGATAACTTCAAGTTAAAAATGAAATTAGGTTCCTCCTTGTACAGGGCCTAAAAGAAGGCCATAAAAATTAAAGAAACAAAACCCATCATCCCCATGGCTCATCACCCCTATATTTAAACCTCTTGGATATCTTAGGGGAATGGCACTTTTTTTACAATGAACAATATCAAAGTCGATGTCTGCACACAGTGAGCAATAAACAAATGAAGTACTTTATAGGTTCCCAGTAACAAAACCAGGGTTTATTGGTACACAATTTAACTTCAACTCTAGCATGCCAGATGGTTTTCATGCACACATTCAGTTTAGCTCTACAGAAGTACTTTTAGGAAGGACCATACATCTCTATTGCTTCTGAGAAGGACACAAAGGAAACAAATGCTGGACAGCTGCTCAGAGTTTCTGCTCAAGAAGACAGGAAATTCAGTTCATGGAACTACATGCTAAGGAGAACTGCCTGGCCATTTTGTTGTACTTTTGCACAGGGAATGAAATAAGTAAGAAGTGCATCTTCTTACAACCAAAAAAATAGCCCAATTTCACAGAGAGGGAAAATTAATGACTTATGTATATGTTCCTAGCAAGTGTTTTTTTCTCCATGAAGAGCTGTAGGTACATCAGTGAGGAGTTGTCTTCTTCCTGCTAAGACCAGATCAAGCCAGATGCTTACTTGATCTTGTGGATCCATTTTTGTCATCATTCTGTCTTCCAGAAGATTAAAGGTAAGTACTTGCAGGACATACAGCTGGTGAGCCATTTCATTATTGATGGCCCTCTGTGCCCTGATAACATGCTGCAAAGAAAGAGAGACAGACTTTGGTGAATCAGAAAACTACAGTGGGTGCAGTCAGGTGTTTCCATGTTTTATAAGTATGTCCTTGCTATGCAATAGTGTATCTATACTCCAGAAATAACAAAAAAACCCAAACCAGCCAAAAAACCCCAAACACAAACCCAACCCCACCCGCAAACATCAAACCAGGACTAGCACTACTGATTCAGATACTGTATGAGTAACTTAAGGAGACAGGACTTTACACTAGATAGGGTCTATGCATATGCTCAGAAGTAGTATTAAAAAAAAAACAAACAGTGCTGAGTAGTCACTTCAAAGAAAAATTAATTCCATCCCAAGAGCATTAGAGCTCTGTATTGTATTTATTTTTTTCCAAGAGATTATATTAAGAAAATATTTAAGAGAGTAGCTGTCTGAGCAGAAAAGTATTAAGGCTGCAAACACAGCCAGAGAATTCAGTGATTTAACAGGGCTCAACAGGGAGTCAGCATCACACCACAATCCTGCCTCTACTAGGCAACTCCATTCTGTGTGAGGAAGATTGCTTAGAAATAATACATTAGTACACGATGCCCTATATGCGCAGAATTGTCCCATTCGGAAAGCAAACCCAAAACTGATGGGCAATTTAAAAATCCCTGGTGTGCCAAAAACACCAAGTAGTTTTACATGGGAAACAGACCCAGGCCTCCAAACACAGCAAAGTACATAAGGAAAGAGTCATCATGTAGGAGATGGATACATCAACTGATGTTGTACACTTCCAGAGAATAAAAGAATCTGTTTGCCAAAAGGCACTGGAGCATTTTATGACAATAAATAAACACCTAAGAATATTACCCATGTGGTTATTCCAAACTTCTTATGAACTCAAGAAGTGTAAAAACATGTCTTGTGAAATAAATTCTGGGGGTTTTGTATGCATCACTGAAATTATGATAGTAAATGAGAAAATGCAAGGAGTTTTTTGTTTGGTTTGTTTTACACTCATTACAGAGAATCAGTATTTTCCTTTGCTCCCTTGAAGATGTAATCTACCCTAAGGTCAAAGGCAAAATCCCTGATTTTCCATGGTAGCAGATGAAGGTCTTCCATATTATATTCATTTACTTTAACTATTTCATTAGCTGTAGTTCATGCTTCTTTTGTGCAAGTCGTGACAAATTGTGTCAATCAAGACAGAATAATCAACAGAACCAAAAAACGCAGAGGTATTCAATACTCTTTTCCAGGAGAAACCACAATCTATTTGACTGGGAAAATAACCCTTCAGAAAAGCAGTTTTGAACTCATTCAACCACCATTCAAACTTTATCTTCTACATTACAAGGCTTCAAAACATATCAAAATACAAAGGCAATTAAAATATATTAAGATATATTTTAAGACCTGTGAACACAAAAAATGGAGTCACCTTTTCTCTCTTCTACTCAACAGTAACTTTTAAAACCATATACTTACAGTTAAGATGATGGAACGAAGCTGCTTTTGTGCCAAAATATTTGCCATTTCCTGATTAAGTAAAAAAAAAAAAGAAAGGAAAAAAATTAAAAATAGCACAAAGCAGGTATTTTAGTGTCATACCTAGAAAAACACACTGCCTTAAAAGGTTTTACATTTCTGCATTGTTACTTAGAAATGAAAGGAAGCAGCATATCAGCATTATGACTGTATGCATTATTTGGGGGATCACAAAGTCAGGAAGAGAGACAAAGAAAGTTAAAAGTATGTCACAAGCTGAGGCCTTTGGTGATCCAAAACTGGCAGTAAAAGACTTCAGAAGACACCTCAGTGGGTTCAAGAGAGTATTTACACACTTGTTCAAGCACAGCCTTCCCCCACAAACAATACAGAAGGAAGCATGGACTGGTAGCCAGCCAGGACTTTAAAACAAGATGTCAAATTAAACGCTTATTTACTTAAATATTTCAGCTGTTTTAAAATCAAGTGCTCTAACTTTCATTCAATAAATCAGCCTACAACTCAATACTGTTTCATTATAAGAAATGATAATTCTCCCCTTTGCTATTTTAGTAGCAATGTCGACATTGGTCCGCTCTTTTGCTTTAAATTAACTTGTCTTTCTAGATCTGTCTGAAATCACTATCGAGGTGAATATGCTTCTACTTTAATGCTTAAGCAGCTGATCCCAACTGTCTGTGCTGTAAACTGTCCTACAATGCATAGGAGGGGATATTTTACACTTACCAAGCAAAAGAGCCTGATCTTAACCATACCTACAACAGCATGCCCTATTTTTAAGTTCCATGAGCCTTTCCATCAGTATAGAAAGGTGTGTATATGTGTATGTGTGAGGAGTTACGCTTGCATATGCAGTGCATTCCTGCTGAACTTCGTGAGAGATGAAGACTGATGTAGAATACATACTAGTTACTTTTACAGATTAAAAATTCCCCTAGAAAACAGAAAAACGGAGACTGTTACATTAAACATACAAAGAATGGATGGCTAAAGCATATCTGCAGAAACAGGGTGAATAAAGCAAGTGTTAGGTGAGAACTTGCTTGGAAAAAGAAAAGAATTCTAATTGTGAGATGAGAGGCAGTCAGAGATGTTGAACTGTTTTCTTTGTACCAGGCAAAGTACTGTGCTGCAACAGAACATGAGAGTGATAAAGAAGGAACAAGGGACCAAGGACAAGAGAACCTCAGCTTTAGGTTTTAAGCCTTTTCTGGCTGCGCAGATTTCAATTGCTCGTAACAGAGAAGGAGCAAAGGAATGGATGATATAGATGGCTCCATCTCTTTCAGAAATACGCAGCTGAGCTGCAGGGGGAGTGCCAGGCACATGATATACTTCAATGTGACTTGGAACAGACTGGCTGGATTTTTGTCAAACTATGTACTCACTGCCAAAAGATTAACAGGTACAGAATATAAGATGTTATTTTTGCATTCAATGCAAAGAAAAGAGGAGAAAGGAAATTATTCTATTTACTTTCTGAGAGGACTATCAAATTGTTATTTCTTTCTTATAGCTATCATTTAAAAAGCTGTTATCTAGATAGTGGGGGTTTTTTTGCCACTGGACTAAAATTGATTGAAGCAACCAGCATTCAAAAACCAATTATTTCATCAAAATCAACTTTGTCTCCAAAAAGGCTATATAGTCATTAGCACTAATAAGAAGACTAGAACTAGCACTAATAAGAAGCGCTCTTCTAGTAAAAGTATAGTACTAACTGATGAGAATTATCTGACCCCATTTGCCATCTCTTTTCCCATAGCAACGTCTCTGCAAAAAATGCAGACAAATGCCAAAGAAGTGTTTCAAACATTCACAGTATCATTTCAATGCTCAAACTCTCAGCTCTTTCCCAACAGACCTTTCTATTTTCTTTTTTTATTAATAGCCTAGGTTTCTCTAGATGATTTGGTCCTTGACAGGGGCAGAAGAAGCAAAGAATCCAGGGAGTCCTCATTAAAAAGACAAATCTTGGACTTCTTGGGTTTTGCATTTCAGAAACAGAGAGAGGAAAAAAAACAAGAGGGGAAAGAATTCAGACAGCAGTGCCAATTTAAATTGCTTCCTTAATTGCAGTGCAGTCATCCACATCATGCCTGTAAGTTGACAGCAGAGAGAGGGCCAAAGTTCCCGGAGTCATATGAGTTTTGGTGCATCTTCTCACTTCTAACCATATTAGAAGTGAATGCTGAACATTAACTTTTGAGTGCCCATCACCAGATAATTGCATGAGACTGCATCACCTCCCTTCATTTTCTGAGAAAGACAGAGTTCAGTAAGTGCCATCTGTTAATGCTGTTTGGAAGGCAATGGACACCTACCTTCTTTATTGTATGGTTTACTAATTAGCCACAAGACTGATATAAAGAGAAACTGAACAGATTCTGACTGCATATTCTGGGTCATTAAAGGCTGAGGAAAATTTTCTGCAAGTGTCAGAGCTATTAGCCTTCAAACCAAAGCAGATCATTATCTCCTGATGATCATAAACTCCATGACTAACAATTTTGTGTCACAGCAGCAGGTACTACAGGTGAAGTGAAGTCTGCCTGGCTTACTGCCAGCCTCACTAGGTGGTTACACTGTTGGCAAGATACAGTTTTGCTTGCTGGCAATACACTGTACTACTGTCATTCAAGGAACACATGCCCACTAATTAATGCTAAAGTCTTATCTACATCTGACATTGTTCCTCCACTTCAAATATGACAAAACATACTTTTCACAGAAACATAGTCGCAACTATTCACAAATGTAAAAAGAAGAATCTTTGAGTTTCTTACAAGGATCCATCATAGACTTATGCCAAAATTGAAAGCTTTTACTCCAATTTTTGTTTATTAAGTGCCTTCTTGCCTTAATTACAGAAGACTGTATTGGAGGAAGAAGGAAAAAAGAGGGGGGTGAGGGGTGGAAGAGCCTTTTTTTTCCCTAATTAAACCATGGTTACACTTTTCCCTGTTTGCAATGTTAAAAATATTTTTAAGCACAAGAAACAAAACCCAAAAAAAACAACCAAGTCTCCCATAAACCCTCATTAGGGCTTTGATGTTTGTTTAAACAGTCTCCAGCATTTAAAAATGCAAATAAATCTAAGGAAAGTCCTTGTCAGAACTGATCAGCAACTCTCAGTGAACTTGTTCTGGACAGTAACATTATGTCACCACAAGAATTATCATCACTGTTCCTGGTGACAGAAATGTTAAATAAATAAATGACTAAATCTGTTTTGACGCAGGCTAATAAACATGGATAAAACTTCACTATTTCATAACACTTCACATTCCATCCCCATTTAACATCAAGTAGCAAGCTTGAAATATTTCCTGATATCTGGCACTAAAATTAACTTAAAATAGCACACTATAAAAGTCATGAAATGCTTACATAGCAAGATATTTTTGTTTTCAAAAGGAACATACTTTTTAATAAAAAACCTGGGGGGAAAACATGCTACCAAAAAATAGCCTGGTTTTACAAGCTGTGCTGGCAAAGAGTTCAGTACAATAAATACTACAGGCAGCCACAGTCAATATGGTTCATATGAGGTCACAGGGAACTACAAAAGCATGGAAGAATGCTTAATCCCTCCTAATACTGGTGCAAGATGGAGGTAGCTCCATTAAAATGAATTATATCCCAGCATGAAACAAAAGAACAAGTTTCAGTTTGAATTAACTGCAGGAAAAGTATGACTGGGACAACTGCAGGTATGAATATGAAACACTCCTTCTCCTACAAATGCACAGGTATGCAAACCCCAACAACCTTACCTGCCTCTTGTCATCCGGTGCTTTAAGGAAGAGTGCATTTATTACCGCAATGGTATACGTCTGGATTTCTTGGTCTGTCCTGTTTGGAACAATGTTGTAAATGTGAGTGGAGAACATAAATGCATGTGAGCTGTAGAAACTGATCTTCCAGCTGCATTTCTGCACGTAGAAGTGGAAGAGCTGTTTGCACTTCATGTTAACCATTTAAGTTAGGTAACCAAGGTTGGTCATGACCAGGCTGTCCTTGTTACTGAGAGAGAAATGATGTCCCAAAGGGAGACTCAGCATTCAAAAAAGGTGGAATGAACTGCCCCTTGAACTGCCACTGACCCTCCACTCATCATTGCAAGAGTCTGACAATCAGTTTCTGCCAGATGCACAACAGCTGGAGATAGGAAGAGGAATCTTCCCTAAGGGCTTCTGGAAATGAACCTGCTGGTATTAAAGCTTTTCAGGTGCATTGACAATGTCCCAGGTAGGAGACAAACATAACTCTGCACAGTATGTTACTCTATGCTACAAGAGACAGTTTCCATCCATTTACGCACTTCACATTACTATTTAAGAAACAGCCCTCCCTTTTTCAAATATACATTCAGCTAAAGTTGAGCAATTTTTGTCTTACAAACCTCCCAGAGTGTGGCAAGCAAAAAAAACCCACCTGTATGCTAATGGCACTAAGAATTGCATTACTACAGGGTGCTCCTCTCTTCATTCCCCACTGTGAACAACACAGGTAACTTATGGAAAAACAAACAAACAAACCCAGAACAAAACAAAACCAAAAAAACCAAAAAAATTCCTAATGACCAGGCAACTCCAGAAAGTGTTACTAGTTATCCAGTCACTTGTATACAGGAATCATAAAGGAGGCTCAGGAAGTATCTTTATATCACTCTTTTTTTTCCCAAATGTTATGCTGTTTTGGGGGGGGGAGAGAAAAAAAAAATCCACCATATCAAGTGGCAGTCAAAGACACTCACCCCTGCAGATGTGGGATTAGCTGCCCAATTGTAATCTCCTGTGCTACCTTCTGGTACAGGTCGTGGCTATTGAGCACCATCGATTCCAGGATTGCCAGCGACCGTTGCAAGATAGAGATGTCCGAGGCAAATTTGTTCACATAGCTTGCTATCTACAAACACAATCATTCAGAGAATTTACATCTTGTCGTGAAAGCAGGGAAAGGTAAGAAAGAAAACTGTGGATGTGGTTCAGAAAAGCACTAGGATAAAAAGCAGTCTTGTCCACATACCAGTTATCAGTGAATACCTGAAAATGATCAACCAGGCACTGCATATACCATCAAAGGACACAGTGGCACAGGTTCTACAGCTGGCACAAGTCACCAAAGGTTTACATCAATGTTCACATGACTGAAATGTATGCCTCATCATTACATTACGAACATGACATATCAACGTAAAAAAAATTGAACAATTATATTTTTTGTGTAGAAAACTTTGGAAAAAACAAGGAAACTAGTTCTCATTCTCTCCATCAAAAATTTGTGCAGCCAGTTTTCTGGCTTAAGGTAAATGTTTCAAAAGAGAAACTTACATTCTAGCTTTCTGGCAAAACACATTCTAGAAAAACATGCCTTTTTTTCCTGCTTGCTGTTACCAATAATGCTGAAAGTTCTTTCCAGGTTACCAATTAAAACTCTTGTCGATGATCAGAACAACTGGTTCCATAACTCTGTCTAGAGTCCAGCTTTTCATTAATAACCTTCCCTTTTACTGCAAGCTGCCACCAGCAAATGGCACATTAATTAAAACCAAGTTTGACCTCTGCTATTTTGCAGTGTGGCAATGACAAGCTGCACACTCATCTGCAGAGTCAACACAGCTGTGCAGTAAGATGTGGCAACACGCGTTCTTCTGCATGCTGCCCAGCCCACGTACCCAGCTTCCCTGGAAGAAACCTGCCTTCTGCTGATGCAGGAAGTGACAACTGCACAGGTTTTCTTCAAATACACCAATACCAGCACAGTCAAAATGAAAGGCACCCAAGAAAGCACAGACAAAAGAAATGCGTGACCACAGTTACTTGCTCTGTACAGCCAAGTAACAGACTACAGTGGCCCTGTCTCAAGTTTGATATGTTTCTTCAGGAAAAGTTCACATGTCTCTGCAGTACTCGTGCTTCAAGCCACTACTGTAGTTATACTGTTTCCAATTCTGGATGCCTGCTTAGACCTAAGAATTATTTTCCTTTAGGAGGAAGAAAGGCATGCCCTATGCTTGGAAAAGCTGTCCAGGTGCCTGTAAAAGTCACATTAAAACGTTCACGCATGAGCAATGGTATTGTTTTGCACTCATGACATTATAAATAGTACTGGAGGAGCAAAACACCCAACGTTGGCTGGAGACAAGACAGAAAGAGGGACAGATTTTTCTTTTCCTAATCTATTGCAGGGCTGCTGTTTGCTGTACTACTTGGTTTGCATTACCACAGCAGGAACACCCTACACCAAATGAAACTCAATTCAGAGAATATACATTGACTTTATTTTCTGTAAAGAACCAAGCCACGAACACATAGAAAACAGGAGGAGAGAAGCAACTTGATTAGCCTTTTTCTGTTCTGGGCTTTGAGTATCTGCTCCAAGCAAGTCCTGAGCCCAAATAATATTTACAATAGTGTATGAAGCACAATGTGCTCTTTAGAGCAACAAGCTGCATGTCAGAAGCACTGTACTACTCCTCCTCTCTCAATGGTAATCCAGATGTGTTTTGATGCATTGTAGCTAGAGCTGCCAGATCTCCACAAGGCCCATGACAGGGTCAGGGTATGCACAGAGCATCTCTGCACTGCTCACACATTAAACCAAGTGCCCCCTGGATGCCTCAGGGGGCACTTGGTATCCAGGGGTTGGTTGTGCACCAGGAAAACAAGACTGTGTCCCAATTTGCTAGATTTCTGTCACCTCTTTAGGAGCCCTGGCATTTATGGATTATTCTTGGTGCAGCAGCTCCTTGAAGTGAAGCAGTTAATGCTTCACTGGGATATAATATTCATATCAGGGACCTGCAGAAATATAACAGTATAGATAACTGGAACCTCAGTCTAGGAAAGGCTGCCTTAGCCTCATTTATTCTCCTGACCTTGGACCATAACATCTTTTAACCACAACCACAAACACAAGGTCTAAAGCTGTCTTGTATGTATAAAAAGACATATCACACTGAACATAGATGCAACACATCTGCTGGGTAACTTGCATGTCAGTCTATATATATTCATAACCACCTTGCCGAGGCATGAATTCTGGCCAGAAGTAATAGGCTTGTCTACCTCTCAAAAATAAGTCATGCAAGTTCCAGAGAGAACAAAATTGCATTAAAAAGAAATTCTATTCCCACACTTGAAGTTTTGGATGTGGGAGAAAAAGAGGTCCTTCTTGAAAAGAGACAGGAATAAAAAGGAGTTCAAATTTGTGTTATTTGCTGTTTTCTGCTTATTAAGCACCACACACAGAGAGGCCTTTCGACATCCAAAAATAATCCTGCATTCATTTATCAAAAATTCTGACGATTAAAATAATGTAAGCTCAGCAAAAACACCACATCTTTTCCAGAAAGAAGCAACTTGATTGTTTTGCACTTTCACATGAAAACCTGTCACATGGGTGTGTCTCACTAAGGATAAAATTATGTCTTCAGCAAAATACCTGTAACCTTAAAATCTGCATAGTCCTCTTGGGACATATATAGTCACATGCAAAAGAAGAGTCTGGCTGCTTAACTTCCTATCAATTTCAAGGTGAATTAGGAATCAGACTGTGAATTTACACATTCATGCTGTTTTGGAATAGGAGGAAAACATGTAAACTGAGGGTGGATAAAAAACCTATAGCAAACTAAACTACATCATCTGAGTTCTCTTCCTGGTTCAGCATCACTGAAGGCACAAGAGAGAATTTGAAAGTTAAAAAAAAAGTTGTTATTAGATAATAATAATAATACTGCACCAAGAAAAAAAACCCATATGGAAAAAAACCCCATATGGAAAAAACAGTGAAAGAAACAGATCTGATTTCCATTATGTATGTTCATTAGTTATTTGCCTACACTATTCTGTTGTCAGAAATGTACAGAAAAATCTGTCTAAGTTGTGTTATCTGTTAAATCTAATGCATATTAAAATTTTAAAGGGTGCATATCATTTTCAAGTAAGGAACTAGAGCTGCACTTGACTACAGAAAAAACAACTGACAGTTGTGACACACAGAAATACTTTCCTGGCTGCCACCCTGTTTTCCTGCAGAATACATTATAGATGGCAGAGTAAACAATTTGTCAACATTAAGGCTCTGCATCACACACTTATGAAACAGCAATTATATAAATAATTTTTAAAGGGTTTTTTAAAGTATCTCAACCAATACTTCTCCTCTTGTAGGAACTAAAGATGGAAGTACCAAATTTGTGTAGTGCATTTTTGTTATGGATTAGGAATGGTATTTCCCAGTGTAGTGTTCCCACTGACACGCCCCAAACTATGTGTTACTCACTCACTCCCTCCTACTCCCTGTGGCAGGTGGAGAGGAGAATTGGAGGCACTAAAGGTAAGCATCATGGGTTGAGATAAGAACAATATACTGGAAACAGCAATGAAATAAGAAAAGGAACAGTAACAGCAACAACATCAATAACAGAGGGGTGAGCAATTCACACAAGAATGTTTACGACCTGGAAACCGGGAATACCTGAACCACTGCCACGCTACCCCAACCCAGAAGGGACCCCTGACCCTGTCCCCAGAAAATGATGTGAGGTGGTATAGAATAACATCTGGATCCTAGCCATGCCCACTGCTGGATACTGCAAAAATTAACCCTGTCCTGGCCAGAACGAGGACAATTTTGATAACCAATAATCACAACTTTTTCTAAGAACTTGGAATCCAAGTCCTTTAGGCAACTATGGAATCTGGAAATGAAATTTATATCATCATAAGCAAGAAAAAGGTCTTGAGAGAATTTTTCACATTGTAAGGAAGTTTTTCCAAAGGATGCTCTTTTCCCTTAAAATAAGGAACAAAGGTGTCCTTGAAAGCATCAGTCTTATTTGCTGCAGTTAGAATAGCAGTCTTTATGTACCCAAAGGATGGCAGAGAGTCTGCATCCAACACCAGCAGTTATTCATTAGAAGCAGTCAGGGGTTCCCCTTGAGGTCTCCTCCAGCTTCTACATTTTTAAGTTAAAAAACTACTCAAGAAAAAATTTGGACTGATTCAACCCCATTCCAGTTTAGCTTTCATTTAACATGAAAGACAGCTTCAAAAGGCAGAAGCACTTGATTGGAAGTTCCCCCCGCAGCAGAAACTTATCAGCTCCCTTATCCATCCTGTCAGTCACTTGAGCAAGCCCATCAAGGACCTCAAGTGTCCTGCCAAAAGCCAAGGTCAGAGAAGAAAGTGAAAATGAAATTGTAGATTGCCGCCACAGAGATGAGACATGGTCCAAAGGTGCTCTGCTAGGTTTGCCCCTTGCCCACACTGCACCACTGAGAGCTATGCCTTTCTGGGTCCCAACTGCATGCAGGTCAGGACACTCCTGGGCCTCTTTCTTCAATCTCTGTCATTCTCTGTCCTGCTGTTTGTCTTCTAACTGTCCTATCATTCTCCTTGGTCCCTTTCTTGCTCAACAGGTTCACTTTCAGTTTTATTTGCCAGTTTGGTTTTCATAGGTTCTTTGTGAGAATGCTTTTTTTTTGTCTTTTGGTGGTTTGTTTTTTTTAAATTGGGTCATTATCCAGGGAAACCTATGGAAGTGCCAGACAGAAGAGATGAACCATTAACAAGGGGAACACAACATTTTCTTCTGTTGTTACAATACAATCCACAGGGCAAAAGATGTTAATAAGGTTGGCCAAAGACATTAATTTTGAGCCATTAACAAAGTAGATACTTTAAACCAACTTTAGCAAGTTTCTTCATATGTTCCATAGCAGGCTCCCTTAGAAAGTAAGGCATTCTGGACTTGACTTTCTATCTCCTGCAGTCAGTTAAAAGCAGTTGTAGAATTTCTTTTCTCATGAGAAGATAACAATAATCATCATCACAACTATCTAGACTGCAAGATTCGGAAAAAAAATTTAAAAACCAGACCAAAACCCATATGAGTTACAGTATATTTTTCTTATTATTAAGAATGCACCCAGCATTTTTAATGACCAAAACTGAGCTTTAGAAGCTAATGTATCTAATGCTGTTTTCACAGTTGATCCTTCTTTCACTTTTGGCAACAAAAGTAAACTTCTACTTTCCTTCAGTGGCAGCAATTTTCTAACTAAATTTAAAGTCCTTGCTCTGACATACTCTACTAAAATGAAGGTATTTTTGTCACAGGTTATATTAATTTCATTACTGCTTCTGATAGTATTTTAGTGAAGTAACTGATATCTTTTGAACCTGTACAAATGCACTTTAAATTATGATAAGCTCAATCTGGTTTGAAGTCTTTGTAAAGAATTATGTGGTTTTGGGGTTTTTCTTCCCCAGTAAATGAAAAGTGTTAAATCAGTAATAAAAACTTCTTTCTGAAGTCTGATAAATCTCTGTACCTAAAGAATACTGCCATGTTTCTGCTGCTTTTGTGCATCTCTGACACGTAAGTAAAGGATATGTTGCAAATCGTGGACAGATCAGTTTCAAAACCACATACCTCAACTGCAAGATTCAGGGGGGCAAAGTTCAGCTTGATAAATTCACTAGATATCATCCTAATTTCAAATTGCAAACTAACTCATTTCTCTTCTTCCAATACCTCAGAAGAAGCATTTCACTGCTGCGTTTTTTTTCCTAGAAATATGGCTTTACTCATTTTAGTTTACATTACATCAAAATATTAATTTTTGCTTTAATTGTACTTTATCTGCACAGAGAGGTCACGATGCAATTGAATAAGCAATTTCTCATGTAACAAGCCTAATACTGTGTTAATCCCAATTCACTCCAATTGATTTCCACAGAAGTTGAGCCAGATTCTGCAGGTACAAACATTTATACTTTGAAACAACACTTTAATCCCATTTTCGTGTACCTTTTTTGACCAATGACCTAAATAATGTACCTGGGGAAAAAAAAAGGAAGAAAAGAAAAACAACCCAAATTACAACTCACCTCAAATGTTTAAAGAGATATAGAACAGATAGCATTGATTACAAATTTACCTTTTTAATGAATGCCACAGAGAATGTATCCCACGATACAATCCCATGATCCATCAGCTCAACAAATGCAGTCAGTGTAAAGGACAACATATCTCCAAAGCTGCAAGAAACAGGAGTCATGACAACATTTACCAGTAATGCAGCAGGACAATGACCGAGGGAATAAAGCAGCAGGAAGCTTTCAGAAAGGCAGGAAAATGAAGCCAATTATGGACTAAGAGGTAGCAGAAGAGCAAGAGAGGCTGTGCTATAGATAGTCTCCAAAACAATTTAGCATGGATAACAAGAATAGTCAACTGGAAGAAAGCAGTTGTAAGAGAAGTAGTAATCCCCAGGAGACTACTGCTTGCAATGCTCAAAAAAATCAGTCATTCCAAATTAAACTTCTCTCTTAATTTCAGATATTTAGATCTAACAGAAGAGAAAAGTGAACTTTTTTTCCTTAGCACTTATGAAGTCCTTCTAATTGAAGGCCACATAGAGGTGTCACATTTTGGTACCTCTGCATCAAGCAAATTGGTGGGAAGTTGGAGCATCGTTTATTCCTTCTCTTACAAGGAAACAAATGTATTTTTAAAAATGCACCAGAAGAGATAATATGTCTCGAGCAGTAACTGTCTTTCTTTAAATCTGAAGATGCATCTCTTTTTCCTTCTACGAGCAACCAAATTGCAAAGCGTGCAGCTCAAATTGTTTAGGTTTTGCAGGCCACTACCCTGCATTTTACACCTGTAAATTTGAAATTCAACACATCTTTGTATGAATGCAAGTAAATTCAAAACGGGCTTAAACTCATCGTGGCTAATGTGACTAGATGCACAGGATTTTTTCATGTTAAACCCCAGCTTGTAATGTTTAGCTTCATTTCTATACATAGGGCACCAAACAGTCAGCTGTCACAATGATTTCAGCGAAGCTCTTCCATGAGGTAACTACTCAACACAAACAGCAGTGTGGAGATCCTGAAAGGGAGCAGTGAATTACCTTTCAGGGCATGTCAAACTGCCTGCAAGGTTCTCTGCCAGTAAGCCATTAACAGGTAAAATCATACAATCAAACAGCGTGAATAGTCCCAGTGATTTTAATACAACAGCTTACACCTAATAAAAAGATAGAAAAAAAAAAAACCCTCTTCTCTCAGATTGGAACTGCAAAGCTCAGTATATTGAAAACTTGAGTCCAATAGTACAGCCATAGTTAATCAATGTAATTGGTGTTCCTTAATTTGTGGTTTATCCTACTGTCTGGCATGAACCCAACACAAATAAGTGAACATCCACTCAGATGGAAGACTTTTACAGCAGTACAGAAGAACAAGGCAGAAAAATCAGCTTCAATGTAGCAAGTCTAGTAGCTGGATTGGGTTTACTCTGCCATTTAGGGACTTCTGACGGCGAGATGCCGCCTTGCATCTCAAATGACCTCTTCATTTAAGGAAGGACACCTTGCCCCAACTCCTGAGATTCCCTCCATCAAAAAAATCCTTGCCATTCTTGACACTGTGAGTAAAACCCAAAAAACACCATAACACCTTTCCCTGCAGTAAATATGGGTATGCACAGTGGCTTTGATTACTTATGACAAAATGAAAAATCTACACCTAAAAATAAACAAGAAAAATGGTGCCTCTAAAAAACCTACTGTAATTCTGCAAGGAATACTTTCTTCAGCAAATACATGATCTGGATGTTCTGGGGTTTGTTTTGGGGGACAGAGGATGACTTTTTGCCTTTTTGTTGTAGTTGGTTTGTTTGGGGTTTTTTAATATTGCAAATCATTGAAGAACAACATTAGATTGAAAATGTCATCGTTAGCATTCCAAGGATTTCATATTAAGGAATATGAATAAGGAATAACCAAGGATTTAATATTAAGATGACAATATTCTCTGAAGGAAATTCCTGTCACGTTGCCCAATTCATTCCTTTTGAATAATACTGTGATTTATGAACCCACAAATAAAAGAGCAAGCCTAGGAAAGGCTTCCTTCTAAAAGCTGGCACCAAATCCTAATGCATCTTCATGACAGAATACTTCTACAAATACAAGGAATATTAATACTATAGGTATTAATATTATAATTAATTTAAAAAAGAGCTTCAAATAGTTTTTTAATTAAAAAGGTAGGCCATATAGGTTGAACCATAGATAAAAATCTCTCCCAGCATTAAACTAAGCACATAATCTGGCAGAGATACATTTTCTCATCTGTTGTTTTAAAATTTAGTCAGTTAACCTGTATTTAGTATATGAATACTCTTCTGTAAATGAATTCTACATGAAAACTAATCCCCCTCAACAAAAGGTGTAGTTTAGAGGGCTTACTTAAACTACATTGAACTCGTGCATGGATATTCATCTTCAGAACAGCAGTGGCTGGAATGTAAAGGAATTAAACTAACCTGGATTCACCAGTCTCATTAAGTCTTCTCATCCAAACTATTGATCAATCCTACCTGATTAATACTGATTCATCCATGCTCCTCCACAGCTTTGGGGGGAAAACTGGCTTAATGGAGCTGCCAATATTGGTTTTAAAGTGTAAACTTGGTTTTAGTAGGTCTGACAGTGATACGACCATTTGGGATCCAGAAGGTGAAAGTACTTTTCAACTTAAAAATGATCAGACACCTCATCAGATGTCACTCCAGTGACTCTGTTTCAAATAATTAGTGAGTGAAGAGGTTCAACACTGGGACTAATCAAGCAGCAAGAAATACTTCAGGTCTATTATTATGCAGCACCACACATACATACTATGTCCTCTAAAATATATGGCTATACACATGCACCTGCCCACACACGTATACACCAACTGGCACTGCAAAAGTCAAAAGCCAGGCTTGAGGCGTAGGCATTAGGAGTAGCACAGCTAAAGATGAAAGCAATCTCCAGGGTAACTAGGGCAAGATAAGGATTAAAGCCTCTGCAGGGGGAGGGGAAGGGTGTTGATTCATTGTGAAGTGGTTAAATACAAGCAGATAGGCAGAAATAGACTTTCAAGTAATTAGTTTCAAAGCGCGCGCACACAGACGCACTCATGCTATTAAGAGCGGCAGACAGAATAGAGGCTAGAAATTTCAAGGGAATCAAAGCTGGTTCATAAAATTAGCAATCTTAAAAAAAACGTGGTAGGAGCTGTTTGGCTCAAGGTCTCTGTAAGTGTTTTGATCATACAAGAAGTCCAAAATATAATGGGACCTCTTCATAAAATCTTTTTAGACTAATCCATAGCACAAGACACAACAGTTCTATAACTATCAAACCCTCGCTGCTCTGGCAAAATTACTTAATACTTTGAGGATAATTCCTGATGAAGGTGCTTTTTAATGCAGCAAGAGGAGAAAAATGATCAGAAAAATGCACTGTGTAGTTGCAATTTCATATCTCATTAACACTGACATCTTAATAACCTTTGCTCTCAGGCAAGCTACTTCTACAAGCCCTCCTGAATGCTGTGATGGCTCTGGCTCCTGGATGCCTTACATTGGGACAACTGATGAAGTTTGACTATTTTTTGCTGACTCCCCTCTTCCAACCCCCATTGTGAGAGCTGGTCATGAAGCATCTCCTCACTCACAGCAGGTCTTGGCAAAAGCCTGTTAAACAGCAGAAAGCTGAGGTTTGCAATGCTATCAGCTGTCCCAGCATGAGCCATTCCAGTGGATGGCCATGTTCTAATACAGCCTGTGGCTCCTCTGTGGCTCTCTGACAAACCTGACTGAAGATTAAGGCAACAGCTGCATTCTATATCTCTAGGCTTTAGAGAAATATCAGGTCAAACACGTTAATTTACATTCCTAAGAATTCTCTTTATTTGTACCTTATGAAACGGTGAAGAAAAAAAAAACAAACACCAAACCATTCCACATATTTCGATACTAGTTTTCTTTACTGAAAATAAAAATGACAGGAATGTGCATGTGACCCTGACTAACACACCTGTCTCTCACATGCTTCCTAGTATCATTTCTACATGCTAAACCATCTTTTTATCCTGTGTGCTTATTTTGAAAGATGCCTAGAGCAACTTGGATTACTTTTCAAAATAAATTAATGGCAGTTTAGCACCCTAATCCCCCAGATGTTTTTAAAAAAGAAATTGAAAAAATCTCAATCTGTGGTTTGCACACATATCAAAATGAACATTTTATCACTGTTATGGAGGGAAAAATACTTGGCTGCTCAAATGATTATGTAAATCAAGATAATTAGTCAGGCTCAGGCAACAAACAAAGGAATACAAGCTTTTACCAAGCTAGATGGAGTATCTCATGTTTTATATGAAAAGAGCCTTTGCGTAGTAGAATCTGGAAATTGATCGTTGCTTGCCTGTTGCAACCAGCGTACAGCCACCAGCCCACTCGGACTAGAAGCCAAAGAATGTACATCTTTACACAAACCACTTTTCATAGGCAATACAGAACCAAAGCTGGGCTCTAATTTTGCAAGGAAAAGCAGCAAAGAAACAATTTAATTGCGCCGGAGGTAACAGAGGAGTAGTAGCCTACTACTAAATGCAGGAGTGGTTAACTAAGTCCCTTATCTGGGCTCACAGCCTTATACTGGGCAGCTGAAAGGCCTGACATCACTGAGGTCAACATCAAAGAGTAAGAACAGCTTTCTAAATTGGAGCTGTCAAGGATAAATGGCCATGAATAAATTTAAACAGGGGAACAGAATATACCTAATCATCAGAGGACAAGAGCTCTGGAAAAGCCACAGGGGCAAGAATGTAAGTCTAAAATGAAGACTGACGATATAGCAGGACGCTTTTCTAGCACGGTGTGAATTTTATATTGCTATGGCTCCTCTTCACTGCTTCTACACCACCTTGTTTCTTCAAGAAACCTTTCCAAGGGTAAAGCTAAGCCACCATCAAATCAAAGTAGGAGCAATTCACACCTATTTGGTACTTAGTACAGATGAAAACGATGGAACAATCTGTGTAGTAGCTGCCCCTATTTTACTAGATGATTACAGAAAATGCACTTAACTGCTACACAGCAATTGACACGGATTTTTTTCTTTTTCATCCTGCTAGCTAAGCACTACTGAAATATTTCTTTGTGGTACAGTTTCACTGCGTTCATTAAAAGGGGTCAGCCTTACTGATTTCAAATCCCTTGCATTTCAAGAACATGAAATAGCTTTGTAACCCTAGTATTTTCACTACAGTTTCACAGTTTCACTGTTTGAAAATTAATTCTCAATAAAGAAAAACAAGGTGTACATTTTAAACATGACTGTAAATTTTCTTGAATAAATCCAGGTGTAGATACTCTTACTATGGAGTATGACTAAATCCACTTAAAGGTACATTAAGCATGGGAAACTAGCCCAGAGGAACTATTACACACTGAAGATGTGATTAGAATTACCTTTTTTTCCTTATTCCCCATCTTTTAAATTCCTGGTTTTGTTCATTTCATGGTAATTTCTTCAAATGAACTACTTTTCTTAAAAGCCCAGGAATCACTACACAGGAAAAACATAATTCTCCAATCAGCTTGGTTTGACTAAGTTTAGCATTGTAATTCATAGAGCTGTTTTACAGGATTTTTTTTGTAATCCATCCATCAGCCAAAACAGGATAAATAAAATCCCAAAACAAAATGGAAACCCCTAAAACTGAAAATACAGAGAAACTCATGTTTTAGAAGAACCCCTTCAGTGCAGAATGCAATTAAACAGGGCCTCTCTATGAAAATGAGGTTTTAATTAAGCCAAGCCAGTGTGTGCAAGCTGCCAGAGATAAAACAAAATATTGTCACTTTATTATGTCATCCTTGTACATCCAAAGTAACTTAGTTTTTGTTAATTAACATTTGGCTCCTTTAAGTATCTTTAATCAAGAAGACAGGAAGTGGATGCTGAAAAGTGTTATAGTTTAGTTCATTATATCAATCTCTATGGGGTTTTTTATAGTTCTCATCTCACTAGATCTTCTCATGGGTGAAAAATAGTCAGGATGTTTGATAACTACACTCACAGAGCACTAGTGTAAACACTATACCTTCAAAAAATACATATGAGCAAGCCAGTTTCCAGAACTATTGGTTTCACATCCTCAAAAATGGCTCTGGTATCTTTTTCAGTGCAAATCCCAAATTCAATAATTTGTGTTATTTAATTGTATCATCTCATATACTACTGCTGGAAATCAGAACATTAAACTGAAGTTTCTACTGGCAGGATTTAACTTCCAAAATTAGAATAAACTTTAGTCACAGAAACATTCTTTGCTACTGTATTCATTGATGCAATACATCTATACTGCCCAATCAGGATCCTCTTAATAAGGATCTTAATTAGGATCAAGTGGGTAAAACCTTGTCCTCACAAGTAAACAAAGCTAAACTGTACAAAAAAAAAAATTAATTCAGGTCATCAGTCGGATCAGGTCCTAAAACCAGGGTACAATGCAACTGTCAGTATTTCAGTACTGTCCTGAGGACAAACTTAATGCATAGAAGCCTACACTGTGATAAAATTTGGAAACAGATGCTGTAGGACTATAGCTATTCTTCCACAAAAACTATTCTCACAGCAGTGAGGAAAAAAACGCCATCTAAAAAGGACAGGAAATACTTTGTCTCAGCAGAAGTGATCATAGAATCACAGAATTATTATGGTCAGAAGGGACTTCTGGAGATCATCCAGTCCAACCCACCTGCCAAGACAGGGTCACCTGGAGCAGGTTACTCAGGCACACATCCAGGTGGGTTTGGAATGTCTCCAGAGAGGGGGACTCCATACTCTCCCTAGGCAGCCTGATTCGGTGCTCTGCTGCCTTCAATGTAAAGAAGTTCTTCCTCCTGTTGAGGTGGATCTTGTGTTTCATCTTACAGCCACTCCTCCTTGTACTGTTGCTGAGAAGCACGGGAAAGAGTCTGGCACCATCATCTTGGCACCCACCTTTGAGATATTTATCTGCATTAATGAGATCCCCTCTCAGTCTTCTCCAGACTAAACAGGCCCAGCTCCTGCAGTCTTTCCTCTTAAGAGAGATGCTCTGGACCCCTAATTATCTTCATGGCCTTCCACTGGCCTGTCCCAGGAGTTCCATGCCCCTCTGGTACTGAGGAGGCCAGAACTGGACACAGCACTCCAGATGTGGCTTCACTAGAGAAGAGTAGAGGGGGAGGATCACCTCCCTCGACCTGCTGGCCTCAGTCTTCTCAGGATACCATTGGCCCTCTTGGCCACAAGGACACTGCCAGCTCATGGTCAAGTTGTCATCCACCAGGACCTCCAGATCCTTCTCTGCAGAGCTGCTCTCTACTAGGTCAGTCCCCAGCCTGTACTGGTACTTGGGGTTATTTCTCCTCAGGAATAACCAGCAGGACCACACACTTCCCTTTTTTGAACCTCATTAGGTTTCTCTCTGCCCAATTGTCCAGCCTTTCACAGTCCTGCTGAATGGCAGCACAGCCTTCAGGTAATGCTGCCAAGTTGATGCTGCCAAGAATTCCATAAGCCTTATGCCACTTTAACAATTTTCCTCATAATCTAAACTTTTCTATTATGAAACAAGTTTCTTTGTATTAGGTTAAGAACATGAACTTAGCAGAAGGGTTTGCATTTCCTGCCAAATCTATTCTTACTGTATAATTTATTTATTAAGCAATGATTTAAAAATAAATGTTTCAGAACCTGGTTTACAGTAGATTTGTGAAAGTATGATTTAGCACGGGTTTGGAGGGGGAGCTGCATTTCCTGCATGGTAAATCACATCAAGCTCTCAGAATGGCAGACATATGCTTAATTGATTACTCTTTTGCTTCCTTGGGTTTTAGCTATACTTGACATATCAAATTTGCAAGCCAATCAAGATATTAGAACATCTCTTGGGATTCAAATTTATCAAAGCCTGTGCTTGACTCTGAGCAAATGGAAGTATTCTGTTCAAAATCATCAGGGAAATAAGCAGGCTTTTGAACTTCCTGATATGAGGCCTTTTACTATATTACAGTTTTCCTTTATGCAGCTATCTGCAACAACTAGCATTACCTGGGACCAGCAAATGACAGGAATTCAAACTGGGACAGTGACCCTTACCTTTCATCTCACTAACACTGACCATTATCAACCAACTATCAACCACACAAGCCAGTGAAATTCAAGAGGGGAACTGGGAAAGGTTTTGTTTGCTGAAATTAAAAAAGAAAAGAAAACAAAAGGCTTACTTCAGAAATAGTAAAAGCCCCTGCTGAAGTAACAGAAATGAAGCACTCATTCCACAGGCAAAGCAAAAAAAGGCTTCATCAGAAAATTTTAACAGGCATCAAAGAGCAGAAAACAGAGAAGATTGAAGAGTTGCTGATGAATATGCACAGTTGTATTTACATATAAAGATTAGCACAAGGGCCTGAACTCAGTCATGCAAAAGAAGAGGTAGTACACAAGGTGATGATCTAATCAAGTTCTTACCAGGGCTTCATTATCTTCTGCAATTTCTGATATCGTCTGCAAAATTAAAACTTGCATGTGAGGAAAAACACTTTAAAACATCTGTACTCTATTTACTGCATACACCCCCCCATACTTGAGTCATAAAATGCACATACAGGCATACAATAAGAGGCAGTAAATGGCTAACAATTTGCTATGAACAGAAACAGAAACAGTTCAGTAACTGGTAAAGAACCCTCCAAATGAATTTCAAATATTTGTTCAGAATTCTTGTGTTAACTACTGTTAGAAAAAAAAGCATATCTAGACATTCTAATTTAGTAAGGCATTTGTGTAAAAAGCTTTTTGGTACAAAACAATAAAGGTTTACACATTAAGCATCTTCTGTCCTCTTTCAATGCCATGTAGCCCATTGCCTGGAGAACTCTCTTATTTACTTGCAGTCTCCATCACTAATACTGATGTCAGAGTCATCAGCATTGTTGAAAGTTGTGTAGCTAGGATCGTAAATGGTAAAAATAGCACCAAATATAGATACCTTCTTTTTAAAACACCACTTAAACATATAAAAAATAAGGGAGCTAGAAAGAAATTTTTAAAAATTCCATCTCTTACTTTGATGCCCTAGGTTTTAACTTTTGTATTTTTCAAATCCTGTACTGCCTAGTGCATAACTGTGAAATTTCTTGTAGCCAGTTAATTTCTGCTCTCTCATGCTAGGTAGACATAACAAAGCCTCTCCAGGCCTGCTCTCCAAGGACACCCAGATTGTCCTAGGCCCAAAATGTGTAAACTAACATCTTAAGAAGGGGGGTAAACTTGGGGAAATTACATCATTAACTGAAGCTTTAATTGGAGAATTAACCCTGATATACAAATGAACCAAACTTATAAAAGTGTGAAGAACTCATGACCCAGGGTTCATCTTGGGTGTAGCCTTTTTGACTGCCCAGGGTGTACCTTAAAGGTCCTTCAAATAAATACCTACCTTTATTCCCTTATTCTTGTCTAGTCTCTGTCTTTAGGTGACCACCCCAGGCATCAACTTAATTAGACAAGTGACAAGATTTTCTCCTTGGATTTCATGGCCTTGGTTCTTTTATGCTACAACATCTATGTAGCCAGTAATAATGAATAAACAAAAAGCATCCTGATGATCAGACAGCCTTAAAAAGCAGGGGAAAATACCCTCAACATGCTTTTATGAGCAGTAAAATTCAAAACATTTTCCGTAGTGGGAGATCCAAGCTTCAGCAGAATGTCACTCCTGTGCTTCTGCAAAGTAAGTGCTTCCATTCTGTGACAGATTCAGCTAAACCACCAAGAACAATCACCACCACAAATGGGTTTTTTCATTTCCCAAATGTGCATGGATCCTTGCAACTTTCTGCAGCATGTCAGCCAAACTCCAGAGCACTCTTCCCAGGCCAGTTTTTAAAATAGCTGCTTTCTTCCAGGTGCTGACTTTGGCTAAGCAGCAAACAAACTTGAAATTAGGGTAGTGTTTTTCTGATAGAGAAACAAGTGTGGTGTTTGCAAACTGGTAGCACTTCAAAGGACAAACTCTGTTTTGCCAGAGATTTTTCACAACAGGCTCTAATCAGCAGCATTTTCTCCATGACTGAGACAGGGATTAAAGAACAAACATCTGAGTACTAAAACAAAACATTTAGGCAGGAACTGTCTTAGCATTTGCAGAACTCTTATCCATCCTGAGTTAATCAGCAATCAGTTAACTTGAGGTCAGATAGTGTGCAAGGTAAAAGAAAATACGGATTTAGAATAATGTGCAGAAATAATTGAATTATGTAAGACTTTTCTGGTGAAGCAATACAAAGACAGAAAAATTTGACTTCAGAGGAAAGATAGCCGTTGTATTAAATCGAACAATTTCTACTGATTTTTGTTGCTTTGGTGTGACTAGAGCAGCAAGCAATCTAGGACATCAAATGTTGCAGCAACAAATGATTATAGATTGACTTTTACCACTGAAGATGTGGATGGAGGCTGTTCTCTAAAGCAATACATGCTATTTTCATCCATCATCGAGCCAAAACATAATAGAGAAGGACCTGGCATGAGCAGGAGTTCCTCTCATATTCACCCACAGACCACGCAGAAGTCACCAAGGAGGAGCCAAGCTGGTTCTTCCAGCAAGTCAGCCTGGAAAGGAACTAAGTACAGTCTGCCACCTCCATCAGCTTTCGTCTTTCTATATAAATAACTGTTGTTTCTTCCAGAGGGCTGATTGTGGTAGCAACCAAAGAGCTCTGTAGAGCCCTTCTTGGTTGAGTTACCAAGGTATGGTCAAAAATGCTGAAAGCCTTACTGATCTAGACACTGTAATTAGCTCAATACTTATATTTATCTCCTTTTTTTTTTTTTTAAGAAACCATCCCTCAATTGCACTTGCACAGATGGGAACAAAACCACTGCAAAAAACCAAATATTATAAGGGCAAATTAAACAGCAATTGTGAAAGGTTGAGATTCTATAGTGGCAAAAGTCAAAACCAGCAATTTTTACACAGGCAGAAATCTCAAAACAAATGCCAACGTCATGAAAAATAGCATGAATGACAAGTTACCAGGTTAGACATTTTGCTACCATAGTATGTTCCCTGTTTGGCCTCAAAGGAACTTTGTGATACACTTCCAAATGAATCCAAAGGAGCAGCAGTAGTTCCCTTTCTCAAGCACACAGACTTACTACTTGCTCAAACACTGCAGGTTACATCTCAAGCAGCTTCCAACAGAGACCAGCTTAGCAGGGACCTGACTGGATCAACTCCATATATTCATGTGCCAAAATTGCTGTACAAAGACTAAAGATACCCCAAATCTTTAGTCCAAATTTTTACTCCCAGCTGGAGTAACCCACATTGCACAGTAAGGGTTTGTCTGAACTGGGGGAAAAAACTAGAATGTCCCATTGTGGAAGCCAGCATGGAGCCACTGTAGCTAATGATACCAAGAGCTAAATCAGTCACACCACTTCAGCACAACAAACGTTTCTGAGCCTGCACTGTTTGGACACAAGCAGAATTGTATAAAATACCACTGAGGATAAAAGCTTTTCATGCAGTATGACCCCAGAGAGGACCACTTTTAGCAAAGGTGGAAGATGTTCACAAAAACTTCCTCCTCTACAGAAACACTGACGGGATGACGGATGAATGACCTGCTAACCACATTAAAGCACCATTTGGATATTGCTTTTCAGGCAAACACAAGGATAACCCACATTCTAGATAACAGGCAGTGTTTAGGAATATGACAAGAAATATACAAGAGTACATATTTCTGGCTTCTGTCTGTAACAGGTGTGGCTATCAGAAGAATATGAAATCTGGGAAACACTTTGACCTGAAATAATTTACAAAATTACTATTATTACTATTAAGTTACACAGCAGCCCTCAGACTCCTCACAGCCACCACAATATCCCACAGCTACCACAGTCCAAAAGACAAAAACATGCTGGAAAGTTGCAGAAGTGGAGATTTTAAGCTCTTCCCCTTATTTCTGTTGGTTTCTCAAATACTACAATTTTGTCTGGAGCTAACAAAAAATAAAAAATTCAGTTTGCCCACCTTCGTACTCTGGAGAATATTTGGAAATACAAATCCACTGCTGGAGTTACTCTTTTTATAACATTTTACAAAAGGGGTTGCCAAACAAAACCCAGTAAAACTGTCTCCTCTCTTCATCCTTGTTCCAGTAAACGGGGTGTTGATGTCACCATTTAAAAAGAGTCATTTAAATGTTAATATTCTCAAACACAGGCAAAGCAAGAAAACCAAGCCTGGAGAAATAGCATTTAGGATGGGGGGACCAGCAACTCTCCCTCTCTTCCCTCCAAAGATGTGATCTTTGACAGTTCCACCTTCAGATGACCTTGAGATTGGCTCAGTTGGTTAAAGCATGGTGTTAATAACACCAAGGTTGTGGTGTTGATCCTTGTAGGGGCCATGCACTCAAGAGTTGGACTCAATGATCCTTCTGGGTCCCTTCCAAGTGAGATGATTCTGTGATTTTATCTAAAGCCTACAGTGTGTGCTTTGCATATGTAAAGAATATAAGAAAAATTGTACTTGTGTGTGCTGAGAGGGAGGGTGTAATCCAAGCCTGAAGACTGATGGGGAAACAAACCCAAAATAGAGCAAGCAGGAGAAAAGTAAACCAACAAAAAAAAATCCTACTCCACCTTCTGTTTTTTATGGAAAATGCTCTGAAAGATGGGGCTGCAGCCCTTTCTCATTCTCCTGCCATTACCACCTCCACAGTAGTATAGTAGGATTACCTGATTTTATATACTCCTTTGGATTTCTGCCTCATAGACAATAGTCGCCCTCTCCCGACATTACAGAAGCACGAAGAAATGAAGATTGCGTAAAATGCCTGTTGGACAAGAATTTATTTTGGCAGCAATGTCAGATTAAGTAATCTGTGCTTCCAGGTGAAGCTTCACAGGAATAGTTGAGCCTGTTTAAAACCCTGTGCTGTCAAAAATACAAATTAATTTCCTCCCTCCATTGTCTGGCTGAGTTTCTGACAGTTTAGCAAATTGAATTGCATCACTGAGGAATCAAATAAATATTGGAGTTGAACAAGAGAGGGAGTAGGTAGTACACAGCCAGTAGCCAGGAAGGGTGGAAAAGGACTACTTTATATAGTGGCAAAAACCTACTAGCTTAGTATTGTTCATATCTTCTGACAATTAGTTTTCCATTTAATGAATTGTGCTTGCACAACTGTGAGCTCAATCAGGAAACTAAACTGGGTTAAGGAATATTGTATTAAAAGTAGCTTCTACTGTCACTTTCCATAACCTACACCAGTTTTCCAGTCCAGCTTGGTAGAAACAGTACTGGTATAACTCTCCAGATGAAGCAGGACAGGAACAAGTTACTGTGAGCAAGGGCAGCTTAAATGTTTTGACAGCACTGCTGAAATACTCATCAGACTGGGATGGAAAAAACCACCAGCAGGTATTTGAGCAACTGTCCCAAAAAGTGTGCTAAAGTCGGAATAACTCCAAACCAATCTGTCTTCAGTTTTCTACTGGGCTGGTATACAGTATTATCTCTGTAAGACAAGCCAAGAGCTAGAATTTCACTGAACAATGCAATTTGTCCTTAAAGCATGCACAATTGATCTCTCAGAGACTTCCAGCTGTACAGCAGCCAACTCTGCAACTGCATGTGCTCAATGAAACGTCCTCTTAGTCAAGACACAAAACCCATACAAATATACATTTATTTAGAAGCCTACATTAACTTGCTCTAGCTGCATATTTATTATTTCCAATAGGAAGATGGCAAAATTTAACAACTATCACAATTAAAAGCAACAGTTTTTTCTCCAATCTGCACACTAAGCAATTACAACTCCCTTATAATTAAAACCAGGCTATCTGCAAACTTGTCTTAGCAGCATCAACTAGCATGTTCCTGTGCCATGGCTGTACCACAATAAAGCTGCTCAGCACAGCCTCATCGATGAAGCAGATGTCTGGAGAACAATATACTCAACAGCAGCAGAAACAATTCTGTTCTGGTTACTGTCAAGACAGCCAGGCTTAGCGAAGTCTCTGTTTTTTCTTTTGGCAGAAACTGTGTGTTATTTCAGCCAAATGGCAAGTCAGAGAGATGAGGATAATGCCAATTAAAAAAATGCTGAAAATTCTGCATAGGCCTTCCTCCTTTTCCTCCCACTCATGATATCATCCTTATTATTATTACTAGAAATAACAAAAATAACTATAGATTCCTTTTATCAACTCTTTGGTCTTTCAATATTTACAGCTTGTGAATTACATTTTCCTTTTCTTGCTTTCTAAGGCATTAATGAGGAATTTTTTTTCTTCTAAGGAAGGCTTAGAGTCTGTCCCAGTCACAGAACTCTTCCGACATACCAAGAAAAAAAACCCCACAACTTTAGCAGTCTTCTGCTACCTCAGAAAGACTTTCTGTACAGACATGATTTTCTGAAACACAAGTTCTAGGCTCGACTATGGAATACCACTCCGAATAAGAGCACTCTGTTATCACAGACTGGGTAGCAAGGAGACATGATTCTTTCTTCCATCTTGGTTCCTGACATATTTTTTATCAGTCATTATGATATCTAGGACTCAGCAGCATTGCTCACTTGCTGCTCATTTTAGGGCGTTGCACCCTGATGGGGGAGAGGAAGCAGCACACCCTCACACTTCCCCTTTAGACTGTCTGTACATCCAAGCAGATGGACTGCACAGTCAGCTCCTCTTAACTAAGCACGGGCTGGCTTCTGAAAAAAAGGTTTAGCATTAGGAGTACTATGGAAATCATTTTCTGAAAAGTCTCAGAAAAGAAAAATAGCTGCCTGCACACACCCACCCCACACTTTGATGATACAAATGCACTGTCTGAGAAATGATTGGACATCATGGATAATTATAGAATGGAATTGGCACTTACTTCTTCATGACCTAACTTTTCGTGCAGTCTTTTCTATAATTTATAGGTCACCCAAACCAAAAGGAACATAAAACTATCTCTTTTTTTTTTTTCCTTTTTGAGTTAATAAGACTCGTAGCAATGCTGTGGAAGCAAGAATGAGCCTGAAGGAAAAACAAGATAAGCCATCTCAATCAACAAGATCAAGATACATGTGGACAATTTCTGAGACATTGCATCTCTGCTGATATAAATATATTTATATTGACAAGATGCACTCTCAGCTTCACTAGGGCCCCATGCACCCTACAATCTGCCTACCACCACCCCCTGTGGCTTTGTGCTTGCCCACAGTTCTCTATTCTCTAAAACATTCTAATTTTCTTCAATATTCGGGAATATAACATATGGAAAACTAACTAGAAACCACTGTCATTTCTTGTCAACTTTTATATTACTACTTCTTTTCATCACCTGCAAAAGGAAACAAGTAACTAGAAATCCAGGGATTTACATTCTCTTACTCCGGTCGCTGTAGTTTAATAGTCATCAGCTTCACTGAAATAATGACTAAGTAGTGCAATAAACAAAGCCAACTATAAATAAAACATAGGTAATTTCCTCAGTGAAAGTTATATTAAAAGATGGAGTCTTGTTTTCCAGAGGCTACCCAGTAAAACTTAATTACACACTCAAATTATAACTTAAGACCTGCCTCTAACATGAAATCCATATGCAAAGAAAACTTCAGAGCAACTTTGCACAGAGCACGATGGTGCTTCTAATGAGCAGTGCCTGGCCCTTTGGGGAAAATAGAGAATAAAGCTTGAACTAACAAAATTCATCGATTTCTAGCGCAGCTGCAGCACACTGTGAACAGAGGCGCCACTCAGCCTGGACTTACAGATGTAGGGCTGTTCCCAGCTGCATTAACCCCTGGGCAGCTGGCACAGCACACAGAGCAGATCCCTGCAGAACCCCAGCAGCCACCCCATAGGGTATGTCCCATTCCCGCTCTCCCAGAATCTTGGTGCCAGTCCCCAGGGTGCAATACAAGAGCTGGGAGAGCCATCGCCCTCGCACTGTTTCACAGCATGACTGCTCTCAGGTTGTGGCTCAGTGACACACCAAAGCCAATGTAATGGTTTGCTGCCTTTTCTGCATCCACTCATGACACTTCCTCTCTTGTTTCTTCAAGTCCATAACTGAGCAGAAAATGAATTTTAGAGAGTTAGTTTTCTAACAGAATCATGTACTTTGCAATAAGTTAACAGACTGGATTGGCTTTGTGAAGCACTCAGACACTGGAACCAACTCCTGGAACCAGCTCCTGGAAAAAAGCAGGACTGGGCTGAAGAATGGGGGTTAATACACAAGAAATGGGAGGAGAGGACAGGGAGCTGGACCATCTCAGCAGCACCAAGACATTAGGTTTGTCTCAGCTGTATGGGTGACTCACAGCCCCATTCAAACAAGGCTGGCTCTACAGGAGTAGCCCCAAGGTGGCTAAGATAACTCCATAGTGAAGATACACCTTAAATGCATCCTTATAAAACACATTGTCTTCTAAAACTGGGCTATGAAAGAAGTTTCTGCCTCACCCAGAAATTTCTGGCTCCTCATTCCTCCTCTAATACCTGCCCCTGCCCTTTATAATGCTACTATAATTGTAGGTGTAGGTTCACCTATGGACACTGAAATGACCATGGGCAGGTACAGGTGCAGGGCAATGGAAAGAGAAGAGCATTTTGTTCTGAAGCATTTTGGCGACCCAGTCAGCTGCACAGCGCACAAGACCACCTTGCTGAGGGCACTGAGCCCAGGCTGGGAGCAATGGTGAAGAGGCCTTCAATTTGATTCATCTGTTCAGTGAGCAGCTTGTGTGGGACCTCTTACTAAGAGTAGTGCAGAGAGTCCAAGCAAAAGCAGGAACAGAGAACAGAAGAGGAAAACTGACTTAATCCAGCTGCCTTTCTTTGACAGCCTAGGACACTAAATGAAAAAAAAAGTTTCTTTTCTTTCTTTTGAGGAAGTAGTCTGTTGGCTTAGTGTGCTGACACAGCAGTGAGTCACAGACCCTGATGTCAGGGGACAGACTCAGTACCTTGAAGTGAGATGAGAAAGGAAAGCAGCAGCACCATGGCAGGCTTAGGCTGCTGTGCCTGTGTATGTTTGCTCCTTTCATTAAATCCCAAATTCTGTTAAATATGCACTCATTGGCCAGTGATACACAGTATAAAAGTGGAAGGGAACGTACAGCGTAGCACAGATGTCCTTGCTTTACAACTCTCTTTGCAAAACCAGACCTGGAAAAACCTGACCTGCTGACACCCTCAGGAGCTGCAGAATGTCTAGGCTGCTGAACATGAAAGACTGCAGTGAGTACTGAGAGCTCATCAGCACGTGAAGCTGCTGGAAACTCTTACAGTCTGAGACTTTGTCCAGTGCCCAAACTCGAGAGTGTTTCTCCCCACAGACAGAAACACTGATAAATACATTAGACAGGTAGATCAATCAATGCATATTTGATGACACATTACATCAGCAAAAAAGAAAAAATTTAAATCCCTCAAAATGCAGGCCACTTACAAAATAAAATAAAATTAAATAAAAAAAGTAGTAAACTCTGCTCATATGTCCAGTTTACAAGCCTGCTGTGTGGTTTGAAAACTTATACCTTCGGTCAGGACTTATTACAGGGTATAATTTGCTAGGCAGTTCTTTCAACAGTAGTGTTGCCTTTAGTAGTTTCCCTCCCAAATAGTTATTTTTAATCCAGACCAGTCTGCTACAGCTTGGCTCATCCCACAGCTACAAAACAGCAGTACAAACACATCTGAAGGCTGAGGAGGGCACTTGCTTTAGTCTTAGTGCAGCTAGAAGAAAATATGATAAAAAATGTGAATGTTCCCTATCTGTTTCAATAGAAAATAAAATGCTTTAGTTTAAATACCTTCTGCAGTGGAGCAAGTTAAACCATTTAACCTAAATAATGCCATGACAAAATAAACCACAAGGGCAGTGACTGCTAATTTTCCTGTGTTCCGACCTTCACAGGCATATGTGAGCCCATCCATTCAGAATACTTTTCATTAGTGCAGCCACTGCATACATCTGTTTACATCAATTTAAATTTGTCTTTGCTCTTAAACTTAATTTGGTCCATAAACAACAAATATCACATGACTATAAGACAAGTTCCCAAATTTGGTACCTAGAAGCATTTTTTTTTTTTTTAAAGTGGCATAACATGTCATGTGTACGACAGACCACATCATTGCAAAAAATAAAGACTATAACCCCAACACGCTGAATATGAAACCACGAGCATTTGGAAATCTAGTATATAGCTGTAGTTAGTCAATAAGGCTCCAGAGTCCCACAAACCATTAACCACATAATGGGCAGGGATCAGGGAGAGCTTTCTTCTACACTGCCCAGTCTATGGACTACTGGATTCTAGAAAGTAGTTAATTTTTCTGTGGAAAATCCACAGTGTATCTTGTACAAGACCCTCAGAGACCATTTGTGTTCCATTTCAAAGACCACTTACTACTTCCGCTTTACCTCCTAACACTATTTACTTCCTTGAATCCACGGGAACTCGAGGACATTTTGAGGGGATTTGAACTGATTTCAGTTTTCTTTCTCTCAGGAGATGGTGTGGGTATTGCTTTCTTCCTCTGTAGTAGAGGTTGACACTGACCGCAAATCTCTTACTTGAAATCAAATGCTTACTGTTAGAGCATAATTTAATAGTGCAACAATCCAGTTGACACTTTTCTGCTGCACCCTCCACATTAAGCCAATGGACACTTTCTCAGGACTATGGTCCTGAATTTCACCAATGGTGAAATTTGTTAAGGTGTTCTGGTAAAGAGTAGGTGTATTTTTAGAGGTCAGCTTTCAATTTCATGACAAAAAAGCCCACTGGTATTAGAAAAAAATCCTATTCGGAGTCAAAACAATAAAAAATGGAAATAAAGTAAAGCATTTTTTACATGTGGGTTTTACCCCACATGTTCTCAGTAATGTGAAATATAAAACATAGTTTTTAGGTGACATCACTTAAATATCAGACTTCAAATATACCAGCACTGGCTTATTGAAATTCCAATGAATAGAGAAGAAACTAGGACTCCAGTCTACCAAAACTTTATGGCACAGGGGGTACTTGTGACTTCCTACTTTGCTCATCCCCAGTCCTGACCAGCCCATTGTTAGGGAAAATTTAAAAAACCAGTATCTCATTGATAATTAATACACTATCCTAGCAGCTCAGAATACTTGAGATATTTAATTTCTCAACTCAGAAAGAGAGCATGAAATCACCCCACACAGAAGGAACACCAGAGTTTAAACAAAATACTTACTCTGTGCCACTTTCAACCATTTGCGTTAGGAGGGAAATGCCATCCAGGTTTATAAATTCTTGGGCAAATGTAACATCCCGTGAGTAGTTGGCTAAGTCCTTCAGTGCTTCTAACTTTGCATCCATACTAGAAGACTGGATCCTCTCATGGAGCTGTTGTGCATTTTGAGCCTAAGAGAGAAACAAAACAGACAAAACAAAACCAACAAAACAGCTTTCGTTAAAACGAAAACCATGAATAAAATGTCAGTGTAAGCCAGAATAATGGCCATGTTTAATATTAATGATATTTAACACTTCTAAGCTCAGAAAAGATTAAGTAGCTCAAATACAAATTACTTTTGTAAAAGTATATTACTCATATATTACTCCATTACTACCTATAATTATCTGGACTCTTGCAGAATCATTAGCTGAGCAATGGATAGATGTCCTATTGTCTCAGGAAAAACGTAAGCATTACAACAGACAGCCTTTGGCTTGAACAGCTTATGCGTCACATCAATAAAAGTAGAACTGAAAATAAAACAAACTGCATCAGACAATCTCAGTAAAATAATAGTGGCACTTCTTTTCCTGTCAACTCTTACTCAGGTTACACACTTCTCAACACCTTCAGCAACAAAGACCACATACTGCCCTAACCATGTTCCATCAATAGAGACCAACTTCAGATCTTCTGCTCCTTCCTCCCCCTCTTCTTTTGTTCACAGTCAGTGCAAACACTCACATACCCTCCTAACAAGGAGTGTAGGAATAATTACTTCCCACATAATACTATGATATTATCTGTCATACATCTTTTTGCATGTTCAATATCCTTGTGTTATGCTATTCTGCCCATTAATGTTTCAAATAGAGGATGAGATAGTGAAATTCAAAATAGACACTGATGATAAAAAGCTAAAGAAATACTTAAATAATGCATATTAAATTGCTTCTCTCTTTAGCCGTACAAATACTTTAAAATACATCTCACGTTTTCAGTTTGATGCTTTCACTTACCTGAACAGAATACCCAAAAGCTTCAGTTAATAGCTAGCTAGGTGATACTTTTTTTAGAAAAATAATCCTCCTCCTTACATATAGAGATATTTGCAAAATTCTGTTTCCTAAAATTCATTTCTTACGTGCACCCAAGGAAAGGTGAATGAGAGGCTATGTGTCATTAGGAAAACAAATTAAATGTAAATTCTGCTGAGTTATTTTCTCTGAGATGATGCTTATTCTTTCTCAGCTGGAGAAGACATAGAGAAGAAAAGGCTGTGCTGGCAGACAATTCCTTTTCTGTTCAAGTAATGAATGTATTCTTCACAGAGATGGTCATCTCTGAAGATCAAGATTCTGAGAAAGCAGTCACTTTTAGTGCAAGTGAACATTTAAACGAGGAGCCCAGAAAATAACCAGCACTGTGTTGTTACAGATACAGCTGCCTAGCTACATCACTTCGATTGCTTCAAAAACATGAATAAATTAAGTGTCCCAATGTCCTCCAATATCAGCAAGGTTTATTACTTCTTGTTTTTAGAAAGAAGAACGAATGCATAGTCTCCAGTCAGTATTTGGCCAGAACACACGTGGTAAGGAGCATGTATGGGGGAGAAACGCCTTCTAGTTAGTACGACTGTGGTTAACATCTTCAGTTAAGACAGAATTGAAAAGAAATGAAAAATCTTTAGTCCTGAGCTTTTTTATGCCATAAGTATAGGGTGATGCAGCCATAGCAGTTACATTACCTATAAAAAGGCAGAATCCAAAATCCAAAAGGTCTTTCTGCCACTAAGTTACCTACTCTATTAATGGATTTTAGTTGTAATGGGGAAAAAATGGCTTACACAGTCTCTCTGGAATGGCAAGGTCTATCCAAATGGAAACTGAAAGAATATTCTCTGAAGCTTAAGCAGGTGATAAGGTAAATCATTTGCTGAAGCCCATGGAAGAGGTAAAAATAGATACCTCTTACTTTCTGCTTCCAGGATAACCACAGAATACTTCCCCCAGCCCTTTCCCTTCATCAGAGGGGTGAAGAAAGCTTTGCTAAAGTACTCTTCTATAATCAGCTACAAAAATTCACCACTATTATTACCTGAACCAGAAGTTCAACAGCCAGCTCCTACCTTACCAAACTACCTCCTTCATGGAGCCATTTCTGACTCTGGACTCCTCACTTTTAACATCCCAGAAAGACTCAGAGATGCAAAGCATTCTCAAAATATTACTGTTTCTCTGAATACATGCAATGTATGAATTCCTGCCCAGCTCAGAAAAGAAACACTCTGGAAAACTTCAATACTGCCATGGCAGCTTCATTCCCCTAACTTTGGAAATGATTACTCAAAGTTAACCTTAAGCCTATTAAATCTGTGCACATGGCCTGCCTGCCATAGTTCTTGAAAGTTACCACTCCCACTGTCTGCCTACTGAAAGAAGTTCTACTGAACTGGAAGTTCTTCCAACTTTCCATGGGAATCCAGTCCTCTAAAAGCTCCTGGATTAAGTGTAAATGAAACAAATGGGAAAGGTGAACAAAACAACTAGTTCAGGGTGACTGAGCAGCTCTCCTGAGCTGCTCAACCAATAAGCCTGAGTGGGGAAACCTTGGGCAGCAGAGCTGAGGCCAAACAGGTGGGGACTGTAATTGTCTGTGGAGCACAATAGCAAGCAAGAAAACTATGTGAGTAGAGCCAGGAGAACATCCTCCTCCAAACCCCTTCACAACACACTGTGCTGTGTAAACAATGCTTTGTATTCATACATATTGACAACAAATTATTTATGGTCAGGTTCACCTTTCCTCTTGAGGACAGAGTCCCGCCCCCAGCAGAAAACACCTGGGGGTGGTGAACTGCTGCTGTCAGCCAGACTTCCATTACACATGTATCCATACCAAGCATGGAAAGAGCTAACCCTCCCTCTCACCAAACCCGAGAACACCAGGACAGGGACATACATTAGCAGCTCACCTACACTGCACAACAGCAGCATGAGCAGGACCAGCCTATCAACTGAGATATGTTAATCCTCTTTCCTCTGCAGTCAGTGAGAGCTTTGAAAGTCACCAGACTAAAACCAAAATATTATCTTAGATCAGAGACAGTTTGGAACCCTCTACAGAGCACAAAAATCTGTGCTACAAAAGTGGTTCAGCCATGTTTTAAGCACATAAAAGACTGCTTACTAACATCATCGGCTTTACCTGACTATGCCAATGTTCCATCAGTAAAGTTTATACACAGTTGCAGTTTTTTTACATGAAACAAGTTTTGCACTGGATCAAATAAGCCTTGCTCCTTCTACTCTCAGAAGAGGAACAGACAAATGACAGAAGAGATCTTGATTAAAGAGGTAAACATATATTTGTCTCAGCAAGAGTGCTGGCACACGTCTCACTGGAAACATGGACAGAAGTCATATTGTCTGTTGTCATCCCCAAGTGCCTGATGGGTGAAAATATTGCCTTGGTTAACACCATGCAGTTCTCACAAGCCTTCTAATTCTTGTTGCCATAGCACTCATATATGCTTATGCAATGTACAGCTCACTTATGAGCACATTAAAAAATGAAACCCAGATGAAATATGCTCTGAGTACTTACCAGGGAGCTATTTTAATGATTTACAAGCCATCAGTGGATGGACAGAGAGCATAGCTCATTAAAGCAATAGCAGAGTTGGCTGCCATGTCTGCATTCCTACTGAAATATCATTCAGGTAAGAATAAATATAAATATATAAACCTTTGCAACTGAGAGTCATTAGAAGGAATTAACAGAAATATGGCTGCCCAAGTAAATGAAAGGCAGAATTAACTGCTCTCCTCGGAAGGAAGGAAGGAAGGAAGGAAGGAAGGAAGGAAGGAAGGAAGGAAGGAAGGAAGGAAGGAAGATGGGAAGCTTGTAAAACGTGTGCTGTTGAAGTCCCAGCATTTCAAAAGGCTGTCAAGTGGCATAAGCCGCATGTCTAGTCTTAAATGACTTGCTCCAAGGACATCCAGAAAGGTCACCCTTAGGGAGTAGCAGTGCTTAAAAGGAGCAGCTTGATGAGATTGTCAGCTTAAAGAGAAAACTAACAACCTAAATCCAGGATGTGACTTTCTTAGAGACTCAAATAGCCATTTGGAGGTTAAGAATCCCAAGATCGTCCTAACAAGGGATTCTGCTGATCAAATTATCATTTCTTTGCCACTATGTTGTTCAAAATTTGAAAGCAACTTATTAACCAGACATATGCAGGGCTTCTGTACAGAATACAAAATACAGCGAGTAAGGACAAGAGAGAGGGCATAGATACAAATGAAAATATCCACTATCAAACTTGAATGTGCTATGGAAGAAAGTTGGACCATTGATTTAAATTGCTGTATGTAATCAGTTGTCTTCTTTATCCTTTGCAAAGAGCAAATAAAGTAAGAGTATTGGGATCTTCCTTGTAGATTTAGTCACATTAGTCAACATACAACTAGAAAAAGGGCATACAGACCCTCAGTAACTACCAAATACAGATTTGTCCTTACCAAACAGGTGCATTTCTGTGGTTTAATTTCAATCATTCAATGTTGAAACACCATGGTGGCTTAAACTGCTGTCTTTTCCTGGATTTTTATTTCACCTACAACTGCATATATGCCAGAGAGCAATGAGGGAGTGGATACATGACATCATCATAAACATACAGATTCAGCAGACCCACCAAGGCTGACTAGCATCTGATGCCAGATAAGCAATGAGATTCTATTTTAATTAGTACATTAATGGTTAACATTTTTTACATGAACACTGAAGCACAGTTTCTACATCTAAAGCCCTGTACAGATGTGATACATGGAGAAGTCCTACAGAATGAATACAGGCAATTAAGGAGGCAGTAAGAGGGAAATGGTTACCTCTAGAGTCTTTCACTCAACCAATGACAAAAGCATTACAGATGCATAGCCACATGTATTACATAATAAGTAAGTTTAATAATAATATAATAATAAAATAAGTTTATGCAATCAGTAGCCACTTCTCGATGCTTTATATGCCTTTTTTTCTTCTAGCTGCATTTGAAACAATCTCTTCCACTTACTATTCAAAATATGCCTTTCGAAACCTGAACATATCAGATTAAAACTTTATCTAGAAAAAGACAAACCCCAACTGCACTTCTCAAATCTACTATGAGCAGATAAATGTAGAAGTGGCTAATTGACCCCCATGGTCAGTGCTTCTGGTATCAATTAGCAACTAATTCTCCATTACATGATAAACATAATCACAATCACAGGCTAGAACTGCAAAAAGTTATGCATTTACAGAACTTCAAATATATGTTCAAGCAATTGTAGATTAAATATTATAAACTAGATCCTCAAACTTTTGCTTAGAGGATTCAGATGTATAAGCAGAAATAGGTTAAAAAAACTCTTTACACTTCCTTATCTGTTTAGATCACATGTAAATAAAAAAAAAGATGTTCCTCATATCTGTAGAAGCGTTCAGAGAAAATATTATGATGACTCGTATTAAAAACCTTTATTTACATGATCACTCATGCTACAAATCCTAATACATCTGCCTACAAACTTACAGGTTTGAGAACTCAACTGGGGATTAAAAAAATAAACATGTGACAAAAGCAAATGATCAGCCCCCATAAATACCACATCAGAAAAACCCCTTTACCTCAGGGTTTAAGGTGTATAGTTCAGGAGCAAGGCTCTTTTTGTTAGTGCCCAAGAAGCCACTTTTAATAAACAGTAAGTGCTCAAATAATTAGTTATGTTTGAAAACCATTAAATTTAAAAAACAATGCCAGTTCCTTCAATTTAATTTTCCCAGTATTTTAGCACCTTTTTAAAATGATTAATCATTTGAAGGAGGATTTGCAGGATCTGATTGAAGGAATCCTGCAGTTGCACACGCTAAAAGGTTGGACTTTGCTTGCTGCATTGCAGGACACAAAAGTCCTTTCAGATCAGCCTTACACTTGGGAGAAATTACAGCTCATTTATACACCTACCCACCATGCACTGGAATATGGTTATCACAAAAGAGACAATAGCAATACAGCATTTCAACTGTCACATATGTTCAAATACAAAGAAATGTTGCATAAGAAACTTTTCATGAGTCCCTTCAGAAATGCAAATGGACAAAGGGGGAAAACAGGTCACAGAAAACTGCAAAAACACACAATAGCCCAAAGAATTATGGTAAGAAAGATGATAGGAGAGGTTAAAATAAATAAGAAAGATGATATAGGAACAAAGATAATATGAGAGAAATTCAATCTGCACTCAAGTTACCTAGGAAACAGAGTGTCTGTGTGGTGAGTGGTTTATAGACGAAAAAAAATAGCATTGTTTAGAAAAAAACAGTCTTTCAGAGAATCTCACAAACTTAGCAAACAGGCCTACGGAAACAAAGAAGCAGTTCACATTCCCACCAGGCCTAACGACTGGCGTTTGCAAACTTTTAACTCAAAGAAATTTAAAATAGGCACATTGTAAATCTCTCAAGGCAAGCATTTATAATGGATTTAGCAGCACACCATAACTGCAGTTCTGCCCTTGCAGTATTAACAATGGTTTTCAGATAAAGGTCCTGTGTAGGCACACAAAATAATCTAAATTCGAGATTAGAAAACAGAAAGTATTTAGCATTTATGTTCATGGAGCTAGATTTCAAATCCTCATTTAAAAAAAGTCAACCCAAAAATGCTGGTTTACTATTTCTAGATAAAACTACCTTTCTTTTCTCTCTCTTTTTAATCTTTAACAGTACCTACTCTGGGTGCATGAGCAATAAATAATTGGAGGCTAATGACAACAAAACTCAAAAAGATTGCATTTCATCCTTCTCACCTAATTTTCTATGACTCAGGCCATGCAAATGTAAAGGGTGCAGCCAGACTACTGGCTGTCAAGGTAATAAGCTGCATAAAAATTAAGGACTAAAAAAGCATTTTAAGTTCATGCAGCCTTCAGAACTGGTCAACACAACTCCTCTCAATTCTTCAAGGAAAAAGGTTTCCTCAAAAAGCCTGTGAAGTTCAGGACAGGTTTTTTTTTTTTCTCCCACAACAGCCAGGAAGTAGGCAGCTCAGGCCTCTGAAACTACAGGGACACATCCCAGAAACAGCATAATCCATATGTGGCTTCTCTTCATTTCTCTCAATCTTTCTCTCCTTTCCTAATTCCTCCACCTTTTCATAAAGCTTTTTTTTTTTTTTTTTTTTTTTTTTTTTTTTTTTTTGAGTATGATTTTGGTTTTTTGGGGGAAGAAGAAAGATAGTTTCACCTTTATCCTGTTGTAGGATAGAAAAAACAGAGGGGGTGGGGGGGAATTCAGAATCTTAATGTTTTCACATGATGAGAAAAACATTTCTCACCCAGCACTAACAGCTAGGAAAAGCATCCTTCCCATTTTGTAGAAGTGTATCATGCAGCCTGTTCTTCACATTATCTCTTCCAACTACTGTTGCTTTCATACAGAATTTCAGAGGGAATATGGAAACAGATTGCCTGTTAGCTTTTCAGGGTAAACTACAAGCATTGTGTGGGTCAGCAGTTTAAGAACCACAGCTTGGAGGCCTGAAATCTATCTATTTCAGGTACTGCTATGATGACCACTTCAACAATACCTTAAAAAGCAAAGAGACTATTGTAGGGTGGGGACATGCAAAACTTCATTTTATATCTATTTAAAGAATACAAATACTTGCTAATCTGACAAAAAACAATCCATTCCTTCAAAACCTCCTTCCAAGATACCTCTCTGATTCTGGAAAAAGTTAACAAAAAATTTTAAAACATCGCGAAGTGTGAAAATAAGCATACTTATTTTTCAGGCATAAATATCACTGCTGGAGAATAGAGAGGAGACCAGCCTTCTATCTTAAAACAGGACAGCTGAGTCACTCATAACTGCAAGCCAGTGCCAGAGTGGTCCATAATTGGTTAGGTAACAGGTAATATCTCAATTCCTAAGGACTCCTGTCTTGGTTAACTGACCCTAAAGCAAACCCCCAAAGAAACAGGACAAGCAGATGATAGTCCTATGCAAAGCTTCACCTTCCCGACTGTTGGGAGTAGCAGAAAGTGTTACACACCCAAGATTTGTCTTTTGTGTTTGTAGGTCACATTTCCAATTGCACAAGTGATCATGAAGCCAGCCAGCCAGCCATCTCCACAGATCAGTCACAGCACAGCCTCTCTTCAGTGAGGCTGCATGGTGCAACTGGTTGTGGATTTTGAGATGGGAGGATTCTATGGGTTGTCTTATGTGGTTATTCCACGTTGTGGTTGCACGAAAGAATGATGCAGTGCATTTGGACTATGTTGGTTCTTGATGAACCACAGATGTTGTTTTGATTTCAAGAGATCCCAAGTCTGGGCAGTACTGGAGTGGGTATTTGTTCTTAAGAAGTCCCAAAGGTTAGAAGGAGCTGGTGCTGGGGCTGTCTGTTTCTGAGGAATTTCCATCAGATGGGGTTGACTCCACCAGGAAGTAGTTTTCCCATGGACAGGGCTGTTTTGGTGATATATGCCAAGAGACTCTGGAGTGACAAAGACACTGTCAGAGCCATGGTCTTAAACTGCTGCTTTTTTTTTTTTTTTTTTTTTTTTATGTCTATAAAGCTTCATATATAGTGACCACTGAAAAAGATGATGAAGAGTAATGGAAACCACTTGTCTTTGCCCAGCTGGCTGCTGAGAAGTGCTTTCTGTTGAGAAGCTGGGTGGCAGAGTTTGGCCATAAGAATGCTTTGAATCTGCAGAAGCTAGAACACCACCACGAAGAGGTAAACCATTTTAATGGCACACTAACTACATTTGTCAGAGAGGAAATGGGATTGCTGCTGCCTTAGACATATATCTCCCAGGACTAATAGTGGCTTTCAGCATGTGGCAGCAGTACTGCTCAACTCAGCAGGAAAACAGGCCATTACAGGGCAACCAGCAACTCTGCCGTGCTTTTCAGGAGCTGGCAATGAGATGGTGTGGGAGGAAAAAACCCCAACAACAAAGAAACCCCAGAAAAATCTCAACATTACAGTTGCTACTCAATCAACACAAACCCAGAGATCAGGAAAGCTCTGACCTGAGCCACCCAGCAGAGCTCTCCATGATTCAAATCCCTGACTTTCCACCTGGCTTTGAGCTCTGAGGCAGAAAAAGAGCAACTTGAGTGAGGCTGCAATATCAGCAGGGAAGCAGGGGTGGTTTGGATGCGAAAGGTGTTCCTGGTGGAAGTGAGACACAAAAAACCCACCCAGTTGTGCCAACAGTATCACCAAATGTCACTTAGAGTTATTACCCCTGCCTCCATAACTCATAACCTTTGCTCCTGGAGGATTGTGGGATACATTGTGGATAAAGCTTGAAAGTACACATATTAGTTCACAGCAATTTACTAATTGAATCTTCACTTTGAAGGAAGAGAAGAACAGAACAGTGACTCACTGGAGATGTTGTTAATCGAAGGATGGTTCCATTTTTTATTTCATTACGATTCTGAAAGAGAAAAATCCAAAGGTTTTACTTAAGACTTGCTCACATAAGAAGATGAAGCATGCATTGAGCAGAATGTCATGCTAAACCTGCAACAGTGCTTTCCCCGTCTGCATGCAAAACTTCCCTCTTTCAGATGTAAGCTAGCATCTATTTTCCTCACTGAGGCATGTAACATTAGCTTCAACAAATCGGTTGAATTCACAAGACATTTAACCAACCTGAACTCTTTCAAGAATGACTTAATGTTTTTCAAAATTTAGCTTCCACTGGCAACTTCTAAATATTTTTTTGAAATATGCTGTCCATGGCGTCTGGCTCTGGCATTGTACATACTTGAGGAGTTCGTAAGTTTGCTGAAACCTGTCATTAAGCATCTGCAGGATTTAGAATTCATCCCACTGGCTCTTTATTTTCTATAACAAGAACATGCTGACTTAAACCACTGGAACCTACCCACTGAGCTCTGCCACCACGACTTTGCATTCTCCCTCCAAGTAAAAAAAAGCATTGCTGTTAGCAGTGTAAAGTTCAAACATGGCATAAGTCCTTCTCTTTGCCTGGCTGTCAGAAAGAGAGGGCATTAAACATTTTCTTTTGGTTAAGCTCACATTGCCACGGCGTAAGCTGTGGTGTACACTTACAGCATCCTTACGACTTTGTGGTCAAAGCCCACGTGCACGGCCTCCCCCTGTGGTGTGTGTAGGGGAGCCTCCCCTTTTTCAACAACTACCTCCTGTTCACCACAGGGTAGGAGAATAGGTACCTACAGCAGTGAACATACTGACAGGTACTGACAGTGTGGAGCACAATGCCAGTCATGGTTCAGTAGCTTGCTCATGGGCTGACACCCTAATCTGTCAAAGGAATTGGAGGAATCCCTAACAGTTTGAGAGAGAAGAGCTAATTTTGTACTGAAGACCACGTTGCAGGCTTTCTGCAGACTGGTGTTTAGCCAAGAAAAAATATGAAGGTGTATTTCTCCTCAGACAGTTTTTCCCAAATTTATTTCATCCTTCTTGTTCCCATTATGATACATCTCAAATCCAAAATGCTAAAAAACAGATAAATCTTGCCTGAAACCAGGTCAAGTAGCCCCAAAATAAAACTCCAGTACATTGTCTCATTCTTGATATCCAAGTCATCTGTGGGATTGGTTCTAGCTACCTCCAAGATCCTTAAAGATCACTTTCCACCCACAAAGACTTCTTCACTCTAACTGAAATAATTGAAGTGCCAGACAACACAGGGGGTACAAGAGAGAAGCTTTCTCACAGCATCTTTGCCTACATATGTAGCAACTCTCCTCAGCCCTCAGCTGTCTCCTCCTGCCAGAACAGTCTCAGGGAGGCCAGCCAGGCTATACTCAAAAGAGGGGCAAAGAAGGGTGAGCAGCTAAGTAGTGGGTGACTTCCCACAGCACTGTCAAAGTGCCAGATTTTCTCCACTTGCAGTGAAACAGCACCAGACCCAGCTACATTTCATCATGTCTAAGGAATCTGTGTGAAGTGGCCATAGTGCATTTGTGTGGTTGAATCTCAATCAGTGCTGAAACAAACTCACTTCACAAACAGTTGTGGTCGCTTAAACTCTTACCACCTCCTGGATTTGTGGAGCTGAATAAAAGTAATTGCTTTGGGACAGACAATTAGCATAGGCTAAATCTACCTCCATCAGCAGCTTAGACTAAGCTACTGCACCTCAGCTGCATTAGGCCAGAGCGGGTACATGTACACATGCACAAGGTTCCATCAGCTTTGGTTGGCAGGCAGCAAATTCCAGCATGCAACAATATGAAAACCAGGGAATCAACAAGATTTAAACAACTTGAACTATATTAATCACATTCAGAATTTAAAGTTCACTGACATCTTTATAAAAACATTGGAGTTTAGAAGAAGACTGTTCCTAAACATAAATAAGGGCACACATAGAGGCTTATTTTTTTAAGCAGCAAAACTTTAGGCCTAAAGTTTCTCATGTTTCCTGCTGCAATTAACATGAACAAATGAGTACAAACAAGTTTGTGGTTTGTTTGTGACAAGTTACTTCATCTAGGCCACAATAAGTATCTCTGCAAACACTCCTAGTCCACTGCAAACAAGAGGTACTGAGCATAGCATGAGAAGGTTATATGGTGATCTCCAGAGGCTTGAGGAGGAACAGAGGAAACACAGAGGAACACGAAGAGTACATAAAAGCATCACTGAACTCCATTTTCTTTGGAGTCTTTCTGTTTAATCATCAAGATGAATCTAAAACACCAAAGCTTTCAGACTCAAAAGTGTAATGCTTGTCAGAACCCACAACACACAAGCCCATGGACCTTTCATCATGTCCAGCTCAGCACAAGGTGTGTATGTCTGTCCTATACTTTAAATTCAATCATTGTATCACAACAGAGAGAGAGAGAGAGCTCATCTTCAACTCCTGGTTTAGAATAAGGCTTAAGGAAAACTGCTCACACCTTATCTCTGAAAGTATTCAAAGCATAAAGTCTCTAGCACAGCAAGCTAGCCAAAATTTGAAAAACGTTAGCAGTTACACAATAAAAAAAATCACTTTTGCTTATCCATTCTAAATATTGGCTTAATCACATACCAGGAAACAGCATGTAAGAGTCCAATTAAGCCAAGAGGCTTTCCTACATTAACTGTGTGATGCAGTAGTCAGCATGCCAGTTAATTTTAATTGTAACATTTACACACAGTTAATCCGCTTAGTATTAGGGATAGCATCCTGTGGATTTCTTTTCCAGGATAACAGAACATCATTACAGCAGCCCAGCTTTGGCAGACATAAGCATCACTCCTACTCAAGACAGAACTCATTCCCACCTATGGTAGAAAAATAATTAAAAAAAAAAAAAGACAAGAACAGGACAAAAAAAAAAAAATTAAAATCCCTCTTCCAAGATATTCCCAACCCGTTTGTCAAGTGTACATGAGGTTGGTAGGTTCGTGGTGTTGATCTGTGTTAGAAAAGCTTAATCTTGAGCAGGGAAGGAACCAGTGAAATGGTACCATCCAAAATGTCCCTAAAATCTCTATAACAGGAAAATAGATCTGTTATAAATGTTATCTAGGACAAAGACAGCAGTTATATCAAGGATACAAATGAGCCCCATCTGAAATATTTTATCTAGCAAGATATGATATATCACAAGATGATTTCTGTCTAATTGAGTAGGTAATATTTCCAAGATGTGTTTTCAATCAGACTAAATACTTTCATGAAGACACACAAAGAGCAGAACACAGCAGGAAGTAGAGGATACCTGGAAAGTTCATCTTGCATTCAGATTTTAGGACCCTCTGCCTTCTAACTTCACCAGCTGGAGCAATGTGAACCTACATGACTATAAATGCTTCAGAAGGCAGGAGAAGCAAGGAAGGAGAGGCAGTGGGGTAGCCCTGTATGTCAGAGAGTTTTCCTTTCTCATAGAAGTAAGGAAGAACTGCTAGCCTGGAATTCTGGAGGGGAGATTTGTGCCTGTTTAGGAGCCGGGTTGACAGAACCCATTGGGAGGCAGTCCTGAGCGGCAAAGGAGTCCAGGAAGGCTGCATATCCTGCATGAAGGAAATCTTGAAAGCTCAGCAGCAGGCCAATGCTAGACAAGCAGTGGGAAAGACCAGCCTGGCTGAGCACAAACCTTTGGTTGGAACTCAGGAAAAAGAGGAGATATTATGACCTTTGGAAAAAGGGGCAGCACACTCAGGAGGGCCACAGGAGTGTTGTGAGGTTATGCAGGGAGAAAATTAGAAGGGCCAAAGCTCAGCCAGAAGTTAATCTGGCTACTGCTGGAAAACGTAATAAAACATCTTTCTATAAACATATTAGGAACAAAAGGAAGGCTAGGGAGAATATCCATCAGATGAGATTAGCTTGGTAAGAAAGCGCAAGGAGCTAAGAACAGCAACACTGGGAGTTCAATGCCCATATGGGCCATTCATGTAAGAGTTGGACTTGATGATACTTGTGGATCCCTTCCAACAGAGAATATCCTGTGATCTGTGATCTGGATGTGAGGGAACACGTAAGTCACAAAGGATGAGGAAGAGGCTGAGGTACTTAATTCCCTTCTTTCCTCAGTCTTTAATGGCAACACCAGTTGTTCTCGGGGTACCCAGTCCCCTGCACTGGAAGACAGAGACGAGGAGAGGATTGCAATCCCCATTATCCAAGGGGAAATGCTACACCATTTAGACACACTGTCTATGGGGCTGGATGGAAATTACCCAAGGACACTGAGGAAGCTGGTGGCAGTACTCACCAAGCCACTTTCAAGCACTGATCAACAGTCCTGGCTAACTGGGGAAGTCCCAGCTGACTGGAGATTAGCAGATGTGATGCCCATCTACAAGAGGGGCTAGAAGGAGGATGTGGGCACCTCCAGGCCTGTCAGTCTGACCTCAGTGCCAGGGAAAGTCATAGAACAGATCACCTTGAGTGACATCATGAGGCACATACAGGACTACCAGATGATTAGGCCCAGCCAGAAGGGGTTTATGAAAGGCACGTCCTGCTTGACTAACCTGGTCTCCTATGACAAAGTGGCCTGATCAGTGGATGAGGGAAAGGCTGCGGATGTTGTTCACCTGGACTTTAGTAAAGCCTTTGACACTGTCTCCCACAGCATTCTCCTGGAGAAACTGGCTGCTCATGGCTTGGACAGGTGCATTGCTTGCTGGGTAAAAAACTGGCTTGATTGCCAATCCCAAAAGGTGATGATGAGTGGAGGTACATTCAGCTGGTTACATCTAGCAGCTGGTCATCACTGGTGTTCCCCAGGGCTCAGAAAGGTGGAGGTCAGTCTCTTTTAAGTAACAATCAATAGGATAAGAGGAAATGGCATCAGGTTGCACCAGGGGTGTTTTAGATTGGATAGTAGGAAAAAATTCTTGACAGAAAGTTTTGCCAAGCACTGGAACAGGCTGCCCAGGGAAGTGGTTGAGTCACTATCCTTGGAAGCATTTAAAAGATGTGGCACTTGGGAGCACAATTTATTGGTGGACTTGGCAGTGCTGGGTTAGTGGTTGGACTTGATTATCTTAGAAGGTCTTTTCCAACATAAACAAGTCTATGCTTCTATGACTATCTGCCACCAGATTCTGTTTAGTCTCAAAGCACTGCTTTTCTGTGCCATAGACTACTTTGCCCAAAACACATGCAGGGGACTTGCAGAGATTCACGTCTAGAAAGCAGGCCTCAAGCATTAGCAGAGTCCACCAAACCATGCAGAGGGATGAAGGTAAACAAATTCACTTTAAAAAAACCCTATAAAATAGTGAAGCTATTTATTCAGAGATTTGCTGCAGTGACATTGGAAAATTTATCAGGTAAAATAGTTTATTTTGCCACACATTTGCCTTATTATTTTAATGATCTCTTATACTCAACATTCAGCTCACTTTAACTGCTTGGAATGGAATGTTTTCTTAACATATTTGAGGAAGACCTAGAAGCATTGGTTCCCATGGTTATAGCTCACTCAGCCTATTCTTTAACCTTGACCAAACAGCTTTCTTCATACTTCTCTAACCACCCTAGAGAATAACAGCCTAGAAATCTAAAATTCTTCTTGTGTTTATTACCTTTAGTAATTGATTCATTCCTATTTCCATACTGCTGTTATTTTGTTACACATTCCCCCAAATGGACACAACAACAGAAAATTAGAGCTGTGAAATACACTTTAAGTTAACGACTCCATTACATTTCCACAAGGATGAGTTGGTGCAAGTTGTAAATAAGGAAAAAATGACTCAAAATATTTGAGTTATAGAGTTCATGACTAAGTTATCCACTCAGGAAAGAGAAGCAAAGTCCTTGCTGGCAGATCTCCCTTAAAGCACTGATTCAATATGCTACAGGATCCCGTAAACACTGGGTGTCATCAGAGGTGGCACTGGGAATAAGACAGAGGGTGTCACTTTGCCACAGAACAGTAACTTCACGTACCCACATACAGGGCACTGAGGGCAGCTTTGATCTTCACATCTTAGGAAGGACACAGTAGTTTCTGAGAAAATGCAGAGAAAGGCAAGTGTCCAATGGGCTTCAGCAGTTGCCTCAAAGGCAGGGTCTCCTCAGTTTGGAGGGACAAAGGACACAAGAAAGAATGTAGTGGACAACCAGAATGCAGAACTGTTTTTATGAAACCCTGCAGTATAAGAACTTTGGGGTACTTGAAATCAGTAAGGGATCAATTTAAAGCAGATAAAGAATAGCCTTTTCATTCAGAAGGCAGTAAACTCTTCAAACTTGCTGTCAGGAGTTATATAAGCAGGCCATATCAGCAGGTTCAACAAGAGATGAAAGAGTGGCATGGCCTTTATGCAGGATATTAAAAAGACTAAGTGTAGAGGTAGCCTCCAACACCTGTAGTACAACAAATGGGAACACTGAGGAAGCATAAAGACTGAAAGCCATCATCAGATCAGTGCCCTGAACAGCATTTGCTACTGCTAGAGACTCTGAGAGACAGATTATGAGATGAGATTTCATTTGGCTGACTTGGTAGGGAATTTCTTAAATTTATTTTTAGTCACCAAAATACTTAATAAGATGTAAGCTAAGTTATACAGGTAATTACCAATATTGTACTCTTTGGCATGACAGAATTGTAATGTTTTAGAAGAAATACTGATGCAATTAATCTTGTGATAAAATTTCTTTTCTGGGAAGCTGTTGAAAAGAAGGGAAAATGTCTTCTGGTTTTTCATGTTATAATTTGATGATAACATTTTCCTGAAAAAATGAAGTAGTTTGTCTGAACTTTCTAAAAAGAGGACATTTTCTGCATGCTATTTGTCTGTCTCTATTCAAGGATTACAGTAGTAAATAAACCAAGTTAGACCAGTGGTGCAGTTTCAGGCTGTACCTTAGCCAGTGCAATTCTACAGCCCACAAGATGCACAGTTCTGCACATATCCCTCCAGTGTGTGGCTTCCCAACACTTCCCTTACATCAGATCTTCCAACAGGCAGCAGCACAGTCAACCACCTGACCTTACGAAAGATAACACTTCCTCTCCCCTTCATTCACAAAAAGGAGAATAAAAACTATTCCAGAGTCCAGAGTTTTCTTTTGGCAGATCTGTGACTTGAACAAGCTCACTGTCCAGCAGCAGTCACTAGGATGTTAGTGAAGCAAAAACAAGGAAGGAAGAAACAGAGTAGAAAAAGAAACTCAACTACCTTTTCCTCCAGCAACCCAAAGTAATACCAGCTTGACCGCCACTTAAACCACATCCTAAGAAAAAGACCAAACTTTGCATCATCTACCCATCTGCAAGTGAACTGATCTACAAGGATAACATTACCAGGCACTACTTGTTCTGCAGAGCAGCAGTAGTATTACACTTCAAGCAGATATCCTTCTGACACCTTAGAAGAAGTTACACACAAGTTATTTTTAACCTGGATCAGTTCCCCAATTCAAGCAACCACACAGACACACAGCACAGTTGTACCAGTAACACGGAAGAAGTGGGCCCATGACAAGCAGCCCTATCATCCTCTGATAAGTGAACGTAAGAGCTGCACCCTGAAAAATAAACATCAGGAAATGACTGACCCAGCTGTGCTCATACTATTATTAGTAAGATATCCCAAGTAAAATAATCCCAAGTAAGGATTATCAAATTGAAGTCAGCTCTTCAGCACAGGTCACCCACCACATTCGCTCATAGCACCCCTGAGGGGTCAGCACAGGAGCAGTGGCTGCTTAAGCAGATGCTTAAAGAACAGCTTAATACTGAAGCCAAGACTGTGGCTCACAGTCACTTTTGCCAAATCAAAGCATGGTTTGCTACCATAGAGTCTTGCTTTTCAACATCTTGCTCATTCCTACTATTGTTATATGTGGCATAAACAGTTGTATCAGTCAACAAGGGATCTAAACCAGATGAAACCATTTTGGGGTTTGGCTGGTTTGCACAGTAGAAGACAGGAATAAGCAGTATAGTATAGGCAGGAAAGCAGGCCAGCTCATTTTGCAAGCGCCACATTTGGAACCACAACACCGAGACTTGTTTAAGGGGAAGCCTGCAGGTGTTTGGGCTTCTCTAGGACATACATCCCACTCCTACACCCTTCCTGTGCCCCTCCTCTCACCCACAGAAGGACTATGGGTAAAACATCCCTTTTCCATTTTTCACTACATTTGGAGTCTGACAAATTTTGTTCTACGCCAGCTTAACCTAGTTCCAGAAACAACTGAGGGACAGCTCACAGCTCTTAAAAAAAGTTCCGTTCTTCTTCCTACCCTTCCTTTACTTCTTTCTTGTCTATAGGCTATTCCTGGACACGACTGAAGAGTCCTGCCTCATCCCTGCATCAGATCAAGCAGCCTTTTTCTTAAGCAAATTTAATGAGTTAAAGTGGAACAAAACGGCACAAAACAATTCCCCCCTTGCCACCACCTTCAAAAATTGTCAACAACAACAACAACAACAACAACAAACCAAAAACAAACAAACAAACAAACAAAAAAGTAGCAAGATCTCCTGGGGAAGAGGAGAAGAAATCAAAATGACCCTCTTTCAGCACTGACCTGTTATGTCTGTTCACTGCACTTTGGAAAACTACCCATTCAAACAGGTTGTTCCTTAAGTATAAAGATGAATTAAAGAGTATTTTTCTGTTGGCCAAACCTTACACAGAACTGTTTGCTATCAGCGAAATCCAAACAGTTGTACTGTACCCCTGGTATGCCACCTATCTTCAGGTGCTGTAACAGAAAGCCAAATCTTTTCAGAGACACTCCTCTCTAATGATTGCTTGTGCAGCAAAATTATAAACTTAATTCAAGAAAATATCTATACAGTCTTTTAAAAAAAAAAGAACACTTGATCCATCTCCTCAGCCTTGATGTGGAACTAAGGAACTGAACAGAAGATTATCATAACAAATATATTAAAAGGAAACAAGCAGAAGAATTAAGCTGTTTGTGCTGGGGACATGAATTATAACAGGTCAACAGCACATATTTATTTTCTTTGGAAAATTTAGTATAGACCAAAAGTTCTACAAAAAGAGTCCTAAGAGAACTAAAAGAAGGATAACCATTACCACTGTTCTTGAAATCAGCAGGAATGAAGGAGGACTGAAAGTGATTTAATATATGGATACACAAGTTTTACCTGTGTTCATTTGAAAAATATACTGGTGTCCACTCGATTTTACTGGAGTCTACAGGGCAGTGTTACCAGCATCCATCAAGCAGGCAGGATCACGGCCACTCAGATGCCATGTGCTGCCCTTACTGTAGGGAATTTCTGCAGGGCTCTGCAGATTTCCCCAAATGGTAAGAAATTTGTGAATATGAGGGGAATACCACATCTCAGAGGTGGCAAAGGGAAAGTTGGGCATGGTTTGATCCAGGTCAAACCTGCAATCTGCCATTTATGTAGCACTATTAACAAATGTATTATCAGGAGTAGTGTAAAATGGAAAATGAAACAGCACACTTAATACATTTCTCCAATTTCCAGCCTTCATGCTACTTCTCATTCTCAGCTGCTTAAGAAGCACCAGGTCCTTCAATGAATCAGAAACCTTCACTATTAAGAACGTTTACTTTCAACGCACTGAAATTCAATTAATCAGTGAAAACAGACAAATATGAAAAACGTAAAAACTCAGAAAGTCCCAACCGTACAAATGGCTCATTTCTTGTCCTGTTATTTGCATACACTCCCACTCAGGGAACCTGTAAGGGCACGGTGGAATTTCAGGTTGTGTTCAGCAAAAAATAGGTCGTGAGCAAAATCACCTTCGAAAAAGAACAAGCAGCAGGGACTTCACCCAGGTTGCCAGCATTGGGAAGACGGGGGATAGAAAGATGTCCCATCTTCAAACACAGCACAGAGCCAAATAATTACAACAAAAGGAAGGTGGGACAGCTCTTCTTGCAAAACAGAATTAAAAATCTCCCAAAACTAATGGAGTAAACTCAGTGTCTGCTCCCCTCTGCTTCAAGCAATAAGAATAAAAGGGAAATGTGGGAGATAGGAAAGAAGGGAGTAAAACCCACAGGGAGTCTTCTGAGGCATCAGATGTAAAAAAACAAACACAACAAAATTGGGACAATAAAAATGGGTTGCATTCAATATACAGGTAAATGAAATGTCCTTGTATGTAAAAGATAACAAAAAAAGTCACTGTTGTCACCACTGTGTGCTGAGTGCTGGCTCACAAACCCCTCAGCACCAGCAGCCAACCCTTCGTTTCCGATAGTTGCTCAGGTGGAGGGTTACCACATTCTGCCTCCAGCAGTGAAACCAATCAAACCCAATCCTTCCCCAGCCAAACACCAGATAGAGGTGGCCAAGGTCTGCAATGCCAAGGGTGAGCAGTGATAAGGGACCAGCCATACCCCTCAATGTACAGCATCAGCCACCGGAATGTCTGTCCCTGCACTGCTTGTACTGTCAGCAGAGGAACACAGCTGTGGTTTTCAGCCAGAGAACACAGAGAGCACACAAAACTGTACAGCCATTTTATACACTCCATATAGCATTTTCTTTTCTAAACCTGAGCTCCCCCAGGCTATAGTGTTCCTGAGCCATTGCACCTGATGTACACAAGCATCTAATTCAGGTATAGCCTGGATAGACTGAAGAAAAGGTGACTTATTTATTCTTGTAGTATCTAGCATGATAAGATCCTGACTCAGAAGTCAGGCTTTTAAATATTTGACCTAACAGAGAAATGCTCCTTCATGATAAGCAAGGCCTTTAAAAACAAACACGCACCTATTAATGTAATTAAAAATCAAACACTTCATGATCAGAACACCAGACAGATTTTAGCACAGGCACTGTGCCTGCTTGGTTTTCTTGTTTACATAGCCTCTACTTTTATTTCTCTCATTTTTGGAATAAAAGGCTTGAAGACATAATTAATAATTCCCACTGCGCTTTCAGGGGCACAGATATAGCCATACCATAACCCCAGAGGCAGCAGCCAAAATTGGGTCTGCTGTGATAAGCCCTATCTCTACTAGGAACCCTGGCTGAATCAAAATTTTTTCAAAGACCTCACTTGTACTGCCTGAAGGAGTTATTGCTACTTCTGTAGAGGCATTTTTCCAAATAATACAGCCAAAACATAAATAAAGAGACAGAACTGCTTGGGTGTTGTTTTCATTTATGTATGGTGTAATTAGGAAATACAGGTCCAGCTACAAAAGACAGTTCAGCATATGACAGCCAAAACACAGGTGGGCTGTTTGCCACCAAAAACAAAACTACAGTGTTAAGCCATGTAACATTTGGGACATTTTCACTTCAAAGCTTCTTGTTACTTTATATAAGAATTGATTAATTGCTTTTCTTTCTGGTAACTTTAAAGATGGGGATGTTTTACAGAGGCATCTCTACCTGGAAGGCAGTCACTCAGTGTCTGCAGAAACATGACCTATATATAACGTTATCTGCATACATACAGACATACAATTCACCTTTAAGAGCTGCAAAAAATATTTACTTATGAGAAGCTGTCACTGTCACAAAAAAAGCTCTGCACATGTCCATTAGTAACAGTCAGATTAAAGCAATGTGGGCTTTAACAATTAAGTGTTGTAGCTTCCTTGAAGTGCATGTGTTTGCCCTCCTGCCTGGTGATTTTCATGTTTTAATTCAGAGAGCAACAACATCCTACTGAACACAAATGAGGGAAAGTATGTAAAAGAGGTGATGGCCTATATAAGCCTTTCTTCACAGCCACTGTCCAACAACCAGCTATAAACAGTGAACAATATCTAATGAAAGTCACAGACATCTGAGTAATTCTAGTGGCATTTAGAGCTCTTCTCTCTTATTTATGTGACTCAGAGTCAGACACTCTTCATATTTCCAGCAGGGAATAAACAAACTCAAAGTCCTCCCTGCAGTACAATCCAAAATGTCCTAGAAGACCATAATTTTCCATCAAGTTTGCAAGTTAAAGGCAGCCAAAAACCACCAGACTCTTTTTTATGTGGAACAGAAAACATTTCTCCAAAGCTGCAGAATCCTATCCACCAAAGGTGGAGATAAAGCCTGAAATATCCCTCCAATTGCATCAGGAGAAAGACCTTCAAAAAGCTGCAGTATTCACTCAATCCCTGCTTCTTGGAAATACTCACTGCTCAGAGTTTAAATGCCAACAGGAAAATTCAATTGTCTGCTTTATTGGAAAATGTTGTGTCACCACTGAGGGCAATTATCAGAACAATCTCACTATTTAATTTGGGTGGAGGCAAAACAAAGAAGTCAGTAATTCAACAGGTTTCCTTGTAGTGGCCTTTGAAGTATCTGTCAATTGAGACTTGAAAAGAAAGGAGAGGAAAAAAAACCCAAAACAACACACAAGCAAAAAAAGGGGAAGATCCAAAAAAAAAAAAAAAAAAAAAGGGACATATTGAGAAAGTTGTCCAGGGTGGCAAGAAGTTAAATTAAAAACTGAAACTGAACTGGTCTGTTAAAAACCAAGCAAAACAAACAAACCAAACCAAACCAAACCAAAAGAACCCAGAAAAAAAAGCACAGCACTATCTTATGAGCAAATGTTCTTGCTGTCTTGCTTAATTTAGTCTTTCCAAATGCTTAACTGTGCCTAAGTTTCCTTTATTTCTTGGGTGAGGGTAAGAATGACAGCAAGAGAAAACTTAGTTCATGTCTCAGTCATATTAGCAAATCCTAAAGAACCCTAAAATGCTAAACAAAACCAAGAGATGCCTCCACTTAAGAGCAAACCAAACTAAACTGATAACAAGGTCAGCAAGAGGCATCTATATCTATGCAGTTGAGGTCAGGTCTTTTTAGCTCAAAATCCACTGAGATTAGGGAATTTGCATGTGGACTTCAGCAGGTTTTAAACGGTGTCGTCCTGCCATTGCTTAGAAATCGTACCTCTGCAGTACTACAGGTACACTTTTCCAAATAATCTCCTTTTTTAAATTTCAGCAATTTTATCAGCAATGCTAGGAATGAATGTTCTACTTGGTCCCATTCAGATGAGCATGTCCCATATATTCATACTAGACATTCCATTTTTATTACAGCTATAGCCATTTCATTACTCTGTGCTGAAATCATTGCTTCACTTGATGAATCACCTATTGCCACGCTCTCTGGGGACCAAAAAAAGTAAGCCAACAGAACATACAGAACTGGATAAGGACAAGACAGCAGGCAGGAGCAAGTAGCAAATATTACACAGTCACTGAAACTTATTTCTACCTGCTCAGCCAAAAAGGAAAGAGACATGCACTGAAGGTCTCCTCAGACTTCAAATAGCCCTTCATGTTTTAAATATTTCAGTTTCCTGTACACCACTTGTTAGCAGAATACTAAATACACAAAACCACCAAAGTTGAAGGGCTCAGTGCTCAAGTCTCAAACTCAACTGTCATGAAGAACTTTGCACATTCAGACTTTTATTTGTTATTTCTAACAGAAGAAATCAGTTAAAAAGTCATTAAATCAGGTCTCCCAGTACCTACTCTCTCAGTGGCATTGCATTATGGAAAGTATGTTTTCATAAATTTTAATTTAAAATAAATGATTGTGGCAAATATTTTTACAGGCTATGCAAAAATTGCATTGAATGATTTACCCACCTTCTCAGTGATGTAGCAATTAGAGCTATCAGCATACTGCAGTGCAAATTGGTCATGATTTGCAAGAGACCACCTTAGAAATATGAAAATAAATTAATCACAAAATGAAATCTTAATAATTCAAAAAGTACCCTTTACATAATTTTAGTATGACCAAACAAGTGTCTCTCATTCCCATGTATTTCTCATACTTCTCATAGTTTTCCACAGCTTTCAATGATGAGTTCCAAAGTTAAAAGCTTGTTTACAAACGGAAAACCTCAGTACAAGTACATCCTAGTGATCTTTGTTTGCAGTAAGCAAGATCACAAAGTCACTAAAACTGACCAAAAAAAATAAAAGTACAGTACCAGAAATTTATGCTAGCTTATACAATACACAGTGCATATAGTATTAAGTTGATATATTACATTAGGCATAAAATATCACCTTTTTAGCTCAGCAGCAATTTGTTGAATATAACTAGTTTCTCCTGTGTGGTAGCACTTGCTTAAAACATAAAAGCTTAAAACAGCTTTTTCAATTGATCCATTAAATGTAAGTAAAGGTATTTGTCTTAGCCAATTATTAGTCCATATTGCAGAATTTGCAATTCACATTTCAGTTTCATATGAACAGTCACATCAACTGGACCAGCTTACAGCACCCACTGGACTCTGCTCAATATTTAAAGCCAGAGACAGTGCTTTAGTCCCTTAACCCATGAACTGCAGGGACCACAAGCCAAAGTGAGTTGGCAAAATGCATCTCTGTGCAGAAAGGAAGGAAACAGTCACAATGAGAGTCGCCCACATGATGGAGCTGCTTTGTTAGGAGCCTCATCTTGCAAGCAATTGACCCAAAATGCACTGCAAATTCAAAATTTGAAGATAACACAACAAGATTTAAGAAACTAATGACTAGTCATACAGGATATCTAGATTTTCTTTGGAAAAAATTATCTCCTACTTGGTTTAATACTTCAAAAAGCACCTTATCTAGTATGCTCTATATGGCAGAACTTACCCATCACAGACTTCTTTTATTATCGAGGACAGTGGCTTTTTCTGGTAAATGAAAAAAAGAAAGAAAAAGCAAAATCACCAAATTAGAATACCTGTGAGATCTTTGAATATGATTCCAAAGCCACTAAATGCAAAGAACAAAACTAGTAGCATTTCATTATTTCTTTAGCATTAAGTGTGAAAGATCCCAAAATTTTCTGCTGTTTTGATCTCATAAAGGTATAAATATAGCAATTCTAAACGTATGCATTATGACATTATCCATCATTTTTGTCAACCTTAGCCCATATGACATAAACTCAGTTTCTCAACTGAGAAATCAAAGGGCCTTTTGTGTACACTGCATCTCATTACCCAACAGAAACAGATTTAGATATCAACACGAGCATTTTCCAGGAATGACATCTGAAACCAGAAGACATTCAAAAATTTTAAACCTTCTTTTGTCCCTTTCAGAGATGGTCATATGATGACAGTAATCTTCTCTCTTAAGTGCACACATGCAAGTCCCTTTCTGATAAAACACCAGCTGGAAGGTGTTAAAATCCCAGATGTATCAGTTCTGCTTTATTCTCTACATCTGTGAGCACAGGAGCATTTGGACTGACTCAAAACAGCTCTCTTGCTTTGGGCCCCAAAATAGAAAAGAAAAAAACCAGCCTGTTGATGTTGCAATGTTTTGAACATTGTTATAAATGCAGGGTGCATACACAAGTGTTTTTAGAGGACTTCTGGCTAGGAGAAGATGCACTTCTGTGTCCCAAACCATAGATGAAATTGCATGGCAAAAAGAAACACACCAAATTTCACGAGCTGGGTGACTCTTGAGCCTTTTTTCTCCAACACTGGGTGACCACACAACGTCACACATATCTGTTGCTTCACAAAAATTTCCCAAATCACCTAAACATCATAGGATCCCCTTCTGTAGTTACTTCCAATAATGACAGTTCACCAAATTATTAAAAAGCAAGCAAAATAAACAAAATACAGAAAATCCACCATAAACCCACCCACAATCCAACACCATTGTCAAAATAAGCTTTTTACCTTTAATTTTTGTAGAAAATGATTAGTGGAAAAATTAACTCAGTATCAGGGCATGTTATGTGAAGGAAGAATTATTTTTCCCTTGAATTTTTTTCTGTACTTCACCACAGCATAGACAGAAAGCCAGAGACAGGACTCCTTGGTCAGGTCAGGATCAGGCAAGGATTTATTATTTCAACAGTCCAGTCAACAAAGCCAGTTTATAAACAGGCAGAAGCATAACACAAGACCATTTTAATCAGACATGAATGAAAGCACCTGCTGAAAGGATTCTATTCCTGCTTACCATATTGTCTCAGTCCTTGGTTTCCTTCCTTCCTCTTTCACTGCCATTTCTATTTTCACATGACCACCCAAGATGATCCACACCAGGGAAGTTAATCAAACTAAAAGCTGGCCCAGGAAGGGGGGAGAAAAATAGTTTTCACCAGGACAGATTTCCTTATCTGCCTTGCTATGTACCTAAATGAGTAGCAAACACCAGCACATGGGAGAAAAGGCAGAAGTGGGAAACGGCTCCATTCTGCAGCAGCAACATGTCCCTTCTCCACAGCAGCTTCTCTGGTGCACTGGCTGAGTTGTTTGCATATCTGCAGCAAGGCTGTGAAGCAGATCAAGATGATCATGCCACATAAAAAAAGTGGGGTTTCCCCCCAGTTTTTTTGGGCTGATTAGTTCCTCAGTCTGGATTACTGTGTCATTTCTGTGCAGCTACCTTGACCTGCTGTCCTCCTCCCCAAGGGTTTTTTCAGCTTCTGCAATCCTGTGAGAGAAATCCCTGCTTCCAACTGCTTTATATCCTCTATCTTTTCAAAAGAAAAAAACAAAAAACAAAAACAAAACCATGCTTTTGGGATGGACAGAGGGAAGAGCACAGCTTTGTCTGGAGCTGGATAATGTCAGTTTGCCATTCAGCACACGTGTGCCAGCCTGTAGGCAAACTGCTGCCAAGCAGAGTCTGCAGCTCTGCATGCTGCATCCCTTTCACCCCTCAGGATGCTACTGTAGGTCTTGTTCTGATATTTCCATATTGTGACAAAATTTTATCTAGGTTATTAATTCCTTTTACAATGTATACAGAAACCAGCTAGCAGATTCAATATAAGGGAGGAAAAAAGAGTAACTGCTTTTTCTTGCCATTGTTTCCCAAAGGACCTATAGTTTCCCACTAGAAACTATGACAAAAAGACAATTTAACAACCTAAACAAGCAATAATATAAATACCAGGAAGGCGGGATTAGATTACTTTTCAAGTCATTATTTTGGTCCTTCTAAGTTGTCTACACCATCAACTTTTACATCTTTTGTCAATATTCACCTCCTACCCCCTTTGCCTATTCTGCACCACCTTGGCATTATTATGTGATAATATCTGAAACTAAAAACTTGGACAAAACAAACACAAAACCCCTGCAACAAATCAATTAGAACCTGTAAAGAACAGCTAAAAGAAAAAGCAAATGGATCCTCAACAATAAAAATTATTTATATAGTCAGTTTCTCCTGCTACAGCTTGGTCCTCCTATGGCACTACTGCTACAGCACTGATGTGAGTAAGCACAGCTCATGATGAAGGAAGCAACAAGATGAAAACAAAGTGGAACTCTTCTGGGACACAGAGTTTGCAATTAGTGATTTGATAATACTTTACAAATTAATAAATGTAAAATAAATACCACCATAGCAATACTAATAAGTACTAGCAATACTAATAAACTGCTGCTCCTAATAATCCCTTGGGCTTCCCTCCCCCTGTGTATAAGTCTCCAGACAAAATTCTTTCCCCTCCCCTTGCAGGGAGATAAATTACCACCAGCACGTTGTCCACAAGAGGAGTGTCACTGCAAGCAGGCGAGGGCTGCCACAACTCCCTGTGTGCACTCTCCCGGGAGGAGGCTGGTTGGTAAGAGTGTGCTGCAGGGAAACTCTGGCAGGCAGCACGCAGAGCTAGCAGCAGTCCTGCCACCCTGCCTGCACAGCCAGGCCCCCTTGCCAGCAGAGTGCTGCTTTGCTCTGGGAGTGACAGGCGGGTGAGTGCCCAGCTCCCACGGCTGCTTGCCAGCCACCCCCAGAATCTCGTCGCAGTCCTGCGAGCAAAAGCTGCAAGACACTAAAATATGTTTGGACACGACTGTTTACTGCAAGTATAGGAATGCAGCACTACTAGAAAACAAAGAAAAGTGAGGAATTAAATTTTTTTCTTTTTGAACCATGGAAAATGAGATAAAAGCCCATTTCCATTCTCTGTAGAGTAAATCCACTTGGCAGGCCATTCAAAGTAATTTTGTTTCTTTCCTGGCTCTAAATACCTGCCTGACGTCAAAGACCACATATTTAAAGGTTTTGTTACCTTAATCTTAGTAAAATTATGTTTATGGAAATTTACTTATCTTTGCTGCATTTACAGTTCCAAAAAGTCAATTTTACCTTATTAGTCAATGTACTTCAAAGAATTTCTTACAATCAGTCCAAAAATATTTTGAAGTTTTTCCTTCACAGAAATGAGTATTTTGTGCTAGTGCATTTTTTTTTTGTCTCTGTGTCTTCTCTTAGACTTGTAAAAATGAAGTGAGCTTTTACACATGCTGAGATGCTCATTTAAAGATCTAAGAAGATCAGGCTGTTGTTTTTATATACAAAATAACAGAGATCAAAGTAAACTTCATGCTCCCTACAGGAGATAACACCTTCAGCTAACTTATCACAGTATCTGCACTGAACACATTGGTTAGAATAAAAGTATTTTCCTAGGATAGGTATTAAATTGATAGCTGAAGTTAAGTGGGAAACGGCACTGGGGCATTATGGCCTCGTGACTTACTGATCTGCACATGAGGGGAAAATCCTGACAATGGCACAGAGCATCGGCAGCACTAGAGCCAATGTGAATTTACACACCTGGTAAAGCTTTATCTGCACTGACTGGTTAGCACAGGTGTCCAAGATTCAGGGGTGGCCCTAGTGACATCCACCATGCAGGAACACCTAGGCACCCTGTCTGTGCTCAACTGCACGTGTCTCGGATGGGGTCTCCAGGTTTTGTGTGCTGGGATGCACACAGATCCCTAACTTAGTCTTCTTGAGTACCTGCCCTTGCTACTTGTGCAATATTTGGTAGTACATCCAAAGTAACTTGCTGAATGAGTTTTCCCACTCCAATTTCCTCACCAGTTTCATCCTTTCATGCCTACCCCTATGGAGAACTCATAGGGAACCAGTCACCAGGAAATGCAGGTGTGCTTAGTTACAAGCCTGTAAACTGGGTTAGTCCAGATCACTGTTTTGTTCCAGAGAAATCATGGGATGAACAAAAGTAACAAAGAATATCCAATACACCAGTGCTGACCAAGCCCTAGGTTCTGTTCAAACCACCAGTGGTACACTAACTTGAGTTAAAGCACTTCCAAATCAAACAGCAAGTGTGTGTGTATATGTGCATGTGTGAAATGTAAAGAAGACAGAAGCCTAAATCCAGGTGGAAACCTGTGTTTACATGTGCAGTTCTAATACACTTTGAGCAAGACCAGGAAATTGTAGACAGGTTTCTTTTAGGCCAAGCCTGAATATCTTTCTTTTCCACATGACTAACAGAGATTCATTGCTTTTTCTTTTTCCTGGGTTGGTTTGTTAGGTTGTGCTTGTTGGGGCTTTTTTTGGACAATCATTGGGATATCACTCTCCCTGTCTGACACCTTTTAACCGCAGAAGTAAAAAGAAAATCCTTAACTTTTCTGTCTTTAAGCCTATCACAGAAAAAATAGCAGATGCAGCCCATCTGTTAGTGGGAAACAGCATTAAGGAAAAAAGTTCTGTTGCTGATCTATGCATCTGTCAAAAAAACAGAACTTAAAGCCAGTAAATACAATATTCTGTCTTATAATAAATGCTATCACTATACTAATAAATCTTTCAGTGCTGAAGTCATTTTTATGCCTATGAAAAAACAGAAAAACACCTCTTTTCACAGTCAGTGGAGGCTTTCCTTGTTGCTGTCATACAACAGGGTCCACAGTGGACTGGTGGCAAACAGCAAATGTCAGGAGATCCGGCTCTATGACTAGCTACTTCAGCACTGGTATCTTGTGGTGTAAGAGATAAAGTCTTCTGTAAGGAGGAGATGCTGGAGTGCTTTGGACTTCAGCCTTCTCAACCGGCTCTGAACCACTCTGTGAATCAACACTCTCCACTGACTACAATGGAATACTGGTGAGACCAGACTGTCTAATGTGTTATCGAGCATCTGTAAAACATGAAAGAGAGGATTCCTCTAACCCAGCAGAGCACCAGAGAGAGTGAATGCCTGAAGAACGGGGACACTGCAGTGCTACAGTAACAGAGGCCATAAAACCCAGCCAAGGCCAGGCCGACACCACGCCGTTCTGCCAGTGCAAGAACACAACCCAGGGCAGGAAACATTCACACCTCAAAGCCGACAGGCAAAACCCTCAACAAGTGCAGCTGCTGACGGGAGAGAGCTTTTATCAGCTCTTAAGGTGGTAGTTTTAACATGTCAGTAGCAACACCTTGATATAAATTTAGCAGTAGGAGTTCCTCAGAGCACACAAGACTTACAGAAACCCAGGTATTTGTGTCCTCTCCCACTTCACTTGCAGTTACAGCTTCCTCAATTACTCCCTTCCCACCCCCAAAGAGACCCTCACTCCTAAGTCTGCATTTCACCTGATCTAAGCATTGACAGATAATATGTTTAGGATGTTACAGTGACTGTACAAGGAAGCAGCAAAACATAATGTTATTAACAATAAACCTCAAGCAAACAAAAAAACCCCATAAACAGTATTTTACAGATACTTTTTACTCTGTATCTAGTGTCCTAACAAGTCATAACATTTCCTGCTTTCTCAACTATAAATAGGAACACTAAAAACTCCCAATCAAGAGTACTGAAAAGTACTGTTAAAAAACACCTGGCAACCCACAGCTGTGGATTTCAGCATGTTTGTGTGCAACACACTTGCCCCACATATTTAAAATACAGCCAAAGTACACTGTAAAATACAAAGCAGGGCTTTAAGGTTTGGCTTTTCATACAACCTATTAAGAGAGCATGCCTTTGAAGATTGAATGAAGAAACCCCAAACCCCCAGCTCATGAATGACACATTGCTGGTCGACAAGGAAAGAAGTTTCTCCATGAAGGCAGAAAAAAATTATACTGTGGGGTTTTTGGTATTACTCTCTTTTGTATTACAATCTGTATGTCTATAACTAGAATATAATTGAGTCATAAACTGTGCCTGCATACTCCAGCTGGCCAGAATATGAGTTAATTCATTGGTCCATAACTTCAGGAATCTTGTCATTACACATTTCCCTTAAATAAGAGCAGAATTAACTTAAGAGATGGGACTCCTGCTGATAGTTAAAAAATTTTACGGATGCAAGAACCTTAAAGTCATGTTTAGCCTTCACCTTGAAAATGCCATCAGCTGCAGGCAGCAAAATTCAGGCTCCAATTGAACAGGGAGGTTCTGGCAAGAATTATGGAGCTAGTAAAATCAGAGACATGAAAAAATTCAAACCAAACTCCAAACCAATCAAACAAAAAACCCCACAAGCCCACAAAAAAAAAAACAAGAGGAGAATAAATAAAGTGGTTTATCTCTTTCCTAAAATATTATTTTCTGAACATCCTTTATGCTGGAGATCAGGAACAGTGGGATATTAGTTATGTAGACCTCAAGTGTATCCTGGCTCTACTTGCACTTCGATTTAACAAAAACAACCAACCAACCAGCCAACCAAACCCTGTCTACTGCATTGAACTTACGGTTCTTAACCTAGAAGATAGCACCAAGTAGAAAGCATAAATAGCATCCATTAGACTAAAATTCACTAAACATGTCTATTTATTTTCCCTGTCCCTTTCTTTTACAATGTCTAACCCTTCTGCACAGCTATTACCTCTTCCATCTACTAAGCCTTGCTGCTGTCTCTGTATTCAACAGAAGCAGTAATTCAGAGTTTTTATGTATTTTTCAGTGATGAGGTCCCAGCCACATACACCACAGGACATAAGTTTGCAGCTTTGAAAGACTCCAGCCAACCAGTGGGAATGTGGCTTTGGACAAGCCAGACTAATAAAATGTAACGTGACAGTAACATTGCCCATTTTATCCAGGCTGGCTAGCTGCCACCACATCAAAGAACTGAGGCTCTAATGATGACTACTCCAATGCCACAGTCCTTTAAGAAAAGGAATCATATTTTTCAAACTCCATTGTATTTAACAATTGGTTCATTATGTTAATGAAGCATTGTCTATGTATACAAGTGTGTCAGTGCATTGAATTATACCCAGTGCACTAAAACATCTGCATTACTGTTTCCAAGGTTATTCTTGCTGCTGAACAGCTTTTACAAAATAAATAAAAGTAAAAAATTGAGACCTTTTGTGAGTCCAGCAAAGAAAATGGAAAAAAAATCACATAAAAATAGGGGATATGATTTCTTTATCATCTCTATTAATAATTCCTGATGGTAACAAAATTGCAAGCATTATAAAACTGTCAAATATTTTCACTATGTTTATATGCCAATTAGCATCTGCTTTATGAACAGTTTCACATTCAATTCTGTGAAGCTGAAATATGACAGATACAACAAGGAGCAATAAAACTCCAAAAGCATCTGTTTGGCACCTAAACATTGATTTTAAGCAAGCCCTACCTTTAACAAACTGGCTTAAGACAGCCAAGTGTTTTTCAATTCTTTTTGAAAAGGTAGCCACGTTTCGGTTCATCTATCTTTGGGCAAGTCTTCCATCAGCAGCAACTGACATCCTCCTTCAGAGTGGCTGTGATACAGCTGCAGTGGCCAGCCTCGAGCACTGACTCCTTCTCCCATCTGACAGAAAGGAGCTGCTGCTAGCAAACCCAGGCAGGGAACATTTTCATAAGTCAGTGTTAGATTTTTTTGTTGTTGTTTTTGCTCTCCCCATAAGCTGCTTCATAATCCTCTATCTTCAAGAAACTGAGATCTTGTCAGCTGTTAAAGGCACTGACACTTCCCTTTACTAAAAACTCAGGATGTGCAATAACCCTGGAAATCTTAGCAATATTCATAACAAAAAGCATCACTAATTCCAGCTGCTGCAGTACCATTACACTTTCTGGGTAAGAGTTCATATAAATTTGCAGGTTTGTGGGAAGGAGGCAAGTGCCTTTCTCTTCCTTCATTCCCTCAAGAACTGAACCCCTTGATTTTGAAGGAGTCAGAATGTGGAGCCAGAATGAAGCACAGGGAGTGACACTTTGCAGTACAGTGAGACATCAATATCCCTTTCTTGTTCACCGCTTGAACAATGCTGGTGCTCACTAATATTGCATACATTTAGACTCGTGATGCTAGGATTGTCTCGGTATACTGCTATTACTAGTGACAGTACTTGCAGAAACTATTATCTATTCTTAGTCTACCGACATGGCAGAAGCGATGTGCCACTTTCTTTTCTCTAATTAAGCATTTCACAATTTTGAAATACATTCTTCCCCACAGTTTGAGAAACACTGCACTAAATCAATTAACAATCCCCAAGGGTCCAGATTTAGGTCTGAAACCAGATTTCAGTTTGAAAGCTACTTTAAAAAAACCCAAAACCTTACTGGTGACCTTTTAATATGCAGTAAAGTAAAATTACTTCTGTGAAGAAGACAAAAAAACCCCACAGTTAAAATGACACTGTCAGAAGATAAAACTTGAAAGAGACTCTTAAAAGATAAACCTGCTGAGTAAATCTAAACTTTAGAGAGAATATTAATGTAAAGCAGCCCATGGGCACTTTTATTAACATGAAATTGTCATATGACAATGCTCCTGTAAATTTTGCTCACTGTATAAAATCTGGGCTTTGAAAAGAAAACACAGCTTTCCTCCTCCCCACCCCTCCCTTCCATTTCATTTTGCTAATGTAAAGATTCACATCTGCTAATTTAATCCATGTTTAATGATCTCATAGGTAAAAGCAAACATGGAGGAAGAGACTGTATGGCCAAGTTTAATAATAAACTGTTCCTTTCTGTAGGAACAGTTGTTTACCTCCAAGGCTGAGGAATTTCATCCCCGTGCTTACAGAAATCTGGTTTTAGCACAACTTGTGTTAAGACACAGGAGTGGATTTGAATGGGATAAGCCAAAATAGATACTGTCCCCAAATATCCATCTTGTGCCTCTCATGGAAGCTGCTTCTCCTGCAGCAGGAACAGCGTAACTGTAAATCCACAAAGTATCCAGGTAACCTAAAACCAGCATTGGCATACCTAAAATAATTTGTGTTGTAAAAAGCCCCAACAGCTAAGAATTATACATAATGGGCACAAATTAAAGCATGCAAACTTTCACTGAACACAAGAAATAACACCCTCTTATGAAATAGCTATTTCTGGGACAAATAAAGAGAAGACAGGATAGACTAGCCAGCATCCTGGTTCACCCGTACAGACCCTGTGCAGTCCTATTCTTAACATCTTCTAGAATAATCAGCCAGAAGAGTGGAGAAAAAGATAACAGACAATCAGCATCCACCATTCATTTCTTCCCCAGACTGCATTGCTAAGAAGTCCACAAAAAGATCCCAATGCAAATTCAGACACCAACTCATTTCCATTCCTCCCCTTACATGACAGAAAGACTAAAGCATGAAAGATCAACGCTATACACAGTTCTTAAAGCCACAATCAAATTTTCATATTAAAAAATAATTTTGGGCAGACTTTTGATATTGCTAGTACAGATTTATGGAGGAGGGAAGAGTCCAGATGCTATTTTTCAAATTTATAATTGAGGAAAATGATGGAATTGGGGGGGGGGAACCCAAATAAACCCCAAGTATTCTGGTAGAGAGTAGCTGAATTCAATCAAGTCCATCTCTTAAGAGGGACATGATTTAAAATCAGTTTTAATGCATACAGGCATCAGCCAGTTGCCAGGTTTACTGCAACTTAATTAGTTCCCACCTGTTAAGTGAGAGAGGTCAGTAAGTAAGAGGCAGTTTTGCTCTTCTTCTTTAAAGCAACTTTCCAAGAAAAAAACCACTTTGTAAAACCCTGACATCAAATAGTACATGCCAACGAATGAGCAGAAAATTGTCTTCACATTCATTGGAAGCAGGCACAGAGGCTAATTCCAAAAGGCATTTATTTATATATTAATTGTTCTGTCACAGAGTCTCTCTAACTAACTGAGACTTGCATGATTAAGTTTAAAACCATCATTGATGAACCCAGGTTGACAAAACTGTAGAAATGCAGTGGGAAACCTCAACTTGAAAAGGCTCTGTGCCTCCTGAAGTCCAAGTTGTCAGAAGTTGTGCATCTGAAGGGGAGTGTAAAGCTTAATAACATTTGGTGGAAAAAATATTCAGGAGCTCTTTTAAAGCCCAACACCTGCCAGTACACCACTGCCAATTGTTCTGGTTTCACAGTGACATTTCTTCACTTTGAAAATATTTTACTCTCTTCACTGCTAAGCAAAACATGCATATACACAGCAGGTAAGTTAGGATAATGTGCAACTGAATATAAATAAGTGCTTCCAAATATATGCAATAAGCAACCTTAAAAAAACCTCCCAGATTTTCCTCAGATTTCTTATATGGTATTCGTACTTCAGTTTTTGGAATAGCCTCAGTATCCTGGAAGATAAAGAACTTGTGTCATGCTGCAGTGATGGGTTTTTGTTGGGTTTTTTTAAAGCAATATTATAGTGCTGTTCATTTAAATACTGTTTTTCTTGATGGTAAGAAAGACAGAGAAGAAACCAGTATGGAAAACTTTTTAGGATTTTCTGAATATGTGTCAAGTGGTGACTGAATGAGCAGATCCCACCTGGGACACAGGCACTGGCTGCAGTGTCTGGTCAGTGGGTAGGTCGCTTCTCTTTTCTGCCTTCCTTTTCCCTCCTCCCCTTTATCATCTCTGACAGCTAGCCATCTGAGGTATGAATCATCTCCTCCACTACAGCTCTTCTACTGAATAGATGCTTTAAAGGAAACAGATTGAGGAAAAGTTAGCACTAAGTGAATCAAAGGCAGAGCTGTGTGTTCAGAAGTATGTATCACCCTATATATTTTCAAGGTTCATTCCCACATTTCTCTCAACCTTGAAAAAGACAAATATGCGTTTTTGTGTGCATGGGTAGTAGGAAGGGATGTTTCTTTTCCATCTTTCCATGTCAGAAAGGGGAGGGATGAGACTCTCAAACTTCATTCCCTCATTTCCATTCCTCTCTGCATCAGGAGCAGGCTGCTGTTAAGTCTTCTCCCTTTCGGCCTTACTTTCCCTCTTCTTTCTCCTCCTACTCATAAAGTGGCTTGAGGAAGCTTGCAGATAACCTGGAAGGCTGTGTTTGAGAAGTTTTACCCAATATAATTCAGCATTGATCTTTCTTGTCTCCTTCAAATCTTACATAAAAAGATTAAAAACAAGGTGCTAGGCAAGTAAGCTAATATTACAGAGAAGGTATGAGGGATTTTGAGAGTAACTTTAAGCTTTTGTAAATTAAATCAAATCATTTTCATATTACTTTACTGCTGTTTGAAAGGAGAATTCATAATATTTTCTTCAGTTTTGTCACCTGTACTTGGTTCATCATGACTAACATGCATCTTTCCTTGCACACAGCGTGCAGTGTCTACCATTTGTTATATAAGAAGAAAAAAGTAAAACAGTCTTCACTCCAGAAGGCAGAAGATTACTATGTTTACTGAAAAATTTCAGCAAATGAAAATGGAAAAGCTTGGCAGGTCAAAAAATCAATCTACAAAGTTTGGTTTCACTTGGGAACTCCCTTTCCTCTAAGAGGGCTTTCAGAATGCTTAAAAATCATACTGCTGTGATTCCAGCCACCCTCTAGTACCATGTTTCTTCAAATTTCACACAGGAACTTCCCAGCCATGTGCCACAAAAGGGTTAACTACAAGTGAAACTCGTTGCACTGCATGAAGAAATTACTAACCCATTTCAGTAATACATTTTCAGTGTGAATTCAAATGCTCTCCTCTCCAGTAGACCTTTATAATGTACTGAGTCCCCAGACACACCAGGGTCTAAAGCACATTGTAAAATGCTTTTCTTTGCTCTGAATACTATTTACAGAAGTCATAATAATTCTAACCAGGTAACATGCTGCAGGATTTCAAAATGTTAAGGGTAAGCTGTTACATATTAAAGAGGTTGCTTTTTAACATGGGCCACAAAAACAATCTCAGAGAAGTCCAGAATATAAAACACGGACCTTGTATAACTTGTTTTTGTTTGTTTACCCCCACCCCAATTTCCTAAAAAGTTTTTAATTCATTGTTTTGAATTTGTTAGCTTCTGTACACTGCCTCCAATCCATCCATGGGGCCACTGCTTTAGAACTAACCAGCTAAAAAGAATAACCCCCGAGATTCTTGTACAGAACAACAAAGATCCTCCTGCTCAAAGGGCACCACTACTTAAGTTCCAAAATCTGCACTTGCTGCAGCCATTCAGTATGATTCTACTCCAAATGCACAGCACTGACTAGAAATTTAAAGACTTTCCACCAAGAGGTAACAACATTACCACAATTTTACAGTTGAACTAACTAAGGCACAAAAGTGTTAAGTGGGTCACACAAGCAGTAAATGCCTTATTTAAGCAGCTATTCAGAAGGAAAAAGCAAATGAAGAAACCAGCTAAACACATCAAAAATCTTTAGCAGTAAGAGAGGAGAGGGTTACATCGCTTATAAAAACACCTTCTGCCCCACATACACTCACAGAAAAACACGTGCATTGAACTAACCATAAATGCAGACACACAAACATGCAGAAAACAACTTATTTATGAACAGGGCCAGCTGAGCACAGGTACACAGGCACTTACTTGATCTATTTCCATTAACTTGGGGAAGGCACCTGGCCATTCAATCGCCACCTTCACTATATCAGCAGGAGGGGGCATTGCGACGCTGCTGCTCTTCGGAGCCAGTACAACTGGACACTAAATACTGCAGAGAGTCTCTCTCATTCACACCTGCAGGGAGAGAAAAAAAAAAGAAAAAAGAATATTACAGCAGTTCAGACAGAACTCCAGCACTGCTGCTTCCGTCTCCTACACTTCCCGTGGCTGGGCAGGTGGATGAAAATGGATGTGTGTAAGAATGTGCAGGAGCAGGAGAATGGCACATATTACAGGAGCAAACACAGGGCTCAACGCCACGACATGCTGCACAGCTCGACAGTCTGTTAGAAAGATGGCTGAAGCACTGAAATGTACGGGGAATAATAGGCATGCATTAGATTTAAATAGAAAAACTATTTTTAAATATTATTAAATATGCTGGTGGGAAAAAAGCGACAAACTAGAGCAAGCTCCTGTTACAGTGTCACTCCTGGAGTCCCAGGGAACGTGACCGAATCGGTTGATGCTGGCGCTTCAGGAGAAGAGATTGCCCAGGAAGTTATGGCCAGGAAACACTGTTTCTTTTAACTATAGCAGTGATCTTCTGGGTGTTCACAAATAGATCACTGCACTATAGCAACCAGTATGTCAGGAAGAAGGGAGAACACACAGCAGTTTCCACATATACATACACACGCACACACACATCCTCACCTCACAGATCCAGAGAAACCCACATATAAACACTTCTTCTTTATGGTACCTCTCAGACACATGAATACACAAGGATGCAGTATACATTCAGGGTGACATAATTCACTACATAACACGTCATAATTCTGCAAGAATATGAATATCAACAGGATCTGGTGTCAAACAGTGCGAGCTGTGAGTTTCAGGGAAAGGAAAGGGGAAGAACCAAATCCTCAGGTTTTGCAGAATTTAAGTTCTGTCTCTTTTGACTCATCAAAGTTTATAACCTTGCAACAGCAACAAATGTTTTTCAAGAGTGTGTAGTGCCTCTCTGGGCTTGCAAACAAAGTTTCTGCACCCCTCTCTCAGCTCGGTGGTGGCAGGACACCCTCTCTAGTAGCAAAGTGCTGCAGTTCTCAGACACAGCAGCCCATGCACCCTGCTGCAGATGGGGAGGCTCCTTCTTGCTTTGGCAAGCCCTCCGTGCCAACCATGGCGTTTCCTGCACACTCTGCTGAGACCCAGCAAAGTGCCATCACGTATCACAAAACAAGAGAGGCTGTAGAAATCCCCAGCGGTGCAGTCCCACTTCTTCTTAGCAGAAAAAGAGAAGGAAGTGGTGAAAGCATGGAGACACGCTTGCACATACAGCCTTTCAAAGAGCTAAGGCAAGAGAAGGAGATGGCTGAGTATACCAGACATCCAAAAGACACAAACATGTACAGGTTAAAAAAGGCTCTGACCACCTTCAGTTGCTGCTTCAACCTGGTCTAATGACCTTTCTTCCACTGCAGCAGAAGCAGGAGCTCAGATCAGTCTGAACAAAATTGTGAAATCATCCCTTTATTGGGAAATGTTGTACCTTTGTCTGAAACTACTTTTATAAGTGGGAGTTCATCCAGCCTTCTGGATGTCTCCATCTTTCCTCTTTTCTTGCGTGCCCTCTGGTCTGCTCTGAAAAGGCTCAGTCCTCTGAGTCTGCAAGCCCTGCTACATTCTACATAGGGTTCTCAATACATACTATAAAAGCAATTTATGAACTTTAACACTCCAGCAATTTATTTGCAACAATGGCAGTTCTGACGCCGACAGGATCGCACATCACCACAAAGCAAAGTGCAAGGCAGTAAATAAGACAATGGACGGTCTATAAATAAGACTGGATTGCAGGAAGCGCCTTGAAAGACTAAACAATGTGATTAAGAAACACTGTGATACTGTCTACATTTGGTAGATGTTACAGGAACAGGGAATAAACAATTAAAGCATGCAGCTGGCTTGCTGGTCATTGAGAAAAATCAGACATTTACTTTTGTCTGTCTTCTACCCTGTAGACCCTTAGCAGATGCACTGTTCCCACCATTTCTCCCCAACACATCAAAGGGCCACCATTTGCATCTCCCACCAGTGCTCCCCTTGCTGCACAGTGCACTGGCTCAATCAACCAGCAAAGGAAAAAAAAGTATTTTTGGTCATCTGTTTTTTACCATGTTCAAGTCAAACAGCTACTCAGAGGTGATACAACATGGGAGACGGGAGGAGAAGCAAGGTTTCTTGGCAGCAATGAGCTGTTAATCCACCTCGACAGTCAATTGAAACTGAGACCTTGGCACCTTCTGCTCCCACACTCACAGTGATGGTGTTTCCCACCTCCTCAGCAGGGCAGTCCTTGGTAGTCTCAGCCTGCTGATGTTCTGGTATTAAACTGTCTGCAGCACTGAAGTGGGGCTGACTCACCCAGTGCCTGACCAACAGGCTACCCGCCGCATTCCCTGGCTTGGCACCCCATCCCTGGCAGGAGGGGTGCTGGAAGCCTCAGCCAGAGCCTGAGTTTGCTGGCCACAACACAAAAAGAGCAGCAGCAGCTCCTGCCAGACAAACTTGACTGAGGATAGCTTCAGCTGAGTAAGCCTTTATTTTCAACAGTTTTATTTTCCCCCATCATGTTTCTTCTACACTTTAAATGAAAAAAAAAATCACCTGTAGACCACATATCTAAAGAGATAGAAGGGAGACCAATTAAAACCATAGAATCCACCTATTGCATGGACAAACACAGTTTCTTTTGACTAAGAAGCAGCAATTTGCAGCCCAATACCATCCCTCCAAAGCTCACAATAAATGCAGGAGAAAAAACACTGATTCATGACCGCTGCCTGTGAGTACAAAAGTAAAACAACCTTACACAGCGATAAAATTGCAGAAAACTTCCATTTTCCCATGCATATGAGGGCATTAACCCTCATTTTGCTTTAGCAAGTTGTGGGCTACCTTGAGTCACACAGGAAGAAAGGTTTAAGAAAGAAGAGTCAAGGAGAGCTGATGGTAAGTTAATCAAATTCAGCTATGGAAAATAAGCACTTACATTCCAAAGCAAGGTGCAAGAGAAGTCTGCCACAGCATTCGGCAGACAATTTCATTGTGACTAGTTTTAATGTAGACTAGCACAGATCTCCTACATAATTATAATTATTACTATACGTATGCTTATAGAGTCATAAAACACAAAGCAAAGTGACAGATCTTTAACTAATACAAATGGGTGTAGTCCCACTTCTCCCACTGAAGACCAACTCCAAGACTACATTGTGGTCTGAATGCTGAAAAGCATATAAAATCATCACTTTGTTTCTGTTTCTCTGTGGACATCCTAGTCAAATGTGCTGACTTCTTCTTTCCTAGTTTATACTCTGATGCATCCAATGCAATACACAAAAGATAATTTAGTTTTGTTCTACCTCTGTGGCAACATCAGAAACAAATATTCTTTTGGGGTTTTTTTAAAGGCCAAAATAGATGTTTAGTTGTCATCCTAAAATTAGGACTGAAAAGAAAATTCTGCAACCTACAGTGCTGACAATTCAAAATTATCTACTATTTATTCCCGTGGTACGCAGTGTGTTAGACAGTGCCCAGCAAAATAAGGAAGGCACAACTCCTGGTGTGAAATGGTTCCAAGTTAGTAAGCAATTTTCATTATGTGAATGAAGAACTAGAACTGTTTTCAATTTCTTTTTGTTATGCCAGCAGCAGTCAAGCAGTGAAAAGGACAGGGATGTCGCTAAAGGGTCTAGTTATGGAGTTTTCTCAAGTACAATTCCTTTTTCTCTCCCAGTGGGATCTGAGAAGCACTGACATGTAAGAGCAACTTTCCAAGTCATTTTTACAACATTTATTTTCAAGTCAGAATCTGAAGGCAAGAAGGGCGCATGTGCAGGCATGTGAAGGAGAGGAGAGGGTCAGAGGAAAAGGAAGGCAAATTCCCATTGTTTTCCCTAATGAATGCAAGGAGATGTAACCTGGACAATGTTTAAGCAACTTACATGCTCAACAGCACACTATTTTATAATTTCAGGAAACCACAACCAAAGCATGTCTACCACTTGAACATACTTTATTCCATCAATATGGTTTTGCAGAACTATGACAGATTATCGCATTAAAGTGTCAATTTTGCAATTTATTGTTATTACCACATACAGTATATTTATGCACTTCAACCATACTATGAAGGGCTTCCTGTGTTCTACTAAGCCAGAGTAATAAACACCCAAGTTGGAAATCAAAGTATGTTAAATTTAATGTAAAAATGCATCAGCATCTATATGCAAGCTCTCAATTTACCTGCCTGGCTCTGAGGGATTCATTTAGCACCAATGCCAGTAAAATATATTGAATTTTCCCCTTCTACCTATGTACTGCATGTAGAAAACGGGATTTTATTCGTGTATGAAATTAGTTCTCAGTAGAACTCTTTTTTTTTTTGAACTTATTTTGCAATCTCATTGGCACTTTCCATACAAAGATCTCAAAGTACTTTAAATAACTTAAAGTTACCAGAGCACATCTCTCAAGAAATAAATTCTATTCTTATTCTACAGACAGAAGAAAAATGCAAGGCTAATAGGAGCTATGTGACTTGCAGCTCTACTCATAAACAGCAGCCTAGAACAGCTTATTTCTTCTTTTACAGAAGAGAGGTAATATTCAAAGAGCAGGCCAGCTCATTTCATGAACAGCTTGAGTAAGAAAATTAATGATTAAAAAGTGACTGCAGGAATGCCATGTGCACTTGAGAATTTAATAAAACAAAGCATGTGTTTCTCCACCCTGGACAAAAGGCAGCACATACAGCACCTGGAGCTGGCAGAGATCCCACCACCCCCTGACACAGGCAGGTTTTTGCATGGCATTTCTTCAAGGCAAAGGGAAAGCAGGGCAGTAAGGGCAACGGGGCCGAGCAGGACATGGAGGGTGCTGGCAGGGAGCTGAGCCCTGGCCGGGCCCACAGCAGAGGAGAGGCACAGCTCCCTCTGCTCGGCACCTTACGTAAGTAACCACTTCTTGTCAAACCTCATCAGCTTCCTCCACTCGGCTCCTGCGGCCCCAGCAAACAGAAACTAAGTGGCGTGTTCAGCTGGAAGGTCCCTCGGGGACCAAGTCTGATTAACGATTTTAGAAAGATAATCCAATGCTGGATTAATATCCCCCAAGAGAGTTATTTTTGGAGTTAGACTGCACGACTGAACAGCTCAGTCTAAGGAGCTGTAAACATGCTCTACCATCTCCGCAAGGAATGAAAACAGGGCAGAGAAGCCAGGGGGCTGGATGCACACTTTGTGTACATACAAAGGCTTTCATGCTGCCTTTTTCCCTTCTTAGGCATTCAGTGCTATTCACCCCTGAACTAGACAGGAGTCAAAGGCCCAGCAGTCCCATGTCAATAAAATCTAGAGATGTTTTGATACAAATGGAAGATAAAGCTGTACAGAAGCTATGAGCTATACTCTAGTAAGGGATGGAAAAAAGGCAGTGGCCTCAAAAAGCAGGCAACCCAGGAGGCTGCTACCCCTCTGAAGCAGCCACCAACACTGCAGGAACACCTCACCCCCCTCCACTGACTTCCATGGTTCAGAGCAGTCCATCAGCTTCCAAACAGGAACATTTCTTTGATGCTGAACCCTAAGTCTGCTGATCTATAAAGCCTCATTAGAACAGGAATTAAATATTTAATATTAGGATAAAATGAGCTTTGGACCCTTCAGGTTTAAATACACCACCTTTCCTCTCCAAAATATGTGGAGAACTAGTATTGGAGGAGATTTTAGGATTATGGGTATGTGAAATGTACAGAACAGGACAGTTTTTGCCCCTGCTAAAGCTGCCCAGCAAAGACAGCTACTACTTGTGTGGTTATCGCCTATCTCATCCCCAATATACCTGTAACCTTTCTTCACAATTTCATTCCAAGCATTTGCTCTACTCACAGTCATCTTGTTCCTCTTCTTGGGAAGCATTTTATATGGTTGAGGTTTCACTATGTTTAACAGGCTGGACCACTTTCAGATAGACTACTCTTCAAAACTAGAGAGCAAGAAAGGCTTTAAAGGGTGCTTCAAAAGCAAAGGTGGAAGAAAAAAAACCAGACTGGATGTACTCAGAATATAAGCAAGCAGGCTGTCTGGTCTTGCTCCTAAAACCACATATTGAAGCATACCAGAAAAATTCAGTTCCTTCTTTAACATGAACTCCCCTGCTTCTTGGAAGATCATTCTCCTTTTGCTAAGGAACTTTTAGTTACATGTCTGTAATTCCTAAGAGAACAAAAAACTTAGTTTTGATTATTCAAGATTTTGTTTGAAACTTTATGGCAATTTAATTAACTCATGTATACCATCTAGTCAGATAAAGATGCTCTGTTCACCAAAGACATTAATACTGGAGCTCTTCAAACTAGAGACCAGGAAAGTATCAAACTCAATTATTCAAAAGACATTTCCAATAAACAAATAAATAGAAATAATAATTTTTTTAAATTCATTAAAAACCTAGACAAAACCAAAAGGCACCAGCACAACCCTCGCACTGATAGCAATCCAGCAGTCAAAGATCTAAGGCTTCACAAAAAAAAAAAAAAGCATGATTTTTCAGCCATCCTGAGTACCTGCCTAGCATATTAAATGGAGAGACCATGGCAGGTATCTAGTACAGAACCAAAATGAAATGCCACTCTGAATACAAACTATTACTTAATCTACTTAAACCTTTACAGTTTTTCAGGGCTTGCCCACTTTATTTGGGGTTGTTTCTCATCATTTGGCTTGACTCCAGATGTTTCTAAACTGAAGCAAGTAGCAAAAATATCCCTCAAAATCCAGTTAAATACAGTTTTCTTTTCCTGCCTTTCAGGGTAGTCTCACATACCCTGTGAGGTAGAAAGGAAGCAATAGGGAAAACACAAAGTCTCAATTTCAGCCAGTGGTCCTACTGTTCTTAAAGAGCTGTAAGTTAAAAATCAAAGCTCTCAGGCTAAGAAAGTTGGAGGGCAGAAGAAAGGAAAAAGGACATTGACACTGTGAAACAACAAAATAATGCAACTCAAAACATTACAGGTCAAAAGGATGGAGACAAATTTTTTTGTTTGGGGGAGGGCAAGCAGGTAAAGGGGTGGTGCTTTTTAATGTTTAAACTAAGCACATTCCAAAGGAGTCCCATGAAACTGAAAATTGAATAAGTTTATTACAGGCCAGTTGAAAACAAGCTGAAAAGAAACAGAGAAATTTCATCAAAAGTGCTGTGAATTTTGAATAAAACTCAGTTAAGGGTAACAAATAACAAAAGATCACAGTCCTCTTTTCTACTACTAGCATGATCTGGCTATGGTACTTCATACTTTCCCAGCATTTGGATAAATCAGGGGGCTAGAAAGGACACACAAAAAGAGCACCCTGAGTCAAGATGATAACTTAGCAGAAGCTGAATCAAGGATGGCTGGCTATATCCCAAAGGAGATAACAGATACAAGAAGATAAGCTCAGTGTTGGGAAAAACACTAAACTTCCTGCTAGAAGGAAGATGAAGCAGCACTATAAAACACAAAGAGAATTTTTTACCCTATCAATGTTTACTATACATCCAGAGGAACTAATGGAACTGCTAGGAAGTTAGCAGTCAAATGGAGGAAGAGAGGGCAACAGAGGTGTGTGAATGCTGAAGGAAGCAACCAAGTTAACTGACAGCACAGACAGGATGTTGAAGGTTGAAACAAACAGCCTTATTTTCTAACGTAATCATTCTGCATAGAAAAATCCTATGGAAAAAAGTAATATTGATATTCCACAGTCAATAAGCAGAGAGTAATGCTCACTGTAAGTAAGAAAATCAGCAAAAGAAAGGGTGGATACCACTTGTGAGTCTGAGGAGGGCACAATTTGAGGCAACAGCCTTTTGTCAGGCACTTACACTGCTCTTCAGAGATGTGCAATTTTGAGTGCCACATTATTAGAGGAATCATAAAGCTACTAGAAGGCTTCCAAAAGAGGGCTGTGAAGAGGGTGAAGGATCTAGAGGGGAAATCATATGAGGAGCAGCTGAGGTCGCTTGGCTTGTTCTGCCTGGATGAGACCTCAGTGCAGTTAGCAGCTTTCTCATGAAGGGAAGTGGAAGGGCAGGCACTGATCTCTTCTTTCTGGGGACCAGTGACAGGACCCAAGAGAATGGCATGAAGCTGAGTCAGGGGAGGATTAGGTTGGATATTAGGAAAAGATTTTTCACCCAGAGGGTGGCTGGGCACTGGAACAGGCTCCTCAGGGAAGTGGTCACAGCACCAAGCCTGACATAGTTCAAGAAGTGTTTGGACAAAGCTCTCAGGCACACGGTGTGACTCTTGGGGTGTCCTGTGCAGGGCCAGGAGCTGTACTCAGTGATCCCTGTGGGCCCCGTCCAACTCAGAACATTCTGTGACACTGTGAAAGAGAACAAGAGAAGGAAAGAAACCACCTGTCAGTAATCTTGCAGCAGAAAGCAGCTCCATGTACAGAGGTGTTCCTACCCATCTGTGCTTCTCTCACACTTCGCTGCAATCAGTGCATCAAAACATCTAACAGTCAAAACACCCCATGTTTTCCTGACTTCTCAGCACTATACAGTCTCTGAATCCATCCCTGCAGGCTCCTAGCTCTCTGTCAGTTCACTCTCATAGTCACAAAGAATAATTTGCCACTTGTGGACTTCCCAGTGCTGGCTCTCTGAAGAACATTCAGCAAAACTAGACAGCATATGGAAAAAACAGTGATGGCCACTCAGAAAAAAAACTCATGGCACAGTTAATATTAGAGACCTTGTCTGTAGCTAACATTTGTGGAATAACTTGAGCTGTTCTGCATTAAAGAGGATGTATGTCTATTGTCAAGACTAAGCCAGAGTTTTAATGGACATCACTAAACTCACTTTGGAAACAGAAATACTAAGGAAACAAACATAGACAAGTCACATCCCAAAACAACCACTGTGCATATGTCCATCTTTAACACTGGTGCCACCCTGCTTTGCTGAGTACTGCCTAGTTGGCGTACCTGCAGGCCTGGAATCACTGTTCTGGGATTATCCCAAGGAGATTATATCCTCCTTTTCAATACTGACACATGCTTTGGGGCCATTGTTTATAATTCTAGGTCAAGAGGAGCTTGAATATGAATAATCATTTCACTTACACAGTCAGGTTAACCACAAGATCACTGTAAAGCAATATACAAGCAAAAAGATACTAAAGAACACAAGAACAGGGCAAACTCCAGGTTCAGGCAGCCAGAACACAGATCGTATTTTGGAGGGTTCCAAGAAACCTTTCAGAAGAGATCCGACTGCAAGATATTAGCAGTGCCAACACTGCTCACCCAGCCCATTTCCAGGGGAGATTTGTCCTGCGTAAAGCTTAGTAAACTGCATTAAATATGACACTTAGTAACAGGAGATCTGAGTATTTCAACATGACACTGTCCCTTACTCGTCTCTCTACTGCAAAACCACAAGCAGCAGATGACCCCGTTTGAGCAGGGCAATTGGACCAGATGACTTCCAGTAGCCCCTTCCAGCCTCAATCATTCAGTGATTCTTTGAGTACACTGATATATTGTCTCTAAGCACTCTTGAAGTCATAGCCTGCCCATCTGTGTACCAATGCTGTGCCTTTTCTGTCCTTAAGTGTTCACACAATGAGCAAAAAGACCTGCTTTTGTAGCAGGTTGCCTTCTATGCCAAAATAAGATTCTTGCAACACACTAAAACCAGCCATTGGTTACAAGTTGGGAACAACAATCTCCATAACTCTTCCCATCTGGCATCCAAGAGCAGTCATTCAAAAAATATCCCAGGCTTCCACAACTTGAACTAGAATTTTAAAGATCAAGGTGGAACTTTACTTCCAACAGGAAAACTGCCGTAAAATATGTTTATGTTACAGACTAATACATGACATTCAAGCACTGGGTACAATTTGTGGTCACCCCATAATTTTATTGCGCTCTGTTCAACATTAAAATCCGCATGTCCCAAGGAAAGAGGAAAGAATGATGCAAACATCATCCTTTATTGGTTTGAGTCATAAACTCTAGGGAGTCATGCGGTCTAAGCAGCAGACAACAGTTAAAAAGCTTACTGTCTCTCCCTTTTAGCAGGGACAGCAAGACAGGTAATGAGTTCACTCAGAAATTACAACCTGCATGCGAACTTAAACACCCATTGAATCTAATTTATGCTATTAGGCTGGGCTATTAAAAAAAAAAAGGGGAGGGGGAGTGGAAGGTGGAGAGGGCAGCCACCACTTCAGCCACAGCAGTTGAAGATAAACACAGGTGTTACAATTGCCTAGTGTCTTACTATCAGAAAAAAAGTGGAAATACTTTAATGAAGACATCTGACTCATGAAAAATACCAGATCGCCTAGTAAACATGTTCACTTCATTGTTCAGGTAAAAAGTCTCTATCAATCAAAAGTCTCAAAAGTCCCCTTCTTAGTAGTACATATGATCTGTTTCTCCAAGTATCTTCTATTTCGTAAGGAACTATAATTTCAAAGGCTCTCTAAGACTCCTGAGAAGACTAGAGCTAATACTCCGTCAAAAGTTGATGACAGCACAGCTGTGTTTCCGCATTGCCACGCTCCAGTTGAAGCTCCTGCTCCAGCCTCGCTGGGAGCACGCAGAGTTATGCCAAGAATGAGCAAAACACTCACTGTTTCCAAATTGGCTAATCAACGGACTGAGCGCTTAACCTCTCCACAATACATGTATCCAGACAAGCAACAAGCACTGAGGACTGAACTGTGCCAGCCACATTATTCAGCAAGACGACTCAAGGCAGTTTTCTTCCCAGGAGCCAGAACATCAGTTGTCACTGACGATGCTGCAACTCAATCAGCTTCTATCAAAACACCCATTCAAAATGAACCAGCACTTGCTGTGTGATGCTTTACTCTATTATCCTAAAAACAAATAAGAGCGCCTCAAATATTTAATACCAACTTGGTTCCACACAGGAGTTACTGCCAAGCATTTTACCTGCTAAGAAGTTACAATTGCTAGCTGCAGAACAGAGAGATGCTGGCAGCAAAAGGCAAAAGGGCACTATGCTTTTGCTGAATAATAACATATTCATATATATAACATATAATAATAGCATACCTCTAACTTATTATGTAGCCAAAAAAAGTGTCTCCTCATAATTGTTTCATGTTAAAAATACTGTAATACATACACATCATCCTGAGCCACCATCTTTACGTTCTCTGGTAAAATAATTTTTTTCTGCTCCAAAAAGCTCTCTGAATGGCAAAGTTCAGTTCCACAGCAGATCTGATACCTGCTTCCCCAATGTCACAGCTTTGCCTCCCTCTCCCCAGTGCCAGCACTGGCATTTGTCCAGCACACCAGTTCAGAGAGATGGAGTGCCCAAAAAGTAACCCACAAAACAAAAACAATTACACATTTTCAGACAGATTAGCTCCTTGAATGTGCTCACCACTCACTCACCCAAGCATCAGGACCACAACAAGCAATCTGTAAGGCCAAAGAAGAAAACAGGAATATAACCTGGTCATCTTTAACTATTATGTAAACACGTCCTGAGACAAAAAAGAATTTTTTTTTACCTGTGCAAATTTCATGGCATACAGCTGAGATTCAATTTCATAAAGGAGAATAATGTAAAAGTATTCAATTACTAAGTTCATCACAGTACATCTCATTAATTCAATGAGCCACTTTATAATTGTAACAGACATTAAAAGATTAAAGTATTTGGATTAAATCCAAGTACATTTCAGTGCTCTGATGATTGCCAGAGTTTGGATCTTCAGCAATACAGAGTAACATCCTTTCACCAAGTACCCTGTGAGAGAAAGCACTGTTATCCTTCTTGCTTTCAGACTTCAGTGCTCCCAAATTAAATTATCCCATTGCACTTGGGGGTGAGGGGTGGCAAATCACTGTTCAGGTAACTGTCTACCTCAGTTTGACATGTTAGAACTGTTTCCAAATAAAGTTGTCAACTGAAGTTGACCATTTTGAACTTCCTGGAGGGCTAACACCTGGCAGGAAAGTCCTTTGTGTGCAAACAGCAACACGGAAACAAAGCCAAACGTGTAACTCTGTGGCACTTTTCGTCTGTAATTCCGTAGTAATTTAACATCATTAAACCTCTACTGTTCAAGCAGTAAGAGCGATTTAGGTATCAATCATTTTAAAAGAGAATGTAGTCCTCTTTCTGCTCTTCAGTACAGCATTTCTACTCTGCTGTGGAGACTAAAGCACAGCTTTACAGGTTTGGCAGCATGGTGGCAACAGCAAGCACAGAGCCTTTCCCACTCTCAATTTTACACTACATTAAGCAATATTCCCAGGTTGTAGTGAAAGTACAAGATTTCCAAAAGCCACGGTGCACATCTCTACTGAAGGAATACTTCATTATTTTCTCACTGATGCAGTCCTTGAGCTGCATTCTCAGAACCACAGACACGGCCCATCAGAAGATCTTAATCTGGAGTAATGAGTGTGATCAGGAAAGAGATGTCCCATTTCCAAAGCTGACAGACAACCTGCCCTGTAACAAATAAGCAGACTACCCATCTCTGAGGACCAGGACTTGAGTTCCATTTTCCCCTTCTCCTAAAAAGGGATTTGGCTGTTCTCTCAGAGCTGGATGTGACTTCCTTGTACCTTGCTTGGAAGATACACATAGGGCTCACAATGACATGTTCTCCACAATATGCAGTCCCCAACTGCTTCTTCTTGATCTGCGCATGCAAAACCTCTTAATGTACACGAGGAATGAAGGAAAATACACTTTTGAAGACATTTTGAAGTTTCCTTTTCACCTGTTTCATTCTCCAGACTCTGGAGCAGATTCCTACAGGCCACACTACCTTCACAAGCTCTCTTCTCAGGGTGTTAAAGAATTAGATTTATTTCAGTGACATCTCTTACCTTGCTGGTCTCACCCACCATTCCAACAATTTTGACTAGTACTGGGGAGGGGGCTGCAAAGATTATGCTAGCTCTACTTAAGGCACTTGAGCAAAATTCTGAAGCAGAAGTGCTCATAGGTAAATATGCTGCATCAGTGCCCAGGACATAGTCGAATGCTCCCGTATAAACAAGTCAGAAAAATGTATTCTAGCATTTGCAAAACAAACCTCTTGAGACACAACAGCCCCAGATTCTCATTTGAGCTTGGTGTCATTGAGAGCAGCTAGTATAAGAGATAGACCACAAAAAAGTAAAATGAAAAAACCCACCTGCAAATAGACCCTACATCTTCCAAGTTTGTTCCCCAAAGCACTAATTAAAGAGGACTCTCTACCACAAGCAGCAATCACACTGTTTAAATGAACAGAGAGTTCTGCTTCAAAGACAAAGATGCTAAACTTGGAAGCAAGAACACTTGTGTTTAATTTTCTTTTATTCAAAGGCTTGGTGTGTGGCCATGTACTTACCCTTTGCTTCTCTGTGCCTCCAACCACCAACTATAAAATGAAGCACCACACTTCCTCAGAGCAGCTGAGAGGCATTTAAAGGCTACAGGAGATTGTATCTAAATCATGCTGACAGATTACCCAGAACAGGCAGCTGCCTTATTTATGCATGTGATTGGACAGACTACTCCCACAGGTCTTCCTGTATTTCACCCTTTCCAGCCCTCAAGGCCCTGAAAGTAGAGACTGGCTTACCTATTTCTAGCCACTGTCCTTAGACTCAATACAACAGCTTCCATTAAAAGCAGAGAGGTAGAAGAGAAGATGCAGTTTTGGGGTCTGCTGGAAATGGTCTGTGCTCTTTTTGAGCATTTCAGAGCAGTTATCCATCAAACAGGGCTTCTCACAAGGATCCCAGATATGCACGCTGGGATGGGACAGAAAGGAGAAAATCCTTTTTTGGCTATATTTATTTTCCAATGTGTTTTAATTATCTTACTCTGCCAAATTAAAAGATTCATTACCAAGACAAAATGACAAATACACTTCTAGGTGGACTACATACTTTAAACCAAATCAGCAAGGGAAACTATTTTCCTAGGCAAAACAAAAGCATCACCACTATTTTCATTTAAGCCAATACTGAAAGAGCACACAGGACACCCTGTAGGGACCAAGTCTGAAATCTCATTGCCATTTTTCTTTACATATAAAGCTGTTTTTCCTTATGTTAAGCATCCCCAAGGCACACACAAATATCTGTGGAGCCAATCAAAATGTGAATACTGTGAAACAGCCCAGCAAGCAACTACTGCTTGTCTCTTTACCACGTTCTTCCTTTTACTCAGGCTTTCATCATTTAATACAAGTGACTTTGCCAAACACTGTGTGCTTTGGTTTTAGAGCCCTGGAAGTTTAAGCTGTTCTCTACTCAGAAATAATCTGTCATCTGGTTCATTGGTTCAGTCATTCCTGGCAACTGACTTACTTTCAGCACACACGACAGGAAGAGACCCCTGTCCTGTCACAGTTACCTCCTTCTGAACTGAAATAATCTCTGTAGTTTAAGCAGTGGGATTAATGCATGGCTGCTGGCTACACTACTCTCCTCCTGCCTTTGCTTTGAATAATTTCACTGCCGAAGTGGAAATGCAGATGTTAAAAGAGATAGGCACATGGCAGAAAACACTCGCCTCTTGCTTTGAAGACACATAACGTGACAGCAAGATAAAAAATCCCACAGCTACAAAGGATGCCAATTTTCCCAGGAACTGTTTCATCTCTAACAAGATCAAACTGAACTATTGCCAGTAAATTGAGGAGGTGCCTGTTTTAACAGTTCCTTTCCTAAATCTTTTACTATTTCCCCATGTTCATTAACCAACCTTATTTAAGAAAGAAGAATCGTATCTTAAAAACAAAAAGGCAGCAAGGTAGCTTTGCATGCCACCAGCCAAGTTACCTATATATTTATTGCTGCTTTCTGTTAGGAGAAACTTAACCATGCCAAAGGTTGGCAGTTTCCTCTGGCAGCTAAGAAGTAAAAAGCCTTGTTGAGCACGTTTTCCTTTTGAGCTGCCACACCTCACGATGTACTCAGCACAGCTATTAGGCTGTGTGTGAGAAGGAAGGGCTCCAGGTCTCTGCCGGCAAACTGTGGCCCTCAAATTTTCAAGAATCTATTACATTTTTGTATGGATGACAAAGCTAGCAATGATACCCATGGAAGGTATCATTCAAGCTCTTTTAGATTAAATGTTACCTAAAGCATGATTTGACCTTGATCTGCTTTTGAATTTTTTTAATTACTGACTTATAATAAGTGCATTAAAAGTCACTGGAGAAAAAAAGCATTTGTATTTAAGATACTACTTTTGCTTTTGCATGACTTTAAAGTGATGACAGCTTTAAGACCCACTAGAGTAAGCATGGATTAGGCTTTAATGTGCTTTCCTTGCTTTTAGTACATAAAATTTTCACATGATCAACTCTTAGAAAGAATAGCAACTGTCAGGAGTTTTACTATGTTCTCTTTAACAAGGATAAAGGGGGAAATATTTATTTATTTTTAAACAGGACATTCATTCAGAGGAGAAATCTAAGCATAATACATTTAGCCTAGGTGTACAATTCATCTCTCTCACCTTTGACTTTTTTTCTCCTTTCCTTTTCTTACAGTTTTATTTCCCTTTATATGACCCATTCTTTAAGCCATCTTCCCACTTCCTCAAAGAGATTACATTCACACACACACCAACCATTTTTTTCCAGGTGGAGATTTTGCACCAGCTGCTGAACTTTCATCTCAGCTAAAGTACATCCCAACTGAGATGCAACAGAGATATTTCAACCCTCACCAATATCTCTCTGCACTTTTCAGGCTTTTAAAGCACAGGAAAGCAAGACCTTCACTGCCAATTTGGGAAATCCAGACGTGCACATTGATATTTCATTCTTCCTGTATTTTTTTTTTTTTAATGTCAGATCAAAACAACCTGTGCTCTGCAGAAGCCAATTACTGTTGCTTTTGTGAAGGTTAAAAGTTCAAAAAGGAAAGCTGGTTTCTTCATTTAGCAGCCTCTTTCAAAAACACTGATAAAGAGGCACCAAAGGGAGAACGGATGTGTAAGTATGGTAAGGGGGATGAGAAGAAGGGTCTCCAATTTTTTAATTCTCTTATTTATGACTCTCCCTCTTCCACCAGGTTCTGACCTTACCATCTTCAGGGGACACTGCCCCAAATACTAACAACCAGCAGTGAAAAAAATCTAGAAGAAACACGTATTTTCTGCTGTCTTCCTCAACACTCACAGAGCAAATAGTCCCCAAAGCACACTTCACCCTGTAGCCTTTGGGAAAACGTGTCCCAGACACACAAGACGTAACCATGCAAATTATAGCTCTTTCTCAAGCTTGCAGGCTTACTACGCCTTCTTTCAAAATCCCCTTCCTGCTGACAGATATAAATCAAGCAAGCAATTTCACTCCATGAAGTCAAAACTTCACATGGCCACAAAAGGCTTGCTTTTTAATTTTTTTAAATATCAACTTTGCACATGAACATAATCACCAAAAGTAACGCACCAAGTATTATCTTGCATTGGTTTTTCTAATCAAAATACACAGTAACCACAAAAGGAAATGCTTCCAGACCAGTAATGAAGGGACTGATTCATATGCCCCAGAGAACAAGTGCTGAACAATGTACACTCAGTAAGGTTTCAGCTTTATCCCTTATTAAAATAAAACCACGTGTCTGATCTTTAACCCACTTTGATTTATTAATGTTTTCGCTTTTCAAGGTTATGAAAGTAAGTATGAACAAAGGAGTTAAAAGAAAACAATCCATCCTAAACCCTTATACACCAAATGTTAGAATTGCCATCTATCTTACTTCCTCTCTCAAAAATGTGGATTTATAGATTTGAAGGACTAGATGGGAATTCCAGTTTGAAAGTCCCAAAAGTAGGCTGAAGCAAACAGTAGAATACTATATCCCAAATGTAACATAGCCACAGCTACTGTACATAAACATCAGTTGGTCGTCTGTCAACCAACTAAAATGCTACATGCATTTGAAAAATATTAACATATCAGCAAGAAAAAAGGAAGAGTCCTTTGAAAAGGTCAAAGATTTATCAATTCCAAGTTGTGCTTAAATAAATTCTCAAATCCAAGGAACAACTGTGTGGCTTTACATATCAATAACTTATGTTCCAGACACTTTACCAACCAGAGTTCTTCACTAGAATGCAAATCTGGACTAAAGTCACAATGCAGAACAAGGTTTTATCCTTTTGGTTGTGTTCCATTGCAGAAGATATTTGTTCTAAATTTTAAAGTGTGTCACATTTTCCATGGGGCGTTCAGGAAACTCCTAGCACAAAAACAATGAACAGGATGTTGCAGGTCAGGATAGAGCTACACTCACTGAATGAGAACATTTGAGGAAGGTGAGGGGGACACTTTTCACAGTCTTATTACTCAGCATCTTCTTGGTTCCAGCCCTATAGAGGATTTCGTTTTGTGGCATAAGCAAAGTTTGCATGCAGCTCTTGCTTGGCCAGAGCTAACCCTTGATTTTATAAGAATTCGATGTCCCAGAAAATTTTATAGGACCCACAACTATGAAACAGCTGTGACAGCTTCAGCCAGTCCACCTGAGTTCATGCTCTTGCTCTCGAACCATCTGTGAACCTATCATGAGCATGTCTGACAGCCAACCTGAACACAGGGCAGGCCTGTAAATTTGGGGTTCTTTTTAACATTCCTGCTAATAAAACTTCACTGCTCAGAATTATTCTTGTATGTTACATCTGATCTGTTACTACATTGCTGCTATCCTGTGCCTGGGAATAGCTGGAGCATTATTATTCCCATAGCAATAGGGTAGCTGCACAGAATGCAAGAGCAATACCTGTATGCTGAAGTTTCCCATGCCCACAAGAGTTCTTAAGCTGGTGCTCTATTTCCTCACTGGATCTTTCCTATATAGGAAGGCCTCTGCACAGTACTTTAGTTGGATCAAAGCTTATGCAACTTCCAGAAACACCTCCTCATAAACCCCATGCTATCAACTCTTGTTGGAGTCCATGTAAAAACAGGTGATGTGAGACCATGAGACAGACTATAGCTCTCATCCTCCCCCAAGCCATGCTGGCTGGAAGATGAAGGAATCACTGAGAATTCTAGTTCTTTAAGCAACTGCTAAGATTCAAACACCAATGGCAGTTCTTAAAGACCAGTAAGCTCCTGAGCACTGCTCTTGCTTTAGTAAAGCTGTTACCTTTGTTTCACAACAATGAAGCCCCAAAACGCTTTTTGCAGCGGCAGTAGCAGATTTTTAGCTTCCCTATTTCAGATCTGGTTTTATTCATCAGACTTTCCACATGGTAATCCTAGAAAAGCAATTCTAATGCAACGCCTTCAACATCAAATTGAGAGGCCTAATTTGTGGCTACAGCTGTGGCCTGTTATCTGTACTTCATCACTCCAATTCAGCACAACACAAACTCCATAATTCTTCAAACTTCGACATGCCTCTACACCACAACAGCAATAAATTTGCCTCTTCCAGCCTCTACCATTAAAATAAAACTGCAACATACCACAATCTGAAAATAAAACAAATTCAGTCCCAGCCCTACCCAACCTCTCCATCATTTAAAAAAAAACCCTGCAACTTCAGCATTTAAGAACTGGGACTTCTGTCAGAATTTCTTTTTTTGTTCATGTGCTTACTTTTAAAGGTTTCTTATAAATCTAACACAGTAACTTCCCATTAGCACCTAAATTACATTAGCTAAACTTTTTACAGGGACTTGGCAAAAAAAAAATCTTGCCTCACCAAAACAAAAATAAAACTTGCTGAAATGTTTTCATATTGACCTGAAAAATAAAAAGGAAATAAATAAATAAATAAACCCAAGCAAAATTCCACCCAACAACTACTGCACTACAAATAATTTGAGATTAAATGACAGTTTCAAAGACAATTCAGAATACAAAATACCATTCTATAAATCTGTGAATGGGGGTTTATTTGATAATGCTCTCATTAGGTAAGATAGGGTCATTAAAGCCCTTTCCCAATAACAGAGTAATTAGCTCTTCATATCAAGAAAAAAGGTTTTCTTCCTTTCATTTGCAAATAAAAACTCTAACAGTAAAATAATATGTGTCAGATAGAGTAACACTTCCTTGTTATATCATAAACACAAACCTCACTTCAAAATAAAGATGATTTTAGACTTTAAATGAGTAAGTTTTTAATCAAAAAGGAAATTCACATTAAAGCCACTGTGATTTTATTTGAACTTTTATTTACTAAGTTTACACAGCTCCATTCTCTCCTTCTGGAAGCAAGTATAGTTCACTTTAGTTCTCTTATATTCCCTATTGGAGCATAGGGTAAAATCACTTTGATATTCCCCTTAGCAATAAGATTACCAGATCAGTCAGGAGTCTAATAAGAAACACACCACTTCCAAAATAAAACTGCATTTCATAAAGTAATTAAACATCCTGTGTGTGTGGCACAGCTATACCACTCAAGAAGTTCCATGATTTTAGAGGGACCTTGGAATACAAGCCATGCAATAGGAAAGAGCCCAAATACGGCACACATCCCCTCATAATAGACACACTGCGTTACAAAGCATTAAGGCAGGCCCTCCTAATTAGCTGGACCTTCATGAGTTTTTCTGAGGCTCAACCAAATAGTAAATGTAGCTGCAGCAACCTTCAAAATTATAATTTTATGTTTTCATAAAAGCCCATTTCAAATCACCTGTTACCATCTGTAACAGGTGTATTCTAAAGGCACATAACCTTAAAGTTTGCTACCCCCCAAAATCTAAACACATATGAAGAACTACTTTCTCAGCTGGTATTCGTTCTCTTCACTACTAAGGTGACTATTTATTCTCGCTGTTTCAAAAAAAAAGAAAAGTATTTTTTCATTAATTAGCTTTACATGGTAATTTTAAAGGAACTATTGCTAAATGAACACAGTTACACCAGTGCAAACTCACATGGATAACAAGAAAAAAACATTTATCATTGGAGACTTAAAAAAATAGAAATTAAAAAAACACACAAAAAAATCCCTCATAAAAAAATAAACCCCACCAGCCTTCCAGAAACAAGTCTTAGATCATAGCTCTAATACATAACAAAAGATGAGACTGAGACAATAATCTTATTGCACGTTATAAAATGTCTTCATGTTTTACAGACCATATGTTATTGACTCACTCCTTCCCATACACAACAGCCTTCTTCCTTCTTTTACTTTTGCATCGTGCTCTTTACTCTGCAGATACCAGCTATTCTTTTCTGTCAGACTGATACAGACCTAAGCAAGTTCAAAGCATGTGTTTTCTAACTTGAATTTAGCTTTCAAGTCTGCTGCTTGCACTTCATGACAGAAAACATTTTTTTGCAACTTAAATTGTTTACCTTATTCAGCTACAGCAATTAGACTAATGAGAGTTACTACCCCTCAGACAATGCCTTTTTTTTTTTTTTTTTTTTTTTTTTTTTTTTTTTTTTTTTTTTTGTGCAGTCACTTAGCCTGACAGGCTTGCCAAGCCAGAGAGGAGGGCATTGAAGTAAAACTGCTGGGGGAGGGGAACCTCAATCCATCTCCCACAGCATACTTCTGGAAAAGCTGTCAGCCCACAGCTTGGACCGGCGGACTCTTTGGTGGGTTAAGAGCTGTCTGGATGGCCAGGCCCAGAGAGTGGTGGGGAATGGTGCTGCATCCAGGTGGCAGCCAGTGGTGTCCCTCAGGGATCAGTGTTGGGCCCAGTCCTGTTTAATATCTTTATTGATGATCTGGATGAGGGGATAGAGCCTACCATTAGCAAATTTGCAGATGACACCATGTTGGGGGGGGGGAGTGTCAATCTGCTGGAGGGTAGGCAGGCTCTGCAGAGGGACCTGGACAGGCTGGATAGATGGGCTGAATCCAACAATAGGAGTTTTAAGAAGACCAACAAACCTATCTCTCAACTTGTCCACGTCCTTCTGGATGCCATCTCTTTTGTCTAGTGTGTCAGCCTCACTACATAGCTTGGTGTCATCAACAAACTCGCTGTATGCACTCAATCTCATGGTCCGTGTCACTGACCTAGGGGTTAAACAGTTCTGGTCCCATTAATGACCCTTGAGGAATGCCAGTCATTACTGCTGTCCACAGTTGAGCTGTTAACCACAGCTCTCTGACTGTGGCTTTGCACACAATTCATTATCCACAAGTTGGTCATCAATCAAATCCATGTCTCTCCAGTTAGAGACAAGAATATCCTGCAGGACAGTGTCAAATGTCTGCACAAATCCAGGTATATTTGACATCATTTGCTCTTCACTTATCCACCAATGCTGTAACCCCTTTGTAGAAGGTCACCCAATTCGTCAGGCACAAATTGCCCTTAGTGAAGCCATGCTGGCTCTCATCAATCAGCTCCTTACTTTCCATGTACCTTAGCACAGTTTCTGGTATCTGCCCCATGATCTTGCCAGGCACAAAGTTGAAACTTAAGGACTGGTACTTCCCAAGGTCTTCCTTATTTCCTTTTTTTCCCAAAGGAAAAAGACCTTTGAGACCTGTTGGAGTAGGTCCAGAGGAGGTCCACAAAGATTATCAGAGGGATGAAGCCCCTCTCCTATGATGACAGACTTAGAGAGTTGGGTCTGTTCAGCCTGGAAAACAGAAAGCTCTGGGGAGACCTTAGAGCAGCCTTCCAGTACCTAAAGGGGGCCTACAAGAAAGATAGGGAAGGCATATAGTGATAAGACAAGGGGTATGGCTTTAAACTGAAAGAGGGTAGGTCTAGGTTAGCCATTAGGAAAAATATCTTTAAGAGTGGTGAGACACTGGAACAGGTGTCCCAGAGAAGCTGTGGATGTCCCATCCCTAGCAGTGTTCAAGGCCAGCTTGGGTAGGGCCTTGAGCAGCCTGACCTAGTGTAAGGTGTACCCACCCATGGCAGAGGGATTGGAACTAGATGGTCCTTAAGGTCTCTTCCAACCCCAACTATTCTATGATTCAGCAGTTCAGGCTTTTAGAATAGCATCAACAGAGGATATTTGCAATAAAGCCACAGGTGCTGGTTTCATTGATAACTTTTAGTGACCCCAAAATCCTTCATGAGAATGTCCTGAAACTTTCCAGTTTACATATTATTGGCATATACTATTAGATATGCCAATATATATCATTACCCATGTACAAAAAAGTGCTGTGATTCGTCTACGGGCTTCTGTTCACTGCAGCAAGGGCCAATTTGCACAGCATTCTAGTACCCTTCTCCCCTCCAACAAACTACTCATCCAAGATTGTACACAATCTTGGGGCAGAGCTTCAAGGCAAGACTACAGCTGAGGTGAAGATGCATTTTCCTTTGATAGGCTATCTGTATTTTGACAAAACATGAAGGACCTCACACATCCTCAAGAGTTCTGCCACATAGGAGGAGGAAAACATAAACTGCCAAACATATCTATTTGCTTGTATGCAACTTTGCCGCATGTCAGCCCGTGATACATTCCTGTTCTGCTGAATGAGGTGCAGATTATCTGCATAAATTCTGCTGATAAGACCTTCACACAAGGTCACACAGAAAGTCAATGTCAGAGCTTAAAGTAGAAAATGAATGCAAATTTCTTTGCTGTTGGTTTCTATAAGGGAAGGATTTCACCACTTAACACCCAAATTCAAGGCTAGTGCTACTGCCAGAAGAGCAGCTTCTTACATACAAAGCAAGGACTCAAGAGAGGTACAAAAGGAGACCAAGGAAGTACTGAAATGAGCAAAATCTTTATTTCTTTAAGATATTGCATACATTCTGAAGATGACTAAGAATTTTATTCATGAAAAATCAACCTCAAATAACTCAAAAGAACATTCAGCGTGGGAGGTTCTTTTGCAAAAAATTAAATAGCAATTGTGATGAAATAGTATCTTCTACCAAGTTACCAAAGAATTTACATTTTGCTCATGCTCTTACCTAACCGTATAACCAGGAAGCATACGCAAGGGATAATAGCCAAATTGTTACCTCAAGATGTAGCATTATTTCAAAAACGTGGGTGGGAGAGCAGGAAGCAAAAGCAAGGTTAATTTTAAAAACAATCTTAGGGCAAGATTCTTATTTCTGACCTATCCAACAGGCTAACCTCCAATTCACATCAGCTGCAGATCTGTACAGAGCTAATTTTAGCAATATTAAAAAAATGCTGGCTAAGTACAGAGCATGTTTGATCTACTTCTATTCAAACTAGCTATCATTTGACTTACCTATACCCTCAACTGATGCCTCCTGGCTTAAAACCTGATACTTCAAAAATGCTGCCAGAAGATGACAAGAAAGGCTATTAGCACAAACCAGTATTTGCTAAGTATGCTTTTTGTATTCTTTCCTTCTCCCTCACCTATGATATATTCACAGGAATGTGATTTTAATAAGTAAAGAGGTATATGCTTCTTCCTTTTAAGTGCACTTTCTAGAAGTTTTGTGAACATCAGCAGGTAAATAGAGTTCTAACTAATTCAAACTATTCTAACTATCACTAGAATATGTGTATTTTAAGGATCTTCATTTCCAAAGCTCTTGATAACTTTTGGACTCAGTGATCCTTGTGGGTCCCTTTCAACTTAGAATATTCTGTGATTAAATCTGATTACTTTGGTCCAACCCAAAAGAAAAAGAAGACTCATCTATGTCCTGGTTTCCCTTTAAAAATGTACGAAATCAATTCTCCTGTTTAAAAGGTCATTAACAAGCTTAAAACAATCCATTTGTTCTGTTGAAGAGATCAAACACTGACTAACTCCATCAGTTTAGGACAATGTGCTATTATGTTCAAAGTCACATGTAGCATATGTCAAATGAAACGTCAGAGAAGCAAGGCATTTAAATGCATATTTGACATACTTTTTGCATCTCAGTACATTTCACTTCTCAATGGGGCTGTGGGTGGGAAAGGAAAAGGTTGGTTTCTTATGGATTTGAGTGTAAAGGCATCATTTGGAAATTCAAATCATCAGATGTTCCAACTGCCCACTGCTGGATGCTGCCACGTACAGGAAAAACACATACCAAAGATCACCATTCTGCATATTCAGAAGGAACACTTACAATCACTGTCTGTCTCCTCAGATAGCAGCATTATACAGCCCTCACACTGCAATGCCAACATGAGTAATTTGTCATTAAACTTTCGAGCCATTCATTCATATTTGTGCATAACAATATTTACTATTCTCAAGTACCCCATGTCACTGGGCTTATATCCAGCCTCAAACAATGAAAAAAAAGCAGTGTGTTTTAAAATGTCCAAAGCTTCTGCTGCCATTTTGCAAATCCATTTTTACAACATTAGGTACTAGTCAGCCAAAGCAAAGTTTCTCTCACATTTTGTCTCCACTTCTGTAAAGGATACAAACCACCATATTTAACACCTGTGGATTAATGTATGTATACACCCCTCATCTTACGCTGTTCAAAAGACAGACCAACATTTTATCTCACAAAGATACTAAGCCAGGTGCACCAAAAGCAGATGTAGATTCCTGAACTCTGTGTAGTATTAAAACAATAGTATGTTTGTGTCTGACACAATTTCATGGTAAAAATAACTATACTAATGGGTAAAGTTCCTGTAAATCATTCATTTTCCCCAATTCAAACCTCCTTTACTGTAACGAACAAGGCCAAACTTCAGATTTCCAACTGGATGCTAACCAAATACCACCACAGCCATTACCTAACATTTCTCATATGGAGAGCTCTCTGAGGACATCAAAATCATTACTGACAATTTGCAAATGAGGCATGTGAGAACTAGAAGAAGGGTAGAATCACTGAGTGGAGAAATAGGGTTGGTCAACCTCAGAATGTTAGCGCACAAGATATAAAAACTATGAATTTATACTGAACTGTAATATTGACTTCTGCTTGTTTGAACATTCTTCCAATTTTCTTACAAGGAAAAAAAAAGTAAATGCAGATAAACTTTATTAAAAGCAGGTTAATAAGATTACATTAAACTTCTACAGGCATTTGAGTAAAATTTAAATGCCTTTAATTTGATTTAGTGTACTTAACTAAGGAAGTAAAGAAACTAAAACTAAAGCCACTTAAATTCTGCTTAATGTCCTTGTATAGGAGTACTATGTAATTTAATCCACTTTCAAAGCATATCTTAGTCTGGATTAATTCTTCCAAGCATTCCTGTGTAGACAAACCCTCAGCATATACTAACTGCATAGGCAGCCTTCTCAAAGAAGATAAACTATCTTATACTTAGGATAAAAGATTTAGATTACCGAGAAGTTGCTGGTGACCTATAAATGCCCTTATAACACATCAATACCCCACTTACATACACTTAAGTAACAGAATTCAGATTTACTGAATATCAGATTCAATGTTTCCTATATACTGGAAATCAAATATTTCTTTTTGAGCTTGTAGCAAAAAAGATTCAAATTCCCAACCAGATCTCTCAGTTTTACTGACCCTTAAATCCAAAGGAAAGATTTCACATTGAAATCTGATCTTTTATCTACTACTGTCAAGATTTATAGTTGCCTACAGATGGGATGATACATCTTGTTAGATTTAATTTCATGTAGATTTCTTAACTTCAGACAAATAAAATGCACCTCCTTCACCAACTTTCTGAGGTTCAATGATGTCAACCTTGCAGAAGTTTTCTGGAGGGCATAAGAAGTAGGCTGATTGTTCTGTGGGCAAAGCTTCCTCATGTACATAAAAGTCGTATCTACCACCCTTCACCAAGACAGCTGAGCTCTCTCTGTATGAGAGGCAGACACCATCTTACAAACTTATTTGTGAAAGGCAGGAGGACTCTGGCTTGCAGTTCTGAACATCTGGCAGTGCACAGCTACAGCTAGACGTACTTCTTCCTAAACTCATCTTCCCACAACAGCCGCCACTCCACAGCAAAGCCACAGAAACGGTTCTGTATGCCAGGTCCTGCATGCCGGCCACTGGCAAACACCCCACCACCTGAGCGACCCACTGCCTTACGGTGAGGTGGGCCTCAAAAGCAGCCAGCACCAGCAGCCACACCTGAGGTGAGACCTGAAACTCCAGCAAAGGAGTTCTACCAGGCTTCATCGCAGGTCACCCAAACAGGAAAATAGAAAACTTCCTTGTCTCTATCCAAGTAGGAAAATGGGTCAGTGGCCAAAGGTGGAGGCAAAGGAGGCTCAACTATTAAAAGTGGCAGGAACTAATGCACAGCAAGCTGGTATTTGAAGTCTTGGTCTTGTTCTGAGAAACCTACATTCCCAATATGGTCAACTAATGAAAGTAAAACGCTTATTTTAATAAGTTGTGGAAGCTTGTACAGAAGACTATAAGGCATGTTTCCACTAAGATTTTAGCTTCAGTTAGTTAAATTAAGAACCCACCCCTTTTCATAGTTAATTCAAGGATACAGATGAAACTAGAAATGCATCTCCTCCCACTCCTATCACCAACCCCCAGAAAAAAATATTTAAATAGCAGGGATTTGTAATCTAGAATGGAGAGCAGTATTCTATGAAGTATCATCTAATTTAAATAAGTCTCTCTCATTAACTTAAAGGCATTTCTAAACACTTCATCAATGCTTTTTTTATTTCCGTGCTATTTCACACTACATCTCCCAAACATTAGTATACACATTTTACAGACACAAATGTGTAATCATAGATTTATTATATTCACTCAAATAATGTATTTGAAATTGTAAATTTATTCTTAATACCAGTAAAATATTCTGTAGCTATGAAGTTGCTTTTTTTTGCTGCTGCTCCATTAACTGAGTACTCTATACTGTTTGCAAAGTCACAGAATTCCTGAATAAATTTAACTGCATACATGCAAATAATTTCTTTCCTTCTAAATTCTTATGTGGGTCATTATTACAGAACTAAGTGCTTGACTAGTCTTCATGCATTTATTCTCACAGTGCCTCTCTTAGACAGCAATACTATAAAGCATTATCTACTAAATCAATAAAGAACTAGTAGGTAACCACTAGTTTTAGAAGCGGACAAAAAGCAGAGAATACAGGAGCAAAATCAGCATTCAAATGGATCCATGATAATTTAAATTTACTCAACTTTGGGAGCAAGAAACAAAACTCAGGATCTTCTCCAGTGACATGAGCCTGAACCTCAGTTGTTCTTATGAGAATTACTTTGGGTTGGAAAGGTCAAAAAGACACAACTTCTCACCAAACGTGCAAGCAATATAAATGTGACATGAAAAGCATTCATCCTGTGACTATTAAACGTACCTGGGAATAAAATCTGGAGTGAAACAAGGATAAGCATATGCAACTTGACTGAATACGTGCAAGATGATAACCCAGAGAAATGGATGCTTTAATTCCATCATATGCCTGGAATAATTAAAACTGTGGTGGAACACAGATGGGTAACTCACAGAGCTCATGGGGTGTATACATGTAGCACATGCAACTAGGACTGTTCACTGCACAAAATACAAAGTATTTGCAAATACTTGTGTCACACCAAGAGGTGCAAGATGAATTACATTGCCATTGAAACAACAAACCACTCTCTCTTTCCTGATACGGTTTCTTCAAGATTAAACTTGGAGAATATTCATTACCTGACGAAAAGAGATGGCATTTGAAACAGACTCCTTCAGAAATAAAACAATGTATGTGGTGAGGAAATACAGAAAGTTCACCTGGAATGAAATAGCCATTAGCACAGGTGGCCTGACAAGGCACAGATGCCTCTTAAAGCCTTTGGCTGGATCTTCACCTAAAGATAGTTCTAAGCTCAAGTCACATTGTGATTTCACGTTTAATCTGTGAGATAAGGCCATCACCTTCCGAGGCTACACCAGAAGAAAACTCCTGTGTGAAGGACAGATGGGGTCAGCCCTCCACAGGCCAACCAAGATGTGATCATGATATACACCTGCCACACAGCTTGGGTGTAGCTGTAGCGCCCTATTAAGTTCCCAGTTCAGTGTGGATTGATGTTCCTGTCCACAGTCTTAAAAATAATTTTGTCAACACATGCTCCAGCAGAAGAAAAAAATAGCTAGCAACAGCAAATTAATTAGAAAGCAGCAGAAATGCTTAGTAATGCCTAGATCCAGAGCTATATAGAAGATAAGGGTAGGGACATCAGTCAGTTCCCCAACAACTATCTTGAAGGGTCAAAGTTTATCCACGCTGACCCAACCAGCTTCACAGTTACAATGAGCTATGTAATATAAGGTGCCATCCAGGTACCATTGTAATGACAACATATCTTGAACCTCAGTGGCATAATCAATTAAAAAACCAAACCAAAACAAAAAACAACACACCAAACAAAACAAAACAAAAGCAAAAACCCGCAAACAAAAAAACCCAACCAAAATACCTTCCCCAAAACTAGCATGACCAAAAAGCCCCCATAGAACTATGAGAAAATCTACCTGTAATGTACCTAATTCAAAGCATTGTCTTCCAATGCTAGACTGCACTGTGTAATTGTTGTTTTGCAAGGTGAATAAAAAATAGGGACAGGCAATATAAAAGACAAGTCTATGAGATTTGTGTAAAAACAGGCTATTATGTGGATATAAATTATTTGATTTGGTATTTATTAAGTACCTGAAAAGTGCTCAGTGCTATTCAAATTACAAAAAAAATTGTCTTTTGCTTTAAGAAACTGAAAATCTAAATGACAAAAGGGAATAGACAAGATGCAGCAAGAAGCCAGTGATGAATGAAGAATATTTTGATTGTGTTTTGGATCTGATCGCTTTCTGTCAGCACCTCTGAGCTAGAGTTGTTGCTACAGATTTGCTGACAAGTAGGCAAGTGTGGTGGAAAAGAATTTGGTAAGGTGTTTCAGACATAGAAGTAGCCCAGAAAAAGCCAAAGTCAAGATGAAACAAAACCCAATAAGCTTGGAATTACTATTAGTACAGTGAGGAGCAGAATGAAGGATGTCTTAAGTAGTCTGAAAAAAGTGTGTATAAGATGAGGATAGAAAACTGAAGGAACCTGATACTTAGAATATAAACCTAAGACAGAACTGCTTTAAGAAGTCACAGCTGAAGCTGATGTAATGATAGAAAGATAGACCAGAACAACCCTGCTTTACAAAACTTTTAGAACAACCAACACGGCTATTCAGGACACTTATCTGATGATGAAGGAATCCAGTATTAGCTGTTCAGTGTGATACAAAGTTATGCAGTTAGGGGAAAAAAATCAATCATTTTTTATGGGAAACCTCTCAGCCTCAGGAGTACATTCATTACTAGAGCTCCAACATGTCATATCTCTTTATAAAGTTTGTGAGAGAACTAGCCAAGACGTCCTTTGGCAGTGTAAAAACATTGCTGTCACAGATGGACTTCACATAAATGGGGTTTTTTTAATTAAAAAATGTCTTTTTCCCCCCTACTCTGAAATCATCAACCTATAGCAACTTTCTCCCTTTCTCATCACTTACAAACATAAAAGAGAATAAAACATTGTTTGTTTGTTTTCTTCACTTGATAGGAGACCAGTCTTTCTCCAGTTTGGTGGTACTCCAAGTGAAAAGGACAGCAGATACACTCTTGGCAACTGTACAGGGTGGCTTTTTTTTGTTTGTTTGTTTTTCCATAAAACACTTTACTGTGCCAGCTCTCTGAGTAATCTCAGAAATAATATGCTTTTTCTGATAGATGACAGCAGAGTGGAGTTAATAAACAAATTAGACCCATATGAGAGTGTGATTCATACACAACATCAGAACTCCAAAGAATAAGGTGGTACATGACTACCAAAGAGGCCATCACTACACAGATTCACAGAGTACTTAGTTGGAAGGATCATCGAGTCCAACTCTTAATTATACATGAGCCTTCAAATGAAAATTGCTTCCCAGACTTTCGCAAAGCTTTTACCAGCTCTTCAGCACTTAGCGGTGGCTGTGTAAAACTCTTCTGGCCACAGAAGAAACTCTCTTACAATGAAGCATAAAGGTCTAGCATGAAGCTAAGCTCAACAGAACCATTCCCTCACAGCACCTCATATACAGACAAAGAGGTATCTCATGGTTCCACTGAAACCATATGAAAAACAAAGAGAGTTTGAAAAGTTTCAGAAAAGTTCAGTTTTCAGGCTTTTCTTTTTGCATTAAGAAAAAAAAAAAAAAGAAAGAAAGATGCAAGCAAGCACAAAATCTGTTATGGTAGCAACACTGTTGCTGTAGGATGTACAAACCACTGTTTCCTCCTAAGTCTGGCTACGGTACAAAAGGTTGTTAACAAGCACTCCTGTGGTACAGTTTGCACTAAGGATAGAAGGATTTGATAGCTAGCCTGGTTCAAACACCAATACAGCAAGGGGTTTAAGGCAGGCAGCAGAAGTGCTCTCAGTCAGTGCACGTAAGAGATCACGCTGCTAAAGGATTTTCATCCCGAGACCTCGCACGCGCACATTCAAAGCAAGGAGCTGCTGCTGGCACCCCTAAACAGAACAAACATAAACAACAAAAGGATGTCACATCCAGAACAAGCAGATTTCAAGACACCGCATGCTATACAGAGAAAAGTTTATAAACAAAACCCCTTGTTGCTTCCCCCTTCTTTCTCCTGTGTCGGCAGCTTCAGGTCCAGCTCTAGGGGATGAAGGGGATTACTGCAGAAAGCCAAAGAGATTGGCAGTGTGACAGGGCTAGGAATAGGAAGTCTAACAGACATGAGAGACCTGCCTCAGTGACTGACTCAGCTTCTGACCCACTTACAGAACTTGGCCAAACTGCTTTTTGGTGCCACTGCTCCTCTCCCAGACTCTGTATGATCTTATTCTGTATGATCTTGTCCAATTAGGCCAATATCTTCAAGGCAGTGACTGCCTCTTGCTAATGTTGGTGAAAAACAGCCTATAGGCTTGAATAATACCTTAGAAAAGAAAAAAAAAATAGGAAAAGGGGGGCTGATTCTACTAGGATCTGCCATGCCAAGAATAAAATCATCTTTTCACTTAAATAATGAAGAATACTCACACAGTTAAACCGGCTAATATTATTTAAAAATATGTACAGCTGGAAGAGTGGCATGTTGCTCTCATTCACAAGTTTGCTACATCTTTACTGACGCCTACGATCTCCCCTATGAGTCTATTTACAGAGGCATTTCTCCCAGGGGCCAGTTTTCCATTCATGTCCTTTCTTCCCCCTTCTCTCCTGCTTTATCCCCTCCCTCTAGCAGGGCCCTTCAGTCACATTAGGCAAACCATTTGTGGTGTGCCATGAGGAACTGATCCAAGCCTCCAGCAAGCAGAAAAAAAAAATAAGCTGAATAAAATGAAAAAAATTATTTTTAACCTGGATGGGTTCCCAGACTGAGCTTATTCCCCACCACAACAGGTGTTATCAACACACCTGGGGAAGAAACTTGAGCAAACCAAGCTTCAACTCTTGCTGACATAACTACTGCTGACAAAGTCAAATGTATACCTTAGTAAGAACGTTTTAAAAATATTAATATTAGGGTGGGGGTTCTCACACTGGGGAAATCTTTAAACATCATAAAATGGACTTAATACATATTCCTTATGTTGTTCACAGTTTCCTTTGCCAGTTTGGCTAATTATACGATATTTAAGTTTAAACATATGTTGCCTCCCTTGCAGTGAATCCTCTCCTCCTACATGATACAGCAGTGAAGTCATCTTGCTGACTTCAAGTTGAATCCTGCACCCTCTTCAAGTAGGTGGGCATTTTTAGCTTATCTGGAAAGCAGTCCAGCCCAGGGAGCATAGTGATTCTTGTTACAATAAGCTACCAAGAGCTTGACCATGACAAATATCCTGAAACACATCTTCCAGATGCTCTGTGTATAAGAACCAGCATAACTTCCACCGTCCTGAACATATGGTTCTTAAAACATGTAAGAGATGCTCAGGATGCATTTGCACTAGAGTGAAAGGTGAACCAGCAGACCAGAGGCTTTTAATCTCCTTCCTTCCATACCATCACCAACTGACTTTAAGACCCTGGGTTTTTTTTCTTAAAACCAAGACACATAGGAAATAAGGAGATTCCAAATGTAAGGAAGAGGCAAAAGACTAAGCAAAAAAATGTATTTAGAAGGACGAAAAAAATCTTGCAGCCCTTTACCAACTTCCATGTGCTGCAGACAGGAGAATCTCTTTCAGTTAGTGCGTTCCACATTACAACAGACTTTAGCAAGCAGAGCAGCAGAGTACACCACAATAGCTGTGTTTCATTAGCTTAGCACAGCAGAGTACAGGATTTAAAGGGAATAGACAGCAGCTGAAAATAATTGCATTAAATTAACATTAACCCACAAACCCAGAAGAGGCACATAATATTCAGGACTGCGGTAACCTAGAATTAATGTCTGTAAAAGACAAACAATCCTGCTCTAACTGGGATTCAAAATCCTAAAGGAAGAAAGTTCACCTCAAATAGTGTTCCCTGAAGTGGGGGGAAGGAAAGAAAGGAAAGCATGGCCTAGTTAAAAACATCAGTACGTAGGAACACAAACTGTAAAATGATGTGGTTCCCAAAGGACTGACATTTTTTTATGGTTAATACACACATTCCCACACATTCCTTCTAGGAAAGGACTTTGAAAATAAATCTAATTTTAAGATCTGTAAATGAGATAGACGTGTGAGAATTTAAACACTTAGGGCAGAAAAGACCAAAACCTCAGAGACTAGAGCAAGAAAGGCAACTGGGACTGGAGTGGACTAAGACACAGCCAGCAGTGACAGCTATAATTCAATTGGTGAATGTACATTACGACAGTCCACGAGTCTTGGTACTACAAGGGCTTAGAGTAGAACAGTATCACCAAAAAAAAGGTCCTTAATTAATCTAAAGTGTTAGGATGGGCAAACACATAAACTCAAGGGAGCATGCTGTGCTCAAACTGAAGAGGAAATTTATGCTAAACATGGAGAGGGGAAGTAATTATTTAAAAAATTTGAAAGATACTGACTTACAACACCTACTCATTTCATCTATGAGTAGGTACCAGAAGTAAGTCATGGCACTACTGGCTAGGAGGAAAACCAAGACTCCCAATTTCTTTCTCCCAGCACCAGCCAGAAAAGTCAGCCTGGTCAGGCCCTTGGCTAGCTGCAGGTCAAAAGGAAGAACAAAGCCACCACCTGAAGCCCAAGGAAAGTTATAGTAAAAGCTACTATCAGACCGGCTCTAAGACCTCGCCTGGTGCCCTGACAGCTACTGACCATCTGAGTTTACATGGCTCCTCCAACTGGAGATAAATTCTACTTAACGAGCAAGCCAGCATTTGGAAACAATTAATGTCTTATTTTCATTAACCATCATGTTCTTCACTTCTGCATCCCTCCAGAATTTAAAGTGATTATAAAAAGACAAAAAACAACCTGTGGACTTTACAGTTACAGTAAAACTTAGCAACATGGGTTCATCCTTTAGAATGTTTTAAATCTCCAAACAACTGCCTATCAAACACATACAATTAATTTGTAATCCATCCTTACTGGGCAGTGAAAATTTCTTTTTAGTTGAGCTCTTCATTACAGCAGGATTTTATAACTGTTCATCTGTATTTATCTACCATCTGCACAGCACTCTCCCATATGGACATAGAGTACTTTTTTTTTGGTTTTGTTAGGTCTCTTTCATTAGCAATACTCTTCCATGAGCAGAACAGGACTGCTTAAAAGTGTCTAAAATATAGTCATTGGAATTTTGAAGTTTTTAATGTTTAAAGTGAGTGCTTACAAGTACTTTTATTTAAACACTTTGATGAAACTGCTAGAGCAGCCTGAATCTTTTTTTATCCAGAGCATTCTACAACTACTCTGACACTGCGACATTGTGTACAGTAAAGTCACACCCTCCAAGTCTCAGGGTAGAAGTCAGGTAAGTTAAGAGCTGACAATCTGGTTTTAGTACCAGTTTTGGCTTTCAGAACTTTAATTCCATTTTTCCTTAAAAAAGTGAAAGACTCGTTTTCTCATACATTTGTCTAACCAAAGAGAGCAAAGAGCTTCCATGTGAGCAGCAGTGTCAAGGCAAACCCATCTGAATTGCTAGTGCAGGCCTCTAGCTGTTCACACCAGAACCTTTCCCTTAGAGTTTCTGCTCTGTCCAGTGTCTTACTTTCAAAAACCTGTCTGAACTTTGTATCTTCGGGACCTCTATTGTGCTACTGACTTGGTTTGAGCCAGTTGACAATTTATAAGTAGAGTAGAAAAGAAGAGAGACAGATCCCATACATAGAAGCAACAGAATCTGTTGCTGTTTCAGAGGGTGGCAGGAATGACTCAACTCTTTCAAGCAGTAGATCTGCTTGCTCTCCATACCTAATACAACACCTTGCAGCAGAAATCCATCCTAAAGTATTGGTTTAGTATGCTGGAAACACCAGTTACACCCGAGGTTCTCTTTTATATGTGATTTCAGCTAATACTTACATTTCATTGCACAAGATCTCCTTTCAGCCCCAGCAAAACACAGCATTTTTGATCAACCGTATCATCACTGAACTTTTCAAATAAATAACTGAAGTTAAAAAACTCTATAGTTGTTGCTGTTCACTCTTACACTTCCATCAGTTATTTGCGTAGTCATTCCCACTCTGATTTAATCATTCCTTTCATGATTGTCTAAGTCTACATAAAAAATGAGAACAGTAAATCAAGCTAAGCACTTGGCAGGCATGTACTGGTGAGATCACAGCAAGATCCTGGAATAGCACAGGCACTCTCATATGGAAAAGGCTTGTGGAGTTCCCATGCAGTTCAAGTAACCATCATCTGACTCAGTGAGCAATACTGAGACGGACATGGCCCTCTGTGGAAACCGGCTGTTAGCTGGGTGAACACCCAGGGAGGTGGCAGAACTGGCATCCAAAGCTTCACAACTAATGTGCCACATCATGTGATCTAGCCATATTACTGCATTAATAAAACCAGCACAGACCAGAGGTTTTTAATCTAATCACATGATGAAGCTCAGAGGTAAAAAGTCAGAAGCAAGACTACAAAATCCCCATTAAAAGGTAAGCTTGAATACACAGAGAGGGTTTCATTCCTCTGATTTTCAGCTCTCTGGCTAAATAAAACACAAGGTTTCACCAGATAGAAAAATAAGGTATTGTTTAGAAAAGGTGTACTTGGCCCAAGGAGAATCACAAAAGAATTACTTAAAATGTGTTTGTGATTCATCATGGTTCAGTAACTTCTCATGAATGCTAATGTGTTTTGGAGAGATAGAAAGCCTTGTGCAGGTGTGACAGAAACAATTAGTCAGTTATTAGTAAGTGCTGGCTTCACCAGCAGCCACGCTGCTGGAGCTCCACATTACATGAAGGGCCTGCCAGTAAATCCACATGCTACTGATATTTAGAAGTGCCAAAGAGTCAGGACAACAAGTTATATCTGCAAACACTTATTTCTGTCCCCTCATTTTGCTTGCCTCCATGCTAAAATTTGCAATTAAAGTAAAATGATACATGCTGAAGACAGTGTGGCTCCTCTTCAGGATTAAGGGTAAGGAAAGAATCTAAGTTTATCCACAAGCCCATAAACTAATCAACACAGCACATTTCCTCTCCAAGACCCTCTAAAAAGGTGCTTACTTCAGAAGAAGTATACCTACATGGATCTACCTATATGGAGCAGAACAGACAGCTTTGTTTAAATTTAAACTTCATCTTGCTTTAGTGTAACTACTCCCTCCACCAGTAGCTTTACAGCTAGCAATAAAACTTTATTCTCTTTTAACACTCCAGAGATCCAGTCATTTCCACAGGCCTTGCAACAACATTTAGAAAAAATTTTCAAATGTGTTACCTATTACACTGATACCTGGCATCCTTTCCTAAAGCAGAAGTCAGAAAAGCATGGAGGACTGTTTAATTTAATTTCCTTTCAGCTTTTAAGAAAATATGCTATGATTCCTTAATTACAAATGATGTTCAACGCTTAAAAGGCGACCCTCCAAGAGACACTTAGGAAACAAACCCCAACATTTTCTGAGAGCAACAGTATAATCCAAGCAATCATACTCCAACAGCAAGCCAGAGATGTGTTTACAGCAGCAAAGAGCAGCCTGGCTTTGACTCTGTGCCTCACTACACACCCGGGACACCCAAATGCTGCAGCATAATGCTCATCCTCACTACAAGACAGACATCACAATTTTTGTAGTATAGTGAATTTCTGAAATGAATAGCGAATAATTCACTAGTGGCTGAATTTATTAGCTATACAAAATTCTCAGGGTCAAAGGCCACTGAAATGAGAGGAAAACCATTAAGCCAGCAGACTTCAGATTCTTTTGATAAAGAACACAGCCATATGCCTGTGTCCTTTATCCAACCACAGTTCCAATTAAATTTGCAGGAACTCAGTTTTCATCTAGTTTAGTGGCTAATTTCTTAACATTCACTACCACTAAAATAATAAGCATAGACCTTACTGTGCTGCTATACTGCAGGCTTGCACACATGCGTGTGTTTGCATAGATATAAAAGCCAAATATTTTGACTAAATAATGCTTCCTGAATGCAGACTACAATCTCTTGTTGCCTAAATAGCAAAAATCTTCATAGGAAGACTTTTCAAGCTGTTCAGAAAGTAGCTATGGCCAGGAGCATAGCTGCAGCTGCACAAGATGGGTGCTTCCCACTCAGCTGATCTGACCTGTGCATTTGTTTTCTCCATCCTTATTCATACCTGTACTGCAAAAAAGAATATGACCCATATCTGTCTTGGTTTGTGCTGAATTAAAAGGAGCAAAAGTTAAGTTCATATTTAATTGTAATTTAATAAGAATCTTTCCTGTCTTCACGCCCACCCACCCACCTTAAAAGACCCAGAATAATCTAGGATTGGCCTTAAAATCTCAAGAGCTTCCTTACTCCCACTGCAGCCTTATGGTAGACAACCCGTAACGCTGTCTGCTGAGGACTCAAACAGGCTCTGCAACAGCAGACAGAAAGGATGGAGAGGGAAGAAATAAAAAGAAAAGAAATAAGAAAGCCCAGTGACCATTCTGAAGCAGCAGCCAGTTTGTGTGCCTCCTGACCTGCAGGAAAATCCAAGGTGCCACTTGGGCTTCCCCATTCTCCGCAGAGGGTGCAAATGTTGTTGCAAACCTGCTACACTCCTGCCTGCCACCAGCTAGTGACCTTGCATCCCGTTGGGCAATATATTATATAAAAATGAGCATGTGTTAGAGCTGTGAGGTGTGACTGAGGAATATTTACCTAATGAATGTGCCATTGTGTTCTGCTCTTCTACTCTTCAGTCAGTTGTAAGTTATAAAACGGCTCAGCATATTCAACCTCTGTTTCCAGACACCTGACAGACTAAGCCTGTGTGACTTTGTGTGGGAGAAACCCCCAAAATTATATATCACATACACTTAAATTGCTAAACTAAAGCACTAGAGCACACCAATTCCCTCTTTCAGGCTTATCTTGAAAAAAAGACAGGACCTAAATAAACCTGACAATACCTTCCCCTCCCCTTTTGGGGCCTGCTAATGTTTTCCCCTTCCACTTGTTTTATTTCTCTTTTCTCTGCCTTCATTCAACCTTATTCTACCATCGTCAAAATCTTCAAGGAACCTGAATGTTTTTTCTGCCATTTCTTTGCAATGCCAAGTTCTGCCCTTCACTGCCAGTCTTGGTATCCTCTCCCCCCTCCAGCAGCCCTTTGGAAACTATACTCCATTCTTTCAAGAGCTGCATTTTCTGTTGATAGTGCCAGAGGCCAGGAAGGCTCCTGGCAATACAGTTCCAACAAAGAGCCTGAAACTGAACAATCTCTTTTTTTTTTTTTTTTTGTTTTGGTAAGAGGAGATAAGGAAGTCCAAGACATGGTTTTTAAAATGAGAATAATAAAAAAATGCCTCTGGCACTGGCAGCTTTTAAATATAAACACACAAAATTTCCCTTCCAAAGGGGCAGGTAACGTACAATGCTTTTCACCAGCAATGAATACCTGCTCCTCCTACCGACATAAAAATGCTCTGCAGAATAGAAGTAAAACATATTACATTGGGGATCCATCTACCCACAGATGTAAATAACATTCTAGTATCTGTAGTCATTTCTGCAGAAGCAAGTGGTGAGGCCAAATGCTACAAATTTCTGTTGGTTCTTCCTACAGTCTTGCTCTTCTTCTAACAATTGTGCAAGGCAAGCTATTGACAACTGCAGAAAGACCCTGGTTTTTGTCAGAAATACTTTAAAATAACTATCACAGAAAGACAGTTTATTTTATGCTTATGTTTAAGCAACCCAGTCTCTGTTTACAAGGGTAACAACAGGGAAACTGCTGCTCCTAAGACATAGTTGCTCTACCAACACAAAATGAGAGAAGCTCCTTCTCTTCCTAAATACTCTGCTTTAGTAGCACACCAGTGGGAAAGAAGCAGCTAACTTCTTCCCATGAGGTATCCAGATTGTTCTGCAAATAGCAAAAGCCTTTGCAATTATCACATGTATCACACTCAGCTTTCACTGATTTCCTGAGTTCCTCAATGGGACCAAAAGTAGCTGAAGACCAGTTTTAGACCTCAGAAAGGAAAAAGGAACTCTTCATATTTTAAGTCTGCATCAGTTTCTTACACAATTCGAGGAAGGTGCTTTCCTTTCTTTGACTTAATTTTTTTCATTGAAGGCTTTAAATGCTGAACTGTGACTACGTGGACTAATTCTCTGCACAAAGATGTTACACACAGCTCTCAAATGAAGAAGCAACATTTACAGCACTTTGCAACAGATAATTCTCCTTCTTCTAAAGGCCATACTCTAGAAGCTTAGCACCTCTGTACCAAACGATTTTATTTTAGCAAGAGAACCTGAGAAACTGAGTTATGCCAGCTGTTCAGAATTACTTGGTTAACATTTTTATTGGAAGTATTATGGCAAGTTATTACCAGCTTTCACTGTATGAGAACAAGATAACCCCTGGACAGCTTTCTCCATTAAGATAGCAAAAAGTTACAGATTAAGGTTTTCTTTTGAAATAAACAAAACAAACCCCAAACCAAACACACAAAACCCCCAAACCTTCAGAGGTTTTTTTCAGTTCCAAGTGTAGATATCCCAGTATAAAATCAGTATGAATACAAAACATTAAATCATGAAGAATGTCAAGGGTTAGTATTTTTCAACTACATCATATTGCTACTTTATGATCTTTCATCTATGGACAACCTTTAGTAATATGCAGCAGGTACTGCTCATGAGACAGAACCACTGCCTACAGAATTATTCAGGACAATCCACTCTAATTCAGAGGGGAAAGACAGAGATGGTCCTTCACTCATGAAATCTAGATATTTCCAGAGTCTTCATGCACACTCCTTTAAGAGCTCATTCAGCTGTCCAGTAATAATTTAAAACCACCTATGTTCATTTCCATTGACAAAGTGCCTTCTAAAATGTGCCTTTTTCTTTGACTTCATGTTCAATAGGCTTTATGCCACCATTAGATTAAAAAATGAAAACAGTAGCAGATATCTCAAACTGAATTTAATACTTGTGAAACACTTTTTGCCAAGAGTTCGAGAATTTCTATCTACAGCTATGTAGGTTTATTCAATACAAATACTGGACAGCTAAACCTAAATGGAGCTGCCCTGAACTTTTCCCAGTATCTGGTGGGAATTCCACTATATTATCCAATAGACAGAGCAGTTCAGTTCTGTCTGCATCTGAAAAAAATTGATTGCAGATTTTTTCTGCCCTGTTTGGCTAAATCATCTCACCAAAACACTACAACTACAGCAAGAAGCTCATATTACAATCTGGAGCATACTGTCCGTGTGGTCTTTAGGGGAGGCAATTCCCAGCTTTTATTCAGAAAATAGCTTGCAAATATATCTCTTTGTGTCTACATTCACCCTACTATCTGCCCTTGTATTTTTAAATTAACTTTGAGAAGATGCTCAAAACAACCTCCAAGTTTTCTAACCACTTCAGGTTACCTTTATCAATACAGAACAAAACCTTGTCTTGCTCCCACTTGTAACTTTTCCATAGAGTGGGTAAAGATCAAGTGACCACATTGACAGCACCAGACTTACCTTTCTCTTTCAGCAAATACCGTAAATTAAGAGATCTTGCTGCAGCCCTCACAAGCTAACAGTATTACAACTAAATAACTCTTTTTTCCAGTGGCACTACTTTTGACAAAACAATAGGTCCTGAGGGTCGGACTAGATGATCTTTATAGGTCTCCTCCAACCCAAACCATTCTGTGATCCAGATTAATTTTTAACAAAGATATTTTTCTCCCAAGGCTTCTCTAAGTCATGCTTCTTGTCTCATGCAGTGAGGCATATGAAATGACAACACACATGGACCACCATAATGAAAACTCACAACTCTCTTTCTGCTTGGCTACTACTGATAATGCAGTTAATTACATGCTTAGCTGTAATTATACATCCGTAACTAACACTTGTCTATCCCAACACAGAGGAGGCTGCTGGAAACAGACTGTGATGAAGAAGCTAGAAGATGTAGAAAACATTTTATGAGCCCTGTCCACTGGTGTTATGCACTTGTTACCAGAATCTGCACTGTGGTACACCTGAATTCTCCTCTCCTTCCTTCCTGTTGGAACAGTGATAGCACTGAAACATTGGAGGGCAGCAATCCTGAGGATGCACTCACTCAGGGCACCAGTTACTTGATGCAAAGACCAAAACTACATTCTTCCGATGTCAAACCAGTGATTTACAACATCTCTTCCATCACATTAAAACTACATAGTAGCACAATGTCATAACAATGAAATTACGTATCTCATAAACAACCTGTAGCAGAAACCACTGGACCTGCCCAGGTACTGTCTGAATTCAAAAGCAAGACATCAGCAGTATGAAAACGGCACTGACTCAGGCTTACCATTTCCAAATTAAATTAAAACTACTGATTCTCCTAAATTACTCCAAATTGCTAGCCTGAGAGGCTACCTCTCTGTTCAATCCACATCCACAGCTGGGGCTTCTTTGTTACAGAAGAGACAGCTACTGACAGGATATTCTCTAAAGGGGGCCCTCAACTCTGAATTTCAATAGATAAGAGAGAAAGCCTCAAGATGGGAAAGCAAGGCTTATCCCCTTAGTCAAGCTTATGAAGACCAGTGAACACAGCAAGAACAATTCGTTGGAAACAAAGAACCTATGGGTTGACTTAAGTTTGATTTTCTAGTCTATTTTGGTGGTTCTCTATGTACTGATTTAGGGGAGGGAAGTCCAACTGCTTTTTCCCTTATGCCATCATCCCTTTAATTAGAAAACATAGCCTATAGGTCAGTACAGCTGTTTTTTTCAACCTTCATATATTAATTATACAGAATTAATTCAAAGCTAAAAGCCTCTCCATCTCTAGAGTGAAATTAATAATTTTACAAAATTTAAGCAATTTGGAGCATATAGGAAAAAAAAAATCTTAAAACCTACTGGTTTAATTTCAATCCACACACCACTGAATTGTGGATGTTTTGATCCCTCTGGCCTATGAGCCAGGAGACCAATTTAAAATCCCAGTGTAAACTGCCCAAGACCCTTTTATTTATGTATTTGCTTCAAAATAGAACTCTAATTCCAATGTGGATTTAAAATTATGCAGATTATTTCTTTCCCTTTCTCCCTCAGCAGACATTTCTCCTTTATCATAATGTGTCTTCTGAGTCATTTACAGCTGCAGGGGATGAAGTCTCTGAAACCTCTACCTTCCAGAAAACCATCCCAACACAGCATGACATGACCAACTCTTGTTACCCAAACACACACACAGACACTCTTCCAACAAGCTAAAGCCCTAGGGTAGCTGAAGGAAAAAATGGGCTATTTTTAGCAGGTCAAGAAAAAAGCCCAGACCACTGGATATTAAAAAAAGTTTATGAAAGATGCTATACATGGGTACATATTAAGGCTAATCCAAGAAATACTGACTGAAATCACCATTTCATACAGAGGGCAGAACAGATGCCCAAGTTTCCACAGTTTGTCCAAATATGTCAGAGAAAAAAGCCATGACACAGAAAGGCTCAGAGCAATACAGGGCAGTGAGATGATTCCCCACTTTTAAAATTGCTTTCCACATTTGCACTTTTACAAAAGTTTCAATTTTAGCTCTAAAATATGCACATCAATCTTTTCAAAAAAGACCACATAAACTGACCTACTTCTAACATTAGTTACAATTTTAAAAACCCCCCAAACAACATGATATTTTTGTTCAAGGTCTGAACTATTTTTGTTACACTTTTTGTCTTGTTTTCTGGAACTGGCACTAGCTGTCAAATCTTTATTTGCCATAAATATTGTTAAAATTGCATTAAGTGGTCCAAAATGAAAAAGAAATTACATTTTCACTCAGGTTTTTATACTTTTTTGGTTGACTGGCTCCTTTCCCCCAGCTTTCTCCCTTTTCCAACCACCACACAAATGTTGTGTCTTTTGGTCTTCAATGGGAGTTCCTATTTCTTCAAATTTTCTGCCTTTTTTTTTTCCAGAAAAAGGAGATCAAGGACAACAAGAGAAGTTATGCATATCTACAGAAGAGATTTTAGACCTACATAAAGTAGAGCTCAGAATTAGACCCCACCTATAGGCCTGAATTTTGCAGATTTGGTGAGCAGAAGAGATTTCAGCGCATGTGTGAATGTGGACAGTGGGAGGTGGGGTGAAAAGGTTGATAGGAGGAATGTACTTGAACCACAGGGGGTAGAATTTCAACAGATGAGTCCGCTGGTGCTTGAAGGGAAGAGAAAAAAAAAGAAATCTTGGGAGGGGAGAAAAAAAAAAAAAAAGAAAAACACCAATACTCCAATATTTTAACAGCCTAGCGACCAAAGGGTATACTAGATATCTTTTCCAGAATACAAGGACAAGTACTTACATTTAGGAATTTTTTTTTTTTTTCCAGTTGGTTTGGCTCAGTGTTCCTGAAAAAGTTTGTCCGAAAGTCCATGTGCAGAGCCAACATTTATTAGGTTTCAATTTCTAGCTGAAGCCACAACTGTTGCTATGAAAACTAATGTGGCAATTGTACCAGAAAGCAAAGCAATGGAAAAGACTGCGCTGGTATGTAACAAGTACATTCATTGGCACCAAGAGTAAAAATTGTTTTATACCAACCTGTGTCATAGACATTTTTCTCTTCTTATTATTAGAGGAAAAAATGTGCTAATCAGATTTATTGTTTGGCCAGAGGGTATTATATGAATAGTTATAAATTCCTCATCACCCCATCCCCAACAAATTACCGCCTATCTTAAAATACGAAGCAGCAATTTAAAGAGTCACCCCTGCTACGGTCACGTCAACAAGATTCAACGAAGAATACTGCAAATTTCCAGTCTAGCCAGACAGAAAGCCTGAACTCCTCACATGAGGTATCTTTGCCAAAACCCACATATCCCTCAAACTTCTGCTGGACCATATGATAAATGCATGTTGGCTGAAGAGAATGAAAAATAGGTAAGCAATAGTTTCACTTCAGCTACAAATTCAAGCAGCAGAATGCATGCATGTACTGAGAATATATGAATAGCTAGCTAAAACAGCTCTGTCTGTATCTATGGAAGAAAGTGTTAAAACAACCACATTTTGCAGGAGTTTGTTGAAACATTGGTTTTGCTAAACTCTTTCCATCACTCCAAAACATAGGAAAATTTGTTTTAACTACATTTAAAAAATAAAAATCATTCTCCTATTTCCCCAACATTTATGCATCTCCTGTTACTACACGAAAGATCATGTCACCATCAGAAGGAATAGAGATGGGTTTCAAGTCCACAAACGAATGCACAAAGTACTTACAGTGTGTGCATGGTAACAGGAAAGGACAACTACATACTGAATTTTGTGGAAGTTTCCAACAGACTACATCAGGAGACCTGAATCTTCCCATTTTTACTATGCAGCTGACAATGAGCTAGAAGTAAACCACCTTGGAATAGCACAAGTCATCTAGTCTCAGAAAACACACATAAAAATCTCAGCTGAAGGAGGAAGGGTGAAATGCTGACAGCATTACTTGAGCCTGTTGTCAAACCCTGCATATCCCTCTTCCTGTATAACTTCAAAATGTTGGATGTATTTGATATGGGTTGTCAACTTCACACATTTTCACCAAGGAAAATAAGGTCCACACAAAGCATTTTGGCCAGGTTCATGAACACTCTCTAATTTGCAAAAAGCTCAGGCAGATTAGATAGTCTTTAACAAGCTTCCTCTCCTGTATTAAAGAATGGGAGTTTAATGCCATCACATCTCCAGAATCTGAAGTTCTCTTAGAAGCAGTGACCCATCCTCACTTTCAGTTGAAGCAAGATCAACCAGAAAAAGAGCCAGGTCATTATATGTGCATCCATGTAGCTGATAAAGAAATTACACCATATTTCAGATGACACAATATTTCAGAGACAGATTTACACTTCCTATGCAAACTCTAAATTAGGACTGTACAATAAACTTTTTGAGCTAGAGATTTTAAGAACATAGGAGATGATACACACTTCAGGCCACAGCTTTTCTTGGAAATCTTAAATAGAATTATTTATGTGAATAATAACCTAAGGGTTCCCAGGATAAAGAAGTCAAGGACTGGGCAAAGACCTTGAAATCATGAGAGCTGGGATAGATAAATACATCAAAAGACTGAAGAATAAGGTGCAAAAGCAGAAGTGGCAAATGTGGAAGAAGAAGTTTCAAGGAGAGTTTAACTCTAAGAAATAAAAATCAGAAGGAAAGCAGAAGCAAAAGAGAAAATGCACATAGCTAGGACACAATTATTGTTTTGTAATAAACCTGTTTGGGAATAATTTGTTTTCTTATTTTCCACCCTCTCACCCCCCATCCCCAGCCTCTTTACTGAAGATGATGTTTCACAAACACTTAAAATCAACTTAATTCCATCTGAGAGGGGAAGTCTTTCCCCTCAGCATTGACTCGTAGTTCCCACTCCCTCCCTTGTGCTGGTGCTAGCTTCTGTGGAATTTATCAGTGCTATTTGACTGTAAATGGAACACAGCAGAAACAGTAGTAAGGAGACTTATGTCCTCAAAGGTGGTAAAAATAGGTCCCTCGTCATATTTGCATAACATCTCCAGACAGTATACTCAGCTTTCAAAAAGCTCCCTAGGCTACTCCCTAAAAATGCACCAAAAAGAGTTCATTTGTACATAAACTAAAACACTTTTCTACAGGGGATCCCTACCAGCAGTATCTTCAAGCCTTCATCATAGTGTGATTTACTGCTGAACAAAAAATGCCTTGTCCACTAACTTCTCACAATTAACTTTCCTCTCCTAGCAGCCATTGAAAACAAGCCTACTGCAGACAAATCAAATACACTGGAAACCTGCCATTAGGAAAAATAAATCAATGCACTTTCAAGGGTTTGCAAGCATGCACCACATGAATCCCTGTTCACCTTGCTCTTGAGTGCAGGCCTGTGCTTTACAAACCAATCTGCTCAGCAGCGTGAGAAATCAGTACCTTACTTACCGATGGGCACCACACATGTGGCAGCAGCCACTTGGTGCCTGCCCAGAACACAGAAGTTTTCCTCTGTCAGACTTGAAATGGAGAGAAGAGGAAGCATGCTAACTATCCCCTGGAGCATAGACTTCTCATTAATATTCTTCCTCAATGTTAACAGTGATCAGAAAACAGAGGAAGCTAGCAGGAAGGTTGCGACATTATCTTCAATCTCTCTTTTGTGTCTCACATTAGCAATAATGAAAGATCACACCACAATACCAAATTCTTGCAAATAGCTTGATGCAAAAATGCTGAGCAAAAGACAGCTCTGCAATTTTGTGACTATTCCATTAATCTCTCTAAAACCATATGCATGCAGTTTATTTAAGTGTCACGTATATATTATCACCTCTTTGATCAGTACTATCAAATGCTTGCCAACATACTGACTTCTGCCAATTGCTTTTAGTTTCTCTTTCCTTTTCCAGTGTTATATTTTAAGAGAGAGGAGAAAAAAGAAAAGTTAAAAAAAAAAAAAAGGTGACTGACTTGAGTAGAAGAAAAATTATTCTAAATTCTTTAAACAGTTGCTCTGTTAAATTGACACAAGTTTAGCAACGTGTACTTGGCACATTCCTCTTGCCACGAATACAAGAAACGTTTTTTAAAAAAGACCTCACTCAAAGCAGGGAAATCTTTTAAAGTTACAACACATACCTTGCTGAACAGTGGTCTGATAGCTGTTACCAAGCCATTTGTAGATTCAAGTGTTCAAACAACAACAAAGACAACATAACTGTAAAGTCTTTTTCTTTTTCTGAAAAACTGTAAAGCCTTTTTATTTTTCTGAAATTTTCTTTTTAATAGAATGATGACTGAATGGGGAGTCAAATCTGACCAACTCATTCTCACTCAAATAGTACTTTCCAGACAGTGCAGGGACACAGCAGAGGAGAAAGTCTACCAGACCCTGGTATAACTGTGCAGAGAAATAGACCAGAAGAGGCAACAGTACTTTTGCTTGATCCAAGGGTATATGATATTTTCTAGCTCTCGAGGTTCCCAAAATCCCATCACCTTCTACAAATGTGGGGAGTTTTTTAATACAAGGACATGCTGCACATTCACAGCACAGCATGACAAAGAGAGCTTATAAATTTTAAGGAGATTGTTTATTTCAAGGAAACTGACTATCAAGTGACAGCAAAATCTCAGCTCAAGAGGAAAATTGTACTTGATGGCCTCATCTAAGTCCGGAGCAAATCCTTATCTGAGAATCAGAATTAGAAACATTGTGGCTGGCAATATGTCAAAACAAACAACAAATAATGCTTGTTATTGGAACAGCAGGACACTGCATGTTTGTGTGCAGGTACACTAGCAGAGAGCTGGGGAAACCTTTTCCTAGTTAGTTAAATCTATACACATTAGCCACTCACTCCATCACATACTGAAGCCATCTAGAGTATCAAAAGAAGAAAGCAACAAGTCTTATGTGTGAGCATAGGAGCTCTGCTCTCTGTGTATCAACATGGAAAACACGAGATCATATTCCAACACCACTTTGTAGGCTGGACACTGTGAGAATGCATGTCTGAGCCCAAACCTTAAAATCAAAGAGACTTCTACTAGGTAGAAAAAACAAAGAGCGGAAGGAAGGGCGGAGCACCACGTTACTCTTGATCTGCAATTCACTACCTCACAGCATTGCTGTCAGGAAGTTCAATGCACACAGCAGTGTTTCAGTAACAGTTACACCTTCACATACCACAGTCAGCATTTTTTGACGAGTACCAGAGTAAAATGGCATTAAAAAATAACTTTGTAGGACAATGTATACAATATGTTGCATCCAAACAGAAGTACTTGCTTTTAAGAACACCCGTGATCAGGTTATATAACGACAACTGCGGAACTGCAGATACTTTTGGTGACCACGACTACAGAGAAAGCAGGTAAGAGTGTTTCCTCTCCCCTCAGCAAAATCTGTCTCAACTCTGCACCTACTAAGTTTTTCCTGGCATATGGAGAATATGAGGAAAAATAACAAAATGGTAAGTATAGAAACCAGTTCTCTCCCCCCTCCCCACCATCACCAAATTGTTCATTAGAACAAATCCACAGACAATGATACTCATAGCAAAGCTGCAAGCTACAGAGAAGGCAGGTGTATTGTAATGTACACCGAGTTTCAAAGAGATTACAAAGAGAGAGAAAAGAAAGTCAACTACCCCTATGCAACCTTTCCAGTATGAATAAATTGTAATTCAGGTTTGCCTCTAGACGAGTCAATTCACACTCTCAGATCCACAGACTGCACTGACAGTATCCTTTACTAATACCCATTTCACATCATGTTCCTGTTTTAACCATATTAATCTTTATTTTCTCTGACTGGTGAGTTTTAAAAGCTGCTGCAGTACTTTTAACAGCTTTATGACGTGTGTTAATGGATATTTTGCTAGCAGTACACAAGAGGGACTTTTACCAGCAAGCTGTCACTGCTGCTGTTCCTCCTCCTTATCTAGTTACCGGTCATCAGATTAGATCCCAACCACCTACTTATACAGCTAAAAAAAGAAAAAAAGAAAGAAAAGAAAGGGGGGGGGGGGGTGCAATCAGGGAAAGAAAACCTTCATAGACTGCAAACTTGCAGCTCAAACTGGAAGAACTTTATGTAAATTTCAATGTATTTTCTTTCCTCTGTAATATTCTGCCTAAGCCACTCAATCAAGCAGGAATGACACAGAAAGAATGGGACTAATGCGAACAATGAATGATCCATAAATGTCTACGAGGTTATATAACTGAAGATGAGATGGCATGCATGTGTGCATGCATTTGGGGGAAAGGAGAAGAACCAGACAAGGGGAAAGAGGAGGAAACGACATCCCCAGTCACAGATACAGAACTCAGCACAGTTCTTACTCAGTTTCCCCCTCTTCTCAAAAGACAAATATTTTAACCAAGGGCAATCAGGCAGCTGAGGGACAAAAGCAAAAGAAAACCCATTTGCTTATAAATACACTTCAAAACATCCCTTGCTGAAATTACACCATAACTGCAGCATCATGAAACACAGCTCATAGACAACCATGTTTGTACTAAAGCAATTAACACACGGTACATTTCCTCCACCGTTATTATCATTGGCACTCTCACTGTGTTTGTTACACATTTTGAGCCTTGGCAGGTTAAAGGATATTCTTATAAAGTTAACAACAGAACGTTGCTGATTTGAAATGTACTCACTTATTTTTCAGGAACTCCTGTATTTACTTTACACCATTCTCAGGGGACAGCTGAACAGTTGTATTAGTTCTGCAAGCAAAAGATATTCAAAATAAACTTTGCAAAGGCTTTGAGCCAAAAAACTTTACAAATGTAACTTTTTAGACCCACTACCCACTTGCTTTACAAGGCTGCACGCTGTGGCTTTGCATAATCGCCACCCACATTTCAGAACAATCATTTCATCTGAATTTCATCAGCGGTTTGATCACTTGTGTGAGCATAAACTTAGGAAAAGGAGCACACGCAACCCCCCACCAACCCCCTAGAAAGCTCTCGGATGCCGGGTCGAGGGGGAGGCATGCCCTCAGAGGCGGCGGCTGGGTACCAGCGCCGAGCTCGGAGCTGGCTGCCTGCGGGGATGCACTTGCTTCAAAGTTGAGGCTTCTCCTCCCGAGCAGCGCCCGCGGCGGTGCGGACACTTGCTGCGGCCGCAGTCTCCGCCCGGGCCTGACCCCGCGCATTAACCCACGCGGGTCCGGCCGCGGCCGCTGCCCCGCACGCCGCCCCCCGGCCCCCCGCCACCGCACAGCGACGCGCCGGTCCCGCCGGGTCGGGCGAGGCCCCGCCACCACTCACCCCCGGCGCCCGGAGGTGCGCGGCTCCCGTCCGCCGCCCCTCGCCAGCGGCCTCCGGCCACCAGGAGCAGCCGGTGGCGGGCAGGGTTGCTCAGGGCACGGGAGGGGGCTGAGGCGGGGAAGGAGCGGGAGGAGGCGGTGGCGGAGGAGGCGGAGGCGCCGGCGAAGTCGCGGCGGGGAGAAGCGGGCGGCTGTGGCAGCGGCGGCCGGGGGCCGGCGGAGAGGGCAGGGCGGCGGGAGGAGCCGCTGTGCGAGGCGGGTCGGGCCGGGCCGCCCCCCCGCCGGCAGCCGCCGTCCGAGGCCCCGCCGCACTGACAAGCACAACGCTGCGCTTCCTCTTTCTCGCAGCGACAGCGGCCGCCCCCCGCCCCGCACCTCCCGCCGCGGGGATCGGCTGCGGCGCTCGCCCGGGCAGGTGCGGGGCTCGCCGCCCGCCTGCCCCGTCCCGGTCCTCCTCCCCGGCTGCCCCCCGTGCCTCCCCGCGGTCGCCCGCACCGCCCGGCCAGCGCCGCTGCCTGCCCCGCTGCCGCGTCCCCGCGCCGGACCGAGACTCTCCTACCTCCCGGCGTGGGCAGCACTCCCCGCCCCAGCGCACAGCGGGGCCGCCCGGCCGCCCCCGCCGCGGGAGCCGCGCTCCGCTCCGCGCCGCCGCCTCAGTGCGGTGCGGTGCGCTGGGCTGCCCCCGGCGCTATCCCATCCCGGGCTCGCACAGGCACCCGCCGCTCTCACTTCCTCTTCCTTCCTCCTGCTGGCCGGGCCGTGATGTGCAGCCCCGGGCCGGCGGCGGCCGAAGGGTCCCGCGGCTCGGCAGCACCTGCGGGCGGGGGGCGACACCCGCTCCCGCCTCCGCCTGCTCCCGCTCCGCTTCCCCCGCGCGGGGGTGCGGCTGGCGTCCCTCCTCCTGCAGCTCCTAATGAGGGATGTGGGGCTACCTCCTTGCCTTTTGAAAAGCTATTTATGTTTTGATGCCGCTTCTCTTCCCAGAGAGCCGCAGCCGCTGAGCAGCCCTGCAGCGGGCACGCTGCGGCGCACGTCTGTTCGCCCCCGAAGCCAGCGAGCTGCCGGGGGAGCCCAGCCGAGCCGGGACGCTCCGGGCTGGGGCCTCGCCAGGAGGGGGCGGCCGCAGCCCCGCTCCTCACCCCTGCCCGGCTCCTCCGCTGGGTACCGGCTGCTGCCCAGGCCCTGGCGCTTCAGCATCCCCGCGGCCCGATAGCGCCGGGGAGAGAGCAGTACCCAACTCGTGGCTTTTGCCTGCTGGAAAAGTCAAATATCAGAGCTCTGATTTTGTTTTCCGTCTCCCTGAAAGAAAAGTAATCAATAAGCGCTTTTTAAATTAATGTGACCCTGCAAGCCATCAAATTATATCTTCTAATACCAGATAGTGAGGGTGGTGTTTGTTTTCTTTATCTTTCTTTTTTTTTTTTTTTTCCGAAGTCCTGTACATTTCACTTTGATAAGAACTGATAGCCATGAAGCCTGGCTGTGATACAGCAACTTTTATTGTGTGGTGTAACAAAATTTACTTATTGTGAACTATCCCATCATACATGAAGACCAAAACCTGCAGAATTACTGATTCTAATCTTACATATAATTATGTACAAGAGGATCTTTATGCAGGGTAATAATTTCCAGTGATTTCCCATAAAACCACCCTCCTGCAACACCCAGGCCCTCAAACCACAATAATGCTGTTATGCATCAGCTGACATTTAAAAGGCTCATTGCTCTGAAAGTCCCACAGCTGCTTACTAGGATTTTGTACCCAGCAGAATTGCTGGGGGCTTTTAGAAGAGGAAGGGGACTTCGTTCCCTCCTTAGACTGTAATGCACCATGACAGCAATACACCAGATCTAAGCAAACAGTTTGTGTGAGATCTGAGCAAATATGCCGGTGTGAAGCAATAAATGTCATTACTCACCTGAGTCACAGATGGCTGTATTCATAGGACTAGAGCAGAGATTCCACTAAATGACAGGGGCTAAGAGTACACCCCAAAACCATGGAAGCTCCTTTTCATGCATGTAGAAACTGCCTGCCTGGTCACCACTTCTCTGGCACCTTTCAGGCAGGTGTGTGGCACGGGTGACAGCAACAAAAACTGGGGGAGCAGGGGCAGGAAACATCACCATTCTGCATCCTGAAACTTCTCCATGGCAGGAATTTCCTTCAATCAAGGACCATTTTTCTAAAGCCATTGAGTTTTAGGACCTCCTTGAATGCTGAAATTCATGGAGAAGCTGGACTTTGCATACTGAAATGGATATGCTGGTTCCTGTGTTAAATATACATTTTGAAGCACATTTTCATGTTGCTTCATTAAGGTAGAACTCCAACACTGAAAATGTGAGGTCCATATGTAATATATTTCTTATTAAATACACTGAAAACACTTATCATGCCATCTCAAGAGTTTCTTACAGATACACAAAGTTTATTGAAAGATGGATAATATCCAGAGCAAGTAAATGGCAATTCAGTTTGCATTTGAACAGTCTCCATCATCCTGAGACTTTTCCCCTGCATTTTTTACATGCTTTTTGGTGCTTCACTTAGAAACCAGAGTGTTTACAACTTAGAAAAGGGCTTAGTAAATATAAGATGTGCAAAAAAGTGTTGTTTACTTCATTTTCCAATATTAGCTCAGGCCAGTTTCCTAGTATGGTCACAAGGGAGGTAAACACACAGATATATAGTGTTAGGAAAGATGTTTGGAAAAATATTAAGAATGAACAATATTTAAAATGCAAAGTTTCATTCTCCATGTTTTAATTTTCTCTCAGGCTCAGCAATGAAAATCATTAAAATTGATTTCAGCTGTATATTACCATAATAGTTGGATTTTGAACAGTGCAGGAGAATGTTTATTTACCAGTGCTATTGTAACACAATTTAGAAGAAAGCTAGTGAAAAAATTCTACTAGTTTCTGGGAAAATAAAATTCAAGACAAAATTCTACTGCACAGTTCAAGAGAACAAGCTAGAAGACTGGAGAGGGCACTCCAGTGAAACCCTCTGTTTATCTCTATCCCTATGTAATATCCATAGTATGGCAGCCATTGCACCAAGATTGAGATTACTTTTGCTTTCTAAAAGTCCAGGGAACCTCTGCTTGGGATAGATATGTACAGAAGTGCTTGGCTGTTATGGTAGTTTCCTGATTTATTTAGTAGTAGTCCTTTTTTTGATGTCTGCTATGAAAGTGCACCTCATCACTACAGCTGATGCATTTACAACCAAAATCAGGGTGGATCATAAGGCATGGGCATAAGATGTTTACTAGATAATTCTAGAAAGCCAGAAGAGGGAGTGCAGGAACAGAAAACACCAAGAATGAAACCTTTTAATTTGTGGGACCATTTCAGATGCAACCTTAAAGATAGATAAATGGATGGATGGATGGATGGATGGATGGATGGATGGATGGATGGATGGATAGACAGACAGATAGATAGATAGATAGATAGATAGATAGATAGATAGATAGATAGATAGATTAAAGAATTTCCAGGAAGAACTACTGCATGGCTCAGCTGACAACAATGACATTTCAGGATCGTCCAGTAGGTCCTAATCACCTGTTGAAACCTGGCCTGTTGAAATCTCCCCTTGACTGACCCCAAAACTATAATCAAAACCATTAATCACTTCTGACAATGAACACCTTAGATCCTGAGATAAAAGAGTTCCTGACAATTTCTGAAGAAGTTTTGTTGTAGTTCTTCTGGCCAAAACTTTCCTGATGCAAAAATTATCCAAGATTGCCTTTGTTACACCCAATAGGAAAGATGGTTGGATTTTCATGTGCTTATAGGCTTTATGAATAGCAGTATTTTAACGGTGTATAAGTATTTACCTACAGAAGCTTATTCATAACCATTAAAACATATCACAATGCTGTCTGTGACACAGAAACAAGATAAAGGATCATTATTACGTTTTTACTTTTTAGAATCCACAGATAAATTTCCCTTTATTTTAACAATGCTCACTGTCCATTGTGTTTGAATGAGAATATTTTGTCTATGCATATGTTCATTTCTATGAGGGGTGAATTCAGCTCTGGGAACAGAATGTGAAAACAACGCTTATTGGGCCATTCCTTCTACTGGTGACAGTGCTGTGGTGAACCTTCCTCCCTGGTAAATTATTCTGCAACAGATTAGAGTGAACATGGAAAAAACTGAGTATCTGAACTGTGCATGTATACACTATTAGATCTTTTTTAATAGGTCATGAAGATCTGGCCTAAATTCATAAAAAATGGCATAAATAAAAATGGACTGTATCAGAAGCTTCAAGCTCATTTTTCTAAAATGCAGTATGCTTGCAGATGTCCATGCTTGAGTCCCTAAATTATAGTTGCCAGTTTGCTTTTAGTATGTATTAATTTTATATTCATGTCTACATATATATGTGCATTTGGTGCAGGACAATTACAAAAGGTCAGGATGATAAAAGGGTTATTATGAATCAATTTTAGTGTACCTATTCAGACTGTAAATCTGCTTCTGTATATTCATTTGTATATAGCATATGTGGAGAAAGTGATGACCTTTGCAGAACAGCCAGCTTAATGAAGAAAGAAATAAATGTCATGTAAGAATGGTTTTAATTAACCTATAAAGTCTTATCCTAAAAAGTAGCTTTGGTCTGTTTGTGGACTTATTTCCATCTCATCTGGTTATATATGTACAATAAAATAATTGTTAGAAGTTAAGACTGTGTAATTATAATACTTATGATCATCAGACTAGTTATGAAATCCAAGCATGGCCAAGCAAGAAAATGAAGACGTCAAGAATGGCCATTAACCTAATGTACTTCTATGAAGAAGGACATGCCTCTGCAAACTGTTTTTACTGCCACTTACTGCTCTTCCATATTTTAGTTTGCCTTTAAGAACCTCTTCAGGAGTTAGAATCATAGATTCGTAGAATTGTTTTGGTTGGAAAGGACTTTAAAAATATCTAGTTCCAATCCCTTGCCATGGGCAGGGACACCTCCCACCAGAACAGGTTGCTCAGGCTTCATCCAGCCTGGCCTCGAACAGGGCTCCAGGGATGGGACATCCATAGCTTCTGTGGGCAACCTGTTCCAGTGCCTCACCACCTTAAAAGCAAAGAAATTCCTCCTCATATCAAATCTAAACCTACTCTTTTTCAGTTTGAAGCCTCTTGTCCTGCCACTGCATGCCCTTATATAAAGTCCTTCTCCATCATTTTTTATAAGCCCCCTTTAAGTAGTGAAGAGCCATAATTATGTCACCATGAAGTCTTCTCTTTTCCAGGCTGAACAAATCCAGTTCTCTCAGCCTTTCTTTGTATGAGAGATGCTCCCTCCATCTGACTATCTTAGTGGCCTCCTCTGGACTCTCTCCAACAGGTCCATGTCCTTCCTGTGCTGGGATCCCAGAGCTGGATGCAGCACTGCAGGTGGGGTCTCACCAGAGCAGAGCAGAGGGGCAGAATCCCTTCCCTTGCCCTGCTGGCCACGCTGCTTTGGACACAGCCCAGGACACGTTTGGCTCTCTGGGCTGTGAGTGCCCATTGCTGGCTCATGTCCAGCCTCTCATCCACCAGCACCCCCGAGTCCTTCTCCCCAGGGCTGGTCTTGATCTATTCATCCCCAGCCTGTGTTGATACCAAGGGTCTCCCCCACCCAGGTGCAGCACCTTACACTTGATCTTGTTAAATCTTGTGAGATTCTCATGGGCCCACTTGGTGACCTTTTCCAGGTCCCTCTGGATGGCATCCTGCCCTTCAGATGTGTCAAAATTTACGTATCGTAATAAGCCTAGGTGAATACTAGGGTGAAGAGACATAGAAAAAAAACTTTGCAGGACAACATATTCAGTATGTAGTACCTGAACAGCAAGAATACAGAAGTACTTGCTCTTAACACTCATGTTCATGAGCAGTAAGGTCTAGAAGTGATTTAATCACAGTGTGCTTCTATGTGAAGAAGAAAAACTTGGAAAGAGCTATAAAAGTTTAAGAAAAACAGAAAAACAATTCCATGTTGAAGTTCAGCAAGTTCTGAACTTCAGGGGGGCTTGTCTTCTGCTGCTGTGAAAACAATTAACCATTGGAGCTGCCCAGTGGTTATCATAAGTTGGTCCTAAACAGAAAAGTTTAAAACAAGACAGGCATTTTTTCTGAAACCTTGGTGCAAGCTAAATCTTATTTTTATAACTTCAAAGAAGAAAATTGAATAGAAGGAATAGCCCAGTAAGTGTGGGCTTCACCCTTCATTCCCAGGGCCTAATTCATCCATCACAGATGTGAGGAGAAATAGCTCTTACAGTAGAAACAACTTTGGATCACCCTCAAATGATGAAGAAAAGTGCTTGATGCTTGGCCTAGGGAATGGGATGCTGATGGTCAGTCATCTTAGGGAACAGACCATGACATCCAGTTGTGCACCTTGACAAAAGAAAGCAACCAACACCGGGCAGGCTCCCAGCCCTGGGCAGCTGCTGGCTTTGTGGTTCCTGGCAGGCCTGGCCCCCTTGCTCTGTGTATCGAAAGTCCTTGGAGCAGACACTGGAGGAATTCTGATCACCTTTCCAAGACTTAACAGAGTTGTTTGCTGCATGCCATGTTTTCTTCTCTACCACACACTGACTTCCCTAATATCTGTAACATTTTATGATAAAGCCTCCTATGTGTTTCAACCACATTTAAGTATCAATATTTTTTCTACTCATTTTAGTCTTCCTTTTAGTCCCTCATCTTGAAAGGATAGAGCTGGGCAGCCAGGGAATTGGGACTCCTGAGTTTTGACTCAACTGTAAGCCCTTAATCCACAGAATCATGGGTGAACTCTGAGCTTTAAGAATTAATTTCCTCTGCTGTCCCTTTCTTTTTTCTCCTTTTGTTCTGTTGTTGTGGTTTTATTTGTCTTCTTATTTGTTTATTTTTTAACTTTGTCAGTTTAAGCTCTAAGTTCTCCAAGACCGATTTTTTTTCTCTGTGTATTTGTAGATAACCAATATATTTCACCTCCAATTTCATTTGGGTTCTCCTGATACAACTGCAGCAAAGTTATTATTAACTAAGCTAGCCTTGTGAAGACATTCACTGCATTTTTATTTAGACTTCTACTTCTTTACCCCTCTGCTATCCTTGTAGATAATAGCATTACTGGCCAGTACACAAACTACAGAAAACTTAAACAAGAAAAGCTCCAAAACTTAGGGACTGCTCACTCTTTCAACAGGCTGGAAACCTTCTTTAACATTCACCCATTTTCTAGTCACCTTGTCTTCTATACAGATTAATATTTGATAAAAGCGGCCTATTTTTATCAATTTAGCAGCTGTGTTGTATGTGCAGTTGAGGTTTGAAGAGTGCTAAGCCATGCCACGTACTACTACAGATCTTTAATACTAAAGAAAAGTTCATAGAATCATAAATTCATAGAACAGTTTGGGTTATAAGAGACCTCAAAGATCATCTGGCCTTGGGTGCCCTAGGCAGGGACACCCTCCACCAGACCAGGTAGCTCAAAGCCCCATCCAACCTGCCTGGAGCACTTCCAGGGATGGGGCATCCACAGCTTCTCTAGAAACCTGTTCCAGTACCTCACCACTCCCACCGTACAGCATTTCTTCCTAATATCTAAGCTAAATCTACCAAACCCCTTTGTTCTATCACTACATGCCCTTATAAAATGTTCCATTCTTTCTGTGGAGCAGCTGTGCTCAATAGGCAATAAGGACTTCAACAAGCAAGAAAGATAAGCACTACCCAAACTCATGATAAATGCCATCCTTTCCCCAAAACACAGAGTTTAACATGTAGGGAAAACAAGCGGGTACAGACAAAGTCACAGAAGTAGTGCAACGTCCGTCTCCAGCAATGACACAGCATGAATCACTCCCTATCAAGCTCAGGTTCTTCTGTCCCAGGTCACAGCATGACAAACAGGGCTGCACTAGCAAACCCTCCCTAGGACTTACTCACAAGTCTTTTGACAGATTTTTCACTTTCTTGCTGGAAATAACAGACTGTTCTGTCTATCATCCATTCTAATTCTTTCATAATATTAATCGATCAACAGCAGCTGCTGGCAGCAGAGTAGCAATAAATGGAGAGTACAAGCTCACTGCTCGAAGGTGTGTTGGATGCTCACTTCCCTAATGAGGTGATTAACTCCAACTGCTTCACTGAATGAACCCACATAAACAAGTGGCACTCCATCAGCTGCAGAAGCGGCACAAATGCACTTGTGAATGTATTTCAACATTCGCACTTGGCCTTTCTCCCTTCTGCATTTATTATTCCATTATTATGGTAAGTCACTTTGCCTATAAAATATTTTGCCCTGCTGTCACATTTTATTTTGCATATTTCTTGAGGAGTGTAATGCTCATGGCTGAAAATGCCTGCCCGTGCCAAAAAAATTCATGAGGCTTCAGAGCTGGTTAAAAAGAACTTTTTAAAGCATCCTGACCTTTGAGCACGCATTCCTTAGATAGCACAGTATCCTACATAATGTCCATTTAGAATAAACATATACAAAAACTGGGTGGCAATTTTCCAAACAACCAACTTCTATGCATGCAATTCTTCAGAGAAGTGGAAAAGTTCTAAGTCTTATGTACTATTCACATCATTGTTGGACTATACTGATTAAGAGGAAATCTTAAAAGCTCAGGCAAAGGTCTTGTAGGTAAAACTGATGAAGGTGATTCACCATTCTTACACCCCTGTGTTTTAATGTGGTTCTCCTAAGTACTTATATCTTTAATGCCTCCTGTTGTTTTTTCACTTCTGCTTTTTTTGTCAAGGCCTTGAAGTTAGACCCTTCATATATATTTTTCATTGCTAATACATTGTGGTCACTGCATTTCATCTCTTCCACTTAACATTTTTCTGTACCTCTCAACATTTTTCCATGTTCCTTTCCCCACTGTATCTCCTGATCTAAGCAAGGCCATCCTTTGGCAAGGCTTTGGGGCAGGTTTCCTCTCCAGATGATAGTGATTAGGGTGAGACGAGGACAAGGGTCAGGTAAGGGTTTGATCAGTCAGACTGGTACAGACAATGAAGCAGCAGCCTTGGTCAACAGCCTGGCATTTAAAAATAAACTGTGAATGGGTATTTACAATTACTTATGACCTGCTGTAGCTATGTGGCAAATTTTCTTTGCTGTGGAGCTTGTAATCTCTGGCAAAGAGGGCAAGGCAAATGGCTGGAGGCTGCAGTCCCTCATATGCCCTAGCCTGAACCACCAGAGTTTGAACCCAAGGTTTTCATCTGGAGAGTTACCATCACCCTGTGAATGCCACGAGTTCAGTTTCCAAGCCTGAAGTCAGACAGGAGAATGATCTATTTACTGAAGTGTGGTTTTAAGGCAACAACAACTCTTAATGAATTCCTATCAAATTTGATGGATACTTTAAGTTAAAACACTATTTTTTTATAAAGTGAAATTTTTTAATTTGGCACTTCTAAATGATAGAATAGGGCAAAGCTCATGATCCTTCAAGACATAAGCTATCTAAAGTTCTTATTCTTTAAAACAATGCAGAAAATTAAATATTTTATTCAGTACAAAATACAATGTGTTACCAGAAGGTAATTTTGGTACCAAAAAAAAGTTTAAAATAATTATTTATATAAATATATTTATATAAATAAATATGCTTAAATTTTATTAAAAATAAAGTATTTTTCAAATCAACACAAAAACACCCAGAGCATGGGAAATATTTTCCAGTTCAATTAACAAATAACAGACTCTTTACTGTGAAGGTCTAATTCACACCCTTCTTAATGGCTTTACAGTAAAAGGGCTGAGCATCTGCAGCCCTTACTGAAATTGGACATTTAGTATTTATAAGCCAATAGAATCATCTGGTTGTGCAGCGCTTGTGAAAAAAAAAAAAAAAAGTAAAGCCCTTAATTTGTCACAAGAGCATAAGTGGTGATAGAAGTGCTCAACTTTACACCCCCTGCTTGAAAGCATTGATTAGTACAAAAGGATCGCAATTCTCCAGCCTTGCAGGGAGCCTGAATTCCTGCCCCAGGATACAAGATGCCCCTGCTGTCTTCTCAATCTAAATTTGGGGGGGGGGAAAAATGGGTCCTCTCAGGTCCCAAGGACTAATTAGTCAATGCTTGTAAAGCTCTCTGAAGGTGAAAAGTGTATCTGTGCTTTACCACGACAGATGGCTATGCTTTAATTTTAAAGGTTTTCCTTAAAAAAGCCATATTGTGGAAGCACTGACTCTCTTCACTGTCCACTAGTGCAGATGATTCATTATGAACTGGTGTACAGATGGGGGAACAGGATGGCCAAAACCTCTGTTCTGGCCGTGAGCATTCAGAGAGAAGTACCTTAAATATTGATTGACTTTATGAACCAGAGTTCCCTACTGTCTTGCGGTAGTGTAAAATACCATAAAATGCTGCCAATTCTGCTTGTCTCTTCTCCTTCCCATCTGTGATAGTTTTACAGACTATCTTCCCAAAAATAAATGAAGTGCAAGACCTCTGGAGAACGGAATGGTCTGTGTGTCACTGAAAGTAGTGTACTACACCATGTTCCCACCTGTCCTCATGCCCTGTTGCAATTAGCATCTTGCACAGATCCTTGAACATATGTTTGCTTTGTCATCCTGTGGAATATTCCACTACACTACACTACAGCAAGCTGTCAAAGTCTTTGCTGAAAGAAATAATGACTAATGATTTATGCTAAAATCAGCACTGCAATCCTCTGCTGCAAAAATTGCTGTGGTGTAAAACCAGCAAGAAGAGAGCTCACAAGGTTGTGCTGATTGTTTCCTAAGAAATACAGAATTGGTAAGCCATAGTCCCATGCTTATATACAGCTTGTGTTTTATGGATGAATCCAGAGGCAGAGAATGCAAAAATGCAGGCAGGATTTTGCAGACTGACCTTGCTTACCATTTCAAGCAAGCCTGCCAACTAGAACTGCTCAGAATAACTTTCCAAGGGACAATATTGTAGAGTCCAGATTATTCCTACGGATATCAGTACAGTACACTCATTGATAAAGAGTAACATAAACCTGTCGCTGTTGTACCGAGAAATGGCAAGGATCACAACAGAGGTCCAAGGAGAAATGGAATTATTTTGGTCCGCAAGAGAGCATGATACAATTGGTCCCTTGATCAACCACCCTCTAGAATGATAGGTGGAGGTTCCACAACGCCCATTCAAAATATTTTCTCCAGTGTACCAAAAACAATAGTTGGAAAACAAGTTTGCAGGTGTGAGACAAAGCCTTGGTTTATAAAAGTCTCAAACCATTTCTCAGCTAGCTTGCATGAGAAAGAAAAACTTCACAGGATGCTGCAGCAGCTGGAAAATTCCTCTGCTCCTAGCTTTTCAGTATCCACATAAAACCTCTAAAGGAAATTATGATTTTTAAAATTTTTTTTAAAGATCATAAATAACTTATCATTCTCCCACAAACATACTTTCAATGGTGCTGTTTCCTGCGAAATTTTCCTCCTCCCATATTTTTTAGTTGTCAAAATTCTAGAAAGCTTGATCATGCTACACATGATTTGGGTTTTGGTTTGGTTTGCTTTCCTTCTTCAGTTTTTGTCTTAATATCCAGGCATGTTGGGTACATCCATTTTGAGAACAGCTCCCAGTCATTGTTATATTGTTGAGTCAGACACACTTCCTTGCATTTGGAGGGTGGCAGCTGACCTGATGTGTGAACTTGACTCCTCTTTTAATTTCTTTTCCATGGGAAAATGGGGCCTACAGGCCTGGTGAGGAGTTCAGCAGAGAAAGGGTAAGGAGCTTTCTGCAAGAATGATGAAGTCAGTGACTCTGCCATGTTGGGCCACCTAGCTGGAAAGACATTAAGTCTCAGTGCTGCTGTGGAGACTCCCTGCTTTGTTTTGCCAGGAGGCTGGACTTCTCCAATCTCTATGTTTCTTTCTGACAAATGTTCACCTGGCCTCCTCTGCAGCATGTAGGAACTGCCATGCCTCAAAAGGAGCTTCTCAGATGGCAGTTCTTACACTTCAGTATCACTAGAGGCATGGGGTGCTCAAGCCTTAGCCTGAAATGCTTCACCAGGCTTAGAATTTTGATGTGGCTGAAGTTTTCCCTGTACCTAGCTGCTTCCCTATTGCTCCAAGTGAGGAACTAGGCAAATATTTGTTTGGAAAAAGTACTGACGATCAAAAGAAAACTAATTTGCTTTGCTGCGATGTTAACTGGAATCGAGCTATCACATAAGGTCTCTGTCCTATTTGTCCTGATGCTGGTTTTATCATCTATACCATACTGTTAGCTCTGACTTCATGTTGTGCCCAGTACCATTTGTCAAATATTTTAGTCATTGCAGTTTTGGGTTTTTTCATTAGAAAGATATACTAAAGTAAAACCAGTTATCTTTGATGCAGACTTGCCAATTTACAGAGGATGTGACTAAACTGCATTTCCTTTAGTAGAACAGAAATCAAACAACAACAAAAGACAAGTTGATGGACTACATGACTTTGTTCATCTATACTTAGTCCAAAAGTTTTCTTTGTATGTTTTGCTCTGTTCTCCAACTATGTTGCTTGGGCTTTTCTATCACTACCTCTTTGATGTGTCCTGCTATTCATACATTTAACTGTCTTCCAGTGAATACCTCAATGCCACTCTCTCCTCTTCCGTTGTTTATCCCTGGAAGTCTCCTCAGATGGAAGAGATGAATGGAGTGAAGTCAGCCTGTTTAATGTTGGTCTTTTGAACAGTATTTGGTGCTCACTAATTATTTGTTAACTGTCCTGTTGCGGGTTCTTGGTATTTTTAAGATCTGTTTCATCATGGAGATTATTTGAACACCTCTTTCTGCTTCTCTGCTCTTTTTTTTTTTTAATATTTCTTCTGCTGTCGGTTTCTGTCTTGGCACTGCCTGAGAAGAAGAACAATTTCCAAAGAAACATTGCAGTCTCTTAATTCATTAAATTAAACCCACTTTGGGAGTCCCCTGAAAGAGCTGAACCTCATTCTTGTGCAGTAGATTGGCCCACTGTCTTGGTAGGATTATTCTTAATTGTGTCAGCAGCAGTTTTCCCTTTTGCTCATGTACACATCTCTAAATATTATTCCTCTTACTATGCTGTTCTTTGTGTTTATTTGAATCATTTATCCTGTTGCTTTAACAGCCATTAGGTCATCTTCTTCTCTTCCTCGGGAACCGCATTTGTTCAAGACTTTGTGTTTTAGAATCATGTAGTGAGGGGGCTTATTCTATCTCAGAAAGGCATCAGCTCTGTCGCCCCCTTCCATCCCATTTTTTGTCACTTATCTCATCATCAAAGAGTTGTTTTGACAAGAGCCAGGCAGTTTCATTTTTTTGGGGTTTTTTCTCCCAGGCTCTTCCTTCCCATGACTTGCCACCATCCCACTACATAAACTCATGGATTCTGACACTGACAGTCATCAATAAAACAGCAAGATATGGGCATCGCAACACAAAATCCATCAGAGTCCTTTTTACACAGCAGATAAAACGCATCTTTGTGTTCATCCTACACATTGGTAGGAGCTTTGTGCTCAGTGATGATGAGTTCTCCAAGCTGCCATTTGAGTATAGCAGAGCAAATTCTTTCTTATATGAGATCTGCTGGCAGTTGCTTGTTTATTTGGTGTTCTGGACAGTTCTTCCACAGGAGATAAAACCAGTTATCCCAGTCAGGGGTGCTTTCTGGCACCAGGTGCTTTATGAAAGATCATTGCTTGTTTGCTCTCCTGGCCATCTTGTGCACTCACAGGATGGCAGTTTCTACATGAAGAAGATAATGGCTTTCAGAGGGCTTTTTTGCACCATCAAGCACTGCAAACATTGCTTCCTGGCAGTTAGGGAACACACATGCAGCACAGGTACCACCTCCTCCCACTGCCTCACCTTGACATCTTGCCCAGGGCAGATCTGGGGGAATCAGCTGCTCTAACCAAAACACAAGAGCAGCTTACTCTGGAGTGTATGTGTCATACACACAGACAGCTTCATCCCCTCATTCCCTGTCATTCTCAACTGGGAATAAACAAAAATTTATGGTTTGGTTTCCAGAAAACCCAAACAGCCCCCTCACTGGCATAAACCCTGCATACAGTTTAGAATAAGGCCCTAGACACATGAGCAGGAGAAACCAGAAAAACATTTGTATAACAGAAGAAGAGACTTTATATCATAACCCTTTACTCTGGAGTACGTCTTTTAAGCTTAGACCAAAGAAAGACCATGTCTATGCTTCACAGCACCAGCAGACAATTCTAAAGACCATCCCTCCATTCAGTGCCTTCAAAATTGTCCTTTTTTCCCTTTTTAAGCTGTTGCTATAGCCTATTACAAACTGTAGTTCTGAAACAAGTAAGTTGCTGAAGCGCTTTAAAAGTGTTTTTCCAGGGAATGGCTCTCTGGCTCTTCTTGCTTTCTATAATCACAATATCAAAACAAGGACCTCACTAGATCTGCTAAAAATACAGGCAGCTAAAGAAAGGTGGGAAGAATGTGTTCACGCTGGTTTGTATCACACAGTTTGATGTAGTTTTTGCTGCAGAATGAGACCAGCTGTGCTGTAATTAACAGAGTCTGGTACAGAGAAGGTGGTCATTTGTTCTTAGAAATCATTGGGGTTTTGGGTTGGTAGTTTGTTTTATTTCCCTAGAGATGGACTAAGCAAACACTTGCTAGACATTTGTTCTTTTGTAACGTACCACTATTAGCATGTGTTGTTACAGGTTTTCCACTCATTGCAAGGTAGACCTTCATAAATAAATAGAGGGACCCTGAAGGCTCTCTGTGAAATATGAAGGTGTTGAAAGGTCTATTTTCACCCCCTCAAAATAGTTTACAAATAATCCAAGTACTTTTTTTTTTTTTTTTTTTTTTTTTTTTTTTTTTTGACAGGTGGTGAGACCGAAAATAAAAATAACTACTGCTTGTTAGGATCACTGTAAGGAAGGGGCTTCTGAACAATTTTTGAGGGTGCAGACAACCTATTGTGGAAGGAATACTAAAAACAGATTACTGAATGGATCTGGTGAGGATGAGGAAATTAATTAATTGCTGTAATTAGTTGCATCCCAAGATGAGAAGGCCAGATGCTGGAGTGGTGTGGCAGCCACCTATTAAAATCTGGAGGCCTCGACTGGTTTTCTCCAGCTGGGGGTCTGGTCCTTGGCTGCCTGCTGCAATCATGGATGTGAAACAGACCTGTTTGATGTGGGATGTCGTACACGCTTACAGGAAAAACAGAACGCCAGTAGAGTTACATAGGATCAGAGAAACTTCTTTATTCCCAGCCAACACTGAACAATGTCTGGGGTCTTTTCTGAGGATCAAAGAAATGACAAAACATGCTTTAGACCTAAACCATACAATATGTAATCAAAAGCATCACATTTTTGCAGCAGTTCATTTCTGGAATTTCTGAAAGCAGTATATTTTTCCAAACCCAGTATCCTCACAGCACGTAATTATATTAGCTCTACAGAGGCCCAGTTTCTCTCTACAGTTTGCTTGCAGGAACCTTTTAGAATGTTTTCCCTAGGTGATGAGCAGTTCAGACTAGTTTCTTTTGAGGTGTTACATTTAGTCATCTCTTTGTGTGAGATAGAAAGGAGACCTTAAATGAAATACCCTAGAGAAGAATTCTGGAAAAGGCAGGAAAAAAAGAATAATCAGGATCTGAAAACAGGGGACATAAAGGCCAGTAGTGGCTATATGGTTTTAGCAAGGTTACTGGGGACAAAAGAACCTAAGCAAGCTTCATTTATTCTTCAAAGCAAACCACAGAAAAAAAATTGTTAGGCATAATGTGATTCATAGACAAGGATTCATGTTGTGTGTCTGCTTACTTGGGGACATGAAGTAGCTTCAGAATCTTTTCACCTTGCATTTGAGGCAGCTGCTCCCTCACTCCTGTTGCATTTGGTATAAATCTGGGGTGATCTCATAATTGACTCAATCTCCTAATCACACTTGTCACAGATGGGTGCTGCTGAAAACAGTGAGTAATTAATTTACAGATGATCAGGAATAGTGGAAAAACATTACTCATTCAATTAAAACTACTGGTTCTGCTGGCTCTAAAATCAAAACCACATATTAAGCAATAGGAAGGGATTTCTGCCCTGTTCTTTACCCCATTTATTTCCTTAGGTCAAAGCATAAGCTACAAGTGGGATCTATGCTCAGATTTTCTGCTAGCTGAAGGGGGCAAGAATCACTCAGAAAGGCAAAATTTAAGGAAAATACAATCTTTCCCTGAGGGTTCATTGTTTCCCCTGGAGAAGGAGCTGTGATGCCATTAAAATATGGATGAAGGAACCCAGCCTTCAACCAACCCAGGAGAAATCTTGTCATTGACTTCGGCAGGGCCAGGATTTCCATCTTAATGACAATGCCTTTTCATTTAATCACCCCAACAACAATTCAGTAATGTACTTTAGAGGCCTGCATCTTTAAAAGTTGCTTGCAATTTAACATTTGACTGGAGATACCTCAAATCACCAATCATGTATCCTGAGACTGGAGCAGCCCTTTTTACAACAGACTGGTTTGGGGGCTGCAGCTCGGACAAAACTCAATGTAGGTGTCTTTTGTGCCTAAAAAACAAGGACAAGATAGAACACAATAGGCTGGATTTGGTGCCGATTTGCTCTCACATAAATCCAGAGTTTTTTCACTGGGAGAGAAGGGTATTTTTCTGGGTGTCTCTTCTTCACACAGGAGCAGATTTTGGTCTGGTGTCACTACACATCTCATATGAGCTGTGACAAATTTATGAGTACTGGAATTTTTTCCTTTGTTAATGCTTGGATAAGTGCACAGTGCTGGATTGCACAACACAAAGCCCTCTTGAGAATTTTCCTGCTTTGTTCCAGCAAAACACAATGTCCCTGGGCGACTCCTGTTTTCATACCATCTTTCACTGTAGAACAAACATGATAATAAACCTGTTGGAATAATAAGTTCCTGGCTGCTGACCAGGAGTTTTTTACTCAACATGAGTTAGGAGTTTGCTCTGGGAACCAACCCAGAGGGCTATCTACTTTTCCATTCTTCTCCTTTTAACTTATTTTACTTTAAAATTTTAAATCTTGTTTTCTTTAAAGGTATAAACACAGACATATGCACTACCAAAGCACAAACTGGCATTACTCATCCATCATCTTAGGGAGGGGAACAGAAAGAAATGCACCTTCCTAACATCTATTTTCAGGTCTGTTTTGGGGAAGTTGTCTCAAATTCTCTACTGCTTATTTGATCCTGAAGGATTAGTATGATACCTCTTCTCTAAATAAAAATGCATGGAGAAATAGCAGGTTTTGTATCATACAGAGATGATAAGCCAGGGGAGACTAATCCACAGTTCTGCCTTAAAGATCATCTGTATCTTTTGGTCCGCAGTACATATAAAGGTGTCCTTTATACGTAAGCACTAACAGTCCACAAAGAACAATGAATATTTGCCTGTGTCCCAACTAAAGGAGTGCTCTCATAAATTTCTATATCAGCTGCTTGTCCAAGTCTCATATTATGCCAGTTATGAGCTCCAGGATGGTTTGTGAGGATCTGAGAAACTCGAGCTCTGGAAAAATACAGCTGCCTGGGAAACAAATAAAATGCAGCAGTCTATTTTGTCGCTGTTTACTTTCTTCCCAAGGAGAATCAACTGCAAAACAGCAACACATCAATGCAGTTTCCTCCAGCCGTGCTGGTTTACCAAATGTGTACTGTTTGCCAATTTGTGGTCACATTACGGTAATTAGCATAGCTGGAGCACCAGAGAGATACTTTCGGTTTTGATATTTCACAAAATGAGATGCTATAACAGATGATACCATTCCCTTATCCTGCATCTTCCCCTTAGCACCCTCTAGTACAGATACTTTAGTAGAAAATGGCAAAACTACATAATGCTTTGGGGAAGGAGCAGTGCTTTACCACAGCAAGTAACCACCTTGTTATACCTGCTACTGATCTGGTACCTCCAAAAACCCAGCTCTTGGTCACCTTAGGTTGGTAATAATTTTCTACAGTCCTGGAGTTTATCATCCCTGGAGCACTACTCACTTAGCTCAGCAGTGTACTGTGGCAGTCACTGGGGTATGGAGCATACTTAGAGAGAATTATCCAGCTGAAGTAGAAAGGGCAAGAAATACAGAGTGGCATGTACCAGTGCTAGCGTGAAATTCGGCAGCTTTCCTTCTGTTTATTTGAGAACTTGGTGTTCCTTCTGCAGGGCAGCTGAAATAGTAATGACTATTCAATACCGAGATAATCTTTGACGAATAACCAAACTGTTAATCTGTATCCCTGTGTGTTAATACAGAAATGACAAAATATGTGCAGACTGTGGTGTTGTCTAGAACAGTTTATTTCCACAGGACTCAAAGGAAGGAGGGAAAGGAGAGTAAGAGTGAGAATATAATTGGGGGAAAATGCTCATTGCATCCTAAAGAGGCCACAGCTCAGTTCACAGAGAGGGAAAGTGCACATATATTTAAGCTATTCTAAAAGTACCTGTTAGAAAAAACCCCACAGCTGTAAGATTTTATTGCTTAATTTGAGAGAAATAACACCTTAGATCAAAAAAAAGCACTACATTTTCCCAAAATTTCAAGCTGTACTTCACATATATTCCTACATAGAATAATTATGTTTTAAATACCATTTTAAGTCATTCACTGTCTTGGCTAAGGATCTACTGAGCTCTCAGAGAAATGAATGCAAATGCTGTATCCCATCGATTTCTTGTGAGAATGCATCAGGCTCTGAATACTGATCCTTTCAGTGGGAAACAGCAATAACTTATGATAACGTAATTAGTTGTTTGCAATGGCACAGTGTCTTTCCCTCACACATCTCCAAATGCTGGCCAGTCACTTCAGACCTCATCACTGCCCTTATCCAGAGGAACCCTTATCACAATGAACAACTTCACCAAAATTAATGCTGAAGGCACAAAGGAGAAAGGCAGAGTTAGTGGTTGGCTTTAAGTGTAACAGAAAACTAGTGTGAGTGGGGGAATGTTTATTGTACGAGTTTCAGGGCTGGGAAACAAGGTCCCAGTGTAATTACAGAACTTGCCCAAGGCCACACAGTAAAGCAGTGGCAGACAGTACATGGTAGCTCCCACAGCTCGAGCCTGACACTCGTGCTTCATTTTGCTAACAAATACTTTTAGAAACACAAACAGTGATAGCCACATACCAAGGCACACTTGAATTGTGACATATTCAGACTGTATGAATGTAAAGATGTTCTTCTATAAGCTCCAATCCAGGACAGTACCAAAGGACATATATTCCCCACAAGGTGCTGCTTTTGATTTCCTTCTGCTACAGGTACTCCTTGAAGAGACATCTTTATTATACAAGTTGTCTATAACAGAACAACCCTTTCCCAACAAGCAGCTTTTCTGAGTCATTCCTGCTGTGATTTTAACTGCAATCAGACTTGTTTTAGCATATTTAGCCATGAGGTGTTAAACATAATGGAAATAGAGTTATTTTTAATGCAGTGTAAGCCAAGATGGAGTGAAGCTTGGTAGGAAAAAACTCAACACTTTGGAAGGAGCACTACTTCCAGGCTCTTTTCCCTTCCCAAGTACAGAAATAGGATTTCAGAAGTTTCCTAAGGAAAAGGCCTGTGGAACTGCCCTTCAGACTTATCCGAGTGGCAGTGCCCCAGTGTGACTACACAGTGCTATACTGTCCCCACTGACTGGCCCCTCCAGCAGCCACTGCTGCTTTGCACTTGGTGGGCAGACTGTGAGCAAGGAAAAGGGCCCAGTCTGCACCTTTGGAACCTCTTAGCCAAATATGAGGCTTCCAAACCATTTTTCAGACCTTGTGCTTACCCCAAAAGTAAATATCCAAATTGTCAAATGAAGATATTGCAAGACAAATGCATTCTTCCAATAATAAACCCATCAAGATAAAATCATGCAGTGATAGAAATCATGTAGACGTTTGTGCCACCGCAGGAGCATGAGAAAGTACAGGTTGTCAGTATACTGGACAATGAAGCCTCCTACCTTACAGCCTGAAGTCAGCCAGAAAAGCAGAATTCCCTCTTGTTTTTCAGTAGATGCTGCCACGTGAATTACACGCAGAAAGCTGTGAAATCACAGACCAATAACTTAGGGAAAGGGCCAAAAACATGCTCCACAACAGGATACTGTAAAGGTCAAATCCCCATTATGGGCCCCACAACATCACAATTAGTTCTTCAGGGAGATTTCAAATAATAATCTCTGCAGAAAAGCATGATAAGATGCTTACCCAGCAAGCCATCCCACATTCATGCAATTTTTCTCCCAGCTTTTCATGGGTCTGAAGTTCAGGGTTAGAAATCACCATGGAGAGTTTTCTTGCAACTTGAAACAAGGATGTCTCAAAGTCTATTTTTCAGGTACTGTGTTTAGCCACTGAGCATTTCTGTCCCATCTTTCTGTGTTTGGATGATCAGACCTGCAGAAGTCTTGAAGAAGTGCTTGGACTTTCACCTCTCTAAACATTCTCTTCTTGCTCGGGCACATTAACTGTTAAGTATATTTTAAAAATGAGAATAAGTGAGGTTAATCTTGGAGGATGGGGCTTGTGTTCTTCCAAGGCATGCATGTGTGTGGGTGGGTGCAGGTATGCCTAGTAATCATAGGATCATAGACTGGTTTGGATTGGAAGGGACCTCAGAGATCATCTATTTCCAACAGCCGCACCATGGGAAGGGGCTTTTCCAGTAGACCAGGTCGCTCAAAGCCTCATCCAGCTTGGTCATGAACATTGTCAGGGATGAGTCAACTGAAACTTGTCTGGGCAACTTGTTCCAGTGTGTCAGCACCATCACCATAAGGAATTTCTTCCTAACATCCAATCTAAACCTACTATCGGTTTAAAGTCATCCCCTCCTTGTTCTCCACTACACGTCCCTGTAAAAAATCCCTTTCCAGCTCTATGGTAGGCTCCATTCAGGTACTGGAAGGCTGCTCTAAGCTCCCCCCAGTTTTCTCTTCTCCAGGCTTAACACCAACTTATTCAGCCATTCAATGCACAGATGAAGCCCAAAGAATAAAATCTGGCTGCTAAAGAGATGAAAAATGCTAACTGCATTCTGGTAGTTGAGAGAAGTGTGAGGTCAATGTCACAGAAAGGAAAAAAAACAGGAACAGTCTAGTTGATTCAGGCAGATCATTCATTCCCAAACAGTGTATGAATAATTGTGTGGTCCACCGAGCTGAATCTTTTGGAGAGTTTCCTAGGAAAACTTTGATGCTATCGGTACATGCTGGACTGTGGCAGCTGTCCATGGAGAAACAGAGTTTGGGAAAAAGTGTGAGACCTTGTCAACAATCCTTTGTTTTAGTGAGTGGGAAGTAAGAAAAACGCCTGTTTCCTTTCCTGTCAGATGGCCCTGCACGAGACAAGTCATTGTGCTCTCAGGGTTGGCCTGAGCAGCACTACACTGTTGTCACCCATGGGGCAGGGGCAAATATAGCAGCCCACTCCCCTCTGCAAACCCCAGGACCACAGCACACCTAGCTTTTGCAAAAAAAAAAAAAAAAAAAAAAAAAAAAAAAAAAAAAAAAAAAAAAATCCCAGTTAAAATCAGAGATATACTGTATACAATGATCCTGGCAGGGGGTTGCCAGTACCTCATGGAAGTGCAAGCCACCTTAACAAGTTAATTTCCCAGGAGGAAAATGCTGGGACAATTCAATCTAGGATAACATCACCAGTACAGTTTTTACCTGAACGCAGAGAGCAGGGAACTGGCTTTCACAGAACCCCTGTGCTTGCCTGCCAGAAGGAGAAGGTGCCAAGCGTGAGGTGGAAGAGGAAGCAGATGTGGGAGAGGAGACCAAACATGTAAGTCAGCTGAACCACAGCCAGATAAATCCCCAGGCGCCCCACCGCAGGCAACTTCCCTTGGAGAGCAAAGCTGGAGTGTTCTGCTAGAAAATAAAGCCTGATAAAGAGGCTGTTTATTCTGGTTCACTTCCTATAAGTGACTTGGTGACCTCTGGAGTGCGTGTGTTTGCAGTTTGAGTGGCAGGCTGTCGGCACAAGAGCTCGCCCTACTAATACCTACAGAGCACACAGCCCTCAGGAAAGGGGAACTTAGCCCATGCTTTCATCTTACTACAAATGGTTGAGACAGGCTGCTCTGTTGGACTGTGCTCCTCAGAAGCTGTCCTGAAAGGATATCCTTCACTCCCGTGGGCTCAGTCTGGCAGGCAGCAGTCCCTGAAGAGAACTGCTTTGCTTACTCAACACTGTACTGCAGCTGAAAGGGAGACTGGAACTCCAGGTGTCAAACAAGACCCAAATGCAACTGGCAAAATCTGTCTGAAAACAACCCATGATTTAGCATGGCTTTTTAGTGAGGGGAAAGTCATCAGTAGGATTTGCTCTTCTCCTGAAAAATTATTATCTTTAATAAAACACTGGTAGCAAGTAGAAGACCATCTTCTGCCGAGCTTGTAATCTTCTCCAGAGCAGAACAGTCCTTGAAGAACAGGACATGCTACTCCAGGAACTCTCTGCCTCTTGGAATCACCATGAGACAAATCTGCCTTTCCTCATGGCTAAAACACCATAGCAAATCCTTCTCTTTTGATCCTGAATCAGGACAGACCTTATAATTTTCCTGCTAGTAGGGGAATGGGCCTAGGATCACATTTCAGCTGTTAGTAACCCTAACTACTATTTATCTACTATCTGCCTGTGGTTCCAGGGTTAACAGCACGCCACTTGTACATTCATGCTTTGGAAAAAAAATCACACATATCCATGTTCACTATTATTTTAAATTATTGTTTATCTAAAAACAGGCAACCCATTGTTAGCAAACAGAAGTGGTGAAGAGAAGCGAGTAATTCTTACAACCCAGCTGCATTCTGAATTCCTTTTCTTTAAAAGGTCAGAATAGCCTGAGGAGAAACAGAGTCTGTATGATGTCCTGAAGTGTTCCCTGGAGAAAAGTGAGCCGTCCTTCCTGCCTAGTGTATGAGGAGGATGCACAAAGTAGGTCAAGTAGGCTCTTGTCCAAGACACTCAGATCTTCTGCCCAGTAAAGGCACCACAGATGGGAAGGCTGAAAAGAAAGGTGTAGCAAAAATACTGTTCTGCAGATGTCTCTAGTTTTTCACAGGCTGTGGAGGCCACATGAAACCATCAGAAAAGTCGTTTACTTCTCAACCCTCTGAGATGCTCTCTGGTGGTGGATATCCATGCCACATAATGAGAGAGACAGACTTCAGAGACCCAGTGAGTGTACCAAGGCTGTGCTGGGGGGTGTGGGAGCCTTAGCAGAACACAGCTTTTCTCCTTGGGAGAAGGCAAGAGTCTTAATGCCTGAACTTTAAAGGAGATGTAAAGCTGCTCTTTGGACTGCTCCTGACACAGAGGACCCAGTGGAGGAAGCTGAGCAATGGGGGGACCACACCAAAGGAATAAGATGGCTAGAAAGAGATGTCTCAGAAACTCCTATGGCTGCTCCAGGTTCTCAGATGTTGGGATATAGGCAGAGGATACAGAGCTTCAGCTCTTTCTCTGCACCAGGAAATGTGGGCAGGCTGGAAGTAAATCCTGCCAAGTGTTTGGTGATATGACCTGCATTTTTCATGCTGTAGTGGATCTCACGTCTCATTTCACCTGGTGTACATAACCACAGCAATGGAGACCATTCTCAGGTGACCAAGTGTCTGATCCCAAAGGGTTCTGGGAGTGGGCCAGCACTTTCAGGTCAGGTCGTTTTCTCCAAATATTTTATCGATACCCACACAAACATCCTCAGCAGCCCAACACTGGGGTTTTGGCTGCATTTCAGTGATTCCCAGTACAAATCTCTGAGCAATATTTTTAGAATTACTTTTCTCTCCTGACTTCCTCATTAAAATCACGTCAGAAAAGTTGTATATTTCTCTTAAAGCCATAACAATAAATTACCAATATTTCTCATCTCATATGTAATACCCTGCCTGCTTTCCATTCTTTCCACAGCTTATGCTGAGCTGCCTGCCTCCTATTTGCGTTTGTGCAAGATTGCAATTTTTTTTGCAGTAAACGAAGCAGTAATAAATTCCAGAAGCCTTTGCTGTCTGTCCCCACTGCTCAGCTTCCTCTAGCTCTCAATTACATTATTCTGTCTTGGACGGACACAGGAACTGCCATCACTGGCTCAGACCCATTCAACAGTGGGCTATATCTTACCTCCAACACTTGATTATCCTGCATTTGTAGGAAGCATCCCTAGAAGAAATACGTTTACTTTTCTTGATGTTACTCTTATGGACTTGGACATTGCAAAAAATCTCATCTTTAGGTGTCATTCCTCTAAATATCCCCAGAAAGCCATTGCAGCTGAAAAGTCTTAAAATGATGGGAGTCCCACCTTTGCTTTCAGTCCCTTCTGCTTCTTGTTCTCTGTCCCTGAGTGTTGTTGTGCTAAGTTTGTTGTAGTGCTAGGTTTAGTTTAACAAGCTGCAGCTTTCCCTGGGAGCTCAGCGGGGCTTCTTAGGACAGGGCAGCCATTCTGCTCTCCCATAGTCCTTTTCAGATGGCTCCACCGTTTTACTCTGGCCAACTATCAGCTCTACAACGCAGTGATGGCAAAGGAGGTGAGAAGGGTCCCTCTACGAGGGCTTTAGAGGATCTTTAATCTTACATCTTGCCCCAGTGACCCCCACAGGCAGAGAGACGTGGTGATCCAGGTGCAGGACGGTTTTGTCAGATTGCAGGGGGGGATACATGGGTGGAGTTGGGGTACAGGAGCCAATAGGGAGAGCCCAAGGGAGTGGCCAGGGCTAGGGGCAGGGGAAAGTGGGGGGAGGGAGTGTCCTGGGTTGCAGTGTATTCTATTACCATCCCCATCAGCCGTTGAAATCAGGTGGGGCAGTGTTTCCTTGCCTCCTCCCCCCAGACTATCTTGCTGTTAATGGCCCATCATTGTCCTGCCGCATGACTCATAGATAACTCCCTCTGGACTATCTTCTGTTAATGAGCCTAATCAACACCTGGCCTCATGACTCATTACCCCATTGTGAGATGCTCCACCCAGAGGGAGGAACCAAGCATCCCAGCGTGGATATAAGCTGAGGTTGAAAACCAGAGAGGAGACCTTTCCACTGGATTTCCAGAGGACAGGAGCTACACAGCTACCACTGGACCTTCTGAGGAAGAGCAGACCCTCTTTTCTACAGGATCACCGCTTCAGAGGACTGCAGCCATAATTCTAGCAGACTGCTACCACCACCCTGCCTAACAGGGACTCAGGTTGTATCTTGACTCTGTCAGTTTGAACCAGTGTTTTCTTTTAGTTGTTTTTTTCTTTCCTTTTCTTTAAACTTCCCTATTAAATTGTTATTCTGACTTGGTGCCTCCCACTGGTTTGTTTTCAAACTAGTACAGGGAGGAAATGTGAAAGGCATTTAATAAATGAATCAGTGGGAAATACAACACCACACCTGAGTCTAAAGGAGCCCAGCTGCTCACAAGGACTGTGACATCACATAAGCTATGTCAACAGAAGCAGCCATGGCTGATATACACAGCTTTCCCAAAACCAGCAAGTCTCAGTCAGCTGGATCCGAATACAAAGAACAAAAACACCCGGTGATGCAAAGTTATGTTAGATACCAATCTTGTGCCCCTTTCCTCCGTGCTACACACAGCTCTGCACGGTGCACCAAATTCCCAGCTGCACCATCTCCCACCACCAAGGCCCTTGCAGCCCATATCCTCCTGCTGTGGGACCAGGAAGGGCAGGAGCAGACTTGGGGCATCAGTGGATGTGGGGAAAGCACATCGAGTATTTCTGCCCATCACTAGTCCTTGTATTAGTATATTCAAGCAAGAACAGCCTTATATGAGTTGGGGGTGGGGGTCCTGTAACTTGCCACCCCCGTATGTCAAAACTCTTGACTTTAAAGCTCTTGCACTAGCGCCTTGTCTCCTGCTACTCTTTCAAGTATTACTCTGTGCCACTGCAACTTTACTGAGCTAAGAGGGATAAGGAAAGTGTGAATACCAGGAATCAAGCATAAAGTGCAAAGCTGTAACCCTCACAGGGCACCATAACCCTGCAACATTGTCAAGATGCCATGGGTTCAGGCCTAGCAAATCAGCCTGACATCCGCATGATCACTGGACTGGGGCTGTGCCTCCACTGGTTTGCTCCCCGCCCTGAATTCTCTTCTCTTAATTCCCAAACCACTGTTCCCACCTAAACAGGCAATACTCAGCCTAGCCACACTATGTCTGGTGACTGCCAATAACATGCTCTCAGAGGCCGACGGGGTTTCTGACACTTGTTCTCTTATGCCCCTGTTCCCAAGCAGAAATCCATCCTTTAGTACCCAAACATGAGTCAATACAATGTATAGAACAAGTCCTGAAACCCATTCATAAAAACACAAAAAAATTACGAAAGCGGTCCACATCCTCCACAACTCTGAATACAGTAGTGCAGAGGAAGGCACTTCCATCCCTGTTAGAGAGGATGATGTTCAGAATCATGTGATGCAACAGGCTAGTCATATTTCGAGGGAAGTGGCAGCAGCTCCACCAGTGAAATACTTCAGAGCAAGGCTCACTGAAATCCCATTAGGGATACCCTGTAACCAGTCTGACGCTGGTGTAGTGGCTTCAGTACCCCACTCTAAGCAAGGGAGCTTGGGCTGTGCCTGCAATGAAGAGAGAGAGAGAGACAGAAGCCCTTTGGGGCCAGCCAACTGAGACCCACCTGCTGATAAAATTCCCTCTGGCAGAAGTCCTCTGACCACAGCCTGGCTAGGGAGCCACGCTTGCCACTGGCACAGAGCCCACCCCACGCTTGGCCAGCCAGGGACATGCTTCTCCTGCTGCTGCGCCTGTGGAGGAGTGAGAAGGAAAGCATGCCAAGTCATGACTCACTAAAGAAAAAAACTTGGTGAATATCAACATTAGGGAAGCCTTTGACACTGGAAAGGACTCGGTCATGGCCAAGTTGATTTATCACACAATACAATTGTTTTATAGCTGCTGTTTCACCCACTCATTAGAACCTGTGTGAACTGATGCTTCATGGTTAGAAGTGTTGGTGTGTATTTTTTTCTCCTTACAATTCAGTTTGTTTGAGGATCTTGTGATTTTTCAGTTTTTTCTTCCTGATAAAAGTGTGCGTCTATAACATGGGCTATTACACCCCTTGAAGAAACTGTCATCACCTTGACTGCAGTCTCATCCACATTTAAAAATCTTTAAATAAAACCAAACAAAAAACCACCAAACTACTGCTTTTCCTCCCTTAGCTTCTGTTTTCTGAAGAAGCATACTCATTTGTTTTTTCTGCTGAAAACAAGGAATGCAGGGGATCTTAGTCAATGTCTTTCTTATTTTTCCAACCCAAACTGCCTCAGTCTATTTGCTGAAGTGCTTGGCAGCAACAGTTGCTTGAAAATTAGACAATTCGTAAAAGAAGAAATTATCTGTTCTGCTTGCTACTCCACTGGGATTCAGAACATTCCCTGCTCTTCAGTGGGTTACATCTTTTTGCATGAAATAACTCAAAAAAAAAAAAAAAAAAAAAAGAAAAAAAAAGAGGAGGAAACTAAAGTGTTGTTTGCCCGGTGTTATTCAGAAACACTGGGCAATCGAATCAACTTGGATCCCAAAAAGTGCTGCAGGAATGTCCACTGTGAAAGAGCCCTGAGCATGTCAACCTGCCTCTGACACATGTATGGAGGCAAACATTAACGTCACATAGGAGCAGTATTTTTACACCAAAGTAGCAGCAGTCCTCTGAGCCTTTTGCACTCTATACTTCAAAAAAATCAATTTTCTTTGCAAAGTGGTAGAAACCACTCCCCCTCCCCTTGAGTTTTTGTCTATGGTGGATTTAGCTCTGCCTTTGTTCTTTGAATAGAAACCCCTGACTTCAAGCACACAGCAGTGGAAAGGAAAGACCTTTGAAATACCAGCCCACAGCGCCCTTGAACAGCGCTGATGGATCATGGCAAGCCTACAGCAAAAGACCTCTCTTCACATTCCCTTGCCCTTTGGGAGCACCTCTCCTCAGCAAAGCTGGGTGCTTTTCAAGGGCTAATTAAGGCTGCAATTTCCCCTGCAAGGCAGATGAAGGTCACTTGGGAAGAAAGGCATGCTACTTGTTTACTTGTCACAAACAGCTTTTTGTACAAAATTCTTCTTTCTTTGGTTACTTATTTGCAGAACTATCCCAATTTCTTGTGGTTTTACATTCATCTTGTTTTATTCCCCCACACCTTTTAAAAACTTTTTTCTCCTTTCTGCTCACTAGTTATTTCTAATAGGTGCCAGCCAATATCTGGGTTATGCACAGCTCCCGCCACAGTTTCTACCTTCTAGGGAGCCATGTAGTGACACACAGAAAATAACACTGTTCTGCAGCCTGAACTTTGGGTGGAAACTTAGTCTAGAAGAAGAAAGGAAATAGTCAGACTGTAGGATCTTCATATATTTGGGCTCCTGGCTTTCAAAAGCAGCTGTTTGGTTTTGATTGTTGAGCATGTCATACCCTTTCTGACCCATACCTTCAAAAAGCGCAGAGCTCCCAACTGCTAGAAAAATCATGCACCTGCATAGCAGCCTGAGCTCTGTGCACAAACACTTTGACAGCCTCAGCATCAGATGTTATTTTTAAAAATCTCTGTCTTCATGTGGTTGTGTACCACATACCAGAAAGGAGATTCATGTGGTCAGAACTGAGTGAGCTCACCTGAAGCCCAGGGATAGGTCTGAGCATGGAGGTTATTCTCACCTCTTCCCTGCAGCGAACGTGCCTCTGCCAGCAGCTGCTGTTTAAAAGCAGCATCCCAGACTTTCCCACCTGGAAGCCACACAGGCCAGTTCAATTGTTTAATTAAAATGGCTTTAATGACCAAATGGTTTATGGTGGGCTTTTTTTATTTCTCCTTTGTTGCAAAGGGTCATTTTGCACACAAGGAAAAAGTTCTGAAAGGTTTCAAATAAACTCTAGTTGAAGCCATATGGGAAATGTTAAATGACATGTCAAAATATCACTCCTGTTCACTTAAGAAAAGCCAGTTTGTGCTTTAATTTCCTTTATGCCTTAAACCTCTTTCATGATCAGTTTTCCTCAGTGTCCAGAGCCTTCCACATTTTGACTGCATTTCATATTAACTGCAAAATACTACAGGACAAGATCATGGGTTGCCCTCTGCTCTGTTATGTGCTGTTTTTTCATTCAGCTCTCAGATAACCAAACATCTATGAACTGCAAGCATTACATTTTAAAAACAGTTTGCAAAAAAATGTCAGTGACAGGACACAGCTGGTTGTAATTTAATGACTACAGAGTATTAAGAATAGAAACAATTTCAGAATGCACCAAAATAGCTAGAAATATAAGACCCTTGGCTGACTTAAAGCCTAGCAGTCTCTGTGTGACTATGTGAGGGGGATGATTAGAGCAGCTCTCTGAGATCCTTTAATTCCAACAAGCAATTGGCAACCACGCTTTAACCTGCTGATGCAAAGTCCTCTTGGCTTTGCCTTTTATCCTGGCTTTTAAGATAGATCTACCCAAGACCTGGCTCACATATGCTCTACTCTGAGTTTATTTCCTGTAGGGTTTTATTACTGTCAGTTGCTGTTGCTGCTGCTTCAGAGGCAAATTCAGATATTAAACGCAGTTGGTTTTAGCTTTGAAGCTGAACAAAGCTCTATGCAGATGTTTGACAGGAAAGAGATTCTTGGATTCCTAACAGTTTTCATTTCTGATGGCTAAGGAAGTTTGTGAACAAATATGAATGATGCAAATAGAATACACAAGGGACAGAAAACCACAGGACAATTCCCTTGGTACTCAAGACTGATATATATACATCCCTTTTTTGACTTAAGCTTTTCCAGTAAATATTTCAAATTCCGTATTAAAAAAACTTCACAAATATAAGACTTTGAATACTGAATTTCTCTCAGTACTTTCCCTGTTGTTTGCACACATTACTTTTTCAAGACCACAAAAAAAAAGGGCTAAAACACCCCAAAAAACTCCCACACCCCAAATCCTTTCCTAACTGGTAATGAACTTCAGCCTTCCTAGCCTTTAGCTGTACACGTTCTGAGTACCAGCCTCTTAGGAAGGTAGGGTGTTCCCTTCAAAAATCCCCACTTATCTCTGAGACAAACCTCCTACCAGTCACAGCTGACAGGAGTAAGGGTGTAAAGTCCTCCCTCCTCCACTGCGCTACATTTGCCCCAGAGGAGTGCAAGTAGCCACATCATTTTCCAGGGTACAGTATCAAAATGGAACTCTGGGGACAGCAAAGTTAGTTTGGTTTGTGTGAATGGGGCACAGTCGCCGTCCTAATCTGGCAGTCCCTGGCTATAAACATGTGCAAAGACACAGCCCAGGGACAGCTGCACATCAGTGTATGCAGGCTGCACAAGGCAAAGCATTTGGTGACCAGCCTTTTGTTTCTGATAGTTTGAAAGGATGACTTTTGCAGCCAGTTTTGTTTTGTTGTCTTAGCCTTGAGTACTTCCTGTACATCTTCTTCCCTCAGGTACTCAAACCATGAGTGAATAAGGGTAAACCATGGTGATGATTTCCTGTGTAAGAGGGAGTGGGACAGGTAAGAAATACGTCAGGGCTCCCTCATTTGTGAAGAATCCTAGAATGTTCTCTGGTCTTACCCATGGATCAAGGTGAGCAGCTCCAGGGCAATCCACATCACATTGAAAAAGGGACAAGTTGCTGGGGCTGGAAGTTGGGCCAGAGACACAAATGTTTGTAAAAGGTGTCTTATGGGCCAGAGGAAAGGAAAAAGGAAAAAATGTTTTTCCAAAAGGAAAAACACTAGTGGAAATAAACAACAACAACAAAAAAAATCATTATTACTTCTACTTTACTGACCTTTGTTTTATGAAAAATATGTGCATTGCACAGCTGTACAAAAAAATGTAAGTTTTTTTGTATGTATATAAAAAAACTGATCTATGAGCAGTTTTATGGCAGAATGAAATGCTTTATGCCATTTGTTTCTCAGTGACCTGTCCTGGTGATCTCAATGCCACCATGGAGCACAGCAGACTCTGCCAAGCTAGAATCTAACTTTGCTTTCCTCAAAAGAGCCACTAGCTAGAATGTCCACCTTGATTTTTTCCTGTCAGATAATTTTTTAAAATTTGTTTGTACCCAGGATATATTTACCAACTCCTGTAATTTCCTGAAGCCTGCAGCTTATGAAGTAAAGTGACGTTTTTGTCTGCATAGAAACTATCTTCTTGTGGTCCTCTGTGAAGCTTGGCAGCAAGACATGCCTAGAGATGGCCAAGCAGAAAGGGAGGCAGCTCAAGGGGGCCCAAGTACAGGCCAGGTCATGTTGTTTGGGAAATTAGTGGGGGCAGAGCAGGTGAAGATGGATAATTATGAGGAGAAACAGTGAGAGGGAAAGACAAAGAGGGTAAGAGAGATAACAAAGAGAAGTAGATTGAAATTGAGATCAAGTCATGTTGAGGAAGCAGATGGAGGTAAAAGCCAGCAGGGCCAGGTCTGAAAATACCAAGTAAAAAAAATGTAGAAAGACCTCTGAATACTTAGAAGGCTCATTATAAAAAGTGATCACAGAAGTGAGCTCTCACCTCCTGAACTCTGGTCCATGGACAGACTATCAATAAATCTGACAGAATTTTTATTGGTTTCAATGGTATTAATCTTTCTAGTTCAAAAAAGCATCCAACAGTGTCTTTCACCTTCACTCTTCTAGAGTGTTGATTCTTTGGGATTAATAGATGAATTTCTGGAAAAAGAACTCCTGAGCTCCTGGAAAAGGACTTTTGGACTTCTTATTTGCTTATGGGCTTTTGGAAAGAGTTACCAGCTATATCTATGCATTTTTCAGGAGGATAAGGCCTGGCATAGCTCCAGAAGCATGGCTAATGAACAGCGACCGATGGGGGTTCCTGTCCTACAGTCTTTGACCTATGGCCAGAGCAAGAGTGAGAGTGTCAGAGGCATGTTTAATTCTTACACCTTCTGAAATTTGCAAAGATGGCCCTCTATTCTGGAAAGCAATTGTCCTCTTCTCTGAGTTCCTGCTGTTCTCAGTGACAAACTTTCAAAGGGGTCTAAAGATATCTGAATTGAAATTTTGAAGTGTGTGACTGGGCTAGTTACATATAAAATATATGTGAGATTTCTTAGTCACTGTTGCCCTGCTGAGCTAGGCAGTTTTCAGCTATATGATATTGTTCATGCTCTCAAGAATTTAGGTCTCTATAAAGAAGAGAGGCAAATTCAGAGAGGTTCTTTGGGTTTCAGATTTCTCCTCCCAAAGAGAAGACTAAGCTCCAGTTCATCTCCCTGAGCCCTACAGGTGACAACAGCAGTGCCAGCTGTACCAAATCCAGCTATCCTCCCTCTCATGTTTCTCTTGTGCGCATTTCCAGTCCAACAGAAGCCTCTCAGAATAAGGCTACATTTTTCCCCAGGTGGAAGGAGAATCTGGGGGACCACCAGAGGTGGTGCAAGGCATTAACCAAAAATGTAGTGCTGATATTTGCTGAGCCAGAGTGTAAATGTACATGGAGGAGGCAAAGCCCTTGCAGAGGCCCACGAACAGTCCCTGCCTTGGGCAATGATGGTCTTCAGTCTCCTGAGTCCCAGTGAGCAGTGCTGAAGCTAATGTATGGTGCTCTCAAGTCATATTGCCTGCGTAGTAGGAGCCAGTGTTATGGCAGGATGTTTCTGTAAGGAGCTGGGATAACAGGGTGGTAAAAGAGTGCATTAGAAGACACATTATGCTAAAGTGGATGGAGCAAAGTGCTGCAATGAGGCAATGGCCCATAAAAATAATGTCATTTGCCAGTCCAGAGTCATTTCCAGGGCTGTAAAATTATTTGCTGGAAAGAGTCAGAGTGGGCTGCTGGCTCAGAGCGGTTCCTGTGCTGGGCTGGCAATGCATCCTCAGCTCTGACCAGTGAGGCAAAAGCAATTGCTGTCAGCCCCTGCTTTGGCTGGAGGCTGTGAGCCTGGGAAGCAAACCTGGCAATCAGGAAGAAAACAACAGGAAGCCTTAGGGTATTTGGACTGGCCTTAATTTTTCAAGGTGAGATTTTTCTTTTCCTAGAAATTCCTTAATATGCTGATTTCTCCTACTGGATATTACAAAAGTGTGGTCATATTGTTCTTCTCCTGCTTCACGAGTGGAAAAGAAAACATTCTCTCATTTTCCTCAATGGGACTGAAACAACACAGCCTTGTTTGCCTTTGTTTTGGTAGCTCCCATGTTGATGCACCGGCATCTCCACTTGTGCCAGCACAGCTGTGGGAATACACATAATCTCTCTCTCTCCGCCGATCAGCGCGTTCTTCACAAGCAGAACTCAAAACAATGTAGGCCCTATGCTAACAATGGTATTTGTGTGCAAATACAGGAGAAGAGGAAGAACAGGGCCGAGCAGAATGACAAAGTTGCTCTTGCGCAGCAATGGCTACCTGCTGATTTGAAAACTCACCCCTCTTCCCCAAATAACACCACATAAATTTGGACCATAAATTATTTGTGAATTTATTTTATTTTGAGTATAAAAATCAAATACCCAAAGATGGACGGAGAGGAGGAAAAAAAAAATCAGGATATGAATGCAATCATTCTTATTTATGCGGGAAAGTACAGCTTTGTGGATTTCCCCCATCTGTTCTGCTATATAGAATCAAATTAGGGTTAAATGTGCTTTTAGAATAATCATTAAGGCCTAAATTGAACGTGATTTACAAGGAAAATAAAGCCATATGTGTTACATTAATTTCTCATTTTTACTCCGTCCCACTTCCACTTGGTTGGATACATGTCATGCTCTGTTCCTAAATGGTGCCACTGATGCTGAAAGCAGAAGGTGACACTACATTTTCCAAAGTGGGCTCAGTCTTTGAGCTGTCTTTCTAAGAGCGGTGGGAGTGTCCGTGGCTCTCAGAGTTTACAAAGGACATTCTCATTAAAACTGCTGCAAACCAGGAGGAAAATACGAATAAGTTAATCAAAGCACCGCAGAGTAGCACCTAGAGCAGAGGGTGAGAAAAGATGTGGGACTAACGGAAATGAAGAGCCTCTTGCCCCAGCATGGGGCATCATTAGATAAGCAGATCAAAAGAGGTGTTGCACTGAACCTGCAGTGACAGGGGTGTACATCACCCATTGCAAACTACAAGTTAGACTTGCTGAAGGCAGAAAGGTAAGAGTGAGCAGTGTACCTGGAGGAACATTATCTGCTCGAATAGTTCTTAACAGAAGGACAACAAGCTTTTCAGGAAAGATTAAAACAGCAAGAAGAATCAACACAGGCTCTTCTACTGCATGTTTACTGGTGAATAAATATGATGTGGAACCTTGTTAGGGCTCTTTTGCAGAGTACTCAGGCAATTTTTAAGCCATGGTATTCTCCAAAATGGGCAGGATAAGTGCTTGAGCTAAATTCCCTGCCTTTTTGCATCCCAAGTCCTTCACATACTGAAGATATATTTTTTGATATTTCTTGGAAAAAATTCTTTGTAGTGATTGTCTCTCCTCTGGAAGCTGATATACCTGAGTTTTATATCTGTTTGAAGATCACCAGCAGAAAGAAAGAAAGAGTCATGTTTACAGAGGGCATGAAGACATTGCTTTGCATTTTAATGAGGGATGAAAGCAAACAGCTCTCTCTGTTTTCTTCTGGATGTGGTGAGCTCTTGAATATTATGTTACTGTCACTGATTTTGTCTTCTACGTCCTTGAACTCTTTTCCTCTTCTGTGTTGAAAGGCTGACAGAAACCATGTCTCTGACTTGAAGGTTTATACCCACAGCTCTTGCAGCCCCACTGAGCAGAGATCACTCAACTGTCTTTCACCTAACTCACTTCAGGACTGCCAGCAGTCTGCCTGCTGCAGGCTCTGGAGAAATGACTGGCTACTCTATGAAGATACCCACAGTGTTTACTGTCCCATTTCGACATGCCTTTCCCAAATGCTTCTGAATTCCAGGATGAATATTTGCTTTGGTCTTCCAAAATCAGCTGCTTCTGTAATACACCTGTCTGTCCCATTTAGGTCAGTGCCACTGGTGGCTGCTCACTGAGGGGTGAAGGGGTGGATTGCAGGTAAAATAGAAATTTTACATGGAACGTGTCTGGAGACAAAGTGATGGATGGATAGGTAAGTGGGCAAGTGTCATATAGGAGGGAGCATTTGATGTTGTGCCAGGATTTTCTAGCAAGCATCTTCCTGTTTTATGTGGTTGTGCCCTGAAGGCTTGGAGAAACTACCTGTAAAATGTCCTTTTGCTCAGGTTGTGGGTTTCTCCTCTGGGTCCTCATCCTTCATTTGGCACTGCCTCCTGCTCATCTACTAGTTTTACATGTCTCCAGGGACTCAGAGAAAACATTTCCCACCAAGTAACTTGCATGAAATAGGCAATTTTGCATGTCACAGTATTTTTTACCTTGTGTTGGTTGGCTACTTTTAGCTTTTGGCCGCATACTCAGTGATAAATGAAGTTGGTGCTAACCATTTTTTTTTTCTTGGCTCAGATTCCACTGAGCAAAATATAATTTACTATGGAAAAACACCACTGTATGAAATCACACAGTGCTTTGGATTTATTTGTTCCTGAACAATTTCCCAATCCAAAATAGTGCAAATACGCAGAGTTCCACCAGTCAGTACAGAAGCTGCATGATCTTAAAGCAAACATAAGCAGCCAGTGCAGCATTAGACAGCGATGGCAAAGGTGAACTCTCCGGTCTGCCGGCTCCCAGCCTCTCTTCCATCATTGCTCATGAGCAAATGAGGTGCACAAACTCTCTGATTGGGTTCACACACCTGCTGTTGATGGTATTAATGAGGTTGGATTGCAGAGCTCCTCTGTCTGGATGCAGATAATTCACAGCCTCTTAACCCTGCAGACTATTGAATGCCTCACCTGGGCGTCCACTGAGCACAGTGGGCAGGGGAGCTGCTTCTTCACACTGCTGACCATGCTTTCCCCATAACAGGGAAAGTACCTCCATTATCTTGAGAAAAGCCCTTGTTTTGCTATAATGTTTTACATACTCCTTCTGTAACATGGGATGGAGCTGTTTGAAGTGACTGACCCAGCACGTTGCAGGAATTCCTGCTGACCTGGGGTGGATGAAAGGCCATCAGAGCTGCCAGAAGGCCGCCTTGTTCTCTGGCTCCAGTGCAGATATTCAGGAAGTCGAGGGTTGAGGAGGGTGGGTTTCTTCATCTCATGCACAGGTGGGTATGGCCAGATGACTATATACTCTTAACCTTCCTTTCCTTTCTTCCCTGCTCCATTGGAGGCTCTGGTTCAGAAATGCTGTACAACCACATGGATAGTTCTTTCTGGACTTTCTGTCCTTCCCATAAATCACTGCCTCAATTTTGCTGTGGAATAGGAATCCCTGAAGCTGCGAGCAGACGGGATCTGACAGAGGAGGGATGTGGATGCAGAGATGCAGTGCTTCTGAGAAGGAGAGGTGAGGGTGAACCCATGGAGAAAGTGCTACATCACCTGTGGCCTGCCACTTCATATAACAAGGGTATGATTTGCTAGGAGAGGCACAGAGGAGAGCAAAGAAGCCATAAAATTCTCATTACAAAAACAAATGTTCCCCTTCTCTGTGGCTGTGATAGTGTCCAGAGCAGAAACACAGTAAAGATTATCTCCTCAAATATGGAGGCAATAATGCCCAGGCACTTCTGTAAGAGGAATGCATAAATTGATTCACAGAAAAATAAAAGAGAGCTATTTCAGTCTTTCTCTCTATCAGTATTCAGTGGAAAGCACAGTGTGATCAGGACTGGAAGGCTGGAATACCCCATCTGTATTCTCAAATATCTCACCTTTCTGCTGCATACTATTTTCTGTGGCAGTCAGGGCAGTGCTGGAGATTTGGCTACCTCAAATTAGGCACAAACATAGTAATGACCTACTTTCCAAAGACATCAGGTGCTTGCAGCTCCCAATAGACCTATATGAACTTGCTCCTTTTTGGAAACAAAAACTCATGCTTCTTAACAATCACATGTGAAAATATAGCTGCAGCTGTTTAACTAGGCCACGATATTTTCTTCCAGGTGAAGTCCACAAAAAAACAGGCTTCCATCTTCAGTTTTATGAAATCTCTGGGTTTCAGCTACTGCTTGCCTAGAACTGGGACTACTGCAAGTAACTCATACCCACTGCTGTTTGGCTCAGCACATGAAAGGCAATATGTAAAACACCAGCCGTCAGGGTTAGTGACAGATGAAGGATTGTACAGTAGAGATAGGAGGTTTGCTATCCTCTTCTATCACTTGGAAACATGAGCTTCACCAACAAATCCCAGTTGCTTTTCAACATCTAAATTTCACAGCACATCTGTTGTGTCTCTGCTAATGAAACTTGCTTTTTTGAGAAATGTGCTCATGTCTGGGTCACTACTGCGAGTACATCTGTCATGTATAAAATAACTAATTGGTAGGGCTAAATTAAGAAAGACTTCTCAGGCTATTGCTACACATTCTCAAAAACAATGTTTGATTTTCCTGATTCTACTTATTATTGGAGATACAGTCAGGTGGGGAGGAGGGAGGGAATAATAAGAAGAGTTCTGCCACTTGGTGAGAAACCAGTCTGTGGCATCCCAAATGTGGCACTACAATGCTTGTTACATTACTTTCCTCTTGCTTTATGGTTATTTTTTTCCAAGAGAAACCCCTAGAGGGAACACTTTGTTAAGCCATATCACAAATAACAGTACCTGAAGAGTATTTCCATATTAGTGTATGGAGAGTATCTAGCTAGAGAGTGAAGAGCTCTGGAGGAAAACTGTTTGAAGGTGAACCAGTGATGTGGTCCAACAACAAAAGACAAAGACCGTGATTAGATCTGGTGAATAAGTAACTTGCCTCTAATTGAGACATAATTCTCTGTTGGTTCCTTTCTTGGTTGTGGTTAAGCATCTAGAAAGGAAAGATAAATCCTTAAGACAGCACATTGTCAAGCCTCACGAAGTTTGAAGTAGATTCAGTCATGTCTGTGCCCTTTCTACTGTGCATCTTCCAATGTTACTACCTAGTTACATGAGCAGAGACTTATGCACCACTGATTTTTTCTTACAGCTGACAAAGCCAAAGAGAACAGCAATGGGGAAATTAAATATAAAATGTTACCTTGACTGCATCTTTAAAAGAATCACTCCACTAACAACACCAAATTAACTCCTGCAAAAATCATAACTCAAAGCCCCTTGGGCATGCATAACATTTTGTATCACAGTATGCCATGGTAACTTTTATGTATTATTGCATACATGTGCTGCGACTGAAATATAGTTACTGAGGGAACCATAACCTTGTATTATCCTGACTTATTTCAGCATGCCAAGCCCCAGCCACAGGATTGCTAGAGCATGGGCTTTCCTATATATAGTGACAAGGAATATGCCCTGCTACTTTTTATTGGCCAAGCCTTATGCTTTTAGTAGAGTCATCTTGTGGGGCAGCAAAAGAAGCCAGGAGATTAAGTTTCAGGAATTCAGACTGCACCACTCCACAAAATACTTACACTTTAGATTTGGACATATCATGGTTGTCTTACAAGATTGGTTTTAAATATCTACATTCTCAATATGTTTTGACTGGTAAATACAGCTGAAAAATAGATTCTTGCTGTCAAATGTACCAAACCTCTCAGATGCTGAAGGACAGAAATCAGTTCCATTCTCATTGCTCGGCTGGTAATAATTAGAGTAATAACTGTTATTATCAGACTATGTGATCTCCTACTGTTTAAACTGCCTTGCTAACTGCAATTGCTTCAGCAAATAGGTTCTGGCCTCCAGGTCAGGTGGAGCAGATGTGTCCTTCAGAGCAGGCAGCACTGTCCACATGGGTATCATTTACCACTTGATAAAGACCATAACTCCTCTGGGCCCCATATGATACCCTTGTATCCCTAAGGCACAATTATTGTTTTGGTTCTAGAGTTCTCTTCCAGTTCAAGTGCCTGTAAGAATATGAGGGCTGTGCTGTCACTTACCAAAGGGGAGAATTGTACACTATGAAACTCAGGTTAGCTATTTCTTTTCTGTGAGAAGTTTGCTGGGGTAGCCTTGGGGCAGTGTGAAAAAGCAGAGAGTCAATTCTAGCACAAATTTTTCTATGCTGCCTTGTAGGAGATGTCCCCAGGGAAATGTATCCTCAGCACAGCTCATTCAGTTTTGAATGGGACTAATCAAAGCGAGACATTGAGGTGAGGAAGAGGTTGGACAGTGTGGCATGTCAAGGGAGGAGGTACTAGAGGTGGATGACAGTGTTACTGGTGCCTGTAGCCTAGGCTAAAAAAGGACCTGTGCTTGGTGTCAGAGAAGGAAGCAGCTCCTTCCACTTATGCCTTCTCCTCATGAATCCCAGGGGCCACCCAGATGGAAAGCAGCTTGGCAGAAAAGCATTTGAGAGTCCCAGTGTACTGCTGAAAAGCTGCCCTGGAAGTGGTTTATTAAAAAAAAAAAATAGGTATAGATAGATATAGATATAGCTATAGATATAGATAGATATATGTATTCTTAAAACATTCTATTTTTTTACATGCTGTACAGCACCCTGTATGAATCCAGTGCTGCCTGTTCAGTGGGAAACTCAACTGTCTAACAAGGAAAGAATAATGCAGTGAAGAAGATGTTTTTCATCTACCTTTCCTCTGTGTGCTAGAAAGACTCTCATATCTATTGGTTGTTAACTGGCAAATTCTTGCTAAATTCTCCCATGCCTCACAGTATGCCAAAAATAGATTCCTCCCCCCAAAACAAAATAATCCCTCCCCTCTATAAACCATCCAAAGCCAAAATAATGTGGCAAATAAGTCCCTGTTATTTAAGACACATGAATGTACAAGATCCTGTGACTCTCAGACAAAACCAGAAACTGGAATTTAAAGTAGCTTTCCCCTGCTTTTGTTCTTCTCTCTTATTTCACACATGCATTTGTTTACTAATGCATTAGCTTCAATTAATTTGGACTTCACTTTGTGGGCATGAACATAAGCAGCTCTGACACATGTGCTTGGTAAGGGTATAGTTTCATTGAAGTGAAATCCTCTAATCAAGATTAGAGTGACTTTGGTTTTACTTGAAATGGCTGCAAAATTATCTGAATAAGAGCCTTACAGAAAACAATCACTTTTTTGATTGTTTTCTCAAGAAATATCACAGGATTATCTTGCCCCATAATGTCATCTTTTCTGGTGTAACTCGTAGAGAAAGCCAGTCGTTTGGGTTCATGGTCTCCAGAAGCAGCTGCTGCCCTGTACTTGTACTGTTCCCTGCAGCAGGTGCAAGGACAGCCTGCCTTTCCATGGCTGACATAAACATGGCTGCTTGGGAAAAGCTTGAAAAGGTGAGCACCTTGTAGGGGACAGTGTTTGTGGCCCAGCAAGGAGAACAGAAAACTCCACTAGAAGGAATCTTTGGCTGACTCAAATTGCCTTACTGTCAGGAACACCAGCCTTTACTTTACACTGTCACAAATCATCCATCAGAGCAATACAAAACACCAAACCAACCAGGGAAAACAAGCCCATGTAGTCTGTGGGAAAGAAGCAAAACTTGTTTCTCTCAGAATCAGTCTTTGCATACTGATTTCTCATTTTTACAGGTAGAATATTTTCACCTCATAGACATAACAGTCATAGTTACCAGCCATGATAGCTGTTTACTGATGGAAGAATCACTGTTGCTTTATATATTTGAATCCCCCTCCAAATGCACGTTAATGTAAGAAAAAGTGATAAGAATTTGAGCAACTGAACCTTTAAGAAACTAAAATCAGGTTGTGTCTAACAAACGGATATTACTTATCACAATTCTTCTGTTCTGCCAAAATTTCAGTGTAACTTACTGTAGCTATTGTATAGCTTAATTATGAAATAAGAATAACAGTGTACTGCTAATAGCTTCTTTACCCTGGACTTCATATGCTAGCTTCAATCATGATAAAGCATTTTACTGAGTAACACCAAACCTATCACCAGGATGAAACCTTTGTTTCCTTTGTTGTCTCACAATTCAGTTACTTCTGGTTTTGATTTGGCAAAACATTCCTGAGCCAAAACTTTGAAACACAATGCAACCTGAAACTTAGAAAAAAATTTTTCTTCCAATCTCTGCAAATCTTTGCTGACAGTTGAGCCCAAAATCTCTACCCAAAGATCTGCAAATGTTGGGAAGCATCTAATCCTCACATTTCAGACCCATCTCTAGTTGTACTAAAAATAGAAGAGCTGGGTGGCTTGACATAAAGTGTCAGACTATGTAAACTACGCTGAAATTGCTTTGGATGATTCATTCTCCTACTCTTCTCTCTCTCCTCAAAGCCTGGATTTATGAAATCTTATTGAAAGTCAAACCCATAACATTTTTCATCAAGTGGCACTTGCCCTACATTATTTCCCATCACCTTGAGTCCAGTACAGTCCACTAATACTAAGAATGTCCTTTGTGTGTTGTTTCTGTTCTCTTCCAGAATTTGCTTCCCCTTTGCCCTGATGTTCAACAACTATTGAAAAACTTCAGTCAGTACAGGATAAAAAGCTTTCAGTTTGCAAGACGATTTTTTTTTTGCTTGAGTGGTCCTGAGTGCTGGTCTCTCTGTCTGTTTCTCTCTATCCCAGAGAACTGGCTTCCAGTGGGAAACATGCCTTTGCAAGGGCATCGTGTCTGGGGAAAAAAAAAGAGCTAGGAGGATCCGGAGCGTTAAAGCTCTAATTGCATGAAGCCACAAGTCCAGTACTCCCATCCTGGCTCTTGTGGAGGGCATCCTACTGGACCTGAGACACTCTGCAGGGCACAAGATGGGACAGGGCATAGGTACTTGTTGGCACTTACTTAGATGAGACATAGATATCCCAGTGTCAGGACAGCATTGATTTTAGCAGGGCAATATTACAAAGCAAGGCCACAACCTGGCTGGCTGCAGAGGAAAGACAAAGCTACACCCTAACCTCTATAAGTCCTTTGAGAATTGTATTCTGGCCCTGCATACAATGTGTTCTTATCTCAAGTCCTCTCAGACTACACAGGAGCACTCCAACTTTTGTCTCATCCCCAGTTATGTCTTTGTGCCAGCTGAGACTGGGGCTGAGCCTTGGGATACACAACCACTCTCTGTGCTGAGAGTGTAAAATGGATGCAGGAAGCAGGGAGGAAAGGGGAACCAGTTTAATCAACCTGGCAAACTGAACAGCTGCTCCTTCTGACCAGCCCAGTTAGGAAGTGGGTTCTGTGTCCATTCGGGGAAGGTTGTTGTGGATCTAATTATCTCTTTACTTTGCTGTCGTGAATCAGGGTTACTAACACTGGGGTGAGTGAGGGGGATGTAACAAGTCCTAAGGGAGGATAATTGAAGTTCTCTTCTCTTTGTTTAAAACAAGTGAAAGCTGTCAGCACAGAATAACTAATAGTAATAATGGATAGCTATTAAAATAATACTATTTAAAGCAACTTTGGACAAGTCATTACATTATCCTCGTTCTCTGCTGTAGACATCTCATTTTGCATGCAAAAGTCACACAGGATGGGGGGTCACCAACTGTAGACAGCTTCAAATATTTTGAGAAAACAAGGAAATCTATCGGGAAGTTTTTATCACTGCAAGTATGACAAACCACTGTATAAAATACAAAGGAGCAAGCCTGCATGAAAACTGCCCCAGGCTCTATGAATGTAGAACATCTTGCAGAGTAGGTCCTGCTTGGTGAGACTTTGCTCCATGGCAATCCAAGATGTCCTTTCATGGCTTGAATTAACCATGTGGGTAAAGAGGAAGATTAAAGTCTGATGGTTTGCACCAGAGGTCAGAAAATATAAATTCAAGAGTGGCCCTTAAATGTTGAGAATCTCATTTGTTTGTTCTTGGGTTTTGGGTTTTTTTTACAATCACTGAGGAAGCGCTAAAGATTTAACTGTAGAGAAAAAATTATTTATATTGACATCTGTGCCTCTGCAGTATTCTTTCCTCTGAAAAGAAAGATAATGGTTTAGAGCGGAGGAAGAATAAACAATTGAGTACAAGGAAATTTCCATAATACTTTTTAAACAATATTGCCAACTGGCTTTGAAGATTTAGACCCTATCACTATCCATTTTTTTGGAAATAACTTCTGAGAAGGCCAAAGACAAATTCTATCTCATTTACAGTAATTGCAGCTATAGTCAGTCCAAGCAATTTTCAAACATTTATCTGTCAGCACCATCCACTTAGTCCCTGACACTGTGGCCGGCTGGAAAACTACTGCAGCTAGAAAACATACTATATGCAGATCACTTTGATTTCTTCAAATACCTTGCTGCAATGCAGAGGCAGTTTCTTCACAGTTTCTACAGTTTTTTGTGTACTCATGAGAACACTTGCCATGAAGTCCCAAGCAAAACCATTCCCAGGGACAAACAGCCTCCTGTGCTGGCTTATAGAGGGAAAGGTTTGGTTTTTTCTTTTATTGTTTTTATGATTTATTTGTACCTGAGTGGAAGCTTGACTTGCTAGGCAGAATCAGAGGGCTGCCAGAACAGAGGTGATGGATGCTATAAAAAAAGTAACATGATATAATGGGCCTGAGCCTACACCTTTAAATTAGTGGCGATTTTGCCTCTGACTTCTGAGAAAAGAAGTGGGCCAATTTACTCAATATTTATAAGCCCAGGAGAGTGACGAGAATGGGGTCCTGCACAGTAAGAGGCAAAGCCTGCAATAAACCAAATGCCGCATCCATGGCAACTCACAACACAGTTAATAATTTTTCAACACAAAAAAAAAGATATTTATCAGGGCCACCGAAACAGAAGCAATTTACAAAATTGACTGAAGTGAAGGCATCTCACATCTGCTGTGTTTTTCATGGCTTTGGTCTTTTGTTGGAAGCTCAGTTGCTCACTGGGATGCTCAGGGAGTGAGGATAGCCCCTGGCAAGCATTTTGCCACCTCTGGGCAGCTGGTGTAGTGAAGTGATCTGTAGAGGTCACTCTCCTTATCTTCTCTACAGACAGACATCCCTCTTCAGGGGGCCAATCATGTTGGGCCATCCTCATATACACAGTGATTCTTTCGTGGACCTGTGCATATTGGATTTTGAATATCCTGCCCACTTCAAAAGACAGAGCAGAACAAATAATCAGGGTCCAGATTTTATTGATATGAGCCTGAATCTGGTGGATACTAAATGCTTCCCCCATGGCCCTGGGAAGAGCTAGGAAAAACTCTCGACATACCCCAAGTGTCAAGCCAAAGCCCTGACCTAAACAACACCTTTCCTTCAAATAATCAATTTAATATTTGTATTTAACACAGCATTTCCCATACCAGGGAGATAAAATATTCCTGGCTGGTATGTTGGTCATGCTGTTCCATACCGTGTGCAAAACGCTACATATGTGTTATGTACTAGTGTCCATGGTTTCCCAGTAGCATTCAGCTTTTCCTACTCTGCTGGTGAAAGGCAGCAAAATTGCTCTCATCCCTGAAAGCAGTAGGCTGTCTCCACAGTGTTCCTACTGAGCAGTTGTACTGTAGTTTCTTTCCAAGCCAGGGTGGTTTATTTCTCATCCAAATCTCTGCTGTAGGATTGTGTCACCACTGGAACTCAAATGAAAACATCGAGTCTCTACCATATGTTGATGTGTTTGTTATTTTATGAAACCTTACTGCATCTGGAAAACTCAATCAAGGTTAAACATCCTTTTATTAAGAAGTTCTGTTAAGGACATTGGCACATTTGTTTCTACCCACACTGTTGATTTTTGTGGGCTGTGTTGGTTAGCACTAAAACTGAAATACCACCACAGCAACTCCCTTGAAGCAAAAACAATGATCTTAATTCCATCCCTTATTTTGGACAAATCACTGTACTAAAGGCTACAGTGGGCTATAGAAAGAAAGCCCTTTTTGTTTCCCTCAAGAATCATATATAGAAAGAGAACTGAGAATATTCAATTTCTGCTGAAGAGACAGTTATGTAGGACCTGGCTCTCTCCTTAAAAGTGAACTGCTTTCCACAGAAACACAATAATCTGGGAGTAGCCCTGCTCTGATATTCCTGTTTGGGCATTAATTCTGCAGTTTCTCTGCAAACAGTCATGAGCAATGCCCAGTAGTGGAAAAATACCTTGAGGCATTGAAAAATACCTTGAGGCTCTGATGCCTCAAGGTTTGTACACAAACCTAGAAGGAACGGCCCAAGGGAGGTGGAAATATTAATCAAATGTGATGCTGGGTGAGATATTTGCAGAACATAACAAGTTCAGGGAAGAGGTTCAATAGAAGTACATGCTGTACAGTGCTGACAATGTCTTCTTCACTATAACCATCACAAAAATCAGAAAGCTGGACCTTCGTTAAGTTTTATTTCTTTGCAGCTTGAGATATTTTCCACAGACAGAAAAACATGGCTGCAGTCAGACTGCCTAGAGGCAAGGATGGGTGAAGCCATATCTTCTTCTTGCTAAAGCTAATATATATACATAAGACAGAGAAATATGCCCACTAGGGATCCACACCTGAAGGCCAGCGTGACTAATGGAGTTTTAGCAATAAGTATGCTCTTCAGTGTGTTTTTCAAGTTATTTAGCATGAAAAGGGTCTTATTCAAGGAGTTTCACTCAACTGAAGAGGCATCTAGTTAAAAAAATCTATAGCACATAAAGGCTCAAAGCCATTTTTATCAGCAGATAACAGCTTTACCTTATCACCACAATTTCTCTGAACACGGGAGTTTGAAAACCGAAGAGTGAATTGACACAAAACCAGTAGTTGGTGACAAGAAAGAGGCAGTAATATGACATAAAGAACATCCTTAGGACCAATTTGCTTCCCTGTACATCATGATTTAGGAGAATGAATAGGCATTAGTGTGAATAATTTTTCTGACAAGGCAAAATGTGGAGTTGCCAGTCCAGACTAAACGATGTTCAGAATCATGCAGCTATATTAAGAGAGAAGGCAAACGAATGGCTTATGCATATAAATTCAGTGTAAGGAAATCTAAGGTAATGAGGCTAGGCAGAATAAAAAAGGAGACAGGAAAGAAGGGAAAAGGAAATATGCTCTCTCTGGCCATATGCTTAGGGCACTGAGCAGGGAGAGAACCAGATGGTGTGGCTCAGACTTTAAAGTATAGTTCTCCGACTTTTAACCGATACATTAATGCACACTGGATATATAAGATATTTTAGAAGACATTGTGCATGTTTTTTCATGAAAATGACGGAAATTATTTAAACTTCTTCTTTTTCTGAACCTACATGTTTCTTGCTTGTTGGAGGTTGTCCATCTATGGATACTTTATGAACCTCATTCCAGAGCCCGATTTTTGCTTTATCAAGGCTTCTTTGAAAAGATTAAGCTAAAAAAGCACCCAAAACAATCAAGAGGGAAATGTCTGCTCTGGTACTTGTTCAAAAAGCCCTTTGATATGGAAATCATTGGCGTTAACTCCTGTAGCCTCCAGCCTCTACCCGGTAACTCAGACAATGCATGCAAATGCCTAGACCTGTTGCCCACTGTGATCAAGGACTAACATGTTTCCTGTTCCTCTTTGGACCTATCCTCTCCCTCTTCTCTCTGGCGATAGCTGAGTCTGCCTGCCAGCACAAGGACTGTATCTGTACAAGACCCGACAAATTAGTACTGCCCACTCTCCCGGGAAGGGCTGGTGTGCAGGTACTGCTACAGGGAACAGATGTACATGTCTGAACCAGAGGCCATCAGCATTTCTGCTTAGACACACTGTAATAAATGGAAATGATGCATTACCAGCATATGACCTGTCAACAGGGTCATTTACTGACTAACCTGCTGTCCTGAGGGACACCTTGGCTTCTCTGTCATCACTAATGCTCCAAGATCAAGCAACAGGAGCTGTGGCAAGACTACCACTGCTTACACAGGTACTCCTGCAGTGTGTCTGAGCCACCCTCAAAGGTCAGGAAAGGGCTTCCCAAAGCACCCATGGGGCTGACATGCAGCACCTCCCAGCAAGGTTGAGCACAGTGCCCTACTGCTGCATCATTGCAGCTGCTGCAGGTCCTGCTCTGGACCTTTTCCCCTTTTTTGCTGATTTTGAGGATTTTTTTTTTCTCTTCCAGAGGGTGGCTTGTACAGTTCTGTTTGGCATTCCATCCCTTGTGACTGTTCTCATTACATAAAGCCACAGCCAGACTCTATTCTTCCCTTTCAGGCCAGTGGGGCTAGGCAGACCCAAGCCACTTTGGTTTTGAGTAGTAGGCTTTTATTTTTCTTGATTTGTCCTATTGCCCCCCATCCCACACATACACTACATTTTATTTTTTCTCTGGGACCTGAATATTTTGGGGTCAAAGGGAAATGTATTTAATTTCATTAGGACCAGGCTGATAAATATGTCTAATATGAAGAATGTATAAGAATGGTATCCACAGTTAGACATCCAGGGAAAATTAAGAATAGGACAAAGATATATATGGCACATCCCCTGAGTACTATCCCCACCTCCACCTATTTTCTGCTCAGAGGATTTTCTGAGCCTAATACAGTTTGCCTATTTAGTCACCTTCAAGATATTTCTCTTCCAACTACTTGTTCAGGCTTTCAGATGTGCATCCACCTAAACTTTTTGCATCCACATCACTCAGTCCTTTGTGGGATGCAGAGTAACAAGGCTGTTATTCAGTGAGGCAGTGTTCTGCTGGGGAACAGGTTATGCAAGCATATGAGCTATGCGTTTACTTGCCTAAGGTGATGAATTTCAATGCATTGGAATTTTTTTAAGCCAGTCTAGAGCAACAGCAAGCTGCCTCAGAGTCAGAATCTGCAACAGTGAAGACAGGGTCTCCCAGAGAGTGTTAATGGTCAGATGTACTTCTGCAGGCAGGAAAGGTTGCCCCGTTTTGCAGTGTGCCCAGTTATACCTCTACCTTTTCTTCATCTCCTCCAGGCACTTGCAGGAGGGACTGTGAGTATTTAACATCATTGTTTTTCAAAGTTATAAACCCCCACACCCCTTAAGTATTTTTTCCTTGTTCAGAGAGAAATGGCTACAGAAATTTTGAAGGACTTCTCAAGCAAGTCAGTCTGAACCAAAATGACCTCATAGTTCCTGAAGATACTGAGGTCAGATTTCAGCAACCATCTTTTCTCTACCTGAGCAGGGAAGAAGTGGAGAGGAGACAAAACTTTAGAATGGAAATGACAAATATCAGTGATGCCAAACACAGAGAATGCTGGACACTCAGATGATGCTGCAGAGCCCTCAAAGCAAAGCTGCTCCTGACACCAATGGAATCAGGCTTACACCAGAAGGAGCTCACCCAAAAAAAGAGGGTCCTGGTCAGATAAACTCAACTAGGAAAAACCAAGGACAGAAATCTGTAGCAAACCCAACATCACAATTCCACAGTCAAACTTCACTGAACACAGTATGCCTGGGGCGTATAAGCTGAGTAGCAACTAAAAAAATCAAAATTTCGGATGTATGAAGGAAGAAAACAGATAAGCAGTGGTATTGTCTCCCTTTTTAAGTCTTGCACAGTATGTATTTGGTAATGCATCCATGGCTGGATGCTGGGGTTTGACAGACTGCAGGCTGCTCCCAGCAGCACCTTTGCCGTCCCTTCCACTGCAGCTCCTTGCAAGGCTCCCTCTTGCACATCACCAGGGGGCTGAAAGTGCCCTTCCTCCTGCCTAGAGGCGGGGAGGAGGAGGAGGAGCTGTCAGCTGACAAGACAGGGAAATTGCTTTGGCTTTATGCACCAAACAGGTACTGGTCTCTCTGTAACACCTACTGTTGTCCTCATATGCCCTCCCTACAGCATCTGCCCGCCCACTCCACCAGGCACAGCTGCAAACTGGGCTGTTCAATCAGTTTTGGGGTTTTTTGCCACCATCAAGTGGCATGCAGTCTTATCCTGTGTTTTAAACCCTGTGGTCAAGATGTCCACAAAAATTTGCACTCACAAAGCTGAACAAAAGTACTAAAATCATTCCCCACCACACTTTTTTCGGCTAAAAAGGCTCCTCTCACAAGGATCACAACCTGTAGGTGTTGGGGTCCCTTCCCCCCACCATGGAGCCCTGGGAGAGGGGCCCTGGGGAGGAGACACGGGGTCTCCCTGCCCCTGCTCAGCTTCATTCCCCATTGGTTGGTTTGTGTTCCCTGATAACGCCAAGGACCCTCGGGTCCTGTGACTGCGGAGTTCTTGAGCTGAGCCCCAGCCATGCAGCTGGAGAAATAAACATCTCTGAAACATCTACCATGAATCTGTCCGTATATACTTCGTTTCCACGGGACTCCTGGTTTGAAACATACTTGTTGCAGTAATCCCCGCTGCGACAAACTGGTGGAGGAATGTGTGCCAGACACCGATCCCTGAGGACAATTCGTGAGTAAAATAACCACTCTAGACCTCTCTCTTCTCATCTTGGTTTGGATATTCTCTCTGGACTATGGAAGAATCGTGGGAAATGGGGCTCTCTGAGCCACAGAAAGAAATGTACCTAGAAGTTAAAGGAATCCTTGAACAACAAAACAAAAAAGTAATGCAACTGGGAGATCTAGAACATTTCTTCATCTGGCTTTTCAAAAGGTTCTCCTGTATTTCTCGAGACTTACTTTTTGATATCGAACCTCCTGGATCTTGTCAGGGGTGTTTCTGGGACGAGATCTGGGATAAAGTATGGGATCAAAGAGAAGCTTTCCGTGCATACCTTATAATCAGGGAAGCCCTTGAGGAGCATTTGTATGGTCCCATTACCACTAAAGCAGAAGATCATACTTATCCCGTGGCCGAGACCGCGCGGCCGCCATCCCTGTGGCACATGACTGCAGCCGTGCCGGCGGAGGTGCCTGTGCTGGATGAGCCCGGCCCCCTCGGGAGCCCGCGCCTTATCACGGACCCCATCCCTGTCTCGGGGTCCCCGGCCACGCGGCCGCGAGTGAGGGAGCGATGCCGCAGGCGCCGCGGGTGCCGTGGGCCACGAGCAGCCAGGAACCGGCATCGGCGTGGCAGCCCGCTCTGAGCACACGGCTCGGAGAGCCCTGCGGAGGGAGAAGCGGCGGTTCCCACAGTGACACGAGAAGCCGCGCAGCACCGAGCCGGAACGGGGCCGCTCTCAAAGCAGCGTGGAGTTTGCGGAGCAGAACCGCTCACAGGGCACGGAGCCAGCGGCGATGGCAACGCGGGGCCGCGCAGAGCCCAGACACGCACCGGAGCAGCGCCGCTCAGAGAGCGCGGAGCAGCCGCAACGCGGGGGCCCGGCCGAGACATTGGAGTCAGCGAGGCGGCGGCCACGCGGGACCGGCAGCCACGACGAACACGCAAGCACGTGATAGGAGGAGTTACAGCAACAAAAATCACAGGAACTGTGAAATGGTACAATGTAAAAAACAACTATGGATTTATAACACGAGATGATACAGGGGGAGATCTATTCATCCATAGAACTGCCATTAAAAGGAATAACCCTAAAAATTACCTGCAAAGTGTAGGAGATAGGGAAGTTGTACAATTTGATATAGTGCAAGGAAAGAAGGGTTTACAAGCAGCGAATGTTACTGGGCCTGGAGGTATTCCAATCAAAGGCAGCCGTTATGCACAAAATTATAAACAATATCCATCCCAGCAGCTTCCCTACCCACAGCCTACTTTCCCCTTTTACCCTATACCCAATATGAACCCCTTCCTAAGTTTACCCTATCCCCAGTTTATTCCTAATCCGTTTTTCACCCCATGGCTTCCCTATACAATTCCATTTCCCTACAATTCCTCTCCAGTACCAAGGGGGGGATGAAAAGGGGGGAGGGAAGAAATTAAACCCTCTCCTGCCTCAGTTTCCCCACAAAGCATGCCCAGAGAGTTCTGTCTCCCTTCTGTCAGCCCTAAGATGTTCCACAGAATCTATGACTCAGGAGGGTGGCTTGTTTTGTCTTGAAACTGTTCTTGTTATGTTTATCCAATTGTTTTCATTCTCCTTTTATTAAAATAAAATGGGTGAGATGTTGGGGTCCCTTCCCCCCACCATGGAGCCCTGGGAGAGGGGCCCTGGGGAGGAGACACGGGGTCTCCCTGCCCCTGCTCAGCTTCATTCCCCATTGGTTGGTTTGTGTTCCCTGATAACGCCAAGGACCCTCGGGTCCTGTGACTGCGGAGTTCTTGAGCTGAGCCCCAGCCATGCAGCTGGAGAAATAAACATCTCTGAAACATCTACCACGAATCTGTCCATATATACTTCGTTTCCACGGGACTCCTGGTTTGAAACATACTTGTTGCAGTAATCCCCGCTGCGACATGTAGGTTATGGCAGTTACAAGAAATAACGGAGATGGTTTAGGATTTTTCCTTTTTTTTAAATGGAGACAGAGCAATAAGCAGAGCTGTTCATCTCGGATCACACTTCCAAATTTTCCCCCAGGCTACACAAGCCCAGCCTCACATGTAGCGTGGGGGGGGGTGGGTTACCTTCAACTGTATTCCCTCTTCATAATTTTAGTGAATTTTCTTTTTCAAATCTGAAAACCCCATTTTCTACATAGAACAGGACATTTTGCTATAGTGCTTTGGTCTCAGCACACTTTTGTTCAATCATAGATGTTTCACATGGGTTTGCTTTCCCAGCTTTGACTGTTTAAGCTCCTTTCTCCATCAGGTGATGTGTTCCTTTACCATAAAAAGCAATTGGGCATATGACAAGACTGCCTCGTAAGATACTGTGTCATTAGAAAGTGGTTTTCATGCTCTTCGTAGTCTTTGAAAATGAACAAAAATATCTGGAGCAGAAGATAACATGAGAAGGAAGTTAAAGCAATTTTCTGGGTTATTTTCCTTTTCAACAGCTATAATTCATTGCTGCATGATTTACTCAGCAAAAACCAGTCAGGGCCAATGGGTGGTGAATTTGGAAGCCCCGGGAAAAAACATGCCATCTGCAAGACTTAGAAATGCAGATAACAGATGATACTTGCTTAAGTACTGAGATACATTTTTCAAGCTCAGAAGTTGACATGGACTGTGTATGGAAACCATCCTGGTCTCCTTTCAGAGATGAGGCACAGAAATTTGCAACCAGAGCAAGCAATCTGGGTGTCCTTTAACACTTGGGTAGGTCATTGTGGGGTAGCATGTTTTCCATCATGATCACAGTCTGTCCACTTCCAAAATTAGTCAAGACAGAGGGAGCACAATGCCCTTCTGGAAGGTAGAAAATTAGGACATGGACGGCTCTCAAGACAGCCAAGCCCAGAAAGAGGGTTGCACTGAAGCCTTCTCAGGCATCCACAAAGAGCTGTTCTGTGGGACCACTGAGAGCTCAGTCAAGGTCTCTTGTATGCTGTACTAGTTTGAAAACAAACCAGTGGGAGGCACCAAGTCAGAATAACAATTTAATGGAAATTAAAGAAAAGGAAGAAAAAAGTAAAAGAAAACACTGGTTCAAACTGACAGAGTCAAGATACAACCTGAGTCCCTGTTAGGCAGGGTGGTGGTAGCAGTCTGATAGAATGGTGGCTGCAGTCCTCTGAAGCAGTGATCCTGTAGTAAAAGAGTCTGCTCTTCCTCAGGAAGTCCAGTGGTGGCTGCGTAGCTCCTGTCCTCTGGAAATCCAGTGGGAAGGGTTGTCTCTGGTGGTCAGAGTCCCAGATTATATCCACGCTGGGATGCTTGGTTCCTCCCTCTGGGTGGAGCATCTCACAATGGGGTAATGAGTCATGAGGCAAAGTGTTGATTAGGCTCATTAACAGAAGATAGTCCAGAGGGAGTTATCTCTGAGTCAGGCAGCAGGATAATGATGGGCCATTAACAGAAAGACAGTCTGGGGGGAGGAGGCAAGGAAACACTGCCCCACCTGGTTTCAACAGCTCCTGAGGATGGTAATAGAATACACTGCAACCCAGGACATATGCTGAGGTCTTTTGTATACTGGGGAAGACTTGACTGCTCAGTAAAGCACACAGAAGACATGTGGATGATCTCTGCCTAGGCAGGACACTTGAAATCTACACCCTGTCCAACTAGTGGTCTGTGTACAACAGGTTCCTCCAAGGCTTGACACAGCCTGCAGGTAATCCCTGTGTTGTGATCAGAAGGGGAAACCCCATATTCTTCATGAGGGCCTCGCTGTGGGTGTGCAAAAGTATTGCTCTCTGTGTGTAAAAGAGAGGCCATTTGCAGGCCTTCTGTTGTTAGGCAGCAAGGTGACCAACTGGCATGCAGATCCACAGAGCCAACTAGGCCTGAATTGGACACCAGGCATTTTATAAGACAAAGTTTCAGTTCCTATCAGTTATCACTGCCCTATTGATAATGGGGTCATATCAATTTGCATTAACAGAAGATCCTATTTAGATTTAATTACAGATTTTCTACACTCATGCCTGTGGTGATGGGGACAGGTCATTCAAGGATTTGGGGAGTAGATCAGAATGTGGATGTTGGAGCAATTTTTTGCATCTCAGACCCACCTGTCAGCAAATAACTGAATGCTCTCGAGCATGCGCCCTGTTGCTGAGATACATGGGCTTTAGGTTCTTCCTCTGAGGAGCTAATTGATTTCTCACAGAAACTACAGATACTATCATGTGCTTTTAGCACTTATGGATGCTTTATTTTAAAATGCTGGTCTTCCCAGAAGCTATACAACAACCCTACGGAAATCCAGCCTGGAGTGTTTAAAATCTTCTAGCGTTAGTGTGTCCATGACTGATGGCAGATACTGTCTGGTATATCCAGCTGGTATGCCCAGGTAGGATCAGGTAGGTGTTTATAAACCAAGAGAAATGTTAAGTACAAGCAGCCGCAGTACAGTAAGTACCTGACAAAGAGCCACACAGAGTTCCTGCAACAAGAGAGAAAGGTAAAGGTACCAAAAAAAAAAAAAAATACAGATGCAGTAAAAAAGCTTTATTAGTATTAAAAAGTATTGGAGCATATACGCTTACAATTTTTTGCCCTGGTCAAAGTAGAATCCTTTCTTCCTGTTGTTGGCAATATTATCATGGAGTCCATCCTTGGCAAGAGTTTGACACTTAACGATGGCTATTGCCACCAAAGGTTTTGTGGTGTAAACACATAAGAACACAGAGCAGAAAAAATGAGTCCTATCATCGTTTTACAGGTGGGCAACTGAAGCCTGAAGGAAAGAAATTTGCCTGAGGCCACGTAAGGTTCATTGTTAGTCCTGTCAGTGCTCTTGGTCTATACCACTTCTCCATTGTTTTGTTCAGACAAACCCAGCAGTGCTGTTATGTGCTCCTTTCAGAATACTATTCCCACAGGTGAACACTCCATGTTGGCAGGAACATCTTCCTGATGTGAAAATGCTTGAATTTAAATAGAAATGAAGCTTCACAAATTAAAAAAGCCGTAAGCATTGCTAATTGTGCTTGGTTGCACAACAGTAAGGAAATGCTTCTCTTTCCTCAGGAAGGAAAACACCAGTTGATCAATTTTCTGGACAACTGTCTGCAAGGTCCATCCTACAGCTTCCTACCATACAGAAGCAAACTGAAAGTTGCTTTCCTTTTACAAAGGTACTATGAGACTACCACAGAAAGGACAATGTGTCTTGGGAGACACTCCTGCCAGTGCTAGTGGAAAGGGACAAAGAAAATGAGCCATAGCTGGTGACTCTCACACCATCAGTCTTCACCAAACAATCTATAAATAGCTTCAGAAACAGCTGTTCCCTCACCACAATGTGACTAACTGAAGAATTCACTCATAAATATCTTCTTTTGCTCAAAACTTCAGCCAAAACCAGGGAAATAGAGAAATGGCATCACTTGCTCTGAGGCTGAGTGAGTCCACATTACTTTGGTCCAGGCAGGTAGGAGTCCACCAGCAACCCCTCAGTATCCACCTGGTGAGGAGGGTATGGCAGAGAAGTGGTTTGATGAAGGGCTGATAAAGGAGAACCCGGGGGGAGCGAAAACAGCGCTTAAACTTCCAGCCTTCCTCCCTTTCTTCTTCATGAGGAGGGAAGAAGGAGACATTTGCCTACATCCACGTAACTGCTGCTTTCTCAGAGGTGACAGGTGAGCAGATTCATAGGGAAATGTACCCAAGGGACAGAACTGTTTGCATCCAGATTATTTCATCCTGTGGCTCCACTAAATTTGCATACACACCACTCTAAACTTGTAGCACCTTTCTCTTTTTTGCTTACACTGTTTCTCCCATGATGTTCCAGCACTAGTCAGAAGCATCTTATCTCTGTGGTGCTCCAGATGTAACTTAGCAAATGTACATGCAAGGAGAACATTTTACCTACCCAAGAGAGAAGCAGAATTTTTTTAGATAGCTGGATTTCTGGGTCTAGAAAGGGAAAAAAAAAGACATTAATCACTTTGAAAGTCAGTCTTCTGACTTCTAGGACAACAAACATTGAACAATTTATAAGGGTTTGCACACTAACAAAACTGAGGAAGAAGAAGTGGAGAGCCAGAGACACAGGAACTGAATGATACTAGGAACCACTGGGGCTGAAAAACTCATTAATGAACCTGATGAAACAAGGTTTCCAGCTTGAAACAGAGAGATGGAGTGTGCCCTGCAAGTGCAGGTGTAAGGGGAGCAATGCAGTTCTCTTTTACCTGTTTCACCACAGCTATCTTCTGGGTGGGACACCTGGGGCAGTTGCAGACCTTCTCTCTTTCATGGCTGTGGAGAAAAGGAAACACCAACAGAGGTTGCAGCTAACTCAGCTCATTGCAAGTGCTCATTAATGAAAACAATAAGGCTACAGCATGAGGAGGAGCTCCAAACTAAGAGATGCCTTGGTCGTGGAGAAGAGTTTCTTAGATGTTCCCATTACAAAGGCAATTGCATTAAAAAGTATCTCACAGTAACAGCATAAAAGGTAGAAACTAAATCGATGGCAAAGCCAAGCAGTTCCTCTGAGAACTTTGTAAGAAATATTTACTTTCTCCCTCCCTCCCTCCTAACTCCCTGAATCTTAAATATGACCTTACTAGACTGAACAAGTTTTGGTTTCTTCTTTCTAAAAGTACATGCTTCCACATTTCATTTTGAAACTCTCTTTACTTTGCTTTGACGAAGCAGGAGCAAGGACCTTAAGAGCATGGTGTCAGGGGACAGCTTTCAGAAAGCATCTGTCTCCAGCAGCCCCCTAGGCACTGAAGCACCAATAAGGATTCCCAGAATGCAGTCCGCCTTCAGGAGCAACAGCAAGGACAAGGAGCGGCACACACTAAATTTTGCAGTCAAGCACTGATATCACTTGGCTGTCTTAACAAGATCAGGATTTTGTTTCTTGCCAGCTTTTACTGCCAGGCTGCTCAAACTCCCTTTTCCACCCAAGTACATGCCTTTTACCTGCTTCCTGCTCCCAAGTCTTCTACCGGAACCTGCAATTCCTTTGAGTTTTTTCTGTTAGAAGAAAGAAAGAGAATGATTCCCACCATGATCATTTCAGGCTGCTATGTTATGCATCCCTCTGCTGCATGTTACCCAACCATCTAGAGAGAGCCTCAAACTTCTTGTGGTGGGATATTGTACCTTCTCATGCATTTGTAAGCACCTAAAGTGGGAACACTTTTTATTTGCTGCACTTTCATGGGAATTACTGCATGGAACAACAGAATTCATGAGTTCATCCAGTCTTGGATAACAGGCAAAACTAACCAATCCCAAAGTTGCCACACAGTGGTAAGAGAACATATCAACAGCATAGAGCTAACACTATTTAGATTGTTTTATTGCAGGAAAGTGTTAGTATTACCGGGTTTCTCCCGTCAAACCTGCTGTCATGGTGGCAAGGTAAGATCTGGTATTGTCTTCTCTGATGACATTGCCTGGTGAAAGCACCACAGTAATTAAAATGTATCTGTAGTGCCCTTCAGGTGTGGGGATAGCTGTACTATTGCAAGCAGTAGATTTACTCCAAAATGCTTGCTGTTTTAGACTTTGTATTACAATTCAGCCTCTGTTCTTACAGTTAATGCAGTGCATACATAATGTCATTGCACAGCTCTTCTCTGCAGAACACAGAGCACAAAATTGAATCTCAAACCACTTCAGAGAACTGAAAGAGGAGCTTTTAAACTAGGCTCATAGTTCCTGCTGGCACATTGTACTTGGAGCTTAATTTGGGAGTGATTGCTAGAAGGAATACTTAACCCCTCATGTTCTCTGGAATTGGAGGATTTCTGCATTGCAGTGCAGTTGGGAAATGGGAGAGTCAGAGTGAGAAGCCCAGTGCTGGGCTCTGTACTTAGATGTGGTGTTTTGAAATTCAGAGATCCTGTGTAACCTCGTTACTTAAAGGAAACTACAGTCTAGAAGTGAGGTGAAGGAGGAGCATGGTTTAAGTGTAACTTGAACTCTGGCCATGAAGAGAGAGCACTTGCTCTGAAAATAAGTGTGTAGCTGCAGGGTTTGCTGCTGCTGTTCAGGCTGCTGCTTTTCCTTTGTATTCTGCAAAGTAATGCTATGAACCTGTTACAGGTTATTAGGAAAATGAATTGAAATTAATATCCAGGGTATGCCATACAACTTTGGTCTACTGAGTAAAAGATAAGCTACTCCTGGAATTTGCTGAAAAATGAGATGGGACTTTCCAAATCTAAATTTCATTTACATTTCTATGGTTGGATGATTATGTGACAGAAAAAGAAGCTGTCCTACATAAATATGAGGTGCTTGTTTGATGCTGCATAAACCATATTAACTTACAATCAATAGCATGTGCTTCATGTATGGCAGATGGGGAAACATTCTGAATAATACAAAAAAGAAAGCCAGAATAGAGGGCATTGCTAATACTTACGACCCAATTAGTTCAGGGTGCTTGAGATGCTTTTGCAAGTGGTTTATTTTTATCTGCATGTCCTTTAAAGTTCAAAAGAAAAGCAAACAATCTTAGTATTAGTCCATCAGTCTGGCATGCAATAAAAGTCAAATCGAGCTTATTAGCATGAGACCAGCACCAGTGCTGCCCTTGCAGATATTATATTCTGCTCTCTCAAATTGGCTCTGATAGAAATCTACAGGAATCTTCCCTCCTGATATTAGTTTTATATTGCAGTAACTTTCTGGATGACTTATGTTCCCAATAATACAAGGTTACTTGTTCTAAAAACGATCTTGCTGGTTTGCAGACCATGGTCTGCAAACCTTCTAACCGAAAACGGCTCACTGTTGCATCATTTTTGTATCCTGGAAACTAATGGCAGGCCTACTCTCCACACTCTTACCTGTGTTAGATTTGACTCTATTGCATCTCTGTTTGACACCCTTGTAATTACCTTTGTAAAAATTATTCTAGAGTGGTGATGGTCTAAAAAAAGAAAGAGCGTGTACTGTGACATGCAATAAGATGTCATACCTTTAAGATTTTTTCCTGTTGTATGACTAATTCTCTTCCTTCCAATATTCTGGCTTTTTCCTAAAAACCAACAAAAACAAATATAACTTGTTAAGGAAAAATTTTAGTATTAAAAGTACTGTTGGTTAAATTTTCAATGTAAAGATACTACTAAAAATCTACCAACTAGCACTTTCTATCCATCAAACATTTATCAGAAGTGAGGATTATGTGATCACACTGTGTTTGACAGTCTTTCCAGCCCCAGAAATTGTGGCTGGTATCAGCAGTGAAGGAAAACCTTACAGAAAATAAAATTCGTATGTGTTTGTTAAAAATAGGAAGCAAGATAGAAGACAGAAGCTGAAGCCAGTGTCCATGCTGAGATAAATGCTTTGAGGGTGGCTATAGCTTTTATCAGACCCAGAGGATCTACACAAGCAAGCTGCTTGTGACCACTGGGAAGGCATTTTTTCATTATCAGCAGGAAGTAGTGCTCTGCAGTGGCTGCGTTACGTGTCAGACTGGTGTGACAGGCAGCTCACTGGGGATCAGCAGTGCTGCAGAGTCACCTGCAGTCCTGCTCAGCCATGCTTGTGTGAGCTAATGCTGAGGGGATGGTGGCAGTGGGACAACTGCCTGTGCAGCCATGGACTTGGACAAGATGCCACACATCAGCCAAGCATCCTGGCTCTTCTGTCAGCACAGACGCTGTGCAGGGCTCAGTAACTTGTGGGATCCTGAGCAGAAAAACATCCTCAGGAGTTGGGGAGTGTGGGAAAGGCCTGGGGGTGGTGGAACAGGAGCTGGGTGTGAGCCCCCAGGGTGCCCTGGCAGCGAAGGAGAGCAGTACCTCCCACCCCTGTGGGCAGAAGAACAGCCAGTAGGTCGAGAAAAGGGGTTTTCTTCCTTCACTTGGCACTTGTTAGATTATACGTGGGTGCTACATTCCCCCTGGTACCTGATGGATGTCAATGAACTCTGGTAAGGCCACAGAGCGGCCAGGAGGATGAAAAGGCTCTGTCCCTGGGGTTTTTGCAGACCAGCTGGATGCAGACTTGAATACTGTTCTCTGAGCTTTGAGTGGGAGGTCAGACCAAAGACACCCCCCACCCCCAGTCCCTTCCCACCTGAAATATTCTGTGATCTCATGACTTTGCTGACTCATAAATCAAGATGGCTTGATTTATGGAGGTTTTTCCTGTATAAAAGTATTGCTTTTCTGTAGATTTGCATGAAATCACAGACATATGCATAATTTCAAAACTTTGCTGTAGATTTTGTTATGACAAGTTCTTGCACCTAATTGTTTTGTTGGGAAAGAAATCAACTGTTTCTACTGCACAAAAAGAAACAATCAGCCAGTTAAGGGGAGGTGAGGAGGCAGGAAAATTAATTTGTAAGTCAAAACAGTCTATTTTGTTTAGCATTGCACTTTTTCAAAATCTTATGATGGCTGAAGAAATATGGAAGATTTTAGTTCTAGAAGGATAATTTAAATCCCAGCTGTGTGTTTAGAAACCCAAGGCACCTTCCACTGGAAGGAGAAACCAAGGTGCCAGCTACCCTCATGGTTGTATTTGCTCCTGTGGTAAAACATGAGAAGAAAGCCTGTTGTCAGGAAGTCATGGCTGTGTCCACAAAACAGATCAGGAAAATGTACAGTTGAAAACTGGTCAGTTACCAGTTGATATTTGTGAAAGTAAGGTGGACTCTATACATCTCTTTGTGGATAACTGCATGCCTTGGGACCAAGTAATTTGGGATCCACCTTGATCAACATTAGAAGAACCCTCAAAAACTCAGTGAGCCACAAACTCAAATCTGCTGTGACTCATCCAAAAGTCTGTTCTCAAGACATCTTTGCACTCAGAAACAGCAGTGAAGGGGGAGTTTTGTCATGCCAGTGACAGCCAGCAAATCTTTGCTGTGCCAGAGTCTGGACAGCGTTGTGCATCACAGAGCTGCCCTGACATGATCTTCATTGTTCCAGGGCAAGTCCAAACTTACAATCTATTTTTAATGATTTTATGGTTGACCCTCACACTCTTTCATCACATATCATACCTATATTCTTCAAAGACCATTTTCATACCTTTATAAGTTTCTTATTCTTTTCTTCCAACCTTCTCAATGGCTCCTGCAAACACTCCTGTGAATAAAAAGGGTTAGCAGCGGGTGAGGGTGGACAGAGCAAGACACAAGGCAGTCACAGGGTTAGTGAGATGGGAGACCAAACACAAGTCTTAATGTACGTTTTTCATGTCTCAATACCTAACTATATACATTCTTAATATTAATTATGCCATTTGGTTTTATTCCTTTCAGGAAAAACCCAAATCAAGTCCTTCATATGCCAGTTATTTGGGTTCGTTTTACAAACAAGAAAATGGAGGAAGCGTGTGTATGTAAGTGCGTTTTTCATGAATTCAGCCTACAACCCATTCCTTGCTGCAGTTATACATAGAGACCAGTGGAAGAGCCAGCTAAACAGGAAAAACATCCCTTTGCTTGTTTTTACTCATAGCAGCAACTCTACTCTCTAGTGCTCTTGTGCTTGTGTCAAAACTGAAAAGCTTATAAATGAGGAACTGGATTTTTCCTTACTTGTGTAAAACACCTGGTGTGCCAAATGCTATCCCCGGCTGAGGACCCTGCATACCACAGGTTAATTCTGGTTTTATTACCAGCCAGTGTGTCTTCCACCCGCACTCTTCCCCAGAAAAGATGTTCTTGCTCAAGTGAACCAACCCTTGAGAAAAAGGAGTGTCGGAACATTGTTGGGCACCAAGTAAAAATGTGCAAAATATGTGTGCCACAGAAGTTGTCAAATCCTTAATAGCAGAATAAGTTATAATTTGACCACTTGCCTGCAAATTACTTATGCCCTCTGAACACAGAACATGTTGATGCTTGAGAAATTTATATTCATGGAATACAGCAATCTAAAAATTGAAATGAAATATATGTTATGAAAAATTTTTTAAAAATGCTTTATCAAAAACAAAAAATGCAGCGAAATATTTTTCCTTCATTCTCTTTATACAAAGATTCTTGATTCTTTAGACCTGTGCATTTCTGTTCAGAAGAAGTGACAGAAAGCTCCCTTGTGAAGCCTAGTTATGAAATCAACTCACACAAAAATGTAAAAATTTCTAATTTTGGTTATGCTTCCTATCAAGGACATGATTTTCAAAACATGCCTGAAACATCAAGATAACAATAGGTGTCACTTAACAACACTGGAAAGATGAAGGCTGTTCTCAAGGTAAGTCCTTAAATACTTCAAAACATACTTGGCATTATTTTCCAGTTGTCTTTAACTGTCAGGAAATTCACAGTATTTGGAAAGTACATAACATACATGCATTCCTTTATTGCAGTTAGCTAAAGCAGAATATTGCCTGGTCTCAGAAGTTGTCTTCTGACATGGTGCTGTCAGCAAATATGTTTGTGTGTGATTGTATGCATGCTCTGTCCCCTGCTCTACCCAAAAGCACATGAAACAGAGGGTGAAAGCCATTTTGAATCACCTGGAAAAATTCTGCCTACTGCAGTGAGGCCAAGGCAGTATAAATGACTTGTCCACATTTTCACCATGAATCAGCTGCAGGCATTACAAGATGGTTGGGGATCCTTGGTCACAGACCTGTTAGCAGTCCCCATCCTACCTCCTTTGTCTGCCTATCCAATTCTTTCTTGCCCACTGGAGAAGTAGCAATGCCTTTCTGTCCCATCTTGGTCCTTGGGGGCACAGATGATGTCTGAAAACTACAGGATTAGGGTGTCAGATAAAGGGTTACAGCTTGGGCCACTGTTCTGGTTGCATGAAAACAGGCAAGGCAGGAGAAAGAGCATTAAAACAGAAATCCAAATTTCACCATACCTTTTGTATTTCATTCCTGCTCCCCTGTGCTTTTTTTTGTTACAGGAGATGATGATAAAATAACTGAATCAAGCCCTCTTACGTAACACCAACTTAATCCCATTTTTGACCAATGAATGGTTTTGTTGAACTTTCCAAAACATTTTATTGCATTTACATTTTTCTTCACTTTTTCATTGTTTAACTCAGCCAAGAATTAGGTGCACCAAAATATATAAGGAACAACCTTGTGTCACATTTATTTTAGCTGAAAAAGAAAAAGGAACTTGACAAAAGCTCATAAAAAAATTGTGTTTTCCTGGTGAGATTTGAGTGGTCTGGGAAGTGCCTGTACTTCTGCTCAGGCCTACGTTACACCCCCAAGTGTCTGCCTGGCAACGTAATTATGCTAACTACTCTAAAAGTTGTTTCATAGAATCATAGAATCATAGAAAATGCTGAATTGGAAGAGACTCATCAGAATCATTGAATCCAATCTCTGGCCCTGCACAGGTCACCCCAGAAGTGACACCATGTGCCTGAGACCATTGTCCAAATGCTTCTTGAACTCTGTCAGGCCGGTGCTGTGACCGTTCCCTGGGGGGGCCTGTTCCAGTGCCTGACCACCCTCTGGGGGAAGAACCAGCTTCAGACCATTCCCTCAGGTCCTGTCACTGGTCATGAGGGTGAAGAGACCGGTATCTTATGAGAATGTTGTAGACTGCAGTGATCCTCTTCTCTTCTCTTCTCTTCTCTTCTCTTCTCTTCTCTTCTCTTCTCTTCTCTTCTCTTCTCTTCTCTTCTCTTCTCTTCTCTTCTCTTCTCTTCTCTTCTCTTCTCTTCTCTTCTCTTCTCTTCTCTTCTCTTCTCTTCTCTTCAAACCAAATGACCTCAGCCACTCTTCATATGGCTTCCCCTCCAGACTCTTCACCATTCTTGTAGACCTCCTTTGGACATCTTAATGTCTTTTTTATGTTGTGGTGCCCAAAACTGCAGACAATACTCAAGGTGAGGCTGCCCCAGTGCAGAGCAGAGCAGGACAATCCCCTCCCTTCCCTGGCTGGCAATGCTGTGCCCGAGGCCCCTCAGGACACGCTTGGCCCTCCTGGCTGCCAGGGCACTGCTGACTCACATTCAACTTGCCATCAACCAGGAGCCCCAGGTCTCTTTTTGCAGCTCTGCTCTCCAGCATCTCATTCCCCAGTCTGTGCACACAACCAGGGTTGCCCTATCCCAGGTGCAAAATCCGGCATTTGCCCTTGTTGAACTTCATATGGGTGGTGATTGCCATGTCTCTAATTTGTTGAGGTCTCTTTGCAGGACCTCTCTGCCCTTGAGGGAGTTGACAGCTCCTCAAAATATATTTACTTTCTGCTTGCTCTAGAAGACAGAATAATGAGGGATTTTGCTCATGTTGCACTCACCTTTTGAAATGTTGCTTTTCACTGAGAGGCTGCTTGGGAAGTTTGGAACCCATCTTGCTGAGATCTGTCTTTGCACTCTCTGGATGAGGTCACATCTGAAAGCAGCATCTTCCTACAAAACATTGCACAGAAAAATCTGATGTTTCACACAAAACACTATGTCATGTCCCAGCTCCTGCAGAGCTGGAATGAGATGCTCAGGTGGACTGTATAATTTCTGCTCCCAAATTTTTCATGTCTGACAGACTTCACAGTGGGTTGTCTCTTATATGTTTGTAATACCAGATTTTTTCAGATGTTGAGACAGGCTGGTACAAAACCAATCTCATACCAAGCTCTAACAGAGCAATATAATTTATTTCATAGCACTGACTGCCATAAAATTGGAAAATGCAAACACAAAACCCCTTGGATCTTTTTCTTGTTTTTAAGCCACAGTAAGTCTAATTTTAATTTTGGTACTGTAACTGCTGAATTTATCCCTATTTACATTTTTTGACAGGACATTCAGGCATAAATAGGCTTGAAGCCATCATACAGGATATAGGAGACTCTGCCAGAAAGAACAAGTCCCCATTCAGGCTTTGGCTGGGAGGTTGCCACAGGCACAGGACTACATACCCAGGCTGCAAGGCATGCTGCAAGGGAGGAGGCTGTGGCAGCTCACTAGCCCCTGCTCAGCAGCAGGAAGTACTGGGTGAATCTGTGAAACTATTTTATTTTTTTCCCCTTGATCCCAAGCACAAAAAGCTCTGCTGAAATTCTGCACCGTCTTACAAGGACAAAGCAGTCAGAAGGAAAGGATCTTTTGGAGGTATTTCCCATGCATAGCTCACCCACCCTATTCATACAGCAAAGGATTGAACTCTTCCTCTGGCATTCACAGCAAGGATGACAGATATAAACTGCGGGAGAGACTTGGGACAGCTGCCCTTCTGAGTGCTGCAACTGCTGGGCTGCTGCTGCGGATGCCGCCCGCAGCCCTGTGAGAGTCTATGGGCAGGATTGGGGGCTGTGCATCTGGGTGTAGAACCGAAATCCCCCTGCTTGCTCCAAATGTACAAATGTATTTACAGAGTGAGAGTCAAAAGATGAGTGACAGAGGAAATGTAAGTGCCTCAGTCCGGCAGTGTGAAACCACTGACATACATTTATACAATTTTCACTAAACGTGAGAACAAGATGAGAACAGAGATAAAGGACACTTCACATAGCACTTCTAAAATGCAGGAGAATCCCAGCTAATCTAGAAACCCACACTTTAATCCTAGGGAAGATGACATCCCACACCTTCTCCTCTCTCTAAAAATGGCATTATTTAAGCTGCTTTATGCACCTTCCCAACTTGGCCATCCAGGCAAAGAAACAACCTTGGATTTTTACAAGTTTGTTTTCTTTACCACCCCATAAATATTTGCACTGTGGAGAGGAGGAAGTGGAGGTCCAGAGGGCCTTGAGACATGGTTGTACCCCACACCTCCTTTCACCAAAATTCACCCCTGTGAAACAAACAAGGATAGGGACAAATGTGGCAAAAACACACCAAAAAAATTCCAGAAACCTATTCTACACTTTCACACCATTCTGCCAGCCAGACTTATTTACACATCACCCAGAAAGCTGAACCCTGCATCCAAGACAGCAAAAAACATAACAAATTAAAAATTAAGAAAAACATGAAGTAAAAAGTAACAGCTAGAATTAGAGGCCAATCAGCCTTACTGATGATTAATTCTTTTCTAAGCATGGCTACAGTTATCTTGGGGGATGATATCCAACCCCCCAGGCCCTTGGGCACAGTGAGGTGGTGCAAAATAATAGTTTCTTGGTTAAGAGACACTACTCAGCATCTTGCCTTTGTATTTCTCCAAGAAGAATCAGTTTTGATCCCAGCTGATAAAGCCCTGCCATCACTTCTGCAATGGCACTGCCCCAGGCGTGGCATTTTCAGAGTGGGTTTGGTGCAAGTAAGATAAATTTCCAGTGTCCTTGATGGAGGGGCATTTCCCCCATTGAGGTGGCAGAAGGGTAAGTGCTGTGCAGTGTGGGTTGAGCGGGGCAGGCAGGGCTGCTCCTCACATTGCCCCCTCAATCCCACCACGGCTCCCAGCCCCACCGCCTCACCTGCAGGGTTTTGCTCTCAGGGGTCTCATCCTTTGGCAGCTCACAGAATCTGAACCCTCCATACAACCCAGAAAGCTGTAAAACTTGTTATTTTGTCTTGTTATTTTTCAGCTTTACCTTGAAATCTCTTTCTCCTGACGGTCATTCTCTCAGGTAGGTGTCCCATCATTGGCACTATTAATTCTTGTTGTGAAGGGTGTATATAATTTCCCTGTTTGGTTTTGTCAGCAAAGCACCTAGGCTACTGGAGCAGAGATTGCTGGAGCAATCAATTTTGTAACACAGGGCTGCTTCATATTCAGGACCCAGTTCAACAAAGCACTTAGGCAAAGGAGTAATGACCAGCTTGAATGGGAATAATAGTGTTTAAAGTTAATTGCGTGCTTTTAAAATTGGGCCTTACATCATGCCAATCAAATAATTAATCTACTCAATTACAAGCTCCTGCTACCAAATACATGCCCTGGACTTTCTTTACTCAAAAGGGGAAACATGCAGATAGGGACTTGAAAAAGCTATCAACACTCAATATAACACAGCAGACACTTAAAATAATGTGGCTTGCTCCTTGCTAACTTTTACCAAGCAGAAAATTCAGTGTGCCAGTACTCCAGTGACTATCAGTCAAGTGCTTTAACGAGCAAATGGACTATATATTAACAGCTAAACAGGGCATTTTCCTTCTCCCTTGAGACAGTCTCAGTGGAAACTGAAAAATAAGTATTTTTTGACATCACGAGTCCTCAGATTTCTAGTATGCATTGCAGTAGGCCCACCAAAAAGTAATCTGAGTGACAGAAGGATTAACTGTGCAGGGAGCAGCTGGAAAGACAGGATGCTATCAGCAACGTGATGCACATAGAGCTGAAGGTAGTGATTAGAAGTGATGCATCCTTGTGAAGCCAGATATATTTTTGCATGGGCATAGTCTACCAGCAGGATCATGCAACAAACCACCTCAGAGCTCTTATGCTGTACAGGTCTATTAAATTAAGCACAGAAACATCCTAAATTAAATAAACTGTTGAATTTATTAAGTAAACCATGCTGTGCTTCTATAGGAGATGAATACAATGTCAAAACTTTCAACTTTTTCAACAAAACCTGTGCGATGGGCAAAACCTGTGATCCATCTGTGTTTGAAGTGGTTGATACAGCAATCTGCTGGCTCATGACAGCTTCATTTGCCATGCTGTAGCAGAGGTCTGTTTAGAGCAGCCCAGCTAGGCTGTCACTTTTCAGAGACAGTCTCTGAGGACCTACAGATGCTAAAGTTAGATGTGGTGCTACATGCTAATGTACAAGATTCAATAACCTGGATCAAATTATTGCTGCAATCCATGTCTGGCCAGCTGGAGTTGGTGGTATTTCCACTAGTCCCCAAATTAATTTCTCAGTTTAATTTTAAATGGAAGAATGATTTTGCTGTTGCTACTGATGCTGTTTTATATTCATTGTGAGTTTGTTTTGGTGCCTCTTTGCATTTTAGAGACATTCTGAGTCTCTGCATCAGCTCCTAGGGATGGGTTAGTGTAATGCACTGAAGTCTTCTTTGGAAGTCCACTGCCGTGACTGCAAAACGGGAACCAGAGAGCTGGCTCTCATGGCAATTTGCATGCAGTTTTTGTTGTGTAGGTGTGTGATGTGTTAGCACGGAGTGGTTATTTCTAGTCCAGGCATCTAAAACCCGTATTTGATAATATACATCTATGGACTATGAACCAAGCCTTTCTAAACCAAGATATTGCTGCTTTGGTATATGTGTGTGAATACACGCACGTGAAAGACTAGGGAGACAACAAAATACAGCTGCCTAAGATACTTTTGGCTTTGTATCCACTTCTAAGAAGCCCTAGAGATGGGAATGGCACCCAGCCTTTCTGGAAGAAGCCATGTTTTAACTAGAGATGTAGTGGGAGGGAAGCTTTAAGACTCTTTCCCCACAAGCAGGGTGGTACAGGGGGGCTGTGACTGAGGCAGTAATAGTGTAGGAGGTGAGACAAGGGGCCTAGGTAATTAGGAGGACGTTGGCTTGGCTCAATTTAAAACAGAAAGAGATATTTCCTTGAAGAAGCCGCCTTAGACTGCCAGCTCTGTCAGGGAGCGATCGACTCAGCAATGCACGAAACTCCGCATAGACCCAGCACTGTGGGGCTCTCCTGCTGAACACCAGTCCTCAAGCACATTTTAGCAGATATAGCTCAGATGAAATATGTTTAGATTTAGTGTTCAGCTGACTCGATGGAAAAGTATCAGCCTGGTCATCCCATTCATTGGCTCTCCTAAAAATATCACCAAAACAGCATGACTGATGCAAATTAGGGAGGCAGAGTCTCCAGGCTAAGCATCCCAGACAGATATGGCTAACCCTAACAGCTTGCTGGCAGCTGTAGTGCCAAAACTCCCCCTCTCCATCTATTCTCCCAGCATTTAGAAAACTGGAAATGCTGTCTCCCAAACAGAGGAACATGGCTCTAAGAAAAAACTAGACAAGAGAGGGCTGGCTTTGCACTGCTCAGATTTCCCCATTCCCTGACTTTTGTGTGCCTCATTTTGCAGTCTCAGTGGTGTCATGTTCCTGACTTCATGCCTTTACTTCTAATTCCTTTTTCTGCTTGTGCTCCTTTACATGTTATGGCTGTCTTCTTTCTTTGAGACAACTCTGGCTCTTTACAGACCACATACTTCACTTTGTGAAAGCACTGAGCTGCCACTTGCAATCCCACACAGGACAGCCCTCCCATCCTCTGGAGGAAGGTGAAATCTTGTGGTTACCACATGCAGAGGGCCTCATTTGAAAAAAGCAAGGGTTTCAACTCTTCTGTGGTACACATCTATCCCATTTGAGCAGCTGAATGGTCATTTGTATTTCATTTATACAGAGATTTCTTGTTTGTGTACTCCAAATCTGAGTTCATCACTGCTCTGCATCCATCATGACCTCTCAAAATTCAATTTCATTGTTTATTGAATAGTATTTTTAAAAAATTCTCTGCTATGTCCAAGTCTGCTCAGAAAAAGATGTCTGCAATGAATGCTCAGGCAGTGGATGCCTGTCTTTTGTTTTTAGTAGACACAATGCTTAAAGTACTTCCTCTTCTCTTCCATGTTGTTGGAAAGTCTTGATTTTCCTTCTGGGTTTTTTTGTTGGTTTGTTTTATGGTTAGGTTTGGCAACCGTGAAACCCACATGATAACTGCTGAACTGGAATTTTAAAAAGGGATATTTTTATGTCTTGCTTAGATTATCTTTTCAGCTCAAAGTTCTCAGGTGCATGTTCCAGTGGTTAAGACTGGTAACTCTTCCAGCAGAACAAGACTCCTGTGCATGTTACAGGAGAGGAGACAGACAAAAGATAACTCTAACAGATAAAGCTTTGGAGTTCCTTGCATTTACGGTTTGCTTTGCAAAATGAAGTCACACAGTTCTGCAGGAAAGGAGCTGACATGCAGTGAAATTTCAGAATATATCTCTTGCTTTCAGTGGTTTCACTGCTTTTAGTATCTAATCTACCTTTCTTGTGTCTAAGCTGCTTTCCTTTTTCTTACTGACCAAAGACTTTGACCAGGTTTCACTGATTAGCAGCACTGGAAAACTCAAGCGACAGAATTAGATTGTTGTTGCTTCAAAATATGTTCTCTCTGCCCATGGACACACTTGCTCCCTAGCCTGGCTACTGCAATAGCAGAAGTAGAGGTTGCTTTCTATTTCACTCCCTGCACAGCAGTACACAGCACAGCAAACAAATTTTGTCCTTCAGACATTGCAGCAAAAAATGTCCCATCCTGTGCTAAGGGAAACGTCCTTTCCTGGTATTTAAGGTCCCCTCCAACCCAAACCTTTCTATTGTTTCTATGATAAACCCTCCAGAGAATTCATTGCCAAAGTGGATAACTCAAGGCTTGAGCAGCTGTTCTCTGACCACTGCATTTTGCTCTTCTGTTTTGTGGAAGATACAAGAAATATTTTTAAAATGGATCCATGCCTCCTCTGCCTAGTAAAGGTCAGCTAAAATCACCTGAGCTCTATTCTAACAGGAATTAATAACTTTTTTTGCTCTAAGAAGGCAATTCATTGACTTTTCTGAAGAAGTTCAATAATCTTTTCAGTGTTCCAATAATCTGCACACAATCCACTAAATTTTGATTCCAAGAGAAAAATATTCAACAAAATAGTAAAAAGTCAATGCAAGCAAGCATGACTGTACTGAACACATACGGAATGGTCTATGATCAGAGAGAAAATTTGTACAAAATAATGAAGACATCTCTCATGTAAGTTGGGATGATACCTTGATAATGAAACTCTTTCGTCTCCTTGCAGCCTTCCTCAATCTAGACTGTACTGTATTTCTCACTCATAAAACATTCCTGGATTTAAAAAAGCTACAAAGGGACAATGGCTGCTTCTGTCTCTGGAAGTCTCATTGATTCTCCTCCTCTTCATTGCTCAAATAGATTCTCAGAAGCAATGAAGAGTTGTCTTCTGATCTGCCCTCAACAAAACACCAAGGATTTATGTTTACAACTCCCATTTTCACCAGATGCAGGTGTAGTCCTCACAGCGAAGTGCTGCTGCCCAGAGTAGGAAACAAGACTTAGCTGAAGACTTACTGGCTCAAGCACTTTGGTGCTGCTCATACTTTCTTCTTCACAGTGAGACAGGCATTAATTACAGGAGACTGAAAGGGTTTTTTAGCCCGTAGCATAGCACATCCAACAGATATTGGGTTGAACTTCTGGTCTGTTAATGTGCAGTTTCTGGGTGCTAGAGAAAGGCCATGATAACTCAATTGGAAACTTCCAAGCTTTGATGTTGTTCTGATTATAAAAACTTTCTACAACCAACTAGGAGTTAGGAGAATGCCCTATCATGCTTATATGCTTTTGACCCTTCAAATGTTGCTGCTGTTGAGTTGAAAAAGAATCAAATGTTTCTCGTCTGAAAGAATAAGGTTGGGAAGGAGGGAGAAAGAGAATGAAAGACTGATAGGCCAGGAGGTACAGGTCAGCTCCTCTGGTGACAATGGCTTTGTCTTCACACCTGACCCCATACCCTTTCTCTGTCCCATTTTGCTCCATTGCTATCCTTTACTCTTAATCCTCACCCTGCTGTGTTGTAGAACTCTATTTGAACAGAAGAGAAAAGAACTGCGCACCAAAGAGAAATGCCACCAAAGTTAAATGTTATAATGACTGCATATTTGCTCGAACTTTTTTCTCTCTCTTCATGGATCTGTAGTTAGTGGGCAACTGTGCAGAGTTCTGTTGCTTTTCTCTGGAAGTGACAGTATGGATCAGGCAGTTTTCCTTGTAAAACTGAGGCAGTTGAAGGCTGGTTTCTAGTGTGACTTATTGGCATGTGACCACGCCATGTTATAAAATTACTCCCAAAATCAAACAGATAAGCAACAGCTGTTGACTTAACTGCTGTATATTTTACTGCTTACCTGAGGGATGTTCTACTATGGAAGAAGTATGGACATGTCTGTGCCTACAGGTATGCAGCTTTGGGAGACATTGCAGCAGGGCTGCCAGTCTTTGTGATGCAAAGAGCGGACTTGGCAGTGAGGTTCCATGCCTGACAACAGCCTTCTCTACACACTCACCAGGGCCCATCTGGCAGCCAGGAATCATAGAATCATGGTCACAGAATGGCCTGGGTTGGAAAGCGACCTTAAGTATCATCTAGTTCCAACACCCCTGCCATGTACAGGGACATCTTTCACTACACCAAGTAGCTCAGAGCTCCATCCAAACTGACGTTAAACACTTCCAGGGATGGGACATTCACAACTTCCCTGGGAAACCTGTTCCAGTGCCTCACCACTCCCACAGTAATCAATTTCTTCCTAATATCTAGTCTGCACCTTCCCTCTTTCAGTTAAAAGCCATTGACACTTGTCCTGTCACTACTTCCTCTTATAAAAGTCCATCTTTCTTGTAGGTTCCCTTCAGGTACTGGAAGGCTGCAGTTAGGTCACTGAAGCCTTCTCTGTCCCAGGCTGAACAGTCCCAATTCTCTCAGCCTTTCCTCACAGGAGAGGTGCTACATCTCTTTGGATTTGCTCCAACAGATCCACGTCCTTCCTGTGCTGAAGACCCCAGAGATGGATGCAGCTCTCCAGGTGGGGTCTCAGCAGAGAGAGAGAGAGGGACAGAATCCCTTCCCTTGCCCTGTTGGCCACGCTGCTTTGGATGCAGCCCAGGACACATTTGGCTTTCTGGCCTGCAAGTTCATGCTGCCAGCTCATGTCCAGCCTCTCATCCATCAGCACCCCTAAGTCCTGCTCCCCAGGGCTGGTCTCGATCTGTTCATCCCCCAGCATATGTTGATACTGAGGATTGCCCTGACCCAGGTGCAGCACCTTGCACTTGATCTTGTTAAATCTCATGAGATTCTCATGGGCCCACTTCTCCAGCCTGTCCAGGTGCCTCAGGATGGCATCCCATACTTCAGGTGTGTCATCCACACCACTCAACTTGGTGTCACTGATGAATTTTTTGATCATGCACTCAATCCCTCTGTCTATGTCAAAAATGGACATTAAATTAAATTAAAAAAAAAAAAAAAAGGACATGTATCAGAGGTAAATAGATCTGGGACAGGATGCAATGGATATAAGATGCAGCATGGGAAACTCCAGTTAGATGTTAAAAAACAAAACTACAGTATGAGAGCAGTCAAACTTTGGGACTAGAGCCTGAAGATGATGTGACCTCCATTTTTTGAGATATTCAAACTCCACTGGACCGGGCACTCAAAGCAAGCTGACCTAAGCTGGCCCTGCTTTGAGCAACTGGTTAACACAGATGACCTCCAGAAATCTGTGTCTTATATCCTAGGACGATGCAAATAGATCAATCTTGAAAAAAATGGATAAAGCTACATTCCCAGGGAAAGTGCAAACTTTACTTCTCAAATAATCAAATTCTCAGGAATATTTAATGCTCCATATAACTGCTGAGGATGAGCAGCTTCTTAAAAACTCATAGCTGCTTTTTGCTTGAGACAAGAATTACTGGGTTTCACAAGACAATGTGAGAATTTTTTTCTGGAAACCTTCCCTCCTGTCACTGAAAGGCAAAATACAACCTACAGGTTAAAGCATGAGACACATTAGGTGAAAAGTAGTCTAATTCTGACTCAGTAGGAGACTTGTTAAGTAACTTTGAAGAAAATGTCTGAAGTCTTTCATGCCTTTCATAGCTTGTAATATAGGACTAGTACGCTATTACACAGATGAGATAAATTCAACACTGTTTTTAATTTTTGCATTTGGGTGCCATGGAAAATATTGCTGCACTTTTTATATGATGAAAGGTATTACTATATCTTTTTAACATTGAACTGGCTTTAAGTTTTAAATGGCAGATCACTAAAAGAGTATTTCTAAGCTTAACTGGTTATTGGAAAAACAGTTTCCTTATCAAACCTTGGAAAGAGCAGTTAGACATTGCTAGGGGAAGTATTATATTTTCTACAACCATTGCTTTTTATTTTGTGAAATCTTAACATAGGGATAGGACAGAACATTTAATGAGCTTTTGGGTTTAAAAGTCCCCAAGCATATGCCCTTAATTTGGAAGAAAGAGAACATCCTTATTCTGAACACTTTTATTATTCATACTGAGCTCCTGGGAATGCAACATCAAGATTTTGAAATATGAGTTTGTCCTACTCTGCTACTTGTTTCATGGCCAGGTTTTGCAGCTCTTCTGCTATACCACTGATAGAGAATGACTTCTTGAAATTAAGTGGGGTAAAGGAATAGTTGCAGCTTTGCATGTACCTGTGTTGCTCTGACAGATTTCTGGTAGCAGATGTATCAAATAGACACAATTAATAGAGCCAACAGTGTATTATAAAGATGATCATGATATCTCATAGCAAATTCCCCCCACATCTTTCTTCTTTTCACATGCCTTATTCTCTTCATTTATAAAAAGTTTGAGTCAATACTTTTCAGGTATAAAAAGACTACAATATACAAAAAGCATATGCAGAGTGGATGCTCACATCTCTCTGGAAGACTACTGTTTCATAAAGAGAGAGAAGAATTTCAGGAGTACCAGAACGTTTTCAGCCTTGCTGGCTACCTAGCTTCAGTGTTGCTATAGATATTTTACCACTATATCATGAGGAAAGTTCCCTCAAGGGCTCTCAGATCATAATTTAGGCATTATCTGAGCAACTGAGAAAATCCTGTTGAGAAGCTGAGTGGCCGTCGTACCACAGGAGAGAAATGCCTATGTCTACATATATCCACAAACACATACATGTGTTATTTTCACTTTCAGTACAGTTAGCCCTCTTACTTTCACCTGTAGCTACTTACAAAAAGACACATTTTGCAATAACTGAAAATATTTCACATACACTGATCAGAACAAGAATAAATAAAACCCCAAAACACATCTTCATCAATGAACTTGAAAATTTAGATGACAACAACTGGTCTAATCCTGTCTGTCAGCTGTTTGTGGTTTATGAGCAATGGGTGACATTTCAGGAAGCAGACAGAGCTGGCTTGCAGTAGCAGTTCCTCAGCAGTGCTTCTCTGCAAAGTCCAGGAGTCACACGGAGCGAGGTGAGTGTCCTGCTATGCTGCTGGAGAGTGGCTGGGTAAGTGCTGCAAAGGTCCTCAGCAGAGGTACTAAAGTACTGGAGACAGACCAGGAGGAGGGAGATATTATTAAACTCAAATGAGAAGGCTGCAGATCTGGATGGAGCTTAACGTTTCCTGGTGGGAGGTAAGATTACAGCAGAACTGGGGGGAAACATGGCAGGAGAGAAATTAAAAGTTAGAAGTTGGGTTCTTAGTCCACTGCAGCAGTTGTGAATGACATATTTTATGAAATCAGTGGAAGTAAAGTAGTAGTTTAAAGCATATTTTGGGAATTAGCATTGCAGAAGGGGATGCTGGTCTCCTTTTACAACAGCATCCACACTTTCATAATACTTTCTGAAATTTATTAAAAGACAAGAAGAAAGTGTTATCGGTTTTGCCAATCAATCTTTGAACAAAGAATAAGGAGGAAATTTCCATAATGATTCTCCTGGCTTCCTCATTGGCTTTGATACTCTTTCATGATGAGTAAATTTTTCAGAATCAGCTCAGATACTGATCATCTCAAGTCACCCTCATAAAAAGTTGCCAGATCTGCCTTCACTTTGGCACTTTTAGACACTGCCCCTGATGCTCTCAGGCACTCATATAACTCAGCAATGAAATGAAACTTCATCATGGGCCGCAGCAGCAAGAGCCCAGCCAGCAGGTCAAGGACTACAGCTGTCAAGACAAGGGTGTAATTATTCCACTCCATTTACTACCTGTTAGACCACACCTGGGATGTGGTATCCAGATTCTGTCTTCCTTGTCCAAGACAGACACTGAAAAATTCAGAGTAGCATAATTTCCCCTGCTGGAAATATTCAAGGCTCAGTTTGATGGGACCTTGGACACTTCAGTCTATAGCCCTGCTTTCAACAGGAGATTTGACAGTAAAATCTCTCGAGGTCCCTGCCAGCCTGGATGTTTTTAAGCTTCAACAGTCACGATCGACACACAGTGGGATATGCGCATTACTTTCTGCGAAGTCACGCAGGTACCAAAACTAGCTCTGGAGGAGCTAACCGAAGTACTGAAGCCTCCAAGCCTGGAAAACATGGATAAATCTGATGAGGGTGTGTCACTTCAACACAGATTTATCACCAACTACCTATTTAAAGCTAGCTTAGATATTTCTACACAGCATTGTGTTCTGAATTGCACACATACCTCAGGCTCACATGGCAACGTGCAGATCTTCTATATCCAATGCTGTACAAGAAAGACTCCATGAATTCTACTGTTTTACCCCTAAAAAAGCCATGTGCAAGCTGCTTCTGAATCTAAAACAAGAAAGTCCAGGGAAAAGATACTTCAGAAAAAGAATGATATAATGCTAGAACCTCTCACCAGTTTAATGAACTTCTTCCTAACCTAGAAGAGATCTCTGTTGCACAGCTGAAATAAAGTTCATATGAGGATAATATTAGGTGTGGGAATGGAATGAGGTCAGACACCCATTAACATGGATAGAGAAAACAATCTGAAAATTAAGTGGAGATAGCTTTTGATGAAGAATTCATTATTGTAGTCAGCTCACTGAACAGAGTGAAAGCTTACGTCTTAAGTGAAAATAAGGGGGAAAGAGTTTTAGCCAAAATAAGAGACATAAGGGAAATCTGGAGTGGATACAGAATAAGCATTGCTTTATCTGCACTTACTGTGCTAAAGGTACTTAGTAGTGAATGGTGAGCTCTCTCACCATAAGGGCTGTAGAAATCATTGAATCACTTTCATTGATGATCCTGATTCGATGGTGCAGAGAGAAAAAGGCAGCAGTGGAAATTGCTGCTCATTGAGCTGATGCTTCTCATTTTCATCTCAGTTGCACAATTAAACACATTAACTGTGTGCTTTATTTTCTTAAACTCCTCAAATTCTTACCATTACTGATATCAACAGGAGAACTATTTTGGTGAAATCTTTTCTGTGAAGATGTATTTGAATTAGTGCTTAATGTGCTGGCTTGAGAACCAGAAGCAATGGGGCTAAAGAGGTAGGATACTATGGCCAATCTAACCCATCCTGCTGAGAAGATAAAGGTCAGGTTGCTGCCCTACTGTTGCTGTTTTGCTTTGGGACCAGAGCTCATATCTGCACAGGTGCCCACCACGTCAGGCACCCACCAAAGCCTCTCTATCACTCCCCTCTGCAACTGATCAGGGGAGGGAAAATATAAAAAATGGTTCATGGGCTGAGATAAGGACCAGGAGAGATGACTCACCAAATACAGTCATGAGCAGAACAGACTCAGCTTAGGCATATTAACTGAATTTATTACTAAAAAAATCAGCAGGATAATGAGAAGTAAAAGCAGATCTTAAAAACACCTTCCCCCCCCCCCCCCCCCCCCCCCGTTCTCCCCTCCTCCCCCCTTCCCCCTTCTCCCCTCCTCCCCCCTTCCCCCTTCTTAGCTCTACTTTATTCCCCATTCCAGTGGCACAAGGGGATGGGGAATGGGGGTACGGTCATTTCATGCCACATTGTTTCTTCCCCTGCACCAAGGTGAGGTCTCTCCCTGGGAGATAGTACTCTGTTAATTTCTCCAGTGTGAGTCCACCCCATGGGAAACAGTTCTTCACAAACTGCTGCAATGTAGGTCACTCTTCCCTGGGGTGCAGTCCTTCAAGGACAGCCTGCTCCAGCATGGGTTCCCCATGGGGTCACAAGTCCTAGCAGGAATCCTACTCCAGCGTGGGCTCCTCTCTCCATGGGTCTGCAGATCCCTGCCAGGAACCTGTTCCAGCACAGGCCTCCCACAAGTTCACAGCCTCTTTCTGGCTTTGATCTGCTCTGGCACGGGTCTCCTCCATGGGCAGCAGGTGGATCTCTGCATCTTCATGATCCTCCATGGGCTGCAGGGGGATAGCTGCTTCACCATGGACTTCACCATGGGCTGCAGAGGAATCTCAGCTCTGGTGCATGGAGCAGCTCCTCCCCCTCCTTCTCCATGGACCTTGCTGTCTGCAGAGCTGTCCTTGTCGCGTGTTCCCACCCTGCTCTTTTCGTCCTTCTTCTGTTCTTCTTCTTCTTCTTCTTCTTCTGTTCTTCTTCTTCTGTTCTACTATCTTCTTCTGTTCTTCTTCTTCTTCTTCTTCTGTTCTTCTTCTTCTTCTTCTTCTTCTTCTTCTTCTTCTACTACTACTACTACTACTACTACTACTTCTTCAGTATTTTATCACAGAGGCATTATCATCATTTCCAACTGGCCCAGTCTTGGCCAGTGGCACATCCATCCTGGAGCTGGCTGGCATTGGGTCTGACAGACTTGGAGGAAGCTTCTGGCAGCTCCTCACAGAAGCTGCCCCTGTAGCCTCTCCCACTACCAAACCTGGCCTTACAAACCTAATGCACCAGGGTGTCTCCTACACAGTTCATTTTGTACCAGCTTACGTTGGTGCTGTTTGGGTCTTCTCTCCACCATGCTTCACTGACTCCATGTGGATTTTACTAGATTTTTTTTTTTTTTTAATCTGTACATCTGTCATGTAGGGCTCATAGTATCATAGAGGAATTTCCTGTCCGTCGGTCTTCACCTAAAGCTTCATTAGAGCTACAGTGAATAATGACACAAAATACTGGGCTCTTATGCTTTTCAGTGATAAAGAAGATGTACAGAGCATTAAACAGCCTGGATGAAACGAAAAGAAGGAGGTTAGAAAGGGAAGCTATTTCATAACATTGTTTTCTGTTCTGTTTTTCTTCAGAGAGGTCTAAAGATCAACCAAGTACAGGGGCCCAGTGCAACACCACAGCAGGACAGGGCACTCCAAAACTGAATAAGAATATTTGGACTGGCAAAACATCATTGAGGCCACAAGCAGCAAGGCCCAAGATTTTCTGTGGACTCCTGTGCCAATGAAATGGGGAGAAGCTAGGGGAAAGCATATTAGGTGGAGAGTGGGACAAAGGGAAGGTGTGGGTATTCCTCCACAGCCCAGAACAGCAACACTTACCATAAGTGTTTCTACACCTATGGCTGGGCTGTCTAGCTGCTTTCTTAAATATTTCAACTGAACTTCAAATAGGCAAAAGTTTTTAAAAATGCATTGGTACTGAGATTATTGACAACACAATTGACTTCACAGTTTGGCACAGAAGATCTTACTTTAATACAGTTTCTTATCATTTGTTCAGAATGGAAACCTCCAGATTTAACTGCGAAATGAATCATTTCAGCCCAAACAATTTGATGTAACAGAGCACTTGCATGCACACAGAGACTCACTCTAATATGCAGAGTGTAGCTGTGCTCATTAAGGAAAGGCTCTTGCAAACCAGTGTCATTTTAGAATGCAGTGTGGAAAAATTCCCTTGCAGTAAGTTCCTCCTTTCTGACATAACAGGAGGAACCTGAATTCCTCTCTAACTCAACTGTAGCAAAAACATTATGTATTTAATTGTGTTTATGCTAAGGTAGCATTCATTATCAATTAGTGTTGGCAGCAAGCTTTGCTTTCTGTACTGCTCTTAGGCAGACACTCTTATACTAATGCAGGGAGGTTTGCTCCTCAGATAACACATTTTAGCATATTAAGTTTCATAAATATCTGTATGTGTATATTCAGCAGAAAAGTGATCTTTAGTAAAATTATTTTTTCCATGCACCTGATGATAGAGTTTGCATTACCTCTGCAGTGAGAAATCAGATTAAATAAGCAATCTGGGAATAAAACAATATTAGTAGTTGCAGTACACATTTTGAAGGTGAGTAGCAACAGACTTGTGCTGAAATCCTTTTAAAAAATATATTCTTCCTTACAACACACTGCCTACCCCAGCAGGCAATTAGGGAGGTTAGTACCAAGTTCAAACAAATTTTAGGATGAGCACTGTATTTTCAAGGAGAAGGGAAGGATTTTTTCTTCTCAGAAAGGCATATATGCTTAGAGAATTGGCGTGGTGCTGCATATATTATTTCTTTCTCTGCAGTCTAATGTCATCTTTATGGTAGGAGTAATACATCTCCTTGTCAATCAGGTCCCCTTCCATTTTTCTTCACCCTGGTGAGAACAAGCTCCCAAAGTGAGTGAATTGCTGTGCTGGATTCCTGATGAAAGGCACATCCCCTGAAAAACCTACTGGCTTGCAACAGATATGAACTAGTAAAATTCTTCAAAAAAAGGTAATATTAGTGTTGGTGATAGACTGCTAGAAGGGTGCAGTTGTTAAATGTAAGTAAGACACTTTCTCAAAAAGTCCACTTAGGCTTGAGGCTGAGCAGATACTTTTTGTATGCAGTTCTGTTTCCTCCTCCTACCCTTGGTGACAACTACTGAGGCCAAAGCAGAGTCCGGTAGAAAAGAGAAGAATGTATGGTGAAAGTTGGGCAAAAAATTAGCAAAGCGCTAATAACACTATAACAAATAGTATTATTAGCATTAGAACAATTGGTTTCTAGATCTGAGATCTCTCCCACACTATCAAAGAAGAAATACTGCAGATTTTGATGTGGACTTAGGTTTTGATTTGTTTTCAGTACTCTTCTGAAAGATCTGGATTCTGGTAAGACCTGAACAGAAATTTGAGGGGTTTTTATTGATATGCTATACTCCAACATGGTGCAATTTTGGCATTTCCATAGGAGGACAAGGTAGTGAGACATACTGAAGGGGAAACAGACTTTATCCATACCACTTTGCCTCAGGTATGTTTAAGCAAATTTGAGTAATAATACCCAAGGATAGTAATTTGCAAAGTGGATATTTTTTTCCCCTAAATCAGGAAAAGAAACTAGGAGGAGGCCTCCAGATGTATTTCTATTTTTCAGAGGAGCTTGAATTTATGTCTCTGCTATGCAAAGGTGTGTGAAACAAGGAATTGCAAGTCACATTTTACTCCCTGTACTTTTCCAAAATGTTCTTTCAGATATGTCACAGGCAGTATTTCTCACTCATAGGACACCTTGCACTGCCTGGGTGACAGCCACAAATCACAACTGATCCAGAACCCAGACAGAATCATTTTAAGAAACCTATAATCTGTAAAATGTTTTTGGCTGATATCGATACTGAATGTCTTTCATTTCGTAGATAATTAATATCTTTCTATTCAGGTGCTTGAAAGAGTAAGGCACTCTAGAAATATGAGTCAAAAATAGGATTTTGTTGGTAACAGCTATAAGTTGGTCACTTGAATGACATACTGCCTTTCAGCTCTTCATATTAGCAGCTGATCTTTTACTTAATAAGAAACAGCAAATAGCCTGTCACAATCGAAACTTAATAACTGATCAGCCAGTCTTACATACTAGGCCCAGGACCACAGCTGGCACTAGGAGGGACTCTGAGCAGATCAAAAAGCAGGCTTTTTGTAAGGAGCACAAATTATTATGAATGATGCCCTCCCTGACTTTATGTAATCCACATCAGTTCAGTGTTGTCAGGGCCATCACTCAAGCTTTACCCACAACTAACTAACAGTCGGGTTACCTGCAGTGAATTTACAGTCTCCAGGTGGATCTTATGTTTTGCTTTCTGCCATTTACGTAAGTGAAGGAGAAGACTATTTTTCTAGAAGACCCAACCACCATGCTTGCATAGCTCCATATAGTCCCCTTCTGAATTAGGACTCCAAATCCTTGAGTCCTGGCACAATAAATGTAGACAAACAAAACACCTGTGTTGCCATGGTTATTCTGTGTACAACTCTAAGTTTGGAACAGCTGAAAAATCACTGACAGCATGTATTAAGCCTGAGCAATAAAGGGCATGGCTCTCTTTCCTCAAGGACCTTTCACACAATCGAGAGTAGAGGTACCTTGTTGCTAATCAGTCTCAGGACAAGTAGTCCCTGAAATCTGGCCCAGACTCTCACCCGTTATTAAACAACCTTGGCCATTGAAACTGTTGCTGTAATGCAAACTCAAAGTAGGTGGTGGTTGAATCCACATGATACAACAGCACTATGAAAAGACATTATCACACTTCTGGATTTTTAGGGTATTGCTAAAACTACCAGCAATTACCCAGAACTTCTAAAATACATGATTTCTAGTATTTGTGTTTAAAACCAGTGATGCTCAAAAATAATCACATTCTGCCACCAGCTCAGTACATTACAGTTGAAAATATAAACATACCAGTCTGGAATCATTATACATGCTTTTGGTAAATCCTGGGCAAAATTGCATCAATTTAGCAGGGAAAATTAATTGCAATGATTTATATTAAGCACTCTATACCTATCTAGATCTTGATGTTAACTACAAATTAGAGACCAACAAAGGTAATGAGGCTGTCTGTCCCAGATCATACTCTGGTGTTTCACTATTTGGTTTAATCCTGGATTAAAGGACTGAAGATTTGCAAACTGCAAACATATGGAAAGAAGTCAACCTGAAAAACTCTAATTCATTTTGACTGCTTGAGAAAAACAGCATTGTTATTTATCAACAAGATTATATAACTTGTATGTTATGTAATTATTATATTTCATAAAAAATATATATCCATATTCAACATTAAAACATTACTTATGTTTTAACTTATGTTTAACTATATATTAACTTATTATATGTATCAAAAATGTTGTATCATTTAAAAACCCACATACAGATGCTACCTGAAGGTCTTAAAGGTACCTTAGCTTTCTCTCCACTGAAATGCATTCATTCTACAACAAGACCTAGAGGAAGCCAAGACAAAATTACTAACATGAGAAGGCACGTGTCTTGATTTAAGGATATCTTAGCTTTAGTTCTGGCTTTGCCATGAAGTTTTCAGCTTTTTAGCTGTATGCCTTTCAACAGAGCTTTGAGACCAGGTTGCAGAAAGGTACTAGAGAAGAGCACAGCACTACTATTATGATCACCTTTTAATATTATCTAAACAGTTCTTTAGCTGTCAGCAACTGTTAAAATTGCAAAATACAAGAAGACAATTTCCATCACATACCAGTCTGTTGTGAAGTAGCACTGAACAGGACTTCCCTTGTGCTTTTTTAACCAAATGTGAAGCAACAGGATGCAGTCAGTTAAAATGTTCTCACGTGGGATTACATTTAAAAGTTGTATGCCTATACTGTTGCTTTCAAAACTAGTATACTCAAATATAATCATGAGTTCTAACAGGAACATGTTAAGCCCACAGGAGGGCAAAACTGACCTTGCACAGACACCTTACAGAGACTCAGTCCCACAGTAAAATATCATTTACCATGCATATACCTCACAGCAACCACCATTGCTCGATGAGCCTTTGATACTGGCATGGCTAATAATTTTTTAATTGAATCTCCTAGTTTCCCCCTGCTAGCACTGTACAGCTGTAGCAATGGCATCATGCTTCGAGATCCAGACACTGAGCTAAAACCTTGGCAGAAAGCAGAGATGAGAAATCTTGCTGCGCTGTAGAGTGAGCTTTATTTCATCCCTCACGCTTAGGTGTCTCTGACCACATCCAAACCACACTTAGTTACAATCTAGATCATATTTTGCTCTTGTCCTGCCCTGTTTTCTCAAAACACTCTTTCAAATCATCCCCTCCACTCTGGGGAACAACCTTTCCAAACACGTGTCTTTGTGAACTGCGAGGCTCACATCTGTGTGTATAGTTTGTCATTTTAGGCAGTAGTATAAAGTACTGTTCAGAAATGGGAGGATTTGAAGACCTCTAATGGCTAAGAAGTAGCTGCAAGGTAAAGGATGCTGTGATGCAACTAAAATTCTTCTCAAGGTTGTGTGCTCATGGGCAGCCCTACCTTCACACAGCGCAGCCTCAAGGTTATTGTTTTGTCATAAGCTCAAAGAAGGAAGTAAGGCAATGACTCTTTAAAGTATCAGGTCTTTTGCTTTTTGTTCTTAGAGCTGACATAGAATGAAGATCGAAGTAAACAACACTTGAAGAGCAGAGAGAAATTCTAATCTGTAAGTATACACAGAATGAAAAAAAAGCCTTGGTTTGCAAAGTTTTTAAAAGAATGCTTGCAAGTTGGGGGGGGGGGGGGGAAGCATTCAGCGATCTGGTTTTTTTATTTTTAACCCATTTTCTGCACAAATGATTTTTCATTGTGTTTTGTAATTTCCTAGTAAAGGACATCATTGCTTCATTCTTTTCCATATTGCTACCCTGTAGTTTTACACTGTCTTCTAAAATTGGGAGGCAGTGCATTTTGCTTTCATCCATCTTTGTGTGTGTGTTTGATATCACCCAGTCTCTGTAAGGACCAGCAGGTTTGTTCTCTCTGTTATGATACAGATAAGGAGGTAAATAATGACTTTTAGGAACACTTCATGGTTTCAATTTTTTTTGTGTAAAAATAGTGACAATCTCAAGTGAAAGAGGACTAATTCAACATGCTTTTCCATCCCATTTGTTCTTCAATGGACTGAACTGAAACCACAAAATACCAGTATAATGTTGACACAGCCTGCAAGACATGAGCCATTGAGCTACTGAATGAGTTAGGGGAATCATGAAAAGTTGTTTGAAAAAAGTCAATGTCTAAATGTAAAAACACACTTGCTATTTAATATTATTTTATTTGTAATGTTTTCCATTAAGCAGGTTCTTATACCTCAAGCTTCAGGTGTGTGTGGTTATGTTGAAATAAAAAGAATTCTGCAATTACTCTAGTGGCTTAGCCTACATTACCATAACACAGCATGGAATTAGAACAAAATGAAATGCAATTACAATGCCCTCAACAGAAAACATCTCTGAGACTAAATGAGGACTCTGTGAAACAAATGGAGATTTTAAACAGACTTTTGTTAAACAATATTTTTATTTTGCACTGCCTCCAGCCTAGTCTAGTTCAGTGCAGAAGTGTCAGTTCTGACAAACATTCATTTTTCAATTTATTAAGTCTGTTGAAAATAGAAATCTTTCATTTGAATTGAACTTTTTTCTCCTCCAAATTCAAATGAAACTTCTCAGTTGGGTGCATGCAGGCAGCAAATGCTTCTTCTGCAGAACCCAACTGTCACAAGACATGAAAATCAGTGTGAAGCCTGCCAGTCTCTCAGCAGACGTGTATGGGGGGATAAATTTTGCAAACACATGTTATACAGAGTAGAGCTCACTGTTTGACAGAGATTGTAAGAGTGTCATCATTTCTGACAAATGAGGTGGGGTTTTTAATAAGTTGATATAATGTTGATGTAACATAATGGTGACTCATGGACCTGGTTGGGAAAATAGCATACAATGAAGGGAACAAGCCAGTGACAGGCTGATCTGGATTGCTAAATCAGGCTCAAACTAGCAATAAGCATTTTACTCCTGCAAAATGCAAAGTTGTTCATCTAAAAACAAGTTCAAGAGTAATGGCAGTTCACTGAGAAGCCACAGGTATGTCTGGAATCAAAGCAGAAGTATCTTCTGTCTCATATCAGAGACAGGGGAAGTCAAAATTTGACGAAAGGTTTTTAAATCTAAAGACAAAGCCAGAAGCACATAAAATGCCTGGAATCTGAGATTGTACAAATTCTGTCCAGAAGTATGGTTAATCTTTTTTTCTTTCTTAGGTTGTTGGGGTTTTTTTAAAGTAGTAACACAGATAACAGTAAGATAAAAGAGAAACAAGTTCCTGAAGGTTGTAATGAATATTTTTGAGTTGGAAAATTTTGACAGAGTTCAAATTGTTTTCATAAACTATAGAATCACGCAATAGTTTGGGATGAAAGAGGCCTTCACGATCATCTAGTTCCAACAGCCCTGCTATGGGCAGGGACACCTCCCACTAGACCAGGCTGCTCAAAGCCCCATCCAACCTGGTCTTGAACACAGACAGGGACTGATGATTATGACTTTTTCTGTCCTGAAGAGAGCAGTCCAGGAAAGTCTTGCAGACTGTGCTGCACAGGCAGTCACATGAAATGAGTGTGATGGCAGTATCCACACTGACAACTGACAAACCTTGAACGCACAAGAATCTTTTTGCTGACCATATTTCTGGGAGAAACCAGCCTCTGGCCTGTTGGCAATCTACCTCCTTTGTCAGACTGAAACAGCTATTTTTGCAACTGTCCCCCAGCCCTTGGCACCAGCGGCTGCTGTGGCATCCAAATGAAGTGGTGCCCACCGTTGCCTCATGGCTGCTCAAGGCTCCTGTCCAGCAGAAGTTCAACCGAGTCATGAGAGTCTTAACACAGAGGAAGACCAAACCTGGCTCCAAGACTTGAGCAATATCACTGAACTGGCAGTTGCTGGAGGGGGTGGGAAGGCACAGGAACAAGACCAGCCGTGTCGTGCAAGGTCCACGTTAATTCTTTTTCCACGTGCCTCCTGCTAAATTCTGGCAAGAGGACTTGTTAGTTGCATTTCAGGTCAGTAGGTTATAGCTCTGTGAATGTCAGCACGATAGGTAATCTCATTTCACCAGAAAGCAGCATTTCCTCTCTGAAACATACCCTGTGTTATGCTGTACTCTGTATTCATCACGCAATGATATTTCAGTGGGGTGCCTGTACTACTGGGGAGCTGATAATCTTCTATCACAGCTGCTAGTAACTTTTTTTTGGAAGATTAATGAAAATTACAACTCCTGCAGAATCTTACTATGTAGGGATTTAACGATGACTGCAAAATTCTGCAGAAACCTGCATTTCTGTTGCTTATTTGCAGACAAAAATAGGTCTCTTGCTGCCCCCTTCATCGGAATGTCTAAGGAAAATATCAGTTACCTGACTTCTTCTTATCTGTTCTTATTGCCTTCAGTTCAAGTTTCACTGCTGGGCTCCAAAGGGTGACAACAAGGGGTTCTTCCTCTCCAACTGCAGCCACAATTCCAGCATGCTACCCTTCCCATTATGACACTTTTAAAATATTTAAACTCCAAATATGCATTTTAAATCAAAACAGTGTGATAATTCCACTTTTCAGAGACATATTTTCAAACACGAATTTTAACAACCTGGAGAAACTGATGAAGAGCTATTGCTAATACCTTCTGACTTGTATGTTTGTGAGGATGAAATGCAGTGTCTCAGAAACAAGAACAGAACTGGCAGGAACTTGCACCATTTCTGATGCAAGAGCTGCAGTGTGCCAATCTGCAGTGACTTTGATGAAAAGCTCCTTCACTGAAACCCATTGTAATTCTCTTAATGTACTGGAATTAGTTGTCCACATAACTCTAAAATGCAAGATCAAACAGAAAAGGTCAGTAATGTCAATTTGAGATATGGCACTTATATTTATACTAATTATAATAAGATATCTGAAGTCTTGGATGCATTGGGAAAGTTAGAGAACTTTTCAATGTATGAAGAGATCTGGATTACTGTAAGGGTAAGTGCTTAGAAATATTGCTAAGAAACAACACAAACCACCTGTGGTGCATAACAGATATTCATTCCCCACTATGAGCAAAATCAGTTTATAAAATTGTTACAAGCATTTCTTCTTTTCCATAAAGTGAGTGGACTGCTAAAAAACTTTTCCCCTTCCCAACTTTTGGCAGTTTGTACTACCTAAAAAAATGAAAATAAAGCTGAAACACTATTCATACTAAGAGACTGAGGAACTACTTTCTGAAGCGAAAAAGCATTTGAGTATTAAATGAAAAATCACAAAATCTCAGCTGGGAGAAAACCCCCTCTTATGTTGTGGGATTCACTGGTGAAATGGATGACTTACCAGAGCCAGTTTTAAATTACAGTTCAGGTAGCAGTAGCAGTATAACTGGGATAGTACAAAGCCCAGCACTGTTCAGTTTTCCTCATTTCTTTTCTGTAACTGTAGTGTGAACATCCTCTAGACATTTTTGTAGATGTAAAAGTGCTTCAGGATAACATCCTACCTGAACTCTTCCCCTCCTATATGATCTTGTAGTACTTAAAATCGTAACAGGAGTTGCCTTTAGATTGATAAGAATTATTTTTAATCTCTCTTTTAGAGAGTAGTATATTAAAAATGTATAGCATACTTATTAAACTTGCTAATTCTGTTTGGGCCAGGCAGGATGATTTACACTCACCCAGGATGTCCTTTCCTAATGTTTTCTAACAGCCCATTTTGTAACACCCAGTTACTGCATGTAAGATATGAAATGGCCCTGAGCACGAGGATGGTACTGCCCACACTACTCTGCCTGGCAGGATCTAAGGAGGATTTTCATGGGGTCTGGGTATCCATGGTGTTTAATCCCTTGCTCAGAGAAACTGTCCATGGAGAAGAAGTTGACTGTAACGTGTGCAAAACTCAGCTCTCTATAACAAACAAAAATTTGTGGCTTAGATAGAACAATAGATGGTTGTTATCTGGGCCTGGGAAGAACAGATTTGTGTTGCAAGTAAACAAATCGATGAATAAGTAGCAGAATTCAAAAAATATCTCTGATCTTCACTGTAAAAGCATGCAGATGCTCAGAAGAGAGGAGAACTGATAACACAGCACAAAAACACCACAATAATGTAATTTCTCTAAGGATCATTTCTCCCCACATATTATTGATTCGTGCTTGTTTTTAGGGGTATGGTTGGAAATGTCTTAAGGACTAGAGCAGCTATCTTCCCAGCTTTCTCATACATTTTTCTCTAGGCTGGAGGATGTTTGGATAAAAGTACAGGCTACAGCTACTGATACCATCTGTGAGGTTTCAGGATTATTCCTTGAGCAAGAGCCAGGTGGGAAGCCCTTCAGGCTTTTTAGGTAGGCCCTCTCATTCCTACCTTATCTTAGACTTTCTGTATTCTTCCATTTCTAGAATATGTACCAGGAAGATCTCAGGAACGTGACTGAAGGGACCAGGAACAGCAGTGACTCCTCTTCTGCCTTTGTACACACCAGCACCATGAGTGCCATACTGGTTACTGTCTATTCGGTGGCCTTTGCTGGAGGTGGAATTGGATCCATCATGATGGCGTTTGTGCTGCTTAAGATGAACAGTCTGTCTGTGACCACGACTGCCATCATTAACCTGGTTGTTGTGCACTGCCTCCTCCTCTTCACGGTGCCCTTCCGCCTCCACTATTATGTCAAAAAGAAGTGGGTATTTGATATGCCATTTTGCAAAATGGTGAGTGCCATGGTGCACATCCACATGTACCTGACCTTCCTATTTTATGTGATCACACTGGTGATCCGGTGGCTCATCTTCTTTCAGTGGAAGGACAAGGTGGAGTTTTACAGGAAGCTGCACGCCATTGTGGCAAGCGCTGCTGTGTGGGTCTTTGCCATGGTCTTTGGGTTGCCGCTCTTGTACTTTGAGTACGGACGCTCAGGCTTATACAATAATACAACATGCTTCAAGTTCCACAAAGAACTACAGCAGGAGAGTGTGAAGGCCCTGAACTACACCATAATTGTGGCTGTTGCTCTCATTTCTTGTGTCCTCTTAGGCTTGCAGATTTTCATCCTGGTAAAAGTGGCAAGAAAATTTTCCACCTCCCTGTGTTCACACCAAGAGTTCTGGGCCCAGGTAAAAAACTTGATTTTCATCTGGGTGATCATAATTTGGTTCCTTCCCTACCACCTGTTTAGGGCCTACTACATACAGCATGTGAGTGATTTTGACCAGTTAGAAAGCTACAATGAGGTTTTCCTAAGCCTGACAGCTCTGAGCTGTCTTGACCTGCTGTCATTCGTGCTCAGTGGAAGCCGCTTCTTCATGCAAAGTGTGGGGATGCTCCACAGGAGGTCGCCTTGCTGCTAGCATCAGCCTCCTGCAGTGTGTGCAGGACCTGGGATAGGACAGTGATGGAAAGACACGGCAAACTTCCTCCTCAGCAAGTGACGGTGTGCAACACACTTGCACAGGGCTCTGCACATCAGCTTCCTGAAGTAATGGAACAAACTGCCTCCAGTGTCTCAGCTGGCAAATGGGAAGGTGACCTCAGCAAGTTCCTCATGGTGCTACCCAGTGAGTTGTGGATGGACCTGGAGAAAAGGGAAGAAAGGCCATAGGCTCTTCTGTCTTACTGTTTTTACATCAGGGTTTGTGAAGTCAAAGGCACTAAGAGGAGACTTGAGAATTGCAATATAGAAACACAAAGAGAGAAGCAGGTTTTTATGGACTAAGGTACAGATTTTTGAAATTTAAAGATCTGTATCATTTTCCCATATATTTCTTATTTATTCCCCACAAGCTCTCATAAAATAGCAGGGAAGATATGGTTCTTCCTGAGTAGAACAACTTCTTTCTTCTTTACTGTAAAGAGAAGCGTAACTTTCTAAGTGAATTGAACAATTAAACCACCCATTTAAAACTAAACCAGTGATAGATAGTTATTTCTTAAAATATTTTCTCAAAATCATTTTTTGAGATGGTATCACTGCAGCAGAAAAGAACTTTGTTATCTTTCTCACATTATGAAAATATGTCTAAAAAAATTATACATTGTTACTGAAATGGACTTTTCAAGTTCGAACAAAAGCCAGTATTATTATTCACAGAATTGTGCAATTAAAAAATATTTTACCATGAGAACAATTTTATTTAGATCATTCAGACAGAAGTTGCCTTCTCTTCAAAAGGCAAATATTTTGGGTATCCAAGGTTACAAGGCTTTCTCTTTTTTTATCTTATGTTGATTTTGTGCAGTTACAAAGTTTATAACTAGTTACTCACAGTGTCTTTAGCTTGAAATCAATTCTATAAATTTTGTACCCTGTACTGGTAGAAAGAATGAAAATACTACTGCTTGGATTGGAGGGATGGAAAAAGCTAATAGACACAGGGTAGCTAAAAAGCTTATTATATCTCAGTGAGGCATTGTCAGTTGCTGTCTCTGAAGACAGAATTAAATTCCACTAAAAGAGATGGAAAATTCAGTAAAATATTTCTGTGAAAGACATTCAGGTTTTCATAGCTCAGCTGCTTTACACCTACCCCCCCAAAAAAATATAAATCTCCGACTGCTCTAAGACACCAACGGCTAATATATCTTTCTTCTTCTTGTCATCTGCATAAGGTCACATTTTTTCATCCAGAGTTAGTGGGATAATAATTTAATCATTTAACTAATTGGAGGTTATCAGCTGATCAATTTCCATGACAGTCTCTCCTCATGACGCTGTTGAAATGCACCTTTTTCACTTTTGAACCTTTCCATTCCTTTCTGCCTCACCTTCAGCATCTCTTGCACATCATACAGCAATAAAATAACAATTGGTTGATCTTGTTGTACCTGTGCAATCTCATTGCTTTTGGTCCCACCAAGATGGTTACTTTATAGGATCCCATCTCTTCTATAGTCTTTCTACCTTGTCTTCCTTCTTGCTTCAAGGTCCTTTTTTATCTACCAGGATGTTTGATCATAAAAAAGGTATTTTCAGGTCAGAGTATGAGTCATGCTGTATCACACCAAAAGTTGGAAATTACATGAAGGTCATAACACAAGTGAGATGTGGGGCAGCTCTCATGGCTCACCCTTGGCAAACATCCTGGACCACATCTGTTAAGAAAGAAATGTGAGAGCTTGCAGTGTGTGTGGATTTGAGAAAAATCTGTTCAAGAAGGTGTTTGTTCCCAAGGGATCACAGTAAAAAGGATGACAACTACCAGCCAGATTCAACAGTAGCTGAGGAACTACAGACTCAAAACACGTAAGGAGTCAACTTGAATGTGTAGTTCACTACTAGTTAACTGTGTGTCATTAAGAAAGCAATAAACTGCTGTGATCTAGATTTGTTTTAAAGCCACACAAACAAATCTTTTTTCTCCTTGTGGTGGGAGAGGATGGAAATTGGCTCAAAAATTTTGTTTCCTCCCATAGCAACGTGGTTGGTTAAAGAAAATGCCTTTCATGCATTCTGTAGGCACTGCATAGCTTTGTAACATTATATCATAACCCTTCTACTATAATAAAGTTATTAACAAACAAAATGACTATGTCCTGAACAAGTAAAGCAAGTTCCTTCTACAAAAATGCACATAAATTAAAAGTATTTTGTATCCAAGTCTGGAATGAAACATAAAACATGTTTTTACAAACAGTACCTTCTGACCATACAGCCCAACTAATCTTGTTCATCCATGTGTTAAAATCACAAGTCATTTAATTCTTGTAAAAATGCACACTTTCACAGTAGCCTGCACCACAGCATCACAAAAAACAGTACTGGCTTTTTTCCTCAAATAAAAATTGATGCTAATGATGTTAATACTAACTCAGCATGATAATAAGCAAATTAGGGGGTCATAATTCCATTATTTAAGTTGGTGATATTATCCAGCATCAAGTCACGGGACTGTCTATGCAAACTTTATGTCTACCGCTTGTCTTGCTTTGTGAGAGTCAGTGTCTGGCAGAGAAAGCCTTCCCTTGCCTTGAGGGAATGAAGTTTCTCTTAACTCTGCCAGGAATTGACCACTATTAAGGAAGGGGAACTTCCAGTTACCATCATCTGCTTGGTCAGAGGCACCACGGTCCTGAAGGAGACCCTTATTTTGCTGACTGGATGACAGAGGATAGTTCTAGGCTAGGAGACAACCATGAGCACAAACACAGTATTACAGGACATAGAGGGGATAGGATCTGAAGAATATGACTGGGAATGAGGAGAAGAGAGCAGAATATCAGCATATTTCTGCCACACACCAACAAGGCAAGGCGACTGTGCCTCTGGCCTTCATCTCAGGTTACTTACTGAATCCTTGAAGTTGCTAAAAGTGGCACTCTCACCGATGGGAGCAAACTTGCCCTCAGCCACACCTTGTTCCCACTCCTGTATCACTCTTTCCATATGACTGGAATTTGCCTGCTGAATGTCTTTCAGCTGCAGCAGTTCCCTCTCTAGCTCACCAGGGAATCATGGAAAATCAAGTCAAGGCAAGGACAAATACAGAAAGAATGCTTTTTGCAGAAATCCTGATTTGAGGCTTTTATCAGACTGTAATCTTACTTGTCTAATTCCCCTTAGGATGCAGATCTTTTCTTTACAGGCAGTTTTCCACAGACTGTGTCACCTGACATTTCCATTTCCATGTGTTCCAAATAACCAGGGTACCTTAGACTAAAGGTGCTGGTTGAGGAAGAAGGTACCCTCCACAGCTGCAGGCCAAGAAAGCAGTTTTGGGAATGTCAGGCACTTGATGCTTTCTCCGGGGATGGAGAGAGATGGGCATGACAACCCCTGAAGGCAGCAGAGATAGCAGTTCCTGTATAAAAGCCTCAACAGAGTTGCAGATTTGGACATTTCTGACCCATAAAGTTACTAATTTCTGTTATTTTCTGGGAAATAGGACTTCGCGCGCATTTTCCCTGTAAGTAAACCCTATGGCTAGGACTTGATCGGAAGCAAGGTCTGGTTTCAAAAGTCAAGGGGTCATTAATAAAACACCAGCTTGACTTCCCAGAAAGAAATTTCAGAAAATCGAACTAAAGTTTCTGGCACTCAGTGAAGTAATTTTCTTCACTTGCAAACAGCTGCTTAATAAACCAAATTTTTTGCTGAATAGAGAAAATCCAATAAAGCTAATATACGATGTCCATTCCCTGCAGGCTAACCATAATATATAGTCCTTTTTTCTCAGCAGGCAGCAGACAGGCCAGCTGGCTGCTTTCACCCTCAACCAGTAACTTCCCTCTTTCGCAATAATGCCTCCAGTTTGGGAATGCCAGGCTGGTTTTGCTTATCAGCTCTGGCAGCTGTGCCCTCAGGGAATTGTGTGTCATTCACGTGTGACTGGGGCTCAGAATCACAAAATCAAAGACTGGGTAAGGTCAAAAGGGCCCACAGTGGTTTATTTGATCCAACCTCCACGCTCAAGCAGAATCATCCTAGAGGACAAAACACAGGATTGCATCCAGATGGACCTTGATATCTCCAGTGAGACAGACTCCACAACCTCTCTGAGCACTACGTTCTAGCACACGGTCACTGCACAGTAAAGAAGTTCCTCTTCATATTTCGATGGAACTTCCTGTGCATCGGTTCCTGCCCACTGCCTTGTGTCCTAGTGGTTGGCACTACTGAAAAGAGCCTGGCTCCATCCTCTTGACACCCTCCCTTCAGATACTGACAGACATTGATGAAGACCCCCTCAGTCATCTCTTCTCAGGCTTAACAGGCCCAGCTCTCTCAGCCTGTCCTCATAAGAGGGAAGCTCCAGTAGAACTGTAGAGGTGTTCATTTTTGTAGCCCTTCACTGGACCTGCTCCAGGAGCCCCATGTCTCTCTTGTACCCAGGACACAACACTCGAGGTGCGTCCTCACCAGGGCTGAGTAGAGGGGCAGGATCACCTCCCTTGACCTGCTGGCAATGCTCATCCCAATGCACCCCAGGATACCACTGGCCATCTTGGCCGCAAGGGCACTGCTGGCTCATGGACACCCAGGACCTCCAGGTCTTTTTCTGCAGAGCTGCTCTCCATCAGGTTGGCCCCCAGCCTGTGCTGATACAGGAGGTTATTTTTTCCCAGGTGCAAGATCCTGTGTTTGCCTTTGTTGAACTTCAGACAAGTAGACTCACCTGACACAAGTCTTGCTAATGGAAATGGTGCCAGTCCCATAGCTGGGAAGGGTAATGCACAACCAGCTGGGGGCTCAGTTATCAAGTCCACTGGCAACCCCACCCATAGCAGGGTCACAGTCAGAAAGGGACACATGTCCAATGCCAACAATGGAGGCAAGACAGATGTTAGCAGAGCAATTTAATAGCATCCCCAAATGCTTCATGTGAACCTGTAGGAAGCAAGACCCTGGCTTGCACTCGACAGGGGACACACGCTGAGGGAGGGACTCATGGGAAAGAGCTCACAGCCTCTCATCTGCTTTAGAGGTCTACAGCATGGAAAAACACAACCAGCCAATGACTGAGGGGGGAGGCATACACTAATGGAGTGGTGGCACCATGATCTCTAACAGAGACGTGTAAGAATTGCATGTAGGACTTTGCCTTCCCAGTTCTTTTTCTCAGTGCAGCAAGACCTCAAAGGAACTTCACTAATAAGATAACTACAAAAATGTGAGAGAATATAAAAAAGGGCAGACTGTATCTGCATTAATGGGAAAACATGTGACAGACAACTTTCAATCATACCCTTGGAGAGGAGAGTTTCACCTCTCTGGAGGCTGCATGGAGAGAAACATAAATGGGTGCAAATTTCACATACATGGAGACAGACCACAGTCCCTATCCTCTGCTACAGAAGGAGCAGCTGAATGAGAATCCTCTCAAGACATGAAAAGTGTCCATACACTAGAAATAGCATCACAAAATTTCACATAGGGAAAAGCGGTTCATAAGTTAAATTCAGCTTGCAAGAATAAAACTGTCTCTACAGTGAACTGGCCTTCAGAAGTTTAAAGCTGAACAGCAGACAATCTGTATATAATATCATGAATCTGTGAAAGTGGCTATTAAAAAAAAAAATCAGCAATTTGCTGTTCTTTCATGAACTGACAATTTCAGCTACATAATATGACTGCGTTTAGGTATTTCTGAAATTAATGGCCATTTTATTACATCACTAGACCACATCCTTTGCTTGGTCATCACCTGAAATACCTAATGGTTTCCAGCATTTCACAAAATGTCACCTTTTATCACTAGTGTTCTAGTGGGGAAGGTCAGGTCAAATATCAATCCACTGGAACAAAAATTTTAAAACAGCTGTAAATTTTACAAAGTAAAGTGCACCTCAGAAGATTCTTTATTTTAGAAAATGTAATATGTAGTCTGCTCTGCAATATACCTGGGGTTTTAGACAGTCTGGGAAATAAAATGAAAACAACTCTTTCTGTTATCTTTTAAACCAACAAGATCAAAAAGCTAGAGATTAGATATTTTGCATAACACCTACCTACTACTTTCTGTCATTTTGCAAAATAACTGGAAGACATTCTGAGAAATGATTGAAAATTGTATTCATTTCACAAAATGTGTGGTTTCACAATATAGCGTAACGTATGTCAGAAATTGATGCAAGAGCAGTTCTTCATAAACAGAGGGAGTCGAATCAGACTTCTCTCTAATTGCTAAGTAATCATTCCTGAAACTGCCCCAGGACATTCAACTTAAATTTAGAGAACAACTGTACAAAAAGAATAAGAAATGCTCCAGGTACATGATCCCAAAGAGAAAGTATTGTGCAACTATTGTCAGAATAAAGACAAGGAAGACAGAATCCCAAGTCAAAGTTGAGCCATGAATATGCTTAGAAAGTAAGATGGAGAGCCCACTCTCTCTGGTTTTTTAAGTCTGAGTGTATATGTCACTGCTTTCCCCATTTGGATACACAGAATTATTTCTAATAAACTGCTCACTATTCGTCTCATTTCAGATATGAAATTTTCCATGTGGACACACTGAGAATTTGATTGAGAGGAGGCAAACAGAAGAGGAGTCTCCTTTATGTGAGCATCAAGGATACATATGATATAATCATAAAAGCACATATGACCACGGTGGCCACGACTGTGCCATGGAACACTTGTCATCTGAGTATGTAAACATCACCAGAGATCCTGCTGAGCGCTTCAAGTCCTTCTGTTTAGTGTGTCAACAAAGGAGAAGGCACTGCTTGGAATGGTTTTCCTGATTGGTCTGTTCTGAACAAGGAGAACTTAGCATGGGGTAAATTGACTTTGTCAATATGCTGTCCATGTGTCTGGGCAGCTTGAAGTGGATGATGAGGCAACAGGAGCGCATCACCAAATTTTGTGTTCTGCATCCACTTATGACAAAAAAAAGCAGCTGAGGTGGTTCTACAGCTTCTTGACATCTCTCTCGTCTTTGAAGACCATTTTGTATTGCAGGGTCATGATGGAACATAATTCATTGCTCAAGTAATGCAAAAACTAAAGTATTTGTGGTCTCAGCTCAGCTTCGAGCATGGAAAACCGGATACTTTAGAAGGAAAGAACATCCAAACAGCATATTAAGGAGATGCTCACAGAGTGGAAGGCAGACGATAATTCGTAGGACCAGTCGGTGTGAATATGCTTTGTGAAGTTTGCTAAGAATTCAGCTCACCACTTGGGAAGAAAACGAAAGCTTACAATTTGAGCTTATATTGCTTTTAATGAATTTACATCGGCAAATTTATGTATCAAGTTTCTCTCAAAAATTAGCTTAAAAACTGAGAAATAATAGTTCACTGATTTACCAGTCTGCATGAGTGCAGGAAAGGAAGGGATGAGGAAAAGAAGCTATTGGATTTTTTTTAAGAAACTGGAACAACCTCAGCCTACCAACAATGCTTACTGTTCCATGACAATACAAAATCATGATATTGTTTATGTCACCTTGCCATAGTGAAGGAGTTAGAACTGATATACTTTGGGTTTGTATTGACTTTACCGCAAAAGTCTTTTAAATCATGCATTTAATTTCATTAGGGAGCAGAGCTAATTAGCAGAGCTGTTTCTCATTACTAATGCAACCCATATATATATGCAGAGTCTCATTAGCTCTGCTGTTATCTCCTCTGTATGCACTGTTCTAATAAAGAGGCAATTTACTGTAGCACTGCTCTGATATTCAAGAATACCCTCCTTTCTGGGCTGCTGAATGGACGTTGCACACTTTTGTGCACTTTACTTTGTCTCAACCATATTCAACCTGGAAACTCAGTCACAAATAACAAAATGAAAAATAATCACACTTGAAAGTGGAGTTCTCATTCTGTCTGCCACTAATAGGAGACTGTAAATCTGGGGTGATATCTGTTTCACTGGGCAGTATTAATGTTCAGTTGACTAAGAAGTTTGAAAGGCTGAGCTTTCTCCAGTGATTTTGAAGAGTTAGAGCTCTTTGTAATGCAGAAGTGAGGTGGGGACAATAAACAAGGATGGCAAGCACCACCAGGAAACTTAACACCCCAATGAATGTGAAGTACAGGAAGCAGAAAAATTACAAGAATGAATAAAACACATGACAAGGCCGTTAGTTCCCAGAGAAATAAGTAAAGCCAAGCTGTGACACAAAAAATAATCTTCAGCTGTTCCTTGATTAAATACCCCAAACTGGTCACTTGTGAGCATATTTAAATACACAAGGGACACAAAAGAGTGGTAGCAGAAGCACACGAAGAAATACAGCATGTGAGATGTATCACCATAACAACATCTTTTACAAAAATGTGTAGGAGTGTGAAACCACTGCAGTTACTTGTGAAGTAAAGATGACAAAAGTAGTAATTATGTTGGACCAAGGTGGTTTAATGTAGTTTAATGTCAAGGGGTATTTTTGCTAGAACAGAAAAATCCTGAGATGATAAAAAAATAGCAAGGACAAAATCTTGCTCTGGAGGTCAGGATGTGTGTAGGAGCAAATGATAACTTAAATTTGTGTTATGAAATGTTCCACATTAGTAATTGCTGCCAGTTAGTAACTACATTTAGTAACCAAATTTAGGAACTTGAACCTTCACAAACTTGAGAACACAAAGTAAAGATGTGGAAGGAAGATTCACCTCTGTAGTGTTGAGATGAGTTAAAATCACAGCCAAAAATGGACAGTAAGAGATCTCTCAAGATCATCCAGTCCTACCCTCTACTTGAAGCATGGCTAAACTCAAAGTTAGATGAGGCTGCCCAGGACTGAGTCTAGTTGTGGTTTGAAAATCTTTAAGGATGGAGAATCCAAACACCTTCTCTGGGCCTCCTGATCCACAGCTACACCACTCTCAAATTGTTACGAATATCACAGAATCACAGAATCAGAGAATATGCTGAGTTGGAAGGGACCCTCAAGGATTGTCGAGTCCAACCCCTGCTCCTACACTGGACACTCCAAGAGTCACACCATGCACCTGAGAGTGTTGTACAAATGCTTCTTGAACTCTGTCAGGCTGGTGCTGTGACCACTTCCCTGGGGAGCTGTTCCAGTGCCCAACCACCCTCTGGAAGAGGAACCTTTTCTAATATGCAACCTAAACCTTCCCTGACACAACTTCAGGCCATGTCACAGAATACCCTGAACTGGAAAGGACCCACAGGATGCAAAGTCTAACTCCTAGCCCTGCACAGGACAACCCCAGGGATCACACCATGTGCCTGAGAGCATTGTCCAAATGCTTCCTGAGCTCTGGCAAGATTGGGGCATGACCATTACCTGGGAAGTCTGTTCCAATGCTCAACTACCCTGTGGGTGAAGAACCTTTTCCTAATATCCAACTTAAACTTCCTCTGAGAGCTTGAAGCCATTCCCTTGGGCCCTATTGCCTGTCACAAGAGAGAAGAGGCTGGTGCTGCCCTTCTGCTTCCTCTAAGTGTTCACAATCCAAACTTTATTCATTGTGCCCAAAGCCCTTAATAAGAAGGAAAAAAGTGACCCGACAAACAACATGCATGGGGTTCCATAATCTTATCTTTTCTCTTCTTTACAAAGCATGTTTTACCAACAACCTCACAGCTTGCTGCCCCAATGCACAATTAACTAAATTACAATGGGGGGAGACTGACCACCATTCCCCCAGCCTGCTGAGGTCCCTCTGAACAGCAGCCCCAGCTTCCAGCATGTTACTGCTTCCTCCTACTCAACGCTATCCACAAAGCTCTGTGCTGTTACACAGCTCATGGTCAGAATGCTGGAGGTTACCAGATCCAGCACTGAGGAGCTTTGCTTTCAAATGACTGCCAGCTTTGCCTGGCAGCTCTTTCTTGGAAGCCTTTCAGTGCCATGTTTGACCCTCACAACTGATAGCCCTTGCTCACCTGATATGCCCCATCTTCCAGTGACCAAACCCCTTTTAACACACCCCACTCTGTCCCTGTCTTCTTCTACCAAGTGAGAGTTTTGTCACTAGAGACAGATGCTTTCAGGAAAATATGAAGTATTGTCCTTATTAGTGGTTCATTCAGATGAAAGTTTTACCGTAGAAAGATTTTTTCTTGGATTAATCCATATTCAAGAAAAACATAGTGAACTTACTTTTTAAAATAGTTCCAAAAAAAAAAGTTTTCATTTTGAAATTATTAATATTTTGTTACATATTCAGAATATTTAAACTGTTTTCTTCGCAATTGTATTTTTCTTTTCCTGTACTGGCTCTGGCTGGGATGGAGCAATTTTTCTCCATAGCTGCCCATATGGTGCTGTGTTTTAGATTAGTGGCAAAACAGTGTTGATAACACACCAGTGGTTTAGCCCTTGCTGATCCAGGTTTTCATAGCACCAACACCTTCTCTCTTTCATGAGTCTGCTCCTCTAGCCTGTGGGCTGGGGTGGGCAGGAGGTGGGGAGGCGACACAGCTGAGACAGCTGACCCAAAGTGTCCAAAAGGATATTCCATCCCATATAACAACACAGCACTAAAACTGGGAAGGGGGCGTTTTTCCAAAGTAGCTGTTGCTCAGAGACTGGTTGGGCATTGTTTTCTGGTGGAGAGTGATCATCGCTTTTGCATTGCTTAATTTATGTTTCCCTTTATCCCCCTCCACTTATTAAACTGTCTTTATCTTGACCCAAAAGTTTTCTTCTCTCTTTTGCCCTTCCAATTCTCTTCCCCATCCCTCTGGGGGAAATGAGTGAGGGCTTAGCTTAGCCGCCAGCCAGAATTTAAGCCACATTTTTAAAGAAGGAGTTAAAAGACTGCGAAATTCCTTAAACTTGTGGTTTGAGTTGTACCAAAGAGCTTTAGTTTAGAAAATAAAATTAGACTTTAATATGATCTTATTTTTATTCAAATTGTTAAATTTGAATGTGCAAAGCAAAAAAATTCCTAAGGCTCTAATCGGAGAAGCCTGTTATTTACTCATTCTTTAATCAGGAGGATTTTGAAATATCAGCAGGATCTAAAAAATAACTTTTAAATTAATTAATCTTTAGCTTCTCATAGGTAGCAACTGGTTTATGCTGGCTAACAATGTTTTGACAGTCTTGCCTAAAAGAATGCTTAGTAAGCATTCTTTTAGAAAGAAAAAAAAAGTAAGACAAAAATTAATTTTCCCTTTCAGTGTCCTCCTTTGAAATGAGAACATAATCCCAGGATTTAGTTTTGAGCATTTGCGTCTTCTGATGTAAAGGAACCAAATTTTGAATTTTTTGATTAATTAGGCCTTTAGGTTTACAGCTAAATATAATGTGTTTAAAGATGCTTGTTTCTAACACAATTATTTCTGTTATTTGTACACTGAAAATGTACAATTGGAGCACATAAGTCTATGTACCTTTGAAACATAGGTAATCTTCCTCCCTGGTTTTCATCTACACTTTAGATCACATTATTATTAATCATACTTAAGGCAAATTTTTCTCTCTCTCAGGCTTAAGTTCAATAAATAAATTAATTAATTGCTTCTCCCACCCTTCATTTCTGGGAACTAATGGCAGTTGAATAAAAAGCAATTAAGTTAATCACTCCATTTTAAATATTCCCCTCCATCCTATACTTTTGTTCTTCAATCTATTTTTGTTACGATGGAAAGATAAGTTCAACAGGACTCTGATAAACACTTCAGTTGGAACCTATCACATATTCCATTTTTGCAAAGGCTAAAATATGTTAATTAGCTGCATGGCCCATCTACGCTCTCTTCTATATGTAGAAATGTTCTTACAATTACAATAATTGTTCAAATGCTTGAACTGAGGAAACAAAGAAATCACGAAAGCTATTAAATGAATCTATGTAGACAGTTTGATGGCACTTAGGATCATGATCATTTTAGCATGAGAGCATTTTGGTTGGTCATACATATTCTCTTTGCCGTGTGCTGAGAGTATGGGCTATAAACAGCCATACACATGGCATTCATTGCATTTCATTCCTGTAAACAGTGCATATAATGGAAGCATAGAGATTTCCCAACTAGTAAAAAAGGCAGCAGAAATTACACTGCTCTGCTGGAACCATGGGTGATGGACTTACCAGCACAGAGGTTCGCTCCTGGCTGCTATTGGCATCACTGAAGGAGTCAACAGAACCTTTTCCAAGGCAGGGATTGGGAGGAAGTACACTTTAAATATATGGTGAGCATTTTTAAATCCCTTAAGATTATTCCTGTCTGCACAATGCTTTAAGCCACTTCTATTGCCGAGTGTTGCAGAACTCTTTTTTTCTCTGCTGTACTTTCTGCAAATGGTGGTCGTCCTATGGACAAGACCCTCTGAAGCTGAGAGCATCAGTTTCTGTAGATACAGGACTATATCCACTGCCAAGTGGCCTCAGCTTTAGAGTTTCCTCTGTTTGCAGGATTAACCCTGTCTGTTCTTCTGGGGCTTGAAGGAAGCAACTTCTGCAGTAGTATCCACTAGCCAAAATGTTCAAATTTCAAATTCACTTTTGCTTCTTTAGGCATCTTTGGATATCTCACAGGAAATTAAATCAGAAAAGTCTGATAGCTTGCAGCATAGTTTTAGTATTCTGTTCTCTATTTAATGAAAGGAACTAAAAACTTTCTCAACCAGTCCATTTTCTGCCACTGAGAACAGAATGAAACATTATCACTATTTTTTGGAGGTCCTCTAAGTCTTCTGTTTTGTACTGATATTTAATATATTTAATTCCCTTTGTATCTTAGAATTCACACTATTGATATTCATTCCCACTCCCTACCACCCAACACTCATAAGGATAAATGCTAGTTCTTTTTTTCTGATTCACACAAAGGTTTCATTCCTATGGAGCTGTTATAGGATACTTCAAATTCTCAATAGTTCGAAATCCTCTTTTTTCTTATTTTTTAATTAACTGACTTTTTTTGATGTGTATTTTGACGAAATTGGGGTGACGGTCCTCTAGACACCAGACTCATCAAATTATAAATTAATTCGCTGACAAATTCAATCATTTTTCATATTCAGAGTCCTCATCCCTGTCTTCTAGTGCTCTCTCTGCAGCCCCATTCAGAACATGAGCACTTGCTTTTCTTCCAGAAAAATGGGAAACTTGCCTCAGTGAAGATAAGGCTCATATTTGCCAAACAACGTCACAAACACACAGTTGTAAGATCTCGGAGAGGTTAAGATCAGTGGGAATTTGTGAAAACAATCTGTAGGAACCCAGAGTGCCGAGAATATTTCTCTGCCGGTTTTTAAGGGTTCTTACCCCCCTGAACAACACTGTTTTAGCTTCAAACCTTGGAAAAAATTACCAACAGTCAGACAACAACTAGAAAATACAGTGGTGTGAATTAGGTGATAGACTACTATGTAAGATTGTCACAGGGTGAAAAATTTAGAGGTTTTAGGCTTCTCTTTATAGTAAATAGATAAGAGTAAAAAATATCAGAATGAAAGATTGTTGTTGTTCTCTAGACCTTCTTCTCCTTCTTCTACTACTCCATATTCTGCAGTAAAAGTAGTTTGGATTGACTGGATAGAAAATTCCACAGTTCCTAGTTGTGTTACTGAATAATTGGTAAGAAAGTGAAAATAATGTATGTTTTTAGTAACTATTGGTTAAAATATCTTTAAAAGGCTGTGTAAATCTTGATAATTGCTCTCACTCCTACTTTTCCTCCTTCCATGCTGTACCTGGGTCATCCTAGTGGCTCAGTTCCTCTGATAAGACTTAATAAACAACTATCTAGAAGCATTGAAACTACAGAAGACGTCTCGCTTTATCTTTTAAACTCCTTGCAAGGATTTTCAGCAAATTCTCTCCCATCAGGAGAGACTCGATTTATGGCACGGTAAAGTGTCAACAATCCAAATTCAAAACCCAGTCATGGAATCATAGAATGGCTTGGTTTGGAAGGGACCTCAACTATCATCAAGTTCCAGCATCCCTGCCATGAGCAGGAGCACCTTCCACTAGACCACATTACTCAAAGACCCATCCATCAAAGACTTGAGCACCTCCAGAAATGGCACATCCACATCTTCTTTGCATAACCTGTTCAAAGCCTCACCACCCTTACAGTAAAGAATTTCTTCCTCCTAGCTAATCTAAATCTCTCCTCTTTCACTTTAAAGCCATTACCATTGCACTTATCCTACCCCTCCATGTCCTTGTAAAAAGTCCCTCTCCATCTTTCCTGTAGGTCCCCTTTGGAAAGCACTCTTAGGTCTCTCCAGAGCCGTCTCTTCTCCTCAGCTTGTTTTCATAGGAGAGGTGCTCTCCCCTCTGATAATTTTGTGGCCTCCTCTGGACTTGCTCCAACATGTTCACATCCTTCTTATGCTGGGGGCCCAGAACTGGATGCAGTATTCCAGCAGCGTACTCACCAGAGGGGAGTAGATAGGGCAAGCAATCCCAAAAACAACCTCTCCACCACACCTTGGAAGCACCACCTTTGTGTTTTGGGCACCCTCCATGCTTCCTGTAACTGGCTGAAAACTGTTATCATGCTTTCCTGAATGAGTTAATTGGTTTATGTACTTCCTTTCTAAGTGCTTTTTATTTTATTAAAGATTAAGCCTTGCCCAACTCTGTATCAAGCAAAAATTAGTTTCAGGGATTTAATTCCTGGAGAGGCTTGTTGATTCTGTGTATAAGTATCAGGAAAGAATTCAGACTGTGGCTGTGACCTTATTTATCAAGCAGAACATGAGAAATGAGGTAAAGTAGCATTATGTAGGGCTATTCTTTGAAACACAGACTTCTGAGAAAGGCAGTGAGACTGAAACAATGGGAAGTTTGAAAAGAACAGTGAGTAGCAGCATGATCAAGCAGAAAGGAAAGCATTTGGGATAAGGAAAAATTTATGCTGTTGGTGCCAGATCCTTGACTCACATGCGGTTTTCTGCAGCTGTTTCCAAGTAAAATGGCTTTATAGCCAGTAATACCAATTTTCTGCAGTAAACTAAAGCAACAACAACTTTAATTGCCACTATCGGTGTTGGAAGGCAATTAGACCAAATAGTGGGACAAAACTATTTAATAAATCTTCTAACTTACTTCTAAACTGGTATGGGCCAGGACAGGAGAATAATGACAAGTTCCTGAATTTGTAATAATAAATCACTTCTCTTTGCACCGAACCAAAGAAATAACAGCTTTGTTTTAAAAGGTAAGTTATAGCCTGCCTGTGATATACTCTGCCAAATTCCTCCACAGAAATCCAAGATGTATTACTTCTATTTATATAAAGCATAATGTCTACTTTTGAGGCATACTAAATAGGTATGACTAAGGCAACTATATTATATAATTTCTAATAAACAGAGAAGTCAGACAGCCTCTTTCATCCTGATGAAGCCTGATAAATCTCTCAGGAAATCTGTAATCAAATAATTAGAAGAGTAGTCCAAGGATCTGAAAAGTTCTGCTAAACTTGTTGAGCATTTACTGGCTGAAGTTAGTAAATTCTTCATGATGCATGGGTGGGTGGGATTGGCAAATTAAAGGGATTATCCTGTATGTTCCCTAACCATGGAGTATGATTTGCTCACTATCCAGTACCTGTGACTCATGTCTGACAAGGTGGGAGTGAGACAGCAAGAACTGTGATTTCATCTGCAACCCCAGAAAAAGCAGTACGTTAAAGCGTAACACAGGTATTCCCTATTTTACCATTGTTTATGACCTATGTGTAGCTCAGTTCTTGTAAGCAGCTAGCAATAGAGGGTTAATATTAATAAATCATTTAAATTATCAGCTGTTATCACCCCAGTTTGGAAGAAGCTAAAACTGAAAATCTACCCAGTCACAAAAGGCAGGACAGTTTTACGCCTGTTCCAAGACAGAAAGGAGCTCTTGAATCACATGTAAAACCTTGGTTGCTATTATACTGACCAGAAAAGATAATATGTTTGTAAACTGACACAGAAGCAGAGGAAATCATGCAGACATGAAATGGAGAAGTTAGAGTTCTACTGTGGACCTAGTCCCTGCTTAGAGGAAGTCTTCTACACCCATTCATGGGCACCAGCAGTGACACTTCCACAGAGAATCATCCCACCTCGAACATCCAACAGGCCTTGTTCCTCTTCTCTCAACTGCTACTTCTTCTTCTTCTTCTGCTTAATTTTTCCATCTCAGTAATTGAAACCTTCACTCTTCTTCTTTGTCTTCTGTTTACCCCAGTGTTGAATCAGACATGCCCAGTTTCTTCCTTCCTTAAAATCTATTTGTAATTCTAATCTTGACCTGGATCTCTGTTGTGTACAGATGCATTCCTCTTTCAATCTTTATGCTCACCACTGGTCAAGATAAGCTATGTGCTGGCTCAATTTCCTCTTGTACTCAAATAACAAACTAACCTAAAAACTAGAACCTAGATTACAGAGCTGAGTGGAGTGATTTTTTAAAATTTTTCTTTTATTTATCAGAAGAACATGAAGATACAAGGTTAGCACACTGAACAGCATTAACATACAAGCTTCAAGGAAGGTTTCAAGGAAGAAGAGACTGAGAAGTATGAAAACACCAGTGGAGAAGTTCCATTTCTGACCTTCTGCAGTTTTGGTGCCAGCCAACAGCACTGTCCCCAAGGTGACAAGAGAATTATCCATGCAACGTCTTTGCTGGGTTTTGGCCTCACTTTACATCCAAAGAACTCAGACTGGACTCAAGAAGGTAACAGTGCACCAAGCTCTTGGTCTCAGAGTCTGATTCAGCACTCTCTGGAGCGCTGGCTGTCATACAGCAGCTACTTGAGGAATGCAATTTCTTCATGTCTCTTCTGATTTTATTACTTGGTGGTTCAAGGTTTGTGGATTCCTTCAAGCTCTGTGGAGAAGGCAGCAGCCATTTCCTGCTTCACCCAGAGGCTGTGGCTGCAGTTTCATGAAAACCATCAGTATTTGACACCCAGGCTGTTCATTACCTTCCTGTGCATTTTTGCAGAACCAGCTGATCATTTTGCCATCCAACCACCACCACTACAGGGTCGGGCAGCAGCCTGTCCTTATGTGGGATTAAGTGATGCTGGAACTACACCTGGTGAGTACCATTACCCAGGTAGCTGTTCTCCAGCAGTGCTCTGATGGAACAATCACACATTTCTTTTACCCCAAGCTCACAACTATTTGCACTGCCCAAAATGGGCATCCCTGCCGCTCTGAATCCTGGTCTAGATGAAATGGTAACTGCTCTCTCAAAGCTTTCAGGATTTATCCTGAGAATGTCTCCCAGACTGCTGTTTCCACATTCTTGCTCACCCTGAGAGTTTCCGGTTTCTCTTTCTGACTTTTCATTTTTCTAAGTTTTGTATTTGTTTAGTTCTAGTAGCTCTCTTTCACATCTTGTTCTTCCTAACACTGTTCTTAATAGGAGAGATGCCTCTCAAAGGGAACCATCCTCTCATCCACAGCAGAAGGTGGCTGACTGATGGCAGGAGCAATGCTAGTTCAGCCCTGCTGAAATACTGTTTTTATGTTATTGCTCACAAAACCTTATGTGCTGCCTATCATGTTTGAGTAGGGATGACTCCAAGTGAAATCTAGAACTGTAGTTGAAAAATAAACTGGACTAACATTTTTCTGTTTAATTTTTGATCAAGAAGCTGCTTTTGAATGTCTCTACAAGAGATGTGACTCAAAGTCTTCCTCTTTTTAGGGAGCTGCCAGGTACGAATGATATGTTTCGAGGCCTGCATTCATGCTTTTGGTTCAGGAATAATTTCCAAGGCCCACTGGCTTCTCTACATCTTTTTTTAACAGCAGGGACTCTTAAGTTGCTTTTCACATATGCCTATGGCTTGTTTTACTTATAATATTTAAACAGTGAGAAATCTCCTCTGAGTTCTTGATGATCCAAGAACATGTTAGAGTGAAATCCCTTTAACTCTGCTAGACCCTTTGTTATTTTGGAACATTTAGCTTAATTATTAGACATAAAGCAAGTTTGGGGAAAAGTGTGTGTATAAGGAAAAAAACCTCTGCTCAGGTGCACATTTCTTTCCCAAATCCCAGTAACAGGTGGTAGTTGTACAGCTCAGGTAATCACTGCCCATCTGGGCTTTAAGACTGACCAAATTGTGGTCAGAGATAGTCCTGAATAGATCTGTGGGTTTGTTCTACCTGTCCCAGCACACTGATGCTCAGCATCCCTGAAAGCTCAGCAGCTTTTCCAGTGGTTCTCTCTGCACAATGAAAAGGACATTAGAACTTGCACGTATGAGACTGCTGTCACAGTGAAGCAAAAAGAAAGGCTTGTTCCTTCCTGTGTGTGGGCTGAGAAAACCCTCAGCTATCTTGGTCAAACAGGTCAAAGGCTGTTTTTTTCACTCTGCTTATGTATGACGAATGCTACAGCTGCATGAAATAGCACATTTGAAGTCAAAAAAGAAGAGATTATAAGGTAAAATTCAAATATTTTATTGCTATGAATAGTGAAAAAATTGTAATCTATTTCCAAGTGATATGAAATGTTGGCATTAAACTGTAATTATGCTGTTTAGAACAACTAAAACTTGTACATTCTCAAAGCCACTTTGAAATATTAACAATATACGTTGGAAAATTAATTGGTTTGTAAAATTTTTGGTATAGCAAAGTTTCTGGGAAATTTCTTGTGCTTGTCTTGTAATATTAGACAGGTAAACAATTCTAAACATTTATAAGGTCATGAATTTTAAAAGGAGGTGAACGGAAAGTTTTATACCGATCTTGACTTTCTAAAGATGCTTTGTCTGATGCTTCATAAATAAGAAGTTCCTCTGAAAATGTTTTGCAGTTGCAGTCTATCACTTTACAGATGAGTGCAAAGAATTAAGAATTGCTGATTAAAACAAGGTTACTGATTTCAAAGTTTAAAGGAATCAGGAGAGAAGACGCTGCTTTTTTAAGAGATAATTTTTCAGTTCTGATGTTGTTCTTTCAAAACTCTTTTTAATATAAGGATAAATTTCATTGAAAAAGTATGTCTCTACCCTGCATACTATCCGTGTATACTTGTACAGAAATCTGTATGCAAGTCTGCATCTTGAGTTAAGTCTAAATAAGAATGCAGCTATATGTGGCTATGTTCAACAAGTGCCAAAAGAATTATATCTTTCAGAAGATCATTCCTAAAATAATTTTTAGCTTTTCTTCACTTTTCATAGTAGAGTAGCTCAAGGGAATTTCTGTAGGAAAAAGACTCGCAGATGAAGCCAGAAGATACTGAATTTTCATCTGCAGAACTTTATTTTCAATTTGATCCATAGGTCTAGAAAAAAGCTGTTGCTACCTCAAAAGTATTCTGTACCCACCCAGCAAGATGCTAAAAAGGTGGATCAGGTGTCATCATAGAGTAGCCACACATGATAGGTACAATTTTTTCACATTTCAGCATTTTCCCACCTTCAATTTTAGCTTTATAACATGAGTGGAGATAAAACTTCCACAATTTATGAACAAGCAGTGTCTTCACTATTTCAAATGGCTGAACCTAGAGGCAAATAATTGAAAAACAAAATCCTAGAATGCAGTTTAGTAAATCAAAATCTCATTCATACTTAGATAAAACATGGCTTTAATACTGAGAGGCATGGGTTACTGCTGTCATATGCAATATGACAACAGTTATAAAGTTGTATACTACATGGGATAACATAATTTCAGACACAATTCAGTACCATGTCTCTTCATGAACCTATGACATTCCAGTTAATAACAAAGGAAGTAACAAAGAAAACGTGTAACTCCTATTTTTCTTTCTCAGAAAACTTCAAAAGAGGAGTTATGATGATGCTTAATAGCTCCATAACCCAACAGAACCATTCGTCCAACGACACACCGCTGGACTCCTCAGAGAAGCTCCACGCTCTTCTGATAGTCCTGTACATCATCAGCCTGGCTGGTGGCACCCTCGGGGTCATCATGATGTCCCGACAGTTGTTTCAAAGGAGATCACAATCTGTGATGACCCTTATGATCATCAGCCTCCTGGTGCTGCACACCTTCCTGCTCCTCAGCATCCCTTTCCGCCTCAGCTATTACGTTCTGGGGGAGTGGAAATTTGATACGTTTGCATGCCGGCTCGCGAGCGCCATCATCTACCTGCACATGTATGCCACCTTCGCCTTTTACGTGGCCATCATCATCACCCGCCTCCTCCGCCTGGAGTTTCGGAAGTGCTACGCTACAGCCTGGGTGGGGGCTGCCTGGCTGGTGGGAGCGCTGGTGATCGCTCCTGTTCTTCTCTCATACTATGGCACCTCGAAGCCGTACAAGCCATCCGAATGCTTCCAGTTCCACAGGGAGTTACTAGAGGCTCGCATGGTGATGGCAAACTACTGCCTGATTGGGATTTTGGTGGCAGTGTGTGTTGTGCTCACTGTAATCCAGCTGACTGTGATCTATAGAGTAGCTGTGAAGTACTGGCCTGACATTAACTCTCATGTGGAATTCAGGGCTCAGGCGAAGAGTTTCTTCTTCATCTTGGTAACATTAGTCTGCTTTATGCCTCATCATATATTCAGAGTATATTATATCCAAAACTACAACCTTGATAAAGACCATAAACTACTCCTATACAATGAGGCTTTTTTAGCTTTAACAACAATGTGCTGCTTGGATATGCTGTGCTTCATAGCAGGAATAGCCCACTGAACTGTGAACTACCAGGAAGTCCAGCTGCAGTGTGTCAATACTGGATTTTGAAAGAAATAAAACTGTGTTGGGATTTTCCTGAGCTAGGAGGACTGGTGAGTTTATGGCATGTCTCTACAGGTCTACAGCTTTGTTTGGTTTTTATAGACCAGTAAGATCCTTCTTTCACAATCTACTCTTTTTTATCTTCCCTCTAAAAGGCAGACACACACATGTGTCTTACTCTAGTCTTGACCCAAGTGTCATGCCCTGAAGCTTCATTAAGATTTTCCTCAACTGTCCTTCTCTAGCAATTGCAGCACAAGTATCCATTCCTTTATATTTTTTTCCTGGAAGTGTCTCAAAATAAACACAACCTACTGTGGCCAATAAGCTGTCTTTTCTGAAGATCTAACAACTTCTTCTGGCTATTGTGATACTGAAGGGAAGAGTTGGAAGAAGGAAATTCCTTTACAGGATATTTGTACTAGAGATTTTAGGTAGCAAGGACATAAACTCTATTCAAATGACAAGTAGTCACAGAATCAGAGAATGGGTCAGGTTGGAAAGGACCACAGTGGGTCATCTGGTCCAACCTCCCTTTGTATAATTTATACAAAGCATATATTAAGTTAAATTATATGAAAACTAATCATTACCACAACTTCACCTTTACTTGTGTCATTCCAAATCCACAAGCAGCTCACTGAATTGTGATAATTATATATTTAGAGTTAATGAAAGCAGAACAGGATTCAAAACTTCTGCCTTATATCACTCTCTTATATCTCTCAGGACTGGATCTGATTGTTATTTCTTAGGTCCATTGCAGCCAAAAAAGTTGCTGTGGTTCCATAACTGGATCTGGAATTCAATTGAGGGGAAGGATCAGACACTCTCTAGGACAGAGAAATATTTTATCAGCCTTCAAAAACTTTTGATGTCTCGTCACTTTCAGTTGTCTGGCTATTTATTATCAGATGCCATATTTTTTCCATTTACACATGTAACAGAACTAGAATAAACTTACTGAACAGTGCTTAATCAGTTCAGCATATTCTTGTGCATGTATATACAAATTTGTTCTGAAGTATATCTTTTCTCCATTAGAGAGATTATACTCTTTGGGAATCACATCTGTTCTGGAAATATCTGTTTTATCTTCATCATTTAAAAGTTCTTTTCAATGATTCATTCTTCCTGCTCTGCTCAGTGCAGACAGTCTCTAACCCTTCTGCTGAAGACCCCACTGTTGTTTGCTGCATCCCAGCAGCTTGAGGCCAGATTCCTCCCACTCCAGACTTCTAGGAGTTACACAAGGCTACACTTCCTCCTTCACAGCCCTGTAAGTTCCCATAATTTTTTGTCTGGCAATCTCTGCTGCAGAAAGTGCTATGATCCCTGGGTTCAAATGGATTAAAGCTTGATTTGGGAGGATTATAAAGTACACTTAAAAAGTAATGCTACTAATACTTCAGATTGATGACATTTCTTTGAATGAAAGAACATACACCTACTCTGTCAATCCTGAATAAATGTTTTTGCCTTGACATTTCCATAAAAAAACTTTGTTGAAAACTCCTGATCATTTCAGGATCCTTTCTGCCTCTTTTAAAAAGTGTGAGGTGTCCATGGTCCAGCAGCAAGTCCCGAAATCTGAATCCTGGTCTTATGGCTTCCTCTAGGGTTACCAGGTCCACTCCTGCTCAAACAATAGATTGATCAGCTCATGATTTTCAAAGACAGCAGGTAGATCTAGAGTTCAGTATCAGAGAGATGAAGTGCAAAGGGACAGATTTTAAAGTTGGATCTACCAAAGCCTTTAGAAAAACTGGCAAAGCTGCAGGTTTTGCAACAAGTACAATGTTTTTCCCTTACTGTACTGCTGGGGCTAAATAAAATATCTGTTCCTTGAAGAAATGTCCTATGTCACTGCCTATTCTCACTGACCAATGTTTTTAAGGTGACCTACCCGGTAAGGATCAGAGTCATCTGACCTTGCTTGCGAGTTTGCTGATGATCTATCAGTCCACCATAATGCTGTGCAAGTCTGCGGAAGAAAAAGGGAAATTACATGCATGTCCTTAGCCATGCGAACAAATCATGCCTTGATGGCCTTGCCTTTGCTATTGCCTGATATATTTTACCTGTGCCTGGCTGTGTACCTTGCTGAAATAACCCTGACCCACTGCCTTGACTTCCTGGTGTGATGCTGAAGCTGTGTTGCCCATCACAGCTGGCTGATAACTACTGGCTGCTGGCTGGCACTGGGCCTGCCCTGCTTGCCCTGCCTGGGTGCCATGGGGCTGCATGCAGCACCAACTCTGGCTGGAATGGAGTGAACTTGCACAGCATCAAGGCTTTCTCTCTTTCCCACTCTGTCCCACAGTGGGTAGGCTGTGGGCAGACAAGACAATGGGAGAGCAATGTGTAGATCTCACTATGGTCCTCTTAATTCAGAGGATAATGGATTAAGCATTGATGTCAGTGTTGTTACATCTAAGACTCACATTAAAGTGATGGAGATAAGCTCTATTCAATATCCAGTCCCCTGCTGAGATCTTTAAAGCACTTTAAAAACTGGTTAAAATAAAAAATGGTCACTCTTTAGAAGGATGGTCTGAGAACTAAATTCTGAAAGGACAGTAATATTGAGCTCAGATTGCAGGGTACAATTACTTACTATGAATTATATAATGACATACCCTGGAAAACAGTTAAAAATGTTGATTTAAATGCCATTTGCAGGACACAAGTAATTCTGGAGATAATTATAGACGTTAATAATTGCTTTCACATCAAAAGATCATGTAAAATTGTAACCCATTTAGTCACCCCACTCATTTTTAATGTTATCCAACGAAGACTGGGAAAATCCTCAGAGATTCTGGAGAAAAGAATATCAAACTTCTAGGTGTATCTTCCATTGTTGTTCTCTGCATTAAGTTCTGTATAAACAGAGCAGGCAAGCAGACCAAAACCAAAATCCCATTTGTATTCCTAACTTCCTAAGTTAGTTTGATGGAAAGCTATAGGTGGTTCTTACCACACAAATGGTCGTGCTCACTGCTGTCACAGCTACACTGCTACTAGTAGCCTGTTCCTACCTGACTCAAGCATATCCTTTTCAACAGTGCTGAGGGTGATGCACAAGAGACATATCTGGTTTTAATTCACATCTTCCTTCTGATTCATCTGTTCCTTGTGCCTCCTCACAGAGAAAGGTCATACTGATGATGTTGTCAGATGGACATGCCCCTCTGCAAACAAGCAGAAGGAACAGATGCATTAGCAAATAAACAAAGACGCACTCCCACTCCCTTTTTTGTCTTCTTCCCTCCAAGCAGTGACACTCTTAACAATAACAGATACTGTCATAACTACCTCTTTCTTTTTTCCTGTGTCAACCCTAAACCTAAAACTACAGTACAGTCCTTGCCTTTTATCACATACATTCCAGTTTGGGGCTTTGAGTGTCACCATAAGCCACAGAGCAGCTATCTGGCATACAGAGCAGAACTACATGTGGGTAACACTATGAAAGAAATTGAAAATTGCTTTATCCATAAGCACATAGGTGAAAATATCACAGAAAAGCTACAGGAGGGCAGCATTTGTTGCAATGATTGTTGCACAAAGAATAAATATCAGACAAAACTAAACCCAAAGAAATAATGAGAAAAAAATTTTTTAAAAATATCAAAGCTACAAAAGACCAGCAAAAAAACCCCTACAATTTCTTCATGCCTTCTTTACTACACTGTTTTCAGCTGTCAGTGAGAAGCCACATACTAAATCCATGGTAAGTCAAGACCATGTGCTGTCACACAAAGGGTATCACATAAGTTGTACAGAAGCATCTCGTTCATCAGCCAACAATTGTGTGATCAGACCGACAATCACAGGACAAGAGCCGCAGCTCAGGAAGAGGATGCTGATGTTGTACACGATGAAAGAGTTGCAGCTTCCGACTCTCTTGGGACTGAGATGGCATCCCTGCCTGCAGGAGCTCTCCTGTTTACAATCATTTATGGAAAACCACGCAGGAGCACCAAGGTACATGTAGAAACACACAAGCAGACTTGCACACAGCAGAAGAGGGGAAAGCTGGGCTCCAGATGAAGTAATTTTCTTTCTGACACAGAAAGATGTGGTGGGGGCTCTCAGTGCCTTAATGCTAGCAAGAGAGTAGTGCTAGAAACAGCTGTCTGCTTTTATGTCCTGGCAGGCAAGGATGGAGATGATGAATGTGTCAGAGGAAAGAAGGCTGCAGGAGATAGACTAGAAGGCATTGACTTGCATGATGATTCTTTCATTCATGATTTCTCTCAAATATTTGGAAAGGCTGATCTGTGCTTTCCAAGACCTAGTACTGCTGCACAAAACACCTTGTAAGTTCTAAAACTCCTTGGAAATAAATTGCATTAATCTCTTGAGCCACAAAATTTAAAAACCACTATGAAAAGGTAGAACCTTTCTATGATCTTAAAAAATAGCATAAAATTAATGCTGCTTTATTTTCATACTCTGCTTGGCAGAAGTATCAAACCCAGTGACGCATCTTACATTAGCACACCACTACAGTTTACTCAAAGATGTGATAAAAAAATCCTTCAGCCACATTTTTTAATAAATCTGCTTCCTGTAGCAATTCTTCCTCTCTCATTTTCATATCCTCTATCCGTGGAAACCCCCTCTGAAATGTTGCAATATGGAAACCAGCAGGTGAAAAGGCTCCCTACTAGGAAAAAGCTGGAAGAAAAGGGGAATTTTCACAAGCTCCACATTTTGTTTTTCCATTGGCATAATCATTCCAGCCCCCTTTCCAAAACTTAACCTATGTGGGTGATGGCTTGTGTATCCTGGATGAAACAAATGAAGAAACAAATTGGGAAAGAGGCTTTTCTGCAATGAGGAACACCAAGATGACTCATGGACTCATCTCCTGCTCCTGGTGTCTCTCTCACTGTCCTTTGACTCTGCTGTGAAAACATGAAACGTCAGGGCTCATGCTGGTGGTGCTGGTCCCATAAAAGAGGCTGTGCAACACCAGTCACCAGGCACTTTCCTGCTTTAGCTCTACTGCTACCTTCTACAGTTACCCTAAAAACATTCCTATCTGTAACAAGGCACTTTTCTTTCCCCCTAGCCCATAGAACCTTTCAAAGGAGAAGTAAAGTTGCAGACAAATGACATGTGAAAACTGCCTTTTTTTCATCTCAAATTTCCCCCTTCCCTTGACATTTTACCTGCCAGCTCCCTGAGAAGAGTAACATCAGCAGAAGTTAAAACTTTTTAAAATTTTAGGCTAATGAACAAAATTTCTCTGTGCAACTTATGTTCCACCTTTTGCTTTGTAAAAAATGATCATATCTAATGACTTATTCCATGTGTGTGGTTTAGCCCCAGATGGCAACTAAGTACTGCACAGCCGCTTCCTCCCCTTCCTCCCCTTCCCTCACCAGCAGGATGGGGAGGTGAACTAAAAAAAAGCCAAAAGTTGTGGGCTGGGATAAACATGGTTTAAAAATTAAAATAAAGTAAAATGTAATAATAGTAATAATAATACGAATTATGATAATAAAAACAATAATTGTGAAGAAAAGGAGAGAGGGAGAGAGAAGGAGACAGGGAAATAAAAGCCACGAAAAACAAGCGATGCACAACACATTGCTCACCTCACCACCTGCTGATCAGTGCCCAGCCTGCCCCCCAGCAGCAATCAGAGGACTTCAGCCAACTTTCCCCAGCTTATGTACATACTGAGTATGGCAGTCTGTGTTGTGGAATGTCCCTTTGGCCATTTCAGGTCAGCTGTCCTGGCCATGCTCCCTCCCACCTTCTTGTGCACCTGGCAGAGAATGGGACACTGAAAAGTCCTTGACTTCAGGTGAACACTGCTCAGCAACACCCAAACCATCATTGTGTTATCAACATTATTTTCATTCAAAATTCAAAACACAGCACTGCATTAGCTACTAAGAAGGAAATTTACTCTATCCCAGCTGAAAACATGGATTTAGCATGTGGTTCTTCAGAATACCTGAATGAAGAACCCTTTGTAAGCAGTTCTTATTCCCTTTAAAGATGAGTGGTTTGGTATCATATGGCACATGGTTCATCTCCTCATTATCTGTTTTCTTTCCATCTGTTTGGTGAAATACTGGTTTTATGTTTGTGGGTGGGAAAACTAACTTACCAAGCACCAGGAAGTTCAGTGTAATTTTTCCAGGTTTCTAGACTTGAGCTAGTCTGTTACTGGTTACCCTAACGCTTGACTTATTTGGTTTGTTGCCAGTCAAGTCCTGGCAGAAGGAAGCTGGAGAGTATGAAGGTTGAGAACCATTGCCTTAAACCAAAGTTACAGTGTGATTACAATCACTTTCCAGAAGATTTATACGGCTTTAAAGTTTATTTGGGTAACAAAAACTCTTACTCAGCCTCGTGTCTGCTCACAGACGTGTCATCTGCAGTGTGAGAAGGTTCCCACCATGCAACCACCTCAACTCAAAAGCTTTGTTCTAAAACCCATACCATATATATGGAATGGACCCAGCCCTCCGACTCAAAAGATAATCTTTGTGCCAAAGCAGGGGCCTTTTGTTGAAATACCTGAACAGCCTTGGTGGTGGATTCCTCTGACAGCTCACTCTGTATAAATATGAGAATAATTTACAAAATAATCTCACAACAGCAGTATCTTCTTGTGAAGCATTAGAGAAAGATTAGAATCACATAGAGGAAGGAGCCCTTAGAAGTCTGCAAAATTGAGACAACAAAACCAACAATATCTTAGGTTTTATAAAAGAGAAACAGTTCAATCATAAAACTTAAGTCATTAAAAGTCAAGATAAAACAGTGCAAGGGAGAATGAGAAAAGAAGGAATAGTGTAACTCATAACTATCTACTTGTTTATTATTTAAAATTACAAAGAAGTTGAGAGCAAGAGAGAAATAGACAAAAAGACAAAAAAAGACAAAAGAGGCACCTTAAAATGTGCCTCTGAAGTATGCTAACAAAATCTGAGGAGTCAAAAATAGGCAACAATTGCTTTCTGACAAATGGAGGTGGCTGAAAGATGAAATACTAGGAAGATATTAAAGACATTTTTAGGAGAGTCTTAGTAGACCAAACCCACGGATTGCCCTTGCAGGAGTGGAATTGCCCTCTGAAATCATGTCTGAAATCAGAATATCTCTATTATTAAGCATAATGATAACAAATTCCATTCGTTTTCTTCTAGAATTTTTCTCCTACTGGCGCTCACAGAGCTTGAAAAGGAATTCAATTAAAAAGGAATGCTTTTCTCTCATTATCAGAAGGAATAAAATCTTTTTAATCAGATCTTGTCTGATCAGAGAGAATAATAATCTATTAAGAAAGCAATACATCCTTACACCTACTTCTGCAGTGGTGAGCTCCTCATGAAATAGCTCCTGGGAAAATGCTGTCAGCTCACCTTTGTTCCTGCACACCCACACTGCATCAGCCAGCAGGGATCTGATCAAAGCATCTCAAGTTTTCTGCCAGCAGGTAACAGACCCCGAACATTCTCCATGTGCTGACGTTTCCCTGAGCAGCTGTGATCAGAGAAGGCTACAGCTGAAGTGGCATGGAGGCACTTCCACCCCAGCAGCGTCACTCTGTAATGCAGACGTGGAGCACAGATATGCTCTGCCTGGGGGATTGCAGTGCAGGAACAACTTGAAGAGCCAGGGAGGAGTAAGGGGGTGGTGTGACTTAAGCACCTCATAGGTGCAGGGTATGCCAGTCATCAGGCTGTAAAGTCACAGTCCTTGGACTTTAGAAACGCTCTTCTAGCACATAGCTAGCTAAGCTAGAGCTTGATGTGTTTTGCTGAGTTTATAAGTCAGAACAGAGAGTCCACAGGGCTTCCCACCTATAAAATCTACACACAGCTGCAATCCAGCAAATCTTGGATCATCAACTCTGCCTGCAAAACCAGAAGAAAATATCCCCCATTCCTTACTGCTAAGGGTAAGCCCCTGCCTCTATTTTCTGGTGAGCAATATCCTTGCAGTAGGAGCATTTCAGGAGCTGCTGCCAGCTGGCCAGTGGAACATAGCTGGGCATGTGTTCCTGGGAGGGAGGGCAGTGGGAATATGAGTGTATAAGCAGCTAGCAGAACCAACAAAACACACTTTCAGAGAATTAAATGAGATGGATTCTAGCCAGTCAGAAAAATATGTGAATGCATACAAAAAAATATGGTAGGACTTCAAGAAGTTGAAATATACCATTACTCCATGAGAATAACCTCAGGTTATTTCTCGTAACCTGAGAAACCTTTTCTACACAGATTTAGAAAAGGCACTGGCAAATATCTTAAATAGACCTGATAATGATGCAAGCACCCAGTTTGGCAATCATTAAAAAACCATGTTAGCTGCTCTGGGGAATGCCTCCTGAAATCTGTATAAGCTTTCAGAGGAAAGAACTCATTAACCTCCAAACTGAGGTGTAAGTGTGCCACACCACAATACCATGAGAACATCCTGTCACTCTGTGATTTATTGCTCTTGAAGGGGCTATGCTACTACATGTCCTCAGACAAACCAGTAGGCACCATGAAAAATGCACAGAAAAATGATTTTCAGGACTCTCAAAGGAATTAACAGTGCAGACTTCTTTACTGGATTAATTTCACTTATTTCCATCCATCAGAGCTGTAGAGAACTCCCCCTCTTCTCTTGCCAAACTCTCTTGTGTTGTGTAACAGTGTTACGAGAGTAGTTTGTTTCCAAATGATATTGAGGAAGACTAATACTATTAGGTATGGATATGTGCAGTACTGCTATCACAGTGTTCTGCCTTGCACAGCCTCCAGACTGGCTCAGTATGAACCACAGCCCGAGCACTTCTAGCTGCATGATTGTTCTGTTCCAGCAGTGGGAAGAAGGGACAAGGAATGATTCATGTCCTATTCTGATGCACTTCTAATGTTTAGACTTCCTCTTCCTGTCCATCAGAGTGCCAGGACAGATTCTCTGCATGTGAAGGTGGTGTATCTCGGAAATGATACGTGTATCTGGAAAGGAGTAAGGCAGGAGATGTCAGTAAATTACTTGGCTGGTGTGTGTGCTGAGGTGGAGAAGCTTTACCCATGGTGTGCTAATACACCAACAACTCCCCACTGAGTGTTCAGGGAAGGCAGACATTTTGCAAGACTGATTTTCACTACGTCCAAAGCACAGGTGCAAGCTGGGTGTATTGGACCACACGTTCTCTCCATCAGGAAGGAAGTAGTCAGCAGGTCTGCATGGTAAGAGTGCTGGTGCCAGCAGAGACTAAATGGCACAAAGTATTAACAGCACTTATATCACTAAGACATTGATACAGTTTTTACTGGCAAGAACAAAATCCCAATTTTCATTACAGAGAAAGAATGATTTCAGAACTTTTTGAGCGCTTCAGAGAAATATCTACCATTAAAGTCTCAGTGGGAACTGAAATGCCACAGTAGCCCTGTCAGTCTTTGACTTTGGCTTCATGTTTTCACATACAGCAGCCTGCAGCTACGGACCTACTTGTGGTGGTGATGATTGATTATTTTTTTATTACAGGGAAAGAAGTGATGGTGGTCAGGATGAAAGAGATTGCTGAGCATCCCTGGCAGCATTCTTGGACATCCTAATGTGGGGTAGACTATGTCATCAGACCACACCAACAATCACCTCCAAAAGCACATTCTGTAGGTGAACCTCTTGTTTGGACTGGTATAATCTCCATGTGCCAAGCAAGAGAGGATTTGCATCAGCCCCAGGTGACTGTGCATTGAAACAACAGGCAGTGGTGAGTGCAAGGGATGTCAAGATTTTCAAGGCTATTTGTTATAATATTGATGCCCTAGACTGAAAAAGGCAAGATGTCCTTGCAGTTCAGTCAGGCATGGTGGGGGTCAGCGCTGTGAAAGATGCTGAATGTGCTATGAGTTTCTCAGATGTGTCCCCTCCCTTTGCACAGCAAATGAAATGTGCTGTTCTAAAGGTGAAAATTGATCAAGAGCAGCAAGGCTGCACCAGAACTCTAAGAGGAACACAGCTTATCTCTGACTCTAAAATTGCCAATATAACTATGACATGTCAGAAACTGCCTTTGCATCTCCTTTGAAGCAACTTCTGACAGCAACAAAAGAAAAAATCCAAACAAAAGAGAAAATCCAGCTAACCAGCTTTTGGTTGGAGAGTGGCTGGATCAACCAGATGCTGAAACACCCAAAATTTGTCTAAGGAAAATGTGAGCAGTTTGGTAATATTGATGCAAATTGGAAGCTCACAGCTATATTTTAAAATGTTTCATTCTTGTCAATATAAATTCTGCTGGAAGTAATGCAGAAGTGGTGCTAACAGTTTGAGTCTCTGGTGAGGAAGAAAGCTAGCAATGAACTCACACATCAGAATAATTTCATATGTGAAGAAATATCTGTTGCCCTGCAGCAAATCTGCAGCAGGGTGTGTGTAACATTTCTGGATTTATTTGTAGTCCAGCACGCAGCTGCCCTTCTTCTAAGTACCTAATGATCCCCGTTCTTTAATTAAAAAGGTAACAAGCACTGCAGCAACTGGGAACCCAGCCACATAACTATTTCTTTGATTTTACTTCTGTTTCATCAAGTAGTTTTTCCTGCAATGTCACAAAGAAAAAAGTCTTCAGCTTTGTCATACTAAGTTGGCACACTAGTTTTATTGTCCAGAATGTTGTATGTGCATAGGCAATAGCTATGACAACATGAAGAGCACAACAATATGAAATTTTATAAAAATGCAATTTTTAACTCAAGTCACTTAGACACATTTTTCAATAACTGCTTTGAATGTTTGATATCATAACCATTTATATTAGGTGACTCAAAATGTGACACCATTAGAAGCCTTTTTGACATAATTATTTTCAAACTTGTTTAACAGAACTGTGGTACTTGGTGGTATCATGATATTTTTTGTTGGTTTTGGTGCCATGAAATACTCAAGTGGGATTATTCATCAACACTGTCTTCCCTTTCTTCGTTGTGTCCTGTTGCATCTGCCCACTTGTCAGCTTCTCAGAAAGCATCTTACAAGCGTTCATATGTGTTTCTTCCTCAGTTGTAGCCTAACCACCAAATGACATTCTCAAACTTGCCTGGATAGTTTCTATACTTCCAACATTTTGGTTTTAAAGAGGAGCAGGCCTCTGAACAGATGACATTTCACTATCCCTCACAGACACCACAAAAAACCCCACCCAGAATAGAGAGTATCCCTCATACCAGTGGAGCTACTACAAACTAATTATGTCAAGTAATCTACTGGTCAGAAAGCACACTGTGAAAAAGAACACCAGTGCATAACATTTAACAGAGTGTTTTTTAAAAAGATTAGAGAAGGTTACAAAATCTTTTTTCCATTCAGCTGTAATGAATCACTCTGTGGTTGGTGTTATCTCTCCCTGTTTTTCCACTGTTTAAACTTCCTGTTCGTCACAAAGTCACTCACTGCTGCTGTGGCCACCCAAAAGATATCTGTGTAGTTTAAGCTAGTTATCTTGAAGAGATGGGTACTTTCAGCAGGCAGTCCAGCCCTTTCAAAAATAGGTGTTTCAGATGAATAGGAGAATTAACATCTGAACTCACCAATCTGTCATTACCACCACTCAGAGAGTCCAGATATTTGTCTTATTCCATCTAACTTTTGGAGCCCACCCAATCTCCATTCGTTCTTGGATTTAACAATCAAACTGAGAGGCCACCCCTCTGACACTCCCAGATCAAACACTCAAGCCTTCTGTCCTTCACATTACATGAATTATTGTAAATTGCCTAACTGATCTAATTTCCAGTGCTTTAAAATTTGCTATTCATGGCCTCATTATACCTTTTTATATTCTTTTGGAATTGTTTACAGTAAGTGAGTTACAGTGGGCAGTGCAATCCTGTTAAACTCTGAGGTCTCTGAAAGGAGCTATGCAGAATTCATAAGTAGTATTATTTACATAACAGTGAAGCTGGTGAAGAAATGGAATTCCATCTCAATTTCCTCAATATTAATCACTAATCACAACAATCAAGTTGCATAGCAGGTAGACGCAGGATATGCTTGAAATCAGTCACTATATTTAAAAATAAAAGTAGTCAGCAAAGCCAGGGAGATGAGAATCTGAGATGAGTTGTAATTGACTTGCTTCATTGAGATGCTTCAAGAATTTTTTTTCCCTCCCCATCTCTCCTTCAGAATGGTAAGTTTCTCCACTAGAAAACTACACAGTGAATTCTCATGTCTGCATCAGTTTTCTGTCCTTTCTCATAGAAAGGTAGCCCTCCATCTATAGCTTTACATTTGTAAGCACTGTGTTTAGAGTAGTAATCTTCACTTTACATAATCCTCTCCTTTATACACTCCTGCTTTCAATTGGGAGCAAATGCTAAGTTGATCATGCATAAGATACACACATAAATGTCAACCAGCTTGGCTGCCTTCTTCCTCCGCTTCTCGGTATTGTTGTAATAGATGATGTTGAAGTGCATCAGTGCTGACACTTATCCTATTAAAGCTATGGAGATGCACATCAGTGCTACTGTAATATTATCATTCTTTGCATTTTTCTCTTCTGGCTGAAAAGGCAATATGATTGATGACAGAAAGCCTGGTTAAGCAGAAAGAAGTTACTAGTAAAATAAGCATTTCAATGAGTCATGAATAAAGACTTAAAGGCAAGCCAGAACCCATGGTTAAACACAGGGTATAAATCAATTTTCTTTAAAAAGCAAACTCTTCTTTCAGTTATAACTGAACTTTGACTTAAAAGAAAACTTCAGAAGACAAAAATACGCATACAGGAATCAAAAATATCCAGCTTGAAATCCAGTGAGGCAGCATGGATTCTAGAACCTGAAAGACATAAAAGGACGATAAAAATACTATCCAAACTCAAAAGATAAAGAGCAACAGAAAGAGAGAAAAGCAAAATTTAACATACACACAGACTGAGGAAAAAAGGCAGAAAGGAAGAAACATTTCCTCCACAAAAACAAAGAGACTGCCACTCTGTGGCATCTTTTTAAACAACATTTGTAAAGAAGTTTCTTCCATGACAGAAAAAGGAAGAACAAGAAATGAATGAGTTTACATGGTAGCCGCAGTTCATTATTTTATTTCGGTTTTATAGTTATTCTCAAAATCACTGTCTTATCATCTGAAAGATCTATAAAGAGATTCCCTTAACAAACAGAAAAAAAAAATTTAACTTCCTCAAGTCTTACTATTAAGACGCTTAAATTTTGACTCTGGCGGTTTTTGTTTAAAGGGTGATTTCAAATTTGCCACAGAAGGGAGTTGCATCCACAGGTATTATCAAACTGCTGTAGCACCATTACTCACAACTTGGGTGGATTTGAGGCATGCCCATTTCCAGTTGCCAGAGCTGCTGCCTCTCCGCTCACCCTTTCCCAGTCTCTTCCAATGCAGTTAATGCCACTTGCTGGTTTCCTGCTGCCAGTACAGGTTTCTATGAAGCATTCAGCTCTAGAGAATAAGATCAGGGCATCCCACTCAATTCAGTAGATTTAGAAATTAAGATTATGACAAAACTGAAGCTAAAAAAAAAAAAAAAACAAACAACCCACCACCTTAACCAAAAAACATTACTTCAATATAAAATCTACCAGTTCTCGAAATAGACAGACTGGCAGGAACACCACAGTGTAGTGGCAACTTGCAGGCAGTGTAGTTTTGCATTAAATAAGTATTGTACAAGGGTTTTCTTAATTGTGTTAGTATAAAATTCCTACTCTTGTAGGAAAATATGACAGAGGAAAGCATCACAGAGCAAAAAAGTTCTAGAGAAAGTACCACTAAGGAAATTATTCCAAAGTGTATGTTAATTAAATACCAATATTTTTTTTTAACAAGATACCTGAGCTGTATCGGAAGAATCCACCTAGCTTCTCAAATAAAAAAAACTCAACAGTTTATTCCTTCCTTTTTCCAGTTGGTTCTTATTTTGAAGACAAAGATTCTCTAAAGAAAGAATCTGACTGCAGGAAAGGAGAAGCACTGATAGCTGCACTGCTGCTTGGGTGTTTATGTGATATTACATGTCTATCACTCCAGAACAGCAGGAGAAAGTAAGTGTGAAGTTTTAGTACAAACTCGCTACCATTCTGTCAGCTGTCACCATTTCCTCCCTCCAGCCCTCCACCATTCATATTTCTCTCCAGGATCCGATTCTGCTGAGGTACTAACACAATTTACAAGCAGCTCAGGATATGTTATATAATTTTTTTAAAACTTCTGAAATTATTCATGGCTACAAGACTCTGGCATTAACCACATCACATAACTCCCTTGTCTTACCATTTTGAACTTTTACAATTAAAAAAAAAAAAAAAGAGAGTACAAACCGAGGACAGGATGAACTCCACCAGTCAGAGCCAAAACATTTCATTTTATCTTTTAAAGTGTTAATATATTTTTGTTTAGAAATTTTCAATATTCTGGATAGCATACATAGAATAAATCTTCTCACCTTCCTCCCCATAGAAATAAAAAGCCAGGGTGCCCAATACTGGGGAAAGACTCAATGGATTAAAATCTCAGATTGGCTTGAAAGTGTTTTGAGGAGCTCAGGTCTGAATATATACCAGAAACAGAAATTTACCCTTTAAAGGTAAAGAATATCCATCAATATATTTCCAGGTGCAAAAACTTTCTGTGGATGACACAACTCTGCTTAGCTCATACACAGCTTAATAAATCTGACACTTCTAGAACTTCTACATGACATTTCAGGACCAAGAAAAAGATGTGTTGTTCTCCAAGCATGCCATTATGAGGTTTTAGTGGTGATACAGACAAACTTTGTGATGAATTTGCAGTGCTAATAAGCACCGTACCCATAAAGCTGCCCCCAAAAGTCACCTTTGCACCTGTGGTTCACACACTGCACAGCTGGATTGCCTCATGATGCCTCCAGGCACCTCTAGCAACCCTGGCAGCTGTTGTGGCAACAGGTAATCAAAATATATTCACCTGCATTCTGAGACATAATGGGCTCATTTAAGTGGTATATTTACTTCATCTGTTGAAAATTACGTTGATGAAAATCTCGATCATCCAAAAGTGATTGATGGATCCCACACAAAGAAAATTTGCAAGTAGCACTATTTATAATTAATCAAATGGATTGCAAAAGATTCTATTTAATTTATATAAGTTCAAGATAATTACTTTTGGCATATTATATACATATAGTTTGAAATATGAAAATGTGTTTTCCAGCATGTTTTTCTTAAAGATATACACGTATTGATGCTACATTATGAAATTCAGAATTATTTCTATATTAGGATTTGTAGCATTTTTTGGAAAGTTTATCCTTTTTATTTGCAAGAGACAATATTTTGGCAGCTGCTTTTATATTTTGTATAAATACAAAAGTATTTTTTGTATAAATATACTTATATATTTATACTTACATAAATATAAGTATATATATTATACAAAATATATATACTTATATATACGTATATATATTTTGTATAAATACATACACAAAAATATATGAATGTATACATTCATATACTTTGACTGTATACATTTTACTTCCCTACTCATTTCAAAGAATGCACTTATGAAAAGTGCAGGATAAATGATTTCACTAAACCAATAATTTGTATTTCAACTCCAACAAAGGACATGGTGGAGGGAATGAACTACAAAAATCAGCAACAGGAAGGAAGAACATGACAACTGAAAAATGCTAAAAATTCAAAGCTGATTTTCTGAATTAAGTTCAAATGTTGAAAAATATGGCTTCCTTCCTGTAGGTTTATATTCTGTTTGTGTACACATGTATACAAATATCATATACAACCTTTCTCTGCATTAATAGTGCTGCATCTATAATACACTACAGATTTCACAATGAATCTTCACTCAATTTTAACCAAGGATATGCTGCTTGCCAGTGAAACAGGATAATCTGCCTTTTTAAAATGTGCAATACAGGGTTTACATCATTACCACATCATATGGGACTCCAGTGCTAGATGTTTCCAGGCCCTCTTAAACTGTTGTAGAACTTCTTGGCAAATTTAATCAAAAGCAAGCCAAAGATGCTGCTGGTATGGCTGTCTATGCCACAAAAAATTATGTTTCCTCTGTATGCAGAGTCAGGTAAAAAAGAAAGACATGAGAAAGTGGTGACTGCAATTCAGGGGTGCAGCAGGCCACTTCCTTGGCTGCACAACCGTGAAGGCACTTTTGGTACAGAGCGAGGCCTAGTTCACTACAGAGCTCAAATAAATCACTGCACCGAACCCTCAAAGCCTTGCAACCACCCTGCCTGCACTTTTTGTAAATTGTTAGGTTTGCTTCTTCCCCTTAGAAGATCTTGTACACACAGTCCTTCTCAAGGTGCAGATCTGTACCTGCATCTCCTCCACCTGGGAAATGTCCTTCAGCACAGCACAACAGGTGGGCACTCCCCAGGCTTTTCTCTACAGATGAAGCCAGGCTGCATTCCTTATTTTGCTATGTCTTGGTCTGTTTATGCTTTTTATGACCAAGGATGTGGTCTGTGGCGGCTGCCAGAGTGTGGCAGAGCCCTGGAAGCCCCCCATGCAAATTAAGAAGGGGCAGGCTATGAAAGCTCCTCCCTCAGGGGTAGCATGTACCCAGACACATTCCACGTGCCTGCCAAAGTCAGTCTCAGCTGGCAGCTGTAACCAATTTAAAGTGCTTGCCATCAGGGTGCCAAGCATGATAGGGGGCAGAGGTCCAAGTGGAGACCCCGGCTGTTTGCCAGCAGGCAAGCTCTGGTTGATGCTATTTTCTATGCTGCTGTTGCCATAGGAGACTCTTGGCTGAGGAGGAGCTGCGGACTTCACCTCTTCGACCCTCCTGTCCGCTACAGCACATTCCCTGCCTCTGCATATCTTGCCTCACATAAAAAGGCGCCTGTCTCTAAACCTCCTCAGCATTCAGCCTCCTTCTCTCCCATGAGAAAATTTAAGGTATAAACCTAAATTTTCCTATACTGGAGGAAGCCCCAGGCCAGATCCTATTGTTGAGCAGGATGATCTGAGCAGGATGTCAGCATGTGAGAGAAAGGCCCCTCCCCTGGGTTTTTCTTGGGGGTTGGCATGATGCTACTGGAGAAGTGTGACAAAGTCAAAAGAGAAGCTGAAGACTGTGTGCTTGGGACTCCCTCCTCCCAACCCAGACCTCAGATTTGAACACCTACTGGAGACCAACACAGTGACTTTACACACACCAACCTGCTGCTGACTGAGGTTTCAACTCTGTACTCTTCTGAACATCACTATTGTCATTTTCCACGTCTTGAGAAAACAGGACACAATACTCAGAACTCCTGTGGTCCCCAGGGAGTCCCAGATGGAGATGAGCTCTTCTGACTCGTTTCAGACCCTCTTTGGTTAGGAGAAAGGCGGACATCCTCGTAGCACCATGCCCTCCTTCAACTTGAGGTCAAAAGCAGAAAGGAGTGTTTATAGCATGGTATTAGTATGTCCAGCAGAACCTAGAGCACAGGCCAAGGCTTGCTAAGATATTGCCAGAGCACCATATCAAAGCAAGTGTGGCCATACCCATAGGAATAAACAGCAGGGTCCCTAGAGCCCCAACAACTTTCACATCATGAGCAGACGTTCATGAAAAGTGCTGGCTGTCAGGTTAAATACTTTTCTGAGACCACTCACCATATTTGCAGATGATTCTAAGAGCTTACAGGTTTAGTAAGCAAGCCCAGTGCCAGGGAATGTTCTTGCACATGGTTCAGTTCAGTAGTATAAATGCAACTGGAGTATAATGATATAGAATGGATGGTGGACAGACATTAAAAGGAAAACAAGAAAATCTGAGAGCTTCCACTTGGCTTGAGCAGACATCTCTGGGTGTTTTCTCTCAGTGTGACTGTAACTTGCTTGGCCTTACTGCCAGATTTCCCACACACACACAGACAAAATATTTTAAAGGTTTTATGGAATGTTTTGGTCTAGCTAAATGGCCAAGTCAGGGGAAGCATTCAACAAAGACAAATTTCTGTGATTCAGATTCTTCCTTAGGCAGTTGTTTTTAATATCAAATATTCTCTTTCAAACAGCTTTCTAGGATTAAGGTGTATTGAACCCATCAGGTTGCTGTCACCACTCCTGTCTAATGTAGATCACACAGGGAAACAAAACAATTGAAGCTGAGCAATGTGGTAGGACACTGGGCCTGGAGATGAAATTTCTTATTGCGACTATTTTGGAATACAGCATTTATATTTTAACGTGAAAATTACAAGTGAGTTTGAGATGCAGAAAAAAATTTTCTGACTTCATAAAGTGTGTTGGTTAAAACTCTAGGTGTGTTGATGACTGCATTGTGCTATACACAACCATTGACTTGCGTTAAAAATATACAGCTGTCATAAATTTTATACAAGTGAAAAATGTACTTCTGTCATTTGTAACTAAAGTAACTCTCTGCTTCTTTGTGTGTTTCTGTTGCTGAAGATTTCAGGCAAAGTGGTGAAAGTGAAATTAGGAGGAGACACACAAAAATACCAAATTTCTGAGCTTTAGTTAATGAAAGCATATGAGACAGTTATGAGATATATTAACTGGGCATAATTGAGAGCTTTGAGTAAATATAGGTGAAAAATGTGTGCAATGAGATTTTAAAACTTATTTTATCTTTGTGTTCAAAGTTGAAAGTGAAGGAAGATCTATAGCTACTCCTATAAAACAAATAGACCTGTTGTGTAGGTATAAAATTCTGAATTTAGAAACATGTATAACACTATTGAATTGTTTTACAGAGAAAAGTGCTGAAACTAATACCTGAGAGACTCTTTACTTACTTCTAACAAGATTACCATTTTTATAGCCTATAAAAATTATTTCCATAATTGAAATAAAGATAAAACCTCTCTCATTTAAGGATCAAATAGCTGCTGGCAACATGATAGAGGCTTTGTCTATGTAGAAGAGGAGAAGGAATAGTTAAAAAGAAATTATTAGCAAAAGTCTCCCAGATAGGTATGATGGCCTTATAATTACATTTATATATTTACATGCTGTGTTATCAGTAACACACAGAGCTCTGGAACTAAAATATGCATGGAAAGAGAAAAGATTATAAACTTTTAGTTAGGCACCAGAGTGAAATTCATTAGATTTGTCTTGAAGTCCATCAAATTTGATCAGTGAGGATAATTCACTGGGATATATAGGTATTTCATATCTGTATTCAAGATGAGTACAGAGGAAACAAGTTTGTTATACCTCTAATCTCTATGATGACCCCTTAGGATTTGCAGGGTGTTTTGGCAGTGGAGTTGTGTGCAGTAGGGATCCTTGCAGCCAGGACCACCTCCTATGCACATGAAGTGTACACATGCACTGTGCACAGCAGAGACACAGGAAGGAAACCACGACAGCAGAGGCAAATCTGTTTTTGAGATGACTCAGAGGTGATTTCTGATCCTCTAGTACATGCTATCCTGGAAACCCCGGGAGAAACCCAAGCTTCAGCTCACAAATAGGATGAGTCATCTGGGCACAGACTTGCTCTGTATCATCCTCTTCTAGTGGGACTTTCATCTATAGATAAAAATATATCACCAGCAGAACAAAAACTTCCTATTCCTTCTTACAAGTGGCTACTACACTCTGTCCCAGTGACCACCCTGTTTGATGTATGAACACTCACTACATGACCAAACCCCTGATTTTCTTTTCCCATCCACAAGAACATAAAACAGAAACGATCTCTTGTGGTTTATCTCATGCTTCTGTCATATACTGGGGAGGCACATGACATTTATCCCTCAAATTTATCCCCTTAGCACAAAAGGTGGCCTGTGCCAGGTGTAAAGCTTGGCTACTGCTGGCCTGTGCAGCTCTGTTACATGCAGATAAATTCTGCATCGATTAAGCAAGCTGAACCAGCATAAACCCTTGGATATGAAACTGGCATCTGAAACAGGATCCAACGTTAAAACCAATGTCACACCAGTACTCACCATTTCTAACCAGCAGCCTTCTAAGGACTGGGGATTATTTTTGAAATCTTCAGTTGGCTAAATATTGTGATGACTGAAGACATTGTATCAAGACCTGTTTTCTGGCCCTAATAATTTTATTAACTTAGAACAGATATACAACAAATTGTTTAGAAATTTATAGTCTTTTTTACTTGCGTGAATTGGATCAGAGTCTGAAAGAGTCAATAAAGAGAAGAACTCAGGGTAATTTTTCCTGCAGAAGCTTGAACGAATGCAACTTGAAAAGTTTCAATTCCTTTGGCATGTTCTTTAGAATCAGAACATTTTAACAAAATTTTGTTAAGATTTAGCCTTCTCAATGTCATCTGTTTAACTGTCTCTGCCTTGTACACTCTTTTTCTTTATAAACTACTCATTATCCTACTTTTTCTTCTAAATGACCACATAGTGCCAATTACTAGGGAATTCAAATACAAAACCAAAACAAACTCACAGAAGCCAAATTGTGCTCCAATTGCTTGATTATTTTATTCATGATGTCCATAAAAACATACCTCAATTAGTCTCTGGCAAAGATTTTAGTGGCCCTTTTACTGTGCTAATTTCCACTCCTATCTTAGCAAGGAACATACTGCAGAATATTCCAGCCAATACAGCTGTGCAGATTAACCTGTCCCATGAACAGTTTGTTCTGCTTGGACTACATCACAATTCAAGTATTCCCATAATTTTCCATCATATTTTCAGGCCTGGTACTCTCTAATCCCCTAAATCTTTCCTCAAGCAAATTTTGGTGCTCACCTTCATGTATCAAGATGATTCAATTGTTTGATCCCCCTGTTTTTTCTGTCTTGCTGGAAATTAAAAAAAAAGCATGAATACAGTCAAGCTTTTCACACATACTTTTTGTGTGTTCAGATTGTCTCTGCAGATGAAGTTTTCCCAGTCAAAACAGGAATATGCAACAAGATTTTACCAGCTGAGGATCCCTAAAATACAGAGAGGTCAGAGTTCAGCTGAGCCATCTTAACTCTTCTGGAGGTTCTTAAACTGGGACTCTGGACATCTTCAGGTTTGGTAAAATAGAAACCACTGCTGTGTCTTTACCAGCTAACTTTGATTAAAAATATTTATGTGAACTCCAATCCACCTTTGTTACCTGATATCATGGGATTTGCTTTTTGATATAGAGGAAGATATTTTTCTTCATTTTCTTTCACTTTCTAGATCCCATTGCAAAGACCAGTCTTCTCGATCTCTCTTTGAGTAGAGGGCTAGCCTGTACACATAACTAGTGGAAAACTGTATGTGAATCAGCATTTGATGCTGCCAGAGAGCAAACCACTAGTCTGTTCTCAGGTGGCTTAGGTAAGATCCAAATCAGAGTTACCAGTTTCTTGAGCTGTTGGGAAACACTCATTATGTCTCACTAAACTCTTGTGTTCATGGGTTTGCACACACTATAGCTACAAAGGATATTTTCAGAGTTACACTCTAATATTCTGTAAATCAATATGTAAGGTGTCGAATGTGTTTCATACACTCAAAAACTGAATCAATATACAGACAAGGAATAACAAAAAATGAATTTATGAAAATATTTATACTCAGATTGCCAAACTCAAAACTTTAATAAAGGCTGCAAGTAAAAATAAATAAAAGTATGATGTCTACATCCACAACTACTAACCATGCTGTTATTCACATAATTTTGAGATTCTAGGGTAAGGTAAAATAAAACACCTCTGATTTTTCTTGCTCTAGGGTACCCAGAGGTGATAGCCATATTACTTGGAAGAATTAATGCCTATATTTCTAAAAAAGTCTTAATCGCTAAATTATCTCAGTTCCTTTTCATCTGTTCATTTTCTATATATTCCACACTAACATTCAGGAACTTCTCTTATGGTACAAACTCTGCAAAAGTTTATGTATTAGTAACTTCTGTTAGGGCTACCATTCATGTTGACTGCAAGGCAAATTAGGGGAACGCACCCACCACTGACAGAGCTGGGTCATTCTTTAAAAGCAAGCTGTCAAATCCCTTGTGTCAGTCACCACTTATGGGCAAAACGGATTGCTTCTCAAACATCCACAACTTGAACTTGTGGTAGCCTTGGGCTTCCACTCAGAAAGGAACTGCCTGGTTTTGGAGTCACCTGGTCTCTCTCACCTTGGGAGCACACAAGCTGGTGTGTCACAGTAAGTCCTTACAGAAAATTGTTTATTTATTTATTTTATGCTCTTTCTTCATTTACCAAAACAGTGCTACTGCACAGAATTATCCCACCATCAACTGTCTGTGTGACAGAGAGCTGCACTTGAAGCAGCACAAGTAATATTCTTTAGTTTTGCATTTTTCAACCATAATAGTTATTTTTGATTTAGAGAAATTAAATTGTGCACCATTTCACATACTTTCTTTCTGTTTTCCAGAAAAACACAAGAAATCAGAAAGGTCTTCCACTGCTATCAGATCCCTGGTCTACTTATGGCTGATGCAGAAAAAGCAAATACACACACATACAGAGCCTTCAAGTTACAGTGGCTGCTACGCTGCCAGGCTAAGAACAGCTCTGCAGAAGAGCTGTGAAGATGTTCACTCATCATCTAGCAATCCTAGAGTGAATCCAGGCAGAGAGGCAGGAGGAACACTAGGGCATGTGCAGGAAATCTAACATGCAAAGGGCATAGATTGAATACACTGTAGTACCAGTATGCATGTGGACTATAGAGCCACAGAAGAGCTCACAAAAGGTTATAAATTAAGGTGACCAAGGCTTCCACTGTGTTTACAAGCAGGTAGTCATCAGAGCTACGCAGGCACTGGCTTCTGAGCATGTACCAGGGCACATAAAAAGACTGACTAGCAGGGAAAACGCATCCCTACTTTTGTCACAAGTCTCAGCAGGGTGTACAAATGTCTTCCATTACTTTGTAAAATAGTGTTAGTAATTTGGAAATAGGTCTTCAGACATTAACAGTTCATGACAAAGAGCAGACCTGAAATCAAGTGGTATGCACAAAATGGAGTGAAATAGTTTAAAAGTTACTCAGAAAAATTATGCAGTCATTCATCATCAATCCATTGTGGTTTATCCATTGCATATTTTCATTATACTTTTCATATACATTATACAAAACTTGAATCATTTTGGTTCAGGGAAAAACCCCATAAACTCCTAAACCCTTCTCTCTGGGTGCCTTTTATAATGACCATGAAAGCTATGCTGGTCTGCATAAGCTAAGTATGTCATCATTAAAATAATTTAAAATGTTATAGAACTACACTCTTTGACTTAAAGAAGGATATTCTTTTTTATTTTTCAGCATTTTGAAATACCAAATCCCTTTACATTAACTATTTTGTGTATCCAAAGCATACATATAACTCATTCCAACAGAGCAGTTAAATAGGCTGTGTCAGCCTTTTAACATTCGGTACATGAGCATTACCTCATTCTAGTGTTTCTCTTCAAGACTTTTTTGGGGTTTTTTTGTAATATGTAAAAAAGTGACTGTTCACGAAGAAAGTGGTCTGCATAAAATAGTTTGCAGTTTGTGAAGGAAACCCCCAAAAACCTAGCCTAACCTTTGGGTCTTTAACTTCCACATGGAGGTTGGGTTAAATATCTCATCTTTTGTAGTTCTTTCCAATTTTGTATGTCTATGAAGGTTTCAAAAGTTGTTTTCCTTCTTCATGCAGGAAAATAAAGATTATTCAAGAGCACTCCTCTACTTCCAAGCAGGCCAATGCAGAGCTTGTACTACTTCCAAAGTTAGGGTTTTCCAGTAAAAAATGTAGGAAGCGATTTTTGTTGGCCATATAAATGCATTATTTCCCATCTGAATACAAAAACTGTCTTGCCACCTAGTTGATCTAATCAAAGCTGTTAGAACATAGCACAATCTCAGCACTGAAAACTGCTGCAGCTCTGTGGAAATGTTGCCTCATTCCCACTACTGCAGAATGAACATCCTTCAACTTGGGCAGATTTAACTGTGAGGAAGAACATCTGTTCTAGCACCTCTAAGAGTTTGTTTTCCCTACCTTTTTCTTCTTATTATTTTCATGAAATAAAAGGAACTTTTCTTTTGGGGCTTTGCAAGTCATGCTTTGGTGAGCAGTACCAGAAAGCTTAAGAAAAGGAACAAATCACTGAAATTAGATCTACTTAAGATGTGGTAGATATACATAACCGCACATAGTACGCCTTGGCAGGCTTTCAAAATACGTTGGATGCACGGACAATTTATAGTTCTGTAACAACGTGCATACGTGAAATTCACTTTTCATCAAATTTGTGCAGCTTAGAGACGCTGGCATTTGATTTGTGAATATTCTCAAGCCTGTACCTCCACAAAGAAATACCCACCAGTTGCGATGCCTTTAAGAGTTAATACATGAAAATAGCCCCACTGTACTCGGGACCAATTGTGCTTTCTATGTGTATAAATAAACTTCGCCTTTATCTTCTGTGACTTTTTGGGGGCTGCGAATGTGCATCTTTAAAATGATAACTTTGTTCTGCACCAGTGTGATGACAGACCCGCACTGATAGTGTATGAGTATGGGCAGTCACCACTATTTGGCTTTCAAGATCCTCTTTTGTTCATCAGGACACCCACTAAAAGCTTCCTCTTTTAGTCTCCATTTTCTCACAATTTGCAAGTAACAGAGAGTGAAAGCAGATTACTAATTATCTGCCAAGACTAATTTTCTCACATGTTAAAAGGATAAGGTTGACTCTCCCTAGGCTAAAGGAAACGGAGGAGAAACAGGGCAGGAAATGGTGACGCTTCCTCCCACCCCTTCACTCCCCAGCTCTGTCCCCATTTCCCTCTCAGCATGCCTGTAGCTCAGCTCCCTGTGCCATGTCTACCCCAGACTGATAAAATAGGGTGATGGAGGGAAAATGACCCTTGGAGATCACAAAGAGATGGGGCTGGGGCTGGGCAGAGGGTGGGGAAGGCTGTTAGGGCCGTTGAGGGATGGCAGTTGGGTGGCCACAGAGTGTCCCCAGGCGAGCGGCTACTCCAGGACAGGTGCAGGTGGGCCGGGGGTGCCTTTCTGCTCCTGAGTGGGCCCCCCTCAGGGCTGAGTGGCACCCAAACCATTGTGCTGTGGTGTGCTTAGTGTGGAGGGTGTGTGTCAAACCATGGGGTGCACGAGTGTCTGGGAGCTCTTCCTGGTTACGGCATCTGGTGTAGAGCACTGTCAGCCCTGAACTGGCCTGTGTGTCCGTGCATTTGTTCACTTACACATGTTTCTCTGTGTATGTGTGTGTGTGTGGGCAGATGATCCATCAGAGTGCCACCTAGGAACACACAAGGATCCACTTTAACACACAAGAGCTTATGCTCAGGGAGTTAGTTGTGTCAAGGTTAGAGAAGCATGTTGCCCATATCATAGATAAAGGAGAAAACATGCTTGTCTGTTCAGGTGTTATCTGCTTTACTGAGAGAATGCTATGCGAAAATTTTATTTAAAAGTAGAGATGTTACATGTAGCTTCACATCTGTCACATACAGCTGCTATGCCAGACTAATGTGCACATTTGTATATTTGCACACAGCAGCACATGGCTACTCTGCAGTGCTCTGCTTTGCCATCTGAGTGCGTATGACTCAGTATTTTTAGTTGGGGAGCATATGTAGAACGATTGGGATGTATAGACCATGGTCATGTATTGGTTTTATGTTTTGCAGAACCAGTCTTGCAAAGAATTGATTGCTTTTGCTCAGTGACAGAAGGTAACAATGAAAGATAGGTTCTTTTGCTGAAGATTTCCTACTAATATGGCGTATTTCCATCTGCATCTGTTGCCTCTGGTGTCAGTAGTCAGCATCATCTCCTTAGTCTTTAAAGGATAGGAATGAATGCCATGCTTTGTATCACTACCTGGTTTAAAGGATTTGAAGAAAACCTGCATTTAAAATTTTAACCCTTAACAACACTTCTAGATGAAATGTGAAACAAGCATGATGGTAAGAGCTCTCATATTGGCTTCTATGCCTCAATCTGTGATCTGAAGGGAGCACCTTTGGTGAGTATATCAGGATAGTTCAAATCCTGGTACATATTTGCCTGATTGACTTGTCAAATAACAGTGCCAGAGGAGGTCACATTCATGGGTGCACTTTCATTTTCCTCAAGACAAAGACCACCATCTTAACCAAGAACTCTAGAAACTCGAGCCACTCATGCTGACGTCAAACTTCATCCACATATGTATCTTAACTGAGACTGTTGTTCTGCCTAGTTCACAGTTAATTGTCTATTTACAGTAAATAAATAAATAAATAAATAAAGGACATCATTTATTAACAACAGAATGATGAATGTATCAGGATTCAGTTGGGGAGTTTGGTTATAGGGCACAAGTATGTCATGGTTTTTTATGTATCCCAGCAGACAGGAAGACTGATTTGATGTTATCAGAGTTGAAGCTCTTTAATCAATACTTTTCTGAAATGGTCCAGTGTTATGGCAGCTGTCATCCCATCAAAGTCCCTGTGGCTATTCTGAGCAGAGTAATTATAAGCTTGTAAAATTGTTGAGGCCAAAAGTTTTGAACACCCTAAGAAACTATATTTTCTTCTGTTTCTTGTGCCATGTGGGTTTTGCAAACAAGTTGTATATTGCTCCACAAAATTCTGAAGTGGAGTATTAACTATCATTGTTGTAAGGGCTTCAGTTGAGTTAATTACTAAGGGAATCAGAAGGCAGTGATATTTTGAGAACTATACAAATCAGTTCTGTATGTCACATGGTCTTTTAAAAAACTTTAAAAGTGCTTTGGATTTTAATATTTTTCCTATAATTGCAGGGAAATGGCAGGCAAGAAGAAAGAAATCCAGCTCCAGGTATAAATCCTAATTACTGGAATAACTTTATTGGGAAAATAGATGTTTTTTCTGCCTTTTTAAAATGTTAACATGTTAATTCATTTTTGTTTCAGACTGTAATAACCAATCAAAACCAGTGGGATGAAATGCTGCAGAAGAACGGTATAGTAGGTACTAACAGCTGATATTTTCTGTTTAATCTCTCATGGAGATATGTACAGGTTTCCATATTTATATATCATCTTTAATAGATACTCTAGAAGACTAGTACCATATCTTTTAAAGAAAGGCTATATATTTATATATATTTATAAAGGTATATCACAGAGTCACTGAATCATAGAATTGTTTAGGTTGTAAAAGACTTTTAAGATCATATATTAAGATTATGAACATGCAGTATCTTATATTATAAATACTCATCAAAATCATATTTATCTAATTTTTAATATACTGCTATACACCAATGTTTAGAAAACACCTTTCAAATATGGCATTCTCCATGGTAAGGGGTTGGACACTTCCGTGTGTAAAATCTTGCCCAATTAATACTGCAGCATTCTAGAGAGTACATGTTCTATGATGTGCATTATTCCCAATTTTCAGTTCACTTAATCCAGTAACCATGTCTCCTAAGTCTCTGAGGAATTGTATTTTGGTAAAAGGAACAAATCTGTAGCAGGATCATATCTGCAGAGGGATAGTAATGGGCAAAGGCCCAGGGAGGTAAAAATCACAGGGGGAAAAGAAGAGAAAATAAAAGGAAAAGGAATATAAGAGAAAAGTTCCTATTGAATTAATCATCTCAAATAGTATTCTGAAGTAGGTTTTCAATGTCAAAAGTAATTTAAATAAAAGAGTATGTATCCACTAATATATCCACTGAATCCATTGACATATTCATGATACGCTAATTGACTAGAAGAGGAGTGAAGGATCCATGTGAATGCCTTTCCAGTGCTGTTTCAACCCAAACATAAATGTCTCATTTTATAAGTTCCACAAGTCAGCTGTTTGTAATCCCAAACTATTACATTTTAGTAATAGATGTGTATCAAGCTTGGTGTGGTCCTTGCAGAGCTGTGCTGAACTTATTCAGAAAATTGAGGAACGAGTTTAGTGAAGACAATGTGCTACATTTTGCCGTGGTAAGGACATAAATCCTGTGTGGGACTTTATTTACATTTTGGTTTAAATAGATCTTCTGATCTGCATATGTAGAGCTTTCATTTTACTGTCCTGATACTGAGTTGCCATGATTTTGGCCTGGTTGCTTTTCCTGCATATGTCCTCAGAAGACTTTGTTTAGAAGTAGATTAGAACTGGTAATAAATATGTAAGAAGCTATATTAAAAAAAAAAAATATCTGATACCCCACAACTTTTGTTTTCCTTGATGAGATTGCAGAAATATTTAAAAGCCTGACTATACGACTTTTAGTTTTAAGACTCTGCATTATGGGCCGTTGCATTTAAAATTCTTACATCCCTGAAAAACTGTTGTATCTTTTTTGCAAATTCTACCTGGTATTTCATTTTTAACAGAACAAAAAGGGGGAAATTAAAAATACTATCACAGAACTGTAGTAGTAAAAATATTTGTTTACACTAGCAGTATATATATACGAATGTATTATATCTCATTTAAAGTAGATAAATTTGTTTCACAGCCTCAGTTTCTCCAAGATGTTGACCAAGTCCATCCTTTTTCACTTTAGTGAAAACTTTAAAATCCATGATGAAATGCCTTTTCAGAAAAAACAGGAATTTTTTATACATGAAAAAGGCAGGGAGTTTTGCTCCGACGTTATCTCACATGCTTTCATACAGTTGAATACAGTTCACAAAGAACTTAATACACTGGATAATCTCTTCCATCAAGACTACATGGGCTACTTTTTCATTTACATATGTTATTATGACCTACATGAGAAAATAGTATCAAGAGAAGATATTTTTCCATGATGAATTGCTGTAATACAAAGGAAAGACAATCCCATGTTTCCAAACAGTTCTTTCTTCATCACTATAAGGACTGTTAGTTGTATTTAGGACTGCAGTTTGAGTTTTCAACAGCAAAATATGTAATAGTGGGGTTTTCTTGTGGGTAAAAAGGTTTCCTTATATATATGCATATGCATACACACTCATGTAAGCAAATAATCTTTCTTGTCTGAATTCAGGCAGAGGCTGACAGCATTGAAAGTCTGAAACCATTTAGGAACAGCTGTGAACCTGTGTTTCTTTTTAGTGTTGTAAGTACATCACAGCAGTTTCTTTTAATGTGCTGCCTACATTTGCCTTAACATTTCAATAGATTATAAAATAGCTATGAGGCTGTGTAAAACCTACCTTTACATTTTAGAGTATGTAGGATGGTACTATCAGATGTTGTTTGCTTGAGCTGTTTCCCATGCCTGAGTCTGGTGGTTCTTGAGCACATTTTTGTTGTGGCTGTTGCACATACAGCCACAGAATTGTGGTAGTCACTATTTTGGTAGTTACTGAGAAACCCAGGTAAGTTTTCCAGGTTTGCCTTACATAAAGTGCCCACATGTGGTTACACTGAAATTATTATTTTATGCACACTTTTCATCAGGGAAAGAGAGTTTACGTTTCCTGGCATTATAGATTTTTAAGATAACAAATAAAATTATGTTTTCACACTTGAGGAACTGTAGCAATTCATCATATACTTATTATCTCTCACTGGTGGACACAGAAAGCTGGTTCTCCTAGGACACCGCTGTAGAGTGTTCACTTAAGAAGAGGTGGGGTTTCTTTTAACTTGAGGGAGCCAGGATTTGAATTTCCATAAGTAGGGACCAAGAATAATGAAACTTCCAGGACACTTTCAGGTTTGAATCTGAGTGCTGCCTAGAGATGTTAGCAGTACCTTTGGTCACCATTAGCTTCACTACTATGCACCTGAATGTTGTAGAGAACGCGCTGAAAAGTCACACACACACACACATACAAAAAAAAAGACAAAAAACTCCATGTTAGAGAAATTAAGAACAAGTAAAATCCATATTTGCATTTGCTTCCAACTATACTCTCAGTGTTGAGCCCAGAAATAAACATGGAAAATTTGGTAGAGACGGAAGCAAGGAAATAAACGCACAAAAGTTTCGTTCTGAAGTAACAGACGTGGTAGTAGCTTTCGTATTCCCTTCAGCAGGCATAGGAAATGACCCTGTAGCTGGAAAAAATTAACAAGATATTGCAGGTTTCAAAAATTCAAGCAAATGTGTAAATTAAGTGATGAAAACTCACTGAGAGTGTTATTTTCTCTTTGACAGCATGGCAAAATTCTTGCAATAGTGAAAGGTGTAAATGCTCCTCTTATAACTAAGACAGTAACAGAGCTAGTGCAAGAAGAGAGGGACATTGCAGCTGGAGAGAAGGAACGCACTGAGGTACTCACAAACAAGATACTTATGTATAAATGTGTATTTTTATTACACTTACACCATTTGTCTAAATGTCTGTGATAGTGTTTAGATAATGTTTAATTTTTTGTATTTTTGTCCTAACAGTAAAGTGACATAAATATGATGCGCTTTTGTTTTAGAAATCAAGTAAAATTATCTGGGTTGTAAGACACTTTTCAAGATCATCTACTCCAACCCCTCCTGCCACAAGCAGTCACATCTTTCACTAGATCAGGTTGCCCAAAGCCATGGGGATTGCTCTGTACCTAATGAATCCAGTTTGCTACAAAAAACAAAGGTCATTCAACAAATTTATTCCATCACCTTTCACTCCTGACTTCCAGGTAACATAAGGACATAAGGACAGCTTGGTCTGACCTCAGTAGCCTGCACTGCAAAAGATCCCACTGTTGGAATTCACAGTAGTAGCAGAGTTAATCCTCCCCTGTTGCTTGTTCTCCTCAGAACCCCCAAATTTCCATTATGGTACTTTATAAAAAAAAATTTACAGATTAGCCTAGTGATTTAAGAAATGAAGAGACAGACAAAATGCCACTAGATCATAAGTGTTTTAGTAATCTTTTCTCTTTCAGGGCTAAGTATTTTTAATATATAACTTAGTAACTGCATCATATGAAACAGAGACATGGGAAATAGTCATGTCTCATTGCTTGTTTTGTTAAAATGGAAATGAAAGAGCTTCACTTATAGTAAAAATAGCTTTATAACAAACTGAAACTCGGTTAAGGAAAACCAGACTGGCCAAAGGGCCTTCTTAGAATTGCTTTTTTCCCAGGGTAGCAAGTCCATTCTTACATTAAGATAAAGGTGTTGTGAAGATGTGACAGCTATTTTTGGTGACTCTATCTTTGTACTGCTGATGTTCTTTTACTCCATTTGCAATTACCTTAGGCAGCAGAACTCGTTTTCCATGAAGATTCATCAGAAGGGTCCGAGGGGGCTGTAGAGGAGGGTAAATACATTTGAATTATTTCAGAAATGTTAACAGAAAGAAAGACAACAAATGTCTTTTGATTAATAATTGTCTATGTTTAGCACTAGTAGACTCTCCTTTGGTTGAATTAATGGAAAGTTTTGATTGAGCTTTCTTCTGTAAGGAATTAATGTATTGGACTGTCATCATCAATATTTTCACCCCCACACTGAGAACCTCCAGGCTTTAGACAGAAGTCACATGTGCCAGGGAATTCTGCTGTGCAAAATTCAGGCCTGAAAGTCAGTTCTACACAGTCCCTGTGTGAGCTGTGTACTTCTGTTGAGGTGGAATACTAAGATGGGGTCAACCTGAGAGGATTGGAAGAGTTAATCTGTGAAGCAATGGCCTGCCTTCTATCTCAGATTATTTTAATTAACTCTTTCACCAGATTAGATTTAAGAACAGATTTGTATAAGAGCATAAATCCACAGTAGCAGGATAAACTTCCAAAAAGATTGAAAAATAAGGACCATCCTGTTTGCAAGTCCTGTCTGTGATTAATTTAAGGTTTCTCATGAGCTGAGACCTACATCGTTTCTTTTTTTATTGTTATCTGTAGCTACTGAATGTTCCTACTGCTTCATATATGCAGAAAATGCCATTCTGCACCACTGAGATGGAACAAACTCCTCCATCCTCTCCTTGTTCTGGATGTTGTTTTTTTTCCCCGTGAGAAGCATTAGATCACAGTCATGGCACCCCTTTTCCTTCATCTTCATGCTTTTTTTCAAATGGATGGTTCAATTGACATATTCCTGACCTCAGCTTTAGCCTTTATTTTTCTCATAAACCCTGTGAGACTTACTAGTATAGTATTATCATTTAGCAATTATCTACAGAATTCACACTAGTCCCCAAAACCTAAACATGATAGAAGATCAGAAAACAGAGCTTTAGCTCAGCTTCAGGAGAGGGGGTCTCTCAGGCACTGTAATACACTAGCATTTGGCAGTAATATTTTCCTTAACATATGCAGTTGCCTGTAAGTGTTTCTAGTATTGGTAACAATCAGTACTCTGCTGTTTGCATTATCCCTATCTTAAATTCTTCTACACTTTTGGGGTCTGATTGATATACATTCAAATGCTTCACTGTAAACTTCAGATCCAGTAAAGTTGCTATTCCCTTCAGGCCATTTTCATGGACCTGTATGCAATGGATGTAGTAACACTGTGTCTTCTCTTTCACAGCAAGGAACACCCTGTTTTAAACATTAGATTGTGCTAGCAAGCATGTGTGACATCAACAGATACTGATTGCCAATGCCTTCAGCATTCACAAAGCTAAGGAATCAAACATTCACTATGACGAGAAATAAATGTTCTACTGGAAATCTCCAATATTCATACAGATCCTCACTTAGTGAATTTTCATTAGTAAAATTCCTTCCTTTCACTTTCCTAGTATTGTACATACAGAGCTCTCCCTAGACAAGGGCTCCATCATAAACTGATATTTTCCCACCACCGCTACATGTTTGCATTTCTCCACCATATTAGCCCCCCCCAAAACAGTAGTTCATGGGAAATGTGGGTTCCAGGGAAGGAAAAAGTTGGTCCTGCACTCCAAGACATGCTTTAAGTGCAGGAGTCATTTTTTTGTGACCACTGTTTGGCCATATCAAGATGAAAATGGAGAATTACTTAGAGAAACCCACTTGTAAGTAATGGAAAATTTAGTTGTGCATTTATTTTGATGAATGTATTAATTAGGACATTATTTTATCCCTTTTTCAGAAGTACTCACTTATTCAGTTGGAATTATAAAACCTGATGATGTCTTAGCGGGACGCATAGAAGAAATTAAAAAAAAGGTAAACAGAATTTTAAAATAGTCATTCATTCTATTTATTTAAGAGACATAATAGCAAAATTTAAGGGTAAGTAGATCCTAATTTATGCCCAGACTTTAGAACAGAATCTGATAAGGCTTCTCTGCTAAGGATGATAAAAGCACAATAATTGTTACCTGAAATAATATGACATTCGAATTTATACTATTGCTTCAATAGTCTATGCCAGAAGAGTTTAGACATTGACTGATATTGTTTCTGTTATCAAAGAAAAAAAAAAAGCCTCATAACAATATATATCAAGATGAAAATATAAGAATTTTAAGAAGTGTTATGAGAGGGACAGTGACCTTTGCAGGAAAGGAAGTCAGAGTGCTATATAGGTTGTTTCTGTAATTGCTCTACCTTAGCTGGAAAGGAAGGAAGCTCAGCAAAGGCAAAAAAATAGGTGGGGCTTGAAAACAATTTAGCTGGAGCAGCTGCTACTTGGCTTATGAGGTGTGTTTTCCTACACTGTGTCCACAGTCAGCCTCGTTGGGGCAGTCTGAAAACACTCAGCAGCACCACAGGGGCTTTTAAAGAGCAGAGTGCTGGTACACAGATTAATATTGGTGTATCATCAGTACTGGGGCTGGGTACTGCCTTCGTTGTTAAAATATCAGTGTATGATACAAACCTCATACCAATGGACTATGAACTTTGATGGAAGTCATACAAATGTGCATCACTCACAAATACTTGAACTTGGTGCAGTAACAGAGTTTGAAACAGAAAATCATAAAGTAGATTTCATTTTTCTTTATTTGCTCTTCCTAAAGCCAAATAGTTTAGCCTGATAAAACAACTGTTGACAATTGCACATTTATGTGACTACTATGATTATAATAAAATTTATATTTTGCAACATAAGTTGCATGTTAACCAGGCACAATGATCAAAAGGAGTTTATTCAATGTGAAATAAAAGGGATTATCAACTACTGAATGAATGTACTATATACATTGAACTTCACTGTATTTTTTCACAAACATTAACTTAGAGGTATTATAATCCTGAATTTAGTGACGTGTTTTGAAAGGCTGGAAGTTCAGTTTAGGCAAAGATAGAATATTTTGGAGAATTTTAAACTTAAGAAAGCTTCCAAAATCAATCAGTCTTTAGATTTACAATAGCATACGGTTTTGTATGTATCCATTTTCAAATGCCTGTGATTAACAACCGAATAATTGCAGATTAAAGATGCAGGATTTGACATTAAAGCAGCAGAGGAGAGAATGCTTACTGAAGAGCAAATCAGAGTGTTTTATGCCCGGAATAAAGAACAGGTAAAAACAAACTAAAAATCTAAGTGAAAGGAACAGGTAAAATATATAATGGTTACCAGGTGTGCTTGCAAATCTCTGTACGGTCAATTTTAAGTATATTGAAGAACTGAACTAATGTAGATTTAGTACATAAAAAAAGAGGTATTCTCTCTCCCTTTTCTTTCACTGATTCATGTAAATATCACTAGGTAGCAATCTAATATTCCAACCAAATTAAACTGACCTCCAATTAAATATTAAAATATTTTGTTCTTCTTTCTGTTATCTAAATGTGCATGATCCTTAGACATGGTGCTAAATTTCTAACACTATTTATCAAGGTGAAATTATACTGATTTTAAAATGTGTTATGACAGGCCCAGTGACCTTTGTAGGAAAGAAAATTAGAGTGCTGTATAGGTTGTTTCTGCAATTACTCTACCTTACCTATTAGGTGCTGAAATGTGGCACAAACCCAAAATCCAGTGTCATCTATGTGACAGTGTGTATCTATTTGACATTTATTTTTCCAGCCAGAAAATAAGTGATATAATATATTAATTTTTTTATTTCTTTTCAGATTTTATCATGGGATAGTTCTGGGAATAAGCATGTGCACAGGCAGAAAGGGAAAGCATCTCAGTTGAAATCTACTTTTTGTGCCTTGTCCTACAATAGGGGACAAAAATAGCTAAAGACAGATATAAGTTCAAGGAAAGAATTAAATTAGGCTGTCCACCATTAAATGGCAGTGGTCTAGCAAACTAGCACCTGGATATGGTCATATTTTCCAGCAGTGTGATAGCTAAAATTAACTCTTTAGAAGGATCTGGGTCAAAAAATGAAGTTTCTTAGCAAATATTTGTACCTTCTGCTGTATGTGTAAGATAGACAGAGGCTGGAATTTTATGCAAATAGTTTGTTTGATATTATTAGAGGGACCAATTGAAGGGTTAGCCAAATCTAAAGGAGTAGGTGGGAAGGTGTTCCTATGGCACTCCAAATGAATAAGAGTGAGATGAGATGGTTCCTACAAAAGTCAGAGAGAAAAAACCAAACTGATAGCAATCACTAGGCAGCTGCATTATGGCTTAGAAAGCAAGTAACAGGGAGATCTTGTAAGAAATCATAAAGGGCTTGGTTTTAGCAAAGCTGGGATTGTAGTTTAGACAGAGGCAGTTTTGAAACAGAGGTAAAAGTAACTCATCTTCCTGAGAAGAGCAGCCAAATTTGAGACTAGTTAAGTGTGGAGATAGACATGGGAAGAACAAAGACAAACAAAGCATACAGTGTTTGATATATCATAGAATCATAGAATCACAGAATGGCTTGGGTTGGAAGGGACCTTAAAGATCATCTGGTTCCAAGGGCAGGGACACCTTCCACTAGAACAAGTGCTCAGAGCCCCATTCAGCCTGGCCTTGAGCAGGGCTCCAGGGATGAGACATCCACGACTTCTCTGGGCAACCAATTCCAGTGACTCACCACCTTCACAACAAAGAATTTCTTCCTAATGTCCTCTAGACTCTGTCCTTCCCATGCTGGGATCCCAGAGCTGGATGCAGCTCTCCAGGTGGGGTCTCACCAGAGTGGAGCAAAGGAGCAGAATCTCCTCCCTCACCCTGCTGGCCACGCTGCTTTGGATGCAGCCCAGGACACGTTTGGCTCTCTGGGCTGTGAGTGCACATTGCCAGCTCATGTCCAGCTTCTCATCCATCAGCATCCTCAAGTCCTCCCCAGGGCTGGTCTCGATCTGTTCATCCCCTGGCCTGTGCTGATACCAGAGGTAGCCCCAATCCATATACAGCACCTTGCACTCGATCTTTTTAATGCTCATGAGATTCCCATGGGGCCCCTTCTTGAACTTGTGCACATTCCTCCGGATGGCATCCTGTCCTTTGGGTGTGTCAGCTTGGTGTCATCTGCAAACTTGCTGAGGTTGCACTCGAGCCCTTCACCTCTGTCATTAATGAAGATACTAAACAGCACTGGTCCCCAGTATGGACCCCAGGGGACACCACTTGTCACTGATGTCCATTGGGACTCTGAGCCTCTGACCACTACCCTCTGGATGTAACAGTCCAACCAATTCCTTATCACTGAACAGCAATAAAAAACAATTCACTTCAGAGAGAAGGATGTTGTGGGGTACCATGTCAAGGGCTTTACAGAAGTCCAGACGTGACATCTGTAGCTCTTCCCTTGTCCATGATGAAGTCACTGCACTGTAGAAGGCCACTGCATTGATCAGGCAGGACTTGCCCTAGGTGAAGCCGTGCTGGCTGTCCCAAATCATCTCCTTGTCCTCCATGAGCCTTAGCAGAAATTCTAGGAGGATCTGTTCCATGATCTTCCCAGCCACAGAGGTGAGGCTGATAGGCCAGTAGTTCCTGGGGTCCTCCTTTCTACCCTTTTAAAAGAGGCATACAACGTTTCCCTTTTTTTCAGTCATCTGAGACTTTACCTAACTGCCATGACTTTTACAATATCATGGAGAGTGGAAAACAACACTATTACACCATAGCAGATCCCTGCCAACATTAGGACAGGAGAATAATAAAACTGCTATGAGCTATATGGCTCCAGAGAGTCCTATGCATATTGAGAGGCCAATCATTTGGCATTCTTTAAGTTTAATTTTAAGCTGAAAAATAATTTTGTTAAAACATATGGATTCCTTTGTGTTCAGTGCACAAAATTACTCCTGATTTAGTACTCCCCAGTCTTGCTGAATTCCTGGAGTGTGCCTTCTACAAGGGAATGGGGACTCAAGGCGATAGACCTCCAGATTAAACTGGAAGCAAAAATTGATTCTTTTTAATGATGAAGCTGGGCGATCCACGACAGCCAAAATTAACAGTTACACGTAGTTCTTCTAACATAAGGAAGAGTACCTTCAAAGCCACCACAGTATAAAGACACCCTTTTTGCATCATACTGAACATTTTTGTACTTCATTTTGTTTCTTTTGAGTTTGTTCATCTTGGGAAATTGGTTAAGTGTATGCATAGATATGAAGATAATTGAAAGAGAAAAGCAATTATTTGAAAGCTTATATGTGAATATTTCATCCTTGTATTACTAAAGGAAAAAAGTATCATATGCAATAACATGATGCTGACTGGTAAGGATTTAGCCAAATATTTAAAAGGAGAATAAATATCCCCAAGAAAAAGGTGACATACACAAAAAAAAAAAAAATTAAGAACTCACACCACAGGCTTCAAAAGTTATTTTTCTGATGGAAATGTACTTTTATAGGATTGAAAGTTGAAACTGAAGAAGTGAAAAGCACATAGCAAAGCAAATGAAGGGAAAGCCTACAAATGTCTTGCAAATAGCTCTGTGTTCTATATTTATAACCAGCTACATGAATTTCATTTCAAAAATTATTCATGAAACTGTATTGCAGTTTCTTATGTCACACTACATGCTGTACTGCAAGCATAGAAAGTGATCACATTGAGTTTCCGGATCGTTTTCTTCACTCTTGTCATTTGCACTTTAAGCAGGAAGAACATCTAGTACTTGTTTAAAGGAGTTATATGACTTTCTTTATCTCAATTAACTTTTTTTTTTAGTCATTTGATAATGTTGTCTCAAATAATCGATCAAAAATCTTCCCAAACAACCTAACAAGGTTCTGAGGAATGTGTGTGAATGCCAGTTTGGAACAGGAATGTATGAGTTACTTTAAAAGCATAATTGTCTCATTACTGATGAAAAACTCAGAGTTCCTGCAGTTCAGAGGGGGGGAAATTATGTTTTTTAGCCTGACTTTGAAGCATTTGTTCGATTCATGATGAGTGGACCATGCCATGTTTTGATAATCACTAAAAAAGAACCAACTGCTGCTATTCCTCAATGGATAGATCTACGCAAAAAAAGTGAGTCTGGTGAGCCTGAGCAGCCAGTCAAGTAAGTACCAGCGAAAATGTGTATCTGTGATTCAGTCAGTGTTCAGAGCACACCACAAACCAAGGCATGCTCCTACAGAGGCAGATGTGCCCATGTGTGCAGGGTCCACGGAGCAGGCAGAGTTCGTCACCTAGTCCTTCACAGGACCACCACTAGAAATGCAATCCCAGCTCCCATGGGAATTTAGAAATTCCTTGCTTCCTAGTTAGAGATGACAAGCAAAAGTCACTGATCTCTTTGAACTCACCTTCCATGGGTTCTCAGAATGAGGGGAACAATGCTACACTTCAAAGCTGATGTAGTCCTTGCAATTTGAGTTCACCCATACCAAGGGACTGCCCACACCACCAGTTGAAGTTGCACTCTTTCCCATGTTTACCCCTATGTTTGTTGGGAAGCTGTAGATATAGCCCAGGGCAGACCAGGACACACCTGAGGCATGCTCTTCTCCCAGATAGCACTGTAAAAGCCAGCAGAGAAGGGGTAGGGTATTGGGGGTTGTGTCCCCACGCTACTTCAAGAGGCAAAAAAAATTGTAAGGATTAGCTGTTCACAACCATGATATCTTGAAGTGTGTGTTTTTCTTCTATGCCAAGGGTTTGTAGAGAATTTTAAGGATGATAGTTGTATATGCAGCCTCAGAAAATCGAGTGTTCACAAAAATTCAAATATCGACTCAAGTTTTATATTTAGACAAGACACTTACTTAAAGCAACGTGAGCTTAAATACTTCATCCAAAAAAGAGATTGTTTTAATAATTGACATTTTTGTCAATGCTTGCTGCATCCCTGTCTGCATTAATTTAGTACAGCTGGGGAATACTGCATTTTCTACAAGTGGCCAAGAGGGGCTTTATTTACATAGCTAAATAAACAGACCAGAAACAATGAGAAGTGTCTCTGTCAGAGACAATTCTGTAGTGCTATCATTTTTATGATCATGCTGTACATGAATTAAGCACAAGCCTTCTACTGATCATTCATTACACACTGTACATTTGTAAGTAGCAATTCCGTCTCACCAAACAGAGAAACTATTTTGGATAACCTAGAGGGGAGTTGTTAAAGCAGCCTGGCTGAGCTTTCTCCTTCAGAGCATGTGATCAGGCACTTTTTGAGAAGATTAATAATTCTCTTCTCAGAAATATTACTTTACTCATGAATCTGAATAAAAACTTCGTTTTGCATTCTATCCTTATGTTTCACTAAATTTTAAGAAAGTACATCTTCAAAAAGTCAGTTTGTTAACACCAAGCAGTAACTTAAATACTGTATTACTTTATGTTTCATCAGGTTGCCAGGACTCACAGAAACTGAGAGTCTGGTAAATTTATGTGATGTGCAAGACAGTGTTGAAGATGCCAGCAGACAACTTGCCTTCTTTTTCCCAAATTTTAATGTAAATAAGGCAGAACAAGTTGAAAAGACTTTGGCCATAATTAGACCTAGTCTCTTAAAAGAAAGGCGAGGTAAGTGTTAATAACCATATTTTCTATCAAGTATGTATTAAATATTCTCCTATTTTGAATTTTGAATTATAAATCCTAACTCAATTAATGAACTGTTTTTAGGTTATACTGTTTCTCCAGCATTAGGCCAGCAGTAATCTTTGTCTGGAATGAAGTTATGAGGTTAATGTTTTTCATATATTGAGAATGCACATGTCAATGATACTTCGGTTGGTTGGTTAATTTTTCAAGAAAGTCTGTAGATGGAATGTTCCTATAAGACCTCTCAGAGAAGCTAGAATTTTCAAATGTAGTTTAGAGGACTAGATCTCCCACCGTAATAAAGCAGCTGATATTCTTGAATAGCAGGCCCAAGATAGATCAATGGCAAGAGGAAAAAATATGCAATCCAAGATATTCTATTCTGCATAAGGCAGTGATGCTCAAGGGCAGGTCTAAACAGAGAGCATTTTCACAGATCAAGTAAAAAAATCTACCCCATTACATAAACCTGAATCCAAACAAGTTTACTTTTCTTCTCAGTCATATGTTTGCATTTCTTCCTAGATTTCAGATAGCATTTTTATTTCTAACTTGAGAATCTCTGTACTTGAACAAACTTACACACAGAGAGCTGAAACTCTACAATTTTGATCTTTCCTTGTGAATTTATTTTCCTTATGGTTGTCTAGCATGTTGCTTAGAGCTGCAGTTCTGCAGTTCATGTGTAGGTAATTTCACCTTAATTTTGTAGATAATTTTGACTTGTGCCAAATACTGCTTGCTTACCCATGTGGTCTTGTAAGACTTAGTTAAATAAACATTTCACCTATACAAATTCCTTAGACCTTCTTTTGCTGGTAATAACACGTATCATATTTCTCAGTCAGGAATTCCTACTGAGGTTTCTGAAGCAAGAAAAAGCCTTAAGAAGATGAGGATCAGCTTTCTGAGTGTTCAGGCAACTAGCGATGCCTTCTAGCAGTTGCTTTAAATCAGTTTTCTGTTCTTTAGTTAGGAAATAAATTCACCTGTAAAAATTTAACATTATCATGGAAAAGTCCATGTCATTTGTCTACAAGTGTGCAAAGGAATGAATGGATGGCCGTTTAGCATCATTTCAATGTATTTAACAGAGTCTATCATGCAAAGGATAAAGGATGATGGCTTCAAAATAGCAATGCAGAAAGAAATAATTCTGTCTGAGGAACAAGTACGTACATTTTACAAAGAACATGTAGATCAAGACTACTTCCCAGTCCTTCTAGAGCAAATGACCAGGTGTGTTGAATGAAAAAGGAGAATGTGAATCTATAGAATCTATATTGGATCAGATAAAACTAACATTTTCACAATAATTATTGAATCATAGACTCACAGAAGGGTTTGGGTTGGAGGGGATCATTAGGACCATTTAGTTCCAACCCCCTGCCATGGGGAGGGACACCTTCCACCTGAACAGGTTGCTCAGAGTCCCACCCAAACTGGTGTTGAACACTTCCTGGCTAATACATGATACACATGTACCTGAAAGTTTAGTAAAAGACAGAACAGGATCAGATAACTGCAGATAATGGAATAATTCCCAAGTACAACAAATATATAAATCAAGCTTTTGAAAGTTACTAGCTACTCTGTATCTCTGTATGTATGACGTCTCAGCAGCCAAGTTCACTGATTTGTGTGAACTTGCTGCATTTAAGTTGTCTGTAGGAGAACTCTGAAATCTTCAACCATGCTGTGTGTTGGATACTTGGGGAAGAGAAATAAATCATGTTTGGATATTCCATTCATATGAAATTGGGACATGTTTAGGGCATGATCAGTATTTCTGTCTTGCCATTGTGACAAAACTCAGTAACTTTGCAATTCAAATTCATATTTAATCCCCATAAAGTTTTATCAGACAGTACCTGTTTAAACAATTAGACCAGTTTTATGGTCCTCCAGTACTGGGGCTCATTTTGCTAGTCCAGACTATATATAATCAAATTGCTTTTTAAAAGTACCAAGAGTTAAATTTTTTTTTTAATGCTACTTTTCCTATTCTACAGTGGTCCAACTCTTGTATTGGCTCTAACACGAGAAAATGCTGTATCACACTGGAGAGATTTACTAGGCCCAAAGACTCTTGAAGAGGCTAGGGAAAATCCAGAGAGGTAATAGTCACAGAAGTAAACCATTATTAACAGCTTCCAACTTACTTTCGCATTCCTCAGCTCATTCCCCATTCCGACTAGTGTAACTATAGTGCCATCATCTGGAAACAGATATGCAATTCTGCAGTTTTTTAAGCTTTTCTTGGAAGTAGTCATGTATTATGCATAGAAACTATCAAAATTTTTGAGATATAAAGTCTGCTAAATAGAAGTAAAAGCTGAGTTTAAAGAAGTGCAATGTAATGAAAGGGGAATTCTTGAGTCAGAGAAAGAGTGTTGGTAATATCTGTTCATAATAGTAGACAGGGTTTCTTGAAATACCACCATTAGTTTTCTTGAAATACCACTGAGATTTTTCTTGCAGCTTATTGAAAACTTTGCATCAGTAGAATATTTTATTTGTGACCAAGTTTCTCCTACACATTTTATAAACAGACGCCTTAGTTCTACCTGCTTATCGCATTGCTCTAGGAAACTGCCATGGTATCATGTTACCTGCTGCTGACAGAAGTGCTGTTTTATTAAGGAAGAAGTGGTATTACTTGGAAATACAACAGGATGAGGGTTGGGAAGGAGGGTGTTCATATTTCAGATTTCCACTGATATATATTCACTGGGTTAAGGCTAATCATAGTTCACAGCTCAAAATGGCTATGCTTTTAAGTAACTTCACTCTTTTAATGACTCCTAGTTTGCGTGCACAGTATGCAATTGAAAACGTACCTATCAATCAGCTGCATGGCAGCTCTTCACACATCGATGCTCAGAAGGAACTAGAGTTCTTCTTCCCTGAGGAACAAACTTTTGCATTAATCAAACCTGATGCTGCTAAGAATCATAAAGGTAAGGCTTTCAGAAAGTATGGGCTATATCTAGTGATGTAAGCATTTCTACAAAAGATTAGCAATGCACACTGCAGTAAATCACGTCAAATGCATTATTTTGATTCTCTGAAATATGTTTTCTGTGAAGAGAAATGCTTTTACCGGGCTTGCATAATTCAGATTGACATCTCAAATATGACATTTTCTTTGCTAAAGCTGCCTATAGGTTTTTCTTCACTAGAATAGTGGTGAATTGAAGAAAGAGAGTCCTTAGCTAAGTTAAATCTTTTAAAAGCCAGGCACTTCTGCAGAATACCTGCCCAGCATCCTAACTAGTCAAAGGAGAGACACACTTGCCAAACTTGTATTACTTACTTCAGACAGTTACATTTACTGACTCAAAAGGGGTCATTGCTCAGTTAGATGCATTCCCATCCTTAGTTTAGCTTACTGTTAGACTAAGGGAATAAGGAGGAAAAAGTCAAAAGTAAAAAGAGCACTGTTTACAATTTGGAATCTTTCCCTAAGAATGTTTGCTTCCACTTTTTAAAAAGCCTCTATCTAGATCCCTTACTTAACATTATTCTATTCTGTTCTAACAAATTTCAGTAGTCTTTCTAATGCTAATTCATCATTGGCTTTTGGGAGTCTTTCTTCCGCTCTTGTAATAATCCAGATTGATTTTGGCTGGCCAGCTGATGTTTGATACAGCATTACAACTACAGTCCACTTTCTGTTCAATGTGAGAAACAACAGCAAATGCTACTGGTATAGTTAATTACAGTCTGGGTTTGATACCTGCATTGGTATGAATAATGCACTGACAATGGTTTCTGCCTATTTTAGAGGACTGTTGAAGTGTTTCTTATGTTGTCCATGGGTGTTTTATATTTGCAAGAAGAATTCCAATAGGTGTTGGAGATTTTTTTTTTTTAAAGGCATCTGGTATTTCCCGAAACTTTTAAAGTTTGGGTGTTTGCAGTTTGTATTTTTTGCATCTAAACCATTTCAATCAAAAACAAGCTTGTTTGTTATCCTCCTAGATGAAATTATGAAAAAAGTTAAAGAGGCTGGATTTAGCATCTCAAAGGTAAAAGAACAAGCTTTAACTCGTGAAATGGCTGCACAGTTTTACAAGGATCACGAAGGAAAACCCTTTTTTGAACAGTTGGTGAATTGTATGACTGAGTAAGTGTCTTGGTTTACAGTACTGATGTATGTAAGTAGACATCACACTTTGCATCTACAGTGCCAACAAAACATGTTACACCATAAGTGGTGCAAGGATTTTACAACCTGTCACTCTTTCTAGCAAATTTAGTGGCTTCTAGCACAGAGTACTCTTCCTTTAAAAGGGAGATTTACAATACTTCTCAAACTTATGGGTAGTATTATTTTGGAGTTTATTTTCTCTAAAAAGGAACTGCTTTCCAATGGAATCCTTTTTGTCCTCATGCAGGACAAATATCTTCCTCATAATATTGTTAGTATAGCTGATAAATACAGTATGTGTTGTCTTGCTTCAGAAATCATTGGGTGAGAATATTTTTAGGACAAGAAGTCCAAATCAAAATATCTGATCATCATAATTTCTTTGAGTTTCAATTATGGGATGTTTCCTTAAACAAAACACTCAGAAACAAATTTCAATATTTAAGCAACTTAATAAAATTAACATAGTTCAATGCTTATTATAACCCTTCGCGGTACCTCTGACATTAAAGCTAAGTCTGCATCTCAGAAATCTCAGAATAGTCTAAGAGCTTCCTCATATTGATTTTACAGGGGTCCATCAGTGATAATGGTCTTATCAAAGGAAAATGCTGTGGAAGAGTGGAGGCAACTAATGGGTCCAACCGATCCAGAAGAGGCAAAGAAGACCTCTCCTGAATCAATTCGGGCTCAGTTTGCACATGATATTTTGTCTAATGCTGTTCATGGCTCATCTAATATAGAACATGCACTGAAAAGCATTAAGTTCGCATTTGGAGAGCTTGATGCAGACTAAACAATTAAGATACCATCTCTGAAAATTTATATTCATGTAATTAGATGGATCTGTCTACCTAACCACTCTGTTTAAGATTACATAAACACACTTGTTTTCCTTCATACTCCATCCAATTTTAGTTGGGCAGTTTTTGTTATCAGCTCTTCCATATTGCAAAACATATCAATGTAAAAAATAACGCCTGCTAGAAATTTGACATTAGTAATGGTTTCTATATATATGCGTAGATGCCTTTGCTTTTATCATTTTGACAGATTTATGCCTTTCCAATAGTTCCAGGATCCTAAAGCATTTTGTGTATAGCTACCTTAAAAAGAGCAAGGACGGACAAGGGTCAAGGAAGGTGATTAAAACACTATTAATGGCACATCCACTGTGATGTGGATTGAGTCCTGCAGTTCCAAATGTGAGCCAAATGGGGCTCCTGGGCCCACTGACCAACTGTCTATGTGTGCATCCCTGGTGAGACCGCTCTGGGCTATTAAGGCCTATTGGTTCCCTCAGGGCCCTGAAAAACATTGGCATTGTTTATTTATCCTTTTCCTAAATATCTTCTAATGATTACTGTCACAGGTAGGATAATAAACTAAAAGATCCTTTCCAGTCAATTTACTTAATTCAAATATATCAGAGGAACTAAAATACAAAGCCAGATCTTACATAACAGCTATTCTTGACATGTACCTCCTTGCCAAACTAGCGAGTTCATATCCTGTCCAGTCTAACTCGGCTGGCCTTCATGAAGAACACAAATATTATTCTGTAGCTGATATATTCTCACTTTTGCTGTCTGAGTCTGTTGAAGGCTGAGATTCTAAAGACTGGCATTCACTTAAAGCAATTTACTTACTTTGTTGATTCTAAGTGTGAAGTCCAGAAAGAATGAAGTCCTTCTCGTAATTTCTTTATTGTTCCTATTGTATTTAATACAACTAGCTGTTATAAAGAGCTTCCTGACAAATATTTCTGTTGTGATGGGGCATTTGTTATTATAGACATTCCTCCAGCAGAAGTTGGACTGATCATTCTCTTGGTGGCCCATTTTCACCTACAACTGCTTTACTGCCACAAACTCAGCTTGAGGTTCACTAGCCTGTAGGAGGTTGTAATTAGTGCAGAATTTATATGTCGCCTCACTGAGGTGAGTTCTGAGAAACATTATTCAGGATTGCTGTATATTCTTTGGCTACTTTTTTACTTCAAAAACTCATTAAAACTGTTCTTCCTGGCATTATTTAACCACTCTGGGTCTTTTGGGTCCTGGCACGCTGTACTTTAAACCAAGAAGCAGCCTCAGAAAAGAGCACATTGCTTGAGCAGAGCAATTTCACATACATCAATTCAGGTCATTTCCTCAGATCTTTGCTGGAGTTAATGGCTTCTCAACCACTGGGAGAAATACAGTGCTGGAAGTTTAGGTGGATTTATTTTTTGACAGGAGCAGAAATGTTGAAAATGTGTTTATGTCTTATTAAGAGCCCATAATATGTCTGGTGGAAGTTCACCATCAAATAGCTTGATAAGTATCATAAATGGGTTATGAATACTGTGAAATCTCTTAGCTCTGGTCTGAGAAATTTCAGTTTGCTGTGGGGGTACTGTAGCTCCACATCTGCCAATTTAAGCATGGTAAAATTTTGTATACTGAGTTATTGCTCTTGTTTGACCATTATCCTTCACACTGCATCACATCATTTTTAAACAATGAAACATTTTTGTCAGTTTGGTTTCACTATTGGATGTTGAAGGATTTTGTCTGTTTGGGGTCCCATATTTGTGTGTGTCAATTACAATTCCTGCTTTGTGCTTGGTTAAAGCAATCCAGTATACTCCATTGAAATATTATGCATAGATCTATGACAGTTTTTTCTTCATGTTGCCTGAGTATCCAAACTCAAATTGAAATGTGAGAACATTTCATTTATTAATGCTCATTTTCTTCTCCTAAATAGGTTCTTGATCTTAAAATCTAATAGCAGCTTTGAAAAGGAGATACATCTTAAAACATCAAACATAACTGTTTCAGTTAGATGATGAAGAGATTCAGATTTGCAAAGCTTTTATATCTTTGAGAAACAGACCGTTGTAGAATTATCAAAATATGCATTCAAAAGAATGGCAATCAAAATACTGTCAGTATTTTAAGAGATTGCTTTGTCTCTTTAAAAGTTAACTCACCCCATAGGTATTGCACACATTATTTATACTGCCATCCATTCTTCTTTGAAAATTATATTACTGTGACATAAATATGGATGCAATTTTTAAGAATTTGAACATTTGCAATGGGATCAGCAATCATTTGATTTATGGAGTCAGGAGGACTCTGTTCCAACATAAACTCCATGGAGTTTCACAGATTAAAATCATCCTGCAATTAAATTTACACAACTCTGCTGCGTAGAAAACTTACAGAAAGTCTGACTCTGTCCGTTTATCTCATATCTAAATGCCAGTTCAAAAGAGAATGGCCTTTACGACTGTTTATTTAGAAAATATCTTGTAGTTCATCATAGAATTAGGTGGTGCAAAGATGTGATTATAATTCTTCCAACACTAACAAAAGATAACATAATTATTCTTCTGATTTTTTTCCCAGCAGGAGAGAAATGGAACCACAGGGCATGTTTATTTGTACCACAGACCACATATTTCCTTGTTTAGGAACTTTAATGAAATCATAACTTGACACTAAAGACTACATTAAAGATCTATTTCAGTTTAGACTGATAAACAGGAGGGTTATAAATCCCAAAACACTGTTTTAGAAGAATAAGTATGTCTGATTGTACTGAGTTTTTGTACTGAATTACTACATAAAAAAATAAGACAAGTGGAGAAAAAGCTTTTTTTCCCTGCCAAGAAGATGGAGTCAATCAGCCTGTGGCTCTGTACCATTGTACTGTTTTTCCTTTGCTCTGACTGCTGAATGAACTACACAGGCCAGTCAGACCTTGCAAGTATCTGTTCAGTTTATCCACAGTTCTTTGTGAGCAAATGATCAGCTTTCTGGTTACCTTGCTCAGAGAATACGTACTGATGTTCTTGGAGTATCTACAAACCATAAAGTTTTCATCACATTGTAACCACAAGGAATCAAAATACTTAGGGTGTTCTGTTTGGGGCATCTCTTGGTCACTCTGATACACCCATTAATCTTCTGTCTGGGTATAGACTGCGTGACATATTTAAGGTCATTTTGGGGCTTGATCTTAGTATCCTCATCTAGAGAAAAGGAGTGTGCCCTCCCTTCCTTTATGCTCATTTCCATAGTGGTTTATCCACAAGCCTTTTGGCAGCAACAGGAATCAATCTAATATTAATAGATTACCTAGAAGCCCTCAAATTTACTGCATATCCAGCAAGCAAGTTTGAAACCCTGTTTTACATTCCAATAAGGCTGTTGTTTAATTTCAGAGATGTTACATGACATACAGTGTCAGCAGTTGAAATTGAGTGCAATTTTTACAGAAAGTCTTGGCTAGCTCTAATTAGAAGTAATGAACTTCTATAGAAATTACAGACTGGCAAGTTATTTGGGGGTGGGGGGGTATTTATATATGGAAACATAATTTTGAATGTTTGTTGACCCGTATTGATGGATTATACTTATTTACAAAGTTAATTGTAGCGGATGTAGTTTACCAGAAAAATCTGGTTGAGGAAATGTTTTCAGATGTGCATTTACATTCAACTGCTAAGCACAACCAAAAAGCATGTGTCGGTTGTGCATAATTGGAGTAAATATTTTTTCAGGTTTCATTCATTTGGAATCTAGGTTACAATTCTGGATGAAAGAATTTAAGAGCTGTTTGAGTATTTTGGACAGGAAAATCTTTTTATTTGCTTAGGAAGTATTTCTCAGTCATATGCACTGACTGGACGAAAGTTGCAACACTGAATTGAAGTGACCGGGTCATTCGGGTCTTGTTGGAGGGGGGTTTATGGGTTTTTTAAAAATGTGTTTCATAAAGAAGCTCTGATTTGCATTTACAGTGAGCTTCTAAAATGGTGCCAATCATTCACAAGTAGAGTAAATATTTTTTCAGGTTTCATTCTTTTGGAACTGAGGTTAGAACATTCAGTGAAAATACTGAATGACACTTCTAACAACCGGGCACACGTGTGTGGGAGGTAGTAAGAAACTCACTAGGAGCATATGCTTGGTGTTCCAGGCAATTTTTATTTTATATGAAAAAAATTCCAAGCCCCTCAGTAAGAAGGCAGATGCAACACTGGGAAAAAAACATTTGACACTTTAAGGATTTGACCTGTTAATTTTTCATCTTAAAGTAGTTACAGCAATTACATTCATCCAGCAGTAAACTATTTGCCCCCTCTGCTGAATCGAAGTTTGGTAACTCCAGTGCTAGAGTGCACAAGCACAGCAATGGCTACATCTGGCCATGGATCTGCATGAGAAGAGGTGAGTCTGACCTTTTGCCACACGCCAGGGAGCAGAGGTGGTGAGTGCACCCTGTGGGGAGGAATTTGCCTGCTCTCGCAGCCCTCACTGCTCCAACACCTATTTCACGCCTTTGCAAGGGAAGGGAAGGAAAACTGGCTGGAGGGTGCAGATGTTCTGGGTCTGGATTCAGCTGGCATTTGGTATCACAGGAAGTTAATATTTGTAGGGGATTTTCAAAATTTGCATTAGTGCTGAATTGGGTCAGCCCATGGCTTCTTAAAATATAGGAAAAAATGGGTTTGGAAAAACACACTACCTTATTAATTTATCCCTTGCATGTCTGTTCTTTGTATTATCATATCCCCTGCTTTTTGTTGTATTGCCTTTCCTTCTTCCATATTTTTACCATATCAGATTGAAAGTCAGCATAAAGCATACACAAAAATGTCAAGGAGTTTGGAAACACATGGCTTGGTGCATCAATGTTTACTCCAGCATACTGAAATGGTCAATCTAATGACAGCAACTTGAAGGAATGGTGACAATTCTCTGGAGAAAATAATTTGTACATTTTTTCCTCTGACAAAAAGAAAAATTTATTTTAACAGTTGTAAAATAATACGTGATGTTGCTGTGGAGTCTAGGTAGCTGTTCCAAAAGTTTGATTTAACAAACATCACACTTGACTATGTTCACAATAAAACTGCTTTAAGTGATATCTCATTACGTCAGTATTTGTTATTTCAACATCACATTGATACGACTGTCACTCATTCTTTAATGGCTAGCCATATATATATTTATTGGGGTACTTTAAATTGGAATCAATAGGTAATCAAAGCTTAAGAACTCCGGCTACACAGTACCTAAAACTATTTCAGAAGTTTTCCAATCATACTGATCTTTTAGATCATGCTTACTTAAATCAGCATTTTCAAACTCACCTAAATAAGTCACCTGCGAGGGAAATTCTGTCTCCTTTGATTTCCATTTCAGTTTTTCCATTTTGCTGAACATGATTAAGGTTCCACCTATAGGCTGTATTTAAGCACCTAAGTTTGTAGTCTGTTTTTTTAGACTTGTCAAATACACATCATTCTCCTAAAGTCAACAGATGCTATATATGCTCGGCATTCCTGGCACCTGGAATGAACTTTAGATCTAATTCTGCAGGTGTTCCATGTCAGCAAAGTACTGCACCTGCCCAGAATTACCGGTAGGGCTACACTCAAATGCTGACCTTTGTATATTTTAACTGCTCAAAGCTCAACAGTGACCATTTAGGTTGGTTTTTTCCCCCTGAACTATTCTATATGCTATTATTCCATTTTCTTGTAACACCTGTGTCTGTTTTAAACACTGTAACTTGGCATCTATGTCTCCAATTTGCGTTAGCAGATTACCAAGTATATAACTACTGCTACTAAAATCACTCCAGAATAGTCTGCCTTGAATTTCACTCATGCAAATTTCATTGTAATTCTTGTAATGGCAAAGATCAACATACTGACATGACCAACTGTAGCTCCTTATAATAATCTACACAGAACTCCTTTTTTTTTTCTGACATAGAACTTCTCTATTATAAAAATCCTCATTTTACCAGAATTGACCAGTCTAGTCCTTAGTCTTCCTGCAGGAAAACTGAAAGGTCTTTCAGGCATCTATCATGAGCTCTTCTGATCTTAATGTTGATCTTCTTGTGTGTTACATGAAATTGAAATCAGAATGCGTTATCTATGCTGCCTCATCCAAGTACACCATGGAAGGAATAGCATAAATGCCATCTTGGAATGATGTCGATTAGATTTATCTCACCTTTGCTGTTTTAATACCTCAGAAAGAAAATGTTAAGTCAGTAAACTTACCACATAAACAAAAGCATCTGCTTTCCTGTCACCCTTTTCAGGGTAAATGTTACCTTCTGACAAGAAAAACTGCAGATACCCAGTTGCTTTGAGAAGCACATTAATAGGGACAAGGCCGGTTTATTTATTTATTTATTTATTTGGTCTCAGACAAAGGTTAGAAATATGGTGTCAAATGATAAAAAGTTATCCAAATGATTACTGAGCCACTTGAAGCCCTATCTTCTCCTTAATACTGTACAGGAGCTGTCAGTTATCTTTAGAATAAAGCTTCTATTCCAGTTTTCATAGCAAAGCTATATTACAGCAAATGTGTTACTTTTAAGGATTCTACAGATCTGTTCACTTTAATCTGTCCTTTTGAAAAATACTGATTTTTCAATTAGATGCTTAAATATATTTGAAATTAGAACAACAGAAGCCAGCCTGAAGTACAGTAAAAAAAATTAAATGTCTGCTTTGAATGTATTTTTACTACACAAACCCACAAGATCAAATACTATCACTGTAAGCATATTTTCGGCACACTCAAAAATAATCACATAATGCATACCCAGATGCTTAATGGTAAACTATGCTTTTCAACACTGAACAAGGGTTGTGATTCCAAACAGCAGATAGGTTCAGCTCCAGCAGCAGCAGTCATTGCTGCCTGAGATATCTGCCAGAGTTTACCATACTTCTGCTGCTCCTCAGCTGCTGCGTCTGGTGAGCTCTCAGCTAATTCACAGACTAAGGCACAGACTACTACACCAGCTGAGGAGAGAAACTCCATGCAGCTCTCCAGCGTGGGAGGGAAGGAGACCAGGCAGCTGGTACAAGGAGTCAAAACCTCTGGCAGACAAGGCTAGTTCTATCTAGATGGGAAATCAGAGCCCAAAGATAAAGCTCAGACAGCTGGAATATGCCTACCTCATATTAGTGCAAACCTATGCTCTATGGCTTGTAGTGACTTGAAAGGACAAGCAAACCTTTTAACAGTAAAGTGCAGCAAAAAGGTCTATGTAGAAACTGACATGATTTTTTTAAGTTGATGAGTTCCAAATTAATAAAACATGCTGACCAAGCCAGGTTGTGACCCTTGGCGTGCAGGGAAAGTCCTTTCTTTTGGGAATTTCACCCTCATACTTTTTTAGGGTTGATTTCTTTCTGGCCGTTTCTTATTTTAATGGCCTTTTTGGGGCCACTGACCAGCGGGCTGGTGTTCTTGGGTTGCGGTTTCAGGGCTCCACTCTGACCGCTGCGTCCTGAATTCTGGTTCTTACTGCGGGCAGTTCGCCGCTTTTGTTCCTGCAGTCTCTGTTCCCACCTCTGTAGAAATGCAGAAGACAAAGAGGATGAGTTAGGGAAGGACATAATCATAAATAATTACATCTTAATCAAAGCTATCTTGGACCACTGATGCTAGTACTGCCTTTAACAGTTCCGTGCTTTACTGCAAGGCCATTGATGTCAGCATGCATGGCTATTTGCAGAAAGAACCTGCCATGTGTTCTTGGGTAGAGGGAATTTCCGCAACACCAGCAGATGGAAATGACAATTGCCCATCTCGTGTGCATGCTGCATGTGAGTGTCTTTTCAGAAATAGGGGGGAGCTGGCATCACGCATTCAAAAAGCCAGGATCAGCACACTGGAACTCCTTCGCAAGGCCCTTCTTCGCTGTCTTGCTGAACGTGCTACTTGACTTTGCCTCAGAAAAGCCTGCAGGAATCAAACTATCCTTTCACAATATGTATTTAAGCACACAGCTACCAGGGGAGCTGGTAATTACTTTCTGCTTTCCCCTGGGGTGAAAGGACTGAGCATGAACCAGCTTATGTTATGGACAGACTGAAATCACAGTGTTGAGAGTTGCAACGGCATGGTTCCAATAGTGCACCTGAAGCTTTATTCAGTAGCATCCCTGAGAAATTTTGAAAAGCAATTAGATCAACAAGCCCACCAAAGATAATAGCTGTCAGATTTTCAAATCCAATAGTGCACTAGTTAAAAAACAGGTTTTTACAGTGAGTTTAAGTGGTTAGGTCTCCAAAACATGGAGGGATCCATAAAACAGCCACAGAGACTGCAGACTTTCACCTCTAGGAACAGAAGTACCTACTTCTGAAAAGAAAACAGGTAGGTAGTAAAACCTGGAAAGGGTCTCATCTCTCCCCTCTATTATCCTTCTCTTCTGGAACTCCTAAAGGTAGGGGATTTATACAGCGATGAGAGCAAAAGAAGTGCTCTCCAGCTTCCCAATTTAGTACATCTGCACTGACCCTGTTGCAACTCAGATTCTTGTCCTGGCTAGAGAAAAGGCCAGCCATGTTGTGGTTACGTTAACAACTGTCTTCTGTGGTTGACAGACAGCTCAAAACATCCATTTTAAGTGGTAACTCACAACAAAATTTGGATGCAAGTCTTCAGAGATGAACAATGGGCATCGAAGTGAAGCCACTGTGATACCTCCATACTGGCTTTGTGTAGTCAGAGTAATTTTATGCATCTTTATAAAACCAAAACTATCTGTAGACATTCAGTTATGTCCCACTCAAATTTGTTTAAATGAGATTTAGTTTATGAAACTATTAATATGAGAGGAAATGACACCTGCTTTGAAGGGTATTTTGTTTGGCAGTCATGCATCTATTTGACAATCTGGAAACTAATGCCCAAACATGTTTCAAGACACAATTAGAAATGACAAAACAGTGTGAGGAGGTGACTAAAACACACTGTGTGCCAGTAACAGGCCATTAAGTTGACAACTAAAGGATTTCAGGAGTCCAAGTCATATGCCAATATTCTTCTAAATCCCACGTGGTTTCCTCTGCAGTTGCCATATATCTATTTTTTTAAGATTTAAAGCATGTTTTCTTTTGCACACATGGGTTTCACATGACTAAGTGAAAAGGGTATGACAGAAGCACTGAATGCAGTTTCCTGAAAGAAGCTGGTCTGTAATCTAAAAGCTTGTGTTTATGGATTCCTACATCTCTTTTCCTCCTATCAATTGCCAATCAACTCATAACTAAGACAAACATACATGTACGCCCTGAAACATACATGTATGTCCTTAATGCTCTAAAAACTTTTCTGAATTCCAAAAATAACTTTCTTCCATCTCTAAAAGTGGGAGAAAGAACAAGACCTTCTCTCAATCCATCCTTTCTTTCCACTAAAACGAGGAGTTTACAAGTAGAGAGTGATATCAAATGCTATCCTGAAGCCCCAAAAAACAGGGGCATCTGCTGTGCCTGCCACCCATGTCTCTATACTATAGACTTTTCCTTCCATTGTTTCCTGAATTCAGAGAGACAATGTCCAATCCTTTGAGTGGGTCTTTGTAGGGAGTACCTGGTGAGAACTGTGTGTTTCCAGCCTACAATATTTAATGCAGCAAAAACCATTAATCCAGTGCAGAGGATTTTAACTTCCTTTCTTATCTAATGTGGGCTATATACTCATCTGCATATCACCTTCACTTTCATATCATCACTACTTGTGGCAGCAGGGATATGAGAGAAATTCCTAGAGACATTATTGTAAGAAGCCAGAGTTCACACAAAGATCATCCCACCATGTAAAATTAAATAGAAATAAAATTTTAGACAGCCTAAATCACAAGATTAAAATATTCAAATTTTCACTTATAGTTGTGTAACTATGAGGTCTGAAAATGTTCAAGTGGAAATAATGATACCAAGAGGAGTTAAAGATATCTGAAAGTCATCAAAGTTAATCAGTACTGAAGTAAAACAAAGGTGTTTAACTTTTGATCAAGAATATCAGCATTCTTTTCTTTGGTTGCATTTACCTTAAATCTTCTGTTTAGTTGGTCCTTCCATTTTTCAACTAGACATCCATCAAGAAGCATCAACCTGAAAATTAAGAAATATGCACAAGTTAAAGATATTTCTGATTTTAATTCCTGAGATGCCATTCCTGATGATTTAACATAGATAGAGGTTGAAATGCACCCACAGGTACCAATACTGACAGTTTTTATGTATGAAATGATGGCATGCCATATGTTTCTCTGTGTTTGTGTGAAGACTAGATCAAACTAACGTATTTTACTTCTGAATTAGAAAAAAAAAAAAAAAGCAACTGTTTCACATCCACCAGTTAATACAGCTCAGCTGAAAAATAGTAATATAATTATCTGATCACTTACAATTGTATCCATTTCTACCTATAAATATATGAGGATGGCATTATGTGTTTCCTACACCTAACTCCTTAATGAGTGCTTTAAGGTGAATTTGGAAGACGTATGGTTAGAGATACTTGCCTACCAATGAAATCTGGCTAGCTCCTGCATGAAAACATTGAGTCTAGGTGTTATGAAATGAGCAAAACAAAAATGTGACTATTAAATGTATATGCCTTAAACAGCTCCTAAAATAGTTTATTCTAAAGCAGTCTGATGTCACACCTTCTACGTCCCAACCTAGAGACAACTTTTTGGGGTTTTTTAGGTTTGGCTGGTTGAGATACCAGGCCTTAATATGCCCTAATATAAATGTCACTAAAATTCTGGGGGCTTTTACTTAGACACCAGTGTTGGCTGGAAATATCAAAATATCATTATAAATGCACACAACATCACACAGCACTGTTCTGGCTGGTGAAGGCTGAACAGGGTAGCTGGGCCTGATCTCCAGCTTCTATGAATAGCATTGCTGCTCTTAGCAGCTCAAACACAGCACAAAATCCTGCCTCTTGTAGTCATTAGCCACTGTGCATCCAGTTTGACCAAACAGAAAAGGCCTAACACGAGTGCAAACCCTGGAGAATCAGGACCAATATGTTGTACATTTCCCTTTCTTTCCAACGAGAGATTAGAGAACAAATGTACAGGACTGATGCCAAGGCCACATTGCCATGAATGAAGCCACAGCATGGGGATCATCTGGCACAGCTTTGGTTCAGGTCAAATTATACAGTGAGGCTCTAACCCTAACAACAGGCAATAGGTATTCTGCCATTGGCTGTAGAGGAGGTACAGCTTCTACCCATTTTGCCTCTGTCATTTTAAAAAACTGCTGTAACTCAAAACCTTCTGTTTGCATGCCACTGAGTTCAACAGGAAGCACATATAATAGTTTATGTTTCTTTTTCAAATCCATTTTAGTACACTATATGAAATTAAAAACCTCAATGACCTTTAAAAACCATCACAAGATATTTAGTGAATCGTGTGTTCTTCCATAATAACGGAGATGCAGATTGTGATCTTTGACTTATAAAATCTCCCTTTCCTAACAGCCTCCAGAGAATCCTCTCCAACAAAGCCCTGCAACCCAGAGCTCCTCCATTGCAATTTTGGTCATGGTCCTTCTACATGAGTCAGAGCTTGTATCCCTAAAACGACTAACATAAATAGAGTGCTCTACATTAATACTTGTGAAATACTTCCAGACCTGGAGGGGCAAAGTGCTGGGCAGTAATAAAACACTGTGCTTGCTAGCTCGCCAAAAAAATAAGTTAAAGCAATATCAGATGGCAAATTTTAGAAACACCTACAAAATGCTTTCAAAATATCAACACAAAACTCATTACAAATATGGATATGGCCCATTACGTCCCACACATGGATGTTCTGTAGTCCTTACAAGTGTGAGTGACCAATTAACAGCAACTTCACCATATGTAAAACCAGCCTGCACATTTTACAGACAGCCTTGCCTCCAACCCACAAAATACAGGCCTACACAGTACCTAAAACACCGATGCCATGATGATTTTCTGCATTTTCTTATATACCTTTTTATAACTTCTGTATTCTTAGTGTTTTTTAGCCTACATTCTTGGACTTGTTTATCAAGCTAGAAGACTAAACATTTTAGAAGCTTCGTAGTTAGGGATCAGAAAGCCTCAGACACCAAGGTCCTCTCCTGAACACATTTTGTAAACTCAGATAGAACCATCCAGGGGAAAGTTCCTCAGGGAAGAGGGCTCACTCGAGTCTCTCACTGGGGAATCTTTGATAGATATTCTAATTAGTAAGACCTACAATGTGATACCAGATTTTGTGGGGTGTGCATTGCGGTGTGCATTGAAGTGCATTCCACCTGGACGTGGTGCACCTAAGGATCCTTACAATAAATACAAAGGTAAAATCCCTTTTTCCTTTCGAACTGTGCTTGACTCTTGATTTTAAGACCAGGAAAAGGCATCACCACAACCTGTCCTGCTGGCATCTACTGGTGCATTTGGGGTGCTGATGGGGATGGGATGTCCCCTTCTGCTTCAAGGAACCAGGGAGAAAAGGGAGCTGTGATTCATCACTCCTTCCCCTCCAGACCAGCATGCTGGATTTCCTTCCATGCCTGGGGCTAGGCTGACTGCCAGATGAACGGTCGGGTAAAGTTAGTTTTGTTTTGTTTTTTCATTTAATCATACAGCAGGACTGGCAAGCTGCTCTGAGAGTATTTACTTTTCATCTGCCATCCGGGAGCTGGAGCTCCAACGGCTGCAGCTTTGGCTGGTCCCGGTACGGCTGTGGGATCAGAAACATCTCGCTGATGGCACTGGTCCAAAGTATGGATAGGCCAGTGGAGAAGGCCTAGCTCTGACTCCAGCAGCTCTGCTGACAGAAGATGTGTATCATCTCCTGCCCACTCCCTTGGTGAGACAGAATGATGCCTTCCACGTGGTCCTGCCAACACAGACCATCATCCACAGCCACCACTGGACTTGCTGCACACAAAGCACTCATCCCTATGGGAAGTGGTCCTAAAAAAAGCCACTCCCAAGCTGGAGGTGCTTGAACTGCTGCATGACACCTTATCAATATGCTGTCAGCACCTAATGCCACCAGATTTTATGCTCTTTGTGTGAGCCAAGTTTTGTACACACCAGAACATGGCACAGAGCTGAGGCTGATGGAGAAAGTCAGTTGTGAAGGTAATTGAAACATGTTTGTATGTATGAGTTATCCTAAGAAAAACTATCAGCAAAAGAAGCCTATGATGAGGAAGAGAGCTTTCCTGGTCATCCTTCCCATCTATCACAGCCAGCTCTAACACTTTTCTGCACCACATCATCAGGGCTCACCTTGAGCGCCACTCATAGCACATGATGAGAACATCCTGCTTTGGTTGAAGAGGCGGGCACTGGCAGGAGGAATTTGTAAGAAGAGGCACTTGGGACAGAGGAATTGGTGTTGAAGACTTGAGTATGTCTTTGACTTCAACCACAGTCGTTATCTCATTGCAGTTCCCTCTTTCTATGCTTTTTACTTTAGCGTGAATGACTGCAAATAGAAAAAAAGAGGAGAACAATAAACAGTCTTAGAAATTTAAACACACCTCAAAATTAAGTCAAATATATTAAATTGGAAGCTGTTGTTTTGGTTGTGAAACTAGAACTACTTCTGCCTGTGTGGGCACAAACAGTGGCTTAGAATAACAGAGGCCTGATCTTGCTTTGGTTTTCAGTAGGACTGTTGACAACTGTGAAATTAAACATGTGCTTAAATCTTTGCCAGATCAGGCTAACCAATCTTGCCTGGAATCACACACACAAACAGCTCCTTCAACTCAGACTTGAACAACTCTTTGAGTAAATCTGACCCATTCTCCAGCCACATCTGGCTATTTCTGATTAAGTAATGAATAATTTACCTCACAGACAGTTGTCATGAATTCAGTCTTTACAATAATAAAATAATTTCCTGTAGATTGCAACCAAGAAATACAGCCTCTTCTCAAATATAAGAAAGAAGGGAAGGCTTGAAACAATAGTCAAAAAACTAAGAATCTTAGGATTGCCATAATTTACTTGAGCTATACTCTTTTTCGTCTTTTGCCTTTGGATTCTCTACCAGTAGTGACATCTACATATAAACCAGACACTGAAACAGGTTGTTCTGACTCTGAATACACAACCACTTGTATTTTACCTTTCATTGAGGCAAACTGCATGTCTACATGGAGGCAAGAAGGTGAAATTCTGTAGATGGCTCTGAAATGATCCCTGGCTAAATTTGTACCAGCAAACCCTGGTATCACCTACCACTGCAGCATTTCATCCCTTCTCTCTTGTGAGAAATACCAAATCTAATAAATTAAGTATCATTTTTACATAAAGGATTTTGTCTCTACAAAATGTCAAAATAGAAAGGGTTCTACTGTCCAAAAATTCTTCAGCGAAAGAAGCATGAGAAGTGTACAGACCACAGAATGATCAGCCTGCCCCTGCCAGCCACCAGGTCAAAAGCCTTCAAGTGAACCTCGTAACATTTGGAATAAACTTCACATGTAGAAAACAGGAGACCAGCACTTTTAATGCAGTCTGGGGCTTATGTGCTACCTTTATCAGGACATGTATAACAGACACAAAACACATGAGGAATTTCAGTTTTGGAGACTCACAATCCATTTCCAAGTGTGATTGGTTCTGATAGCTAGAAGTACAATTTGGCTATATGTCTTATTTTAAAGGTTTTCAGAAAAAACTTGATTTTTAACTCATTAAATCTCACCCCTCAGTTCATTTTCCATATAAACAGGTCTATTCATCTCAGAGGGTGCTGAATAAAAATTTACATCTCAAAACCATAATCTTGAGTTTTGGACCCAAACATAGAGGTTTTACTCAAGGAACACTCCCACTGAAATCACTGGAATCAGAATTTACATGACTAACACCTGTATTTCATTTTGGAACATTTGATATCACTACTTTTTCATATGTTTCAGACAACTGTGGAAGCTCATTGTTCCACCTAAACGTATCTCTATGTTGTACTGAGACAGATCAAGGAATTATATAAAAAGAATATGTCATGTAAATGCACAAAAATGCTATCATGAACAAATAATTGTACAATTACCTAAGTTAGATGTTCAGCTTGATTATTCCCACCAAACATGCTAACAAAGAAGCAAATAACTACAAACGTACTTTCATTTGAAATCAAACAAATAGGGATTGAATGATATAATAACAGTACTGCAGACCAACTGGATAAATGACTTGAAAAAACCTGCCATCTGGGAAAATGCCCGTAAAGTGCAAAATGCAACAATACTGCATATTAAATCCATAGTTAATAGGGGTATCTATTGACATCAGAGGCATTTAATCTGGCATTTATCTAATCTTAATTAGAGTTCTTCCTGACTCACACCATCAGAAAACTGAGGCAGAGGGAAGCCAAAGGGGAAGAATATTTTTATTGCCAGTACGTCCTGCAACATAAAATAAAACTACCGGCCACCCCCTTGGCTGGATGGTGCAAATTGTCACTGTCCATTAATCTGACAATTCCGCACCAGAGAGAACACTGCCTAGTAATGTAAAATCATATACGAATTTCTAAAAACTTTTTATTTTGCTGCAGCTGGTTCACATTTACAAGTTTTATTTGGGTAGCATATCCCTGTTTATTCTACCTGCTGGATGAAAACAGGAGCTGGTCAAGTGGTCACGCTCACGTTAAATGTAATTGCCTTTTACTAGAGTGACCTTTGCAGCAGCAACCACCCTTTCTGCAGAGCAACCTGTTGATTTCGGTGCACATTACTGACACTTCACTGCTTTTGTCAGAAACAGAATCCGTGCAATTACTACTACTGCCTGCACATGATGTGTGCTACAGCTGAATTTCAGAAGAGGACAGCTAGGTCCCCCCAGGCAAACCCCCACTTGGAAGGGCTGTGTTGGAGCAGTCTTCTTCCTGCCACATTTGCTGGATGGGGCCTGGTGTGGTGGCACCCACAAAGAGCTGCCCAACTTGCAGGGACACAAGGAGGGTGTGGTACAGGCAAAGAGAAGCATTTTCCCCCCTGCACTTACTGTAGCTGTAGTTCTTGGCCAAGTAGGTTGACAGCGTAGGCTTTGTCTTTTTGCACCTGCACCGCTCTTCAAAGGAAGAGAAGGGAGAAAGGTTGAGGGGTGTCAGAGGGACCCTGTCTCCAGGGAGGTGGAGGCGGGGGGTCGTCCAAGGCTCACCCTGGCCGCGGCTCCTGCAGTCAGGCTCCAGGGGTCTGTCCGGCACCATAAAGCCCTGTGTGAAGTCCGTCCACTTCACATCTGCAAACAGAGGTGCGTCAGGGAGTGAAAACTGTCGGTAGACGCTCCAGGACTGGAGCGCGGGGGTCCCGCAGCCCCCCCGTCCCACCCCGGGGCGTCCCGCGGGGGTGGAGGGAGTCCTCCCTCCCACCGCCCGCTCCCCCAGGGTTCTCACCCTCCGGCACGTCGGTGACGATGGCCTCTGGAGAGATGCAGACGCCGCGGTCGTAGACGGGGAGGTCGTCGCAAGCCAGGCTCTCGGGCCAGCTGTGGTTGTAGCGGCGCATGATGGGCTCGCAGCCGTCGCGGGCGCGCTGGCAGACGGAGCGGCACGGCTTGATGGGGTCGTAGAGGAACTCCAGAGTGCAGATGGGGGCGTACATGGCGCAGAGGAAGAAGGGCAGGACCGAGCTGCAGCCAGTGGCCACCAGTTCCTCGTACTGTTCGATAGCGAGGACGGCGTTTTCCTGGGTGCTGTGGTGGAGGTGGTTGGGCATGCGGGTGATGTTCCAAGGCATGGAGCGGCACATGGGGATGCGCACCGCCTCGCACGGCGCGCCCTGCGCCCGCGGGCTCACCCGCAGCCACAGGGACACCGCCACCAAGGCGCGCAGCATCCTCTTCCTCCTCCTTCTCCTCCTTGTCCGCCGCCGCCCACCGCCGCCCCGCGGGTCCCGGCGGCCGAAGGGCGCGGAGCGGCGCTGCCTCCCGGAGACCTGCTGCAGTCAAGTCGCGGGAGCCGCCGCGCCGACAGCCATGGACATCGCGGGACCGCATTTATACCAGTGGCACGAGTGACGTGGGGCCGATCGCGCTCCCTTGGCAGCCCCGCTCCTCCGGGGGGTGGGAGGTGTGCGCGTTATGTGTGCGTTTTGCTGTGCAGGCACGGTGACATCACCTCCACCCCGTTTAATCCCCCGGCGACATCACTGCGTCTCTCGGCCGCCGCTCCAGCTCCGTTTCAGTTTTCATCTGTATCATAAATTCCTTCAGGTGGAAGGGGGAGCGGGGGGAAAGGAAACCCAAACCACACGGTTCTGCCGCGGGGCTCTGTGCTCCGGCGCGGGGAGAGGGACCACGACTCCTTCTTGAGGGGCTGAACTTTATACACCGCGTTTTCTCAAGGGAGAAGAAACTTTTTGCGGCTTTGAGGGAGCTCCGGTGGCTGTTCCCGACACCTCCAGGGGGTTGCAGAATTCCCTCCATGAGCTCGGCACGGACGGGGAAAGGCGTGAAGCGGACGGGCGGACAGACGGGGTAGCGGCTTGTGGCCCGGTTTGCTCGGGACGAGGGAAGCGGTGGCGGCCGAGCAGAGACGGCAGCGGGGCTGGGGCAGCGCGGGGCCGGTGTGGGGCTGCTGAGCGGGCAGTCAGCCCGCCGCTCCGCTCCACCCGCCTCTGTCCCCCACCAATCGCTTCTGCACACGAGTGGAAGAAGGGGGTTCAGTCTTTTACCAAGCTGTTTTTTCTTTTTCTTTCCTTGGTGCTCCACGGCCACGCGCCCCTGGTGCAGCGGAGTGGCGTGCCCACGCGGGGACAGAGGGCTCCCTCACACCCCACCTCTGTTCCCCCATGCACGGAAGGACCTCCAGGCCCTTTCTTCACTGTGGGAAATGCCTCTCCCCAGTTTTTGGGGTACCCGCTGAGTTAAGATTAACTCAATGCCAGGTCATCCCAGTGACCCGAGAGAGCCCCAGCGTGGCTCAGAGGTAGCAGCTCCCGGGCCTGCCCCGGCCAGGTACCAGTGTTACCCCCCCGAAGATGCAGCAGAGCTGCAGAGACGGAGCATCTGTGGGACACAGGCCTCCCCCTCCCTTAGTGGGTGAGGAAAGCGCACCCAGAGCGGGCAGGAAACAGCTGATAAACCTAAGAGGGCAGTGGGAGATGAAGGAATGGATGTGGTGAAGGAATGCTTGGTGACACAGTCTGTCCATGGGGAGGCACTAAAATTCCCCCCTCGAGGGCAACATTAAAGCAGTTTGTCCCAACAGGCCCCTCTTGTTCGCGTTTCCCCTCGCTCCCTAAGCTCACGCAGAGTGCCCAAGGCTTGGACCTCGCAGCTGCCCCTCTGGGCACCCCCACGCAGCAGTGGGCACGGCCAGGGCGCCCCGACCCTCCCGGCTGCGGGGAGGGAGGCATGGGAGGGCGAGAGTCCTCGTCGCCTGTCGCCGCGCTGCCTCGCGCCCCGCTGGTGGCCGGGCGCTGTCGCGGCAGCCGCGTCTCGCCGCCGAGGTGATGCGTGCGGGTTTGGAGGCGGGCCGCCCCCGCCCCCCGGCACAGCCTGCCCGCCCGCCCGCCTGCGCGCCGTGCGGGGCGGCCGTGCGCGGAGGGAGCGCGGCGCGGAGCATGGCGCGGCCGGCGGCCGGGCGGCAGCTGCGCCCCGGGCCGGGGCTGCCGCTGCGGCTGCTCTTACTGCTGGGCGTCCTCCTGCTGCGCGGTGGCGCGGCGGCGGCGGCGGGGGCCGAGCCGTGCCAGGCACCGCGGCAGTGGGAAGGGCGCACCGTGTTCTACGAGCACGGCTCGGGCCGCAACACGCGGGCCGCCGTCTCCTACGACGGCCCCAACCAGCGCCTCCGCATCCTGGAGGAGAGGAAGGCGCTCATCCCCTGCAAGAAGTAGGTGGCGGCGGGGCCGGGCCGGGCGGGGCGGTGAGGGTCGGCACAGAGCCCGGAGGCGCCTCCCGGGGGTGTGGGGTGATGCGAAGCCGGGCGGAGGGGGTCTCCCTCGGGCCCTGCGGTGCCGGCGGCACCTCCCCTGCGTGAGCCGGGGGAGCGCGGGGAGTGCGGAGGCGAGGCACCGGCGTACTGGGAACAAGTGGCGCTGGGAAGCCTGTCCCCAGCATGGCTTGGATCCATCCTCCGTGTAGATGTATGTGTATATATATCGAAAGATTTATGATCAACAGTGTCAGCTTTTTATCTTCAGTGATATTCCCCCCCCCCCAGCTCTTTTGCTTTTTAAACGGAATTGGAAGCGAATGCAAAAATACAGCCCAAAATGTGCAGAATAATGGGTATCATGAGGTATAATGAAGAGGTTATACTCAAACGTGAATAACGTTATGGGGTAGGGGATGAGGTTCTAGCTCAGCAATTTGCTAACAAGTTTGCGTTACGTTTTACAAGTTGTCTGGGTCCTTGTCAGTGCTTGGTCCTAAGTCAGTGCCAGGGTGTCAGGATGCATCCATTACCTGTGGTACAGTGTATTTATTGCCGTTGTACAGCCCTGCAGGACGTCCCTGTTCTTCATTTATACAGGATGTATCTGTTAAGCCCATAAGTAATCCCAAAAAATCCCTGTGTCATTGTGTGTTCCTTGATTTGCTGAAAAACAAGTGTAAAAAAAAGCTGACTGAAGAAGAGCCTCTTTTTTCTCCTCCGCCTGCCAAGCTCAGGTTGGGTGGAAGAAATGATTGGCCTAGAGAGGCCTTCCTGAGTGAGACATTCCTGGCCACCGAGTGTCAGTCACTTTCAGACAACATGTCAAAACATACCTGCCAGTGTGAGGGTAGCCAGTCTGCCCATGCCTCCACCTCTCCCACCTACAAATTGTTCAAATAACAGTGCATCAGTCTGGGGATGTGTGGAGACAAAGTAAAGACCAGCCTACAAATGCTGTATCATCCAAACTAAGTGGTCTCTGATGTTGCAAGATCAATATTCCTTTTTGCTGCTGTCTTCTTTTTCCTGACAATCAATTCCATACCAACATCACATAGTAATTGTTTTAATCTTTCCAAAGCATATGTTCTTCTGTGATCCTTTCTCTCCAAATCGCCTGACACTCTTAGAACTGTTTTGTGTGTTTCATTTTCAGGCTTAGCTTTCCCTCATTGTAAGCTTTTTTCATTACTCTTTTTGCCTAGGAGCCATATGAAGAATGTTGAAACAACATACAGGTGTTTGCTGGTGGTCTGCTGACATAGAGCATAAGAGTCTGACACTGGCCACGGGGTGTTCATGCTTCCCTTGTTTTGCAAGTCCTAGGCTGACTTTCATGTTTGACAAGCATAAAAACTGTGTTACAAAGCATGATGCAAGTCTTTTCTAGCTTCTAAGTTGTACTACATTCATTTCTTGAAGCTTATGTTCATTTTATTTGAAAACTTTATTTTAAGATGGAATATTTACTCTACATTTTAGACTCTGGTACAGATTTTGTCTTTTACCAAGATCTTATCCTTTTACATTTTTGATAAATACCTGCTCTGGATGCAGTTTCGTCTGGGTTGATAGGGCTAGAAAGAGGCAGAGTGCAGGCAGGTGCACTTGTTGATTTGTCCTGTATTAAGTTTTTGTTGTAGACAATTTCTCACCTTAGGGGTCTTTATTGTTTCCAGGCTGTCTATGTTTTCTGCCATCCAAAATTGGAGAGGGGTTTTGTTTTATGTGCAGTAGTGTCTGCTCAGGGCATGACCCAGCTTCCATTCGAGTCAACAGAAAGTCTCCATTGGTTTCAGTATGTGTTGGATCAGGTCTAGAATTGTGATCACAACTTCATTTCACTGTGGACACAGTGAGTTGTAAACTGAAGCCTTCAGAAGTTGGAGGCAAAGGGATTTATCCTGTCTTTTGAAAAATAACCTCTTCCCCACCCTGCTTTGATGTTGACAAGAAAGGGGTAATTACACTGAGGCAGCAAGTACAAAATCAACAAGAAAAATAGTGCTGCCCTGGTCTCTAAGGAAATTTCAGTCTAAATTCTCACATTTTGCTCCTATCAGATGTAACTTATGTGCAGCAATCTGGGTTGGCCAACAACCACATTTTTCTACAAAGCATTTTCTGAAGCTTACAAATGTGGACCTTAATCAGAGACAGCCCTGTTTGAGTTATTGGCTGAGGTTAATCAAGGACACAAAGATTTGCCTGTGTGGAATGGCTTGCAGGCTCATAACCGCAGGAAAACATGAAACTTTCAGGTTTTATTGTAGATATATGTTTCAAATTCATGTAATTTGCTATGTGGCATTTTCATACCTACATCAATCCAGTAAAACATACCTACTTCAGCTCCAGAAAAGTAGCCATAGGGTAAACACCCAATTGCTGCTTTGTTAACATCACTTCTTTGCCCACCAGATGTTTCGAGATTACCTGAGATACAGTGACCATGTTGGTAAAGACTGCCCGCTCCTCATTGTCCAGCTGAACTGTGTCACCTGCCACCTGGGCACACACCTCGTTTGCCAGACAACCAACACAGCCAGTTCATTAGAGAAGTCATAGCTGTTGTTTCAGCCAGCTTGTTGGGTGGGTGTTTCTCTAGGTCACACAGTTGGCTCCCGCACTCTGGCTAAGAGTTGTAAAAACTACCAACAGTGATCCTAAGCTTTTTAGAGGAGAACCTATTCCAGTTGGATTCATTACTGCGCTTTCTTTTTCACTTCTTTTACAGACCCAGCCTTAGGTACACTCTGCTTCTTTTGTTTCCTTCAGCATGCCTTGCCCTGCTGCTTCTTTCCCCTTCAGGATCAAATTTTTGGGGATAGACAAGGTGGGCAGGGACAGTCTTAAGGTTTGTGTAGTGCTCAGCTCATACTGATACCAGAAGAAGAGAAAAGAAAACAAACATTGAGTATATTGACCATTTCCCATTTGGAATAGGTCATTCCAGATTCAATGTGAAAGGGGAGCACTTAGAACAGCTCCCTAGAGCTCTTGAGGCAAAGCTGTGTTCATGCTGTTAAACAAAGAACGTGTTTTTTAATCCTTGGTTGCCTACTACATGAAGTTTCCTCCTTTTGTGCTCTCTGGATGTTAAACCTTCCTTACTTTTGTTCAGTCCTCTGTTGGCCTCTGTCTCGGGACACTTCACAAAATGGGTGGCAGTCACCAGCAAGGTTTGCAGCTGGGGCAGGAGTTTCTTTTTAAGGTAACTTCCAATGGTGTAGATTTGAATATGGCATCACTGCAAACTGGTGAGAAATCCTGGCACAGAAAGGTCCAAACAAAAAGTCCTACTGAGTGCAATGTCACCAGAACTTGATGTCACCCATCACCTCTCATTTTGTTGGAGAAACAGAGCAAGGGGTGTGCTGTTTGGCACTGCTGAAGCCACTGAACAGGTGTTAGTGCTCGGTTATGAGGAAAGAAAAGCATGAAGTGAGGAGCAGAGTAGAAATAATGCAGGTGATGTTTGAGAGCTGGAGTATTACTTGCCACATGCTGTGTTGACAGAGTTTCACACTTATCTTCCGTACTCTTTTCCGCAGAATGATTTTCAGGGAAAGCCCAGTAACAGATTGTCCTATGAGAAATGTGATGGTGGGAAGAAAAAAAATTTCCACGTGGTCAAGAAAGTCAGTAGAAGGAAGAAAATGCCTTTTTTTTTTTCTATGCATGTATTTCAACAGTAACCTCCTTGGCCTATTGTACAGTACTCAGCACATTAGGATGCTTGTGTGTTTGAAACTGTTAGGGTTAGTGTCTTAAAAATTGTAACTGCACAGCAGAAAAACAATCAGGAGGTATCCTATTGGTGTTAATTTAAAAACAGAACTGCATGTTATTAAATTCCTTTAGTTCAATCATATTTGCAAAAGATAGAGACAGTTAAGGGAAGGATGAACTCCTCACCGGGCAACACAAAGTGCTGGTGTGATCGAGGAGTGACAAAGCTATGTTTAGAGAAATAAGTCTCTTATTCTGGCAAGCTCTTTGCCTGTGTGTGCAAATCCCTGTCCTTGACTGAAGAGAAGCAGCATAAGGTCAGGTGCAAATATAACAGCATTCATCTGAAGAAGAGGTGATGACTTTTCAAAATAAACAGAGTGTGGGCACACGTGTCTGACTTCTCTCAACTACTTTTTAGTTGTTTTAGGATGTGTGATTGTAAAGGAAAAAACAGCGGTGTCTGACCTATTAAAATCATATAATCCATCCGTTCTGTGGTCATTGTGGTGACTCAATAGCCTAAGTATTGAGCTACCCTGAGCAACTGCAAATTTGTTTCCCAGACTTGGTTTTGGGAGTGGTTTCTGGAGTTTAATGTTTTGGGGAATAAAAGACTGTCACGGGTAAAATTTTCAGAATTGGCCAAGTTGCTCAGGAACCCAAGTCCCATTTTTTAAGATTATGTAGAGTGTGCAGACTTGTAAGACCCTTAATTTGCAGTGAAACAGAAATGAATTTTCAGCAGTTTCTTTAAATGTAACATGAGTTCTTGGGATCTAAAATTCTTCATAAGCTGCTGTGTATGTAACTCACTTCGCAGAACAAGAACTGAAGGAAGGTACTTAGACCTCCTGCGTTTACTTTCCTCCTATCGATGTCAAGTTGTTTCAGTTGTCTGCTGCTGATAATGACTGAGTTTGGAAAGGTGGCTTTGGAAGGCTGCTGTGCTGGATGCACGCTGGCAGGCAGAGGCCAGGCAATAGCCTGAAGCAAGCCTCAGTTCTAGTGAGTCGTGTGATGGGGTGTGGAGGGTTGGCTGTACAAGCCTCGATTTCTGATGCATTTCCATCATAAGCCCATTTACAAGTCAGTTTACTAAGTCCCCAGTGATACTCCCTGCCAAGGCAGCTGGTTCCTTGGAGAAGAGCACTGTACAAAGGGAACTGTGGTCCAAGAGGGCTGCGTGGAGGAGCATCTTGTCTCACACCAACTGTTCATTCTGTTTGTTTCTGCCCACAGGCAGCAGCAATCATTTCCCTTTCCAAGTTCTTGATCTTGTTGGAAGTCGGCCAGGCTATACAGTTCAAGAAAGCACTGGAGTTAATTGCTGTTGTTGTTACAGGTGGGCTGGTTGGGAAGAGATTAAAACACTGCTCAGGGGAGGCAGCTGGAATTCTTCAGCCATCGAACTGCAGCAGTAACAAGCACGTGGACTCCATCAGAGGAAGTTGGGAACTGTTGGCTTAGCAAAGCTTTCCCTGTCTTGTGTCCTATGCTTCCTTGAACAACAGCATCTTTGTTAGTTGTGGAAAAAAAAAAACCAAAAACCAAAAAACACCTCGGTATGAATAAAGTAAATCCATTGCTTTGAGATGGCTGTTCTGTTTAATGTAGTGTTCTTGAAACCATTGTTTATGCTAAGTACTCTGGAGCCATTTCATACAGTACCAAAACACAGCATACATCCAAACTGAACAAAATAAACTGGCTCTTAAATTCAAAATAGCAGAATCCACAAAACCTTTTAAAGCTGGAGAGAAAATGTAGATAAACAGTGTCCAGTGACCCCAAATTGATAATTTTCTGGAGTGCTGGTTGGTGTACTTAAAAACCACTGTCAGACACTCACTGGGGTCATTACTACCACATGAGTTATAGATGTTTTTTACTGGCTGTTCTTTAAAAAGAGAGGTTTTCATTAAGAAGTTTTGTTTTTCTAAAAAACATTGTTAAATGGTAGTCATTAACACCATATTGTACTTGATACTAGTGGATATTGGCTTAAGCCTCTTATTCATCTGAACTCTCTAAATTTAGGGAAATACTTCTTTCTTCCCTCTTATTATCTCTTCCTTGTCTGTTGGAATTTTTTGAAATAATATGTGTTTGCATTGAAACATATGGCTCATTTTGTACTGTTGGACGTTATGGCAAAAAACGTAAAGCAAAACCAGGACTGCACTGAAAATATAATAGGCCTACATCTCTGTAACTTAGAGCAGGGGACCAGTATTTTCATAAGATAAATCACTGCAAATTCTACTCAGGTTTTTTTTTGTTTTTGTTTTTTGGGGTTTTTTTGGTTTTGTTGGTTTTTTTTGGTAGAGATTTAAAGTGGACATGAATAGAGAGAGATTCAGTGTTCTGTGGTCACGGACAGCTGATGGTGATGTGACTGCACAGCTAAACAAACACAATGAAAGACATCTTTGTATTCATGATCTTAATTTGGGTTCCATTCGGCTTGAGACCTGATGCAATTCGGATGTCACAACTGACAACATCACACCTATTCTCACAGGACCAAAGGCCATTCTGAAAAAGTATCTCCTCAGAAGGATAAATCAGAATTTTCTAATATAGGGCTTTTGTGAGGTAAAAAAAAAAGTTTTGTTTTCCAGATAGAGACCTGATTTGTTTTGCATATCAACAGGCTTATCCATTTATTAACTGCATGGGTCAAGTTTTCAACTGGATGACATTTTCCTAGATGAGTGAGGTCAGTCAAATGGTACCTTACTGCACCTTTATTGGCATGCCAAGTCATTACTAGATGCAGAATTGAAATGTGTGGTTCAGGTATCCTATCCTCTCCATTTTGCTTTGAGCTAACTGGTGGCTAGCCTTGATATGGCATAATAAATAATACTGAGCCATTCAGACTTGAGGCCATCCAGCTGTGAATCTGTGTAGCTGCAGCAGCAACAATCCAACTCCTGAACCTCATCTTGGTCAGCTTCATCCCTGTCTTCAGACGGGTTTCATCTCAGCTTTACCTGTAGATTTACAAGGAATTGCATGCTCAGCAACTTGACGAGTTCTCTCTCATGAAGTATTTTTACCTGTTGCTCTTCTTTACTCAAAGGGGAAATTATTTTCTCCTCCAAAGCGTTTTCAAGGCATGGTATAGTGTCTGACGTGCTGGGGAGGGGATGATGTCTGGGTAAAACAGGGCCACTTTGTGCAATATTTTGGCTCTTCTAGAATAAGGAGCATTATACCCAGCATGGCATTGCATAACATGAAGGTACCAGTGGCCAGTGAAGGTTCTCCTCACCTCTGCCAAGCAGCCCTGTTTCTTTCAGTTGTTTTTGTTTACTGCCTCACTTTCCTGGCCCCAGGGGAGATGTATGTATGTTGACTAGAGATCTTAGATTCCGCAGGGAAATTTGGTGTCGTCCCGAGGCTCCAGAGGATGCTTTTTTGCCTGTGTCATAGTCACTCTCCCTTACCTCATGGGCCAAGGACAGGATTTTCTGCCAAGAGTTTATTCCCATGTGTGAAAGCACGGGCAGTTCAGCATGTGAGACAGTCTTTGTTTTAAGTAGTGTATTAATTTTTGGAGCTGGTACTTCTTATACTTTCATACCCAAGAGTAAATTGGAGGTTTCCAACAGCAGCCTAAAGGTCCTTTTCCAAAGCCTAACTTAGAACAGGTGGTAGTAAGAAAGAAGGAATCACTTGTTTTCATCTGAACTCGTGCTTTTTATTTCATCTTTTATAAATAAAGATCCTTGGCAAACACTTATTTGAGAATCAGTTTAATCATTGTTTTGAGGGTTATGTGCACACATTTGGCTTTGTGTCCCACTCGATTATTAAAGGATGTTTCCCCTGTATCACAAAAAGTCAAAAAGGTAAGGTAATGTTTGCAATTCTTGTTTTTACTCTGTGAATTTTATAGCAACATTCCTACAGTCAATAGGGTTGTTCCCATAACTTAGCAATGACCATAATTTTGCTTTTACAGATTTTTGTTTATGTATTTTCATGATTTTAAAAATTTCTGGCATCAGAACATGAACTTGGCAGGCATTTTCTTCTTGTACAGTGCTCACACTGTAGTTACTACAATTTTTTAGTCTTTGGCTACTAAAAGTTCATATGTCTGGGGAGCTACTTACCTATTCATTCCATGAAAGCTTATTTTATCCCTTTCATTCCTTATGAAATTTACCCTTCCATTCTGGCATCATCCAGACTATGTTTTGTAGGCTAAATCCAGCCCAGAGGGAACTTCCATCTAGCCTTCTGCCTTTCCCCACTGAATAGCTCCTTGTTGGTTTAATGATTGTCTGAAATTTAGATCCCTCTGAATTGCTGCCCCTATGTCCATGTTGGAGGAACAGAAGGGTCTGGATGCATAGGTTGGAAATTACCTCAGTCAATCACCCCCGTGGCTTGAGGGTCAGTGGTATACACTGCCATATTGAATGAGTGATTGAAAATTCATGGTGATACGTGTGCAGATGCCACACTGCATGTGTATAGATTATTTCTTTTGCATATGAAAGAGAGGGATCTCAGGGCATTATTAATTTCTTGTCTGACAAAAGTAACCTGTAAGATTCTGGCAGTGAAGAAGATTTAGATTATCAGTTACCATTGAGAGATACCAAATTATGCTGATTCTGGAGCTCTGTCTGCTTTTTTTTTTTTCCTTTTTTTTTTTTTTTTTTTTTTTTTTTTTTTTGGTAAATAAAAAAAGAACATGTTTCAAAATTTAATAGAAATACATGTAGAACTGCATAACTGTCTGATTCAACCCAACTGTCCCCAAAGAGTGATCTAATAGCTACAGGTATAAGAGCACATAAGGTTTATGGAGTTCTAGAAGAGTAGTAAAAATCTCAGTTGCTGCCTTCTTTGGGTATTAGAAGGCTGAAACTTTCTTTGCTCTAGCTCTTCCCTAAATCATAAACAAAAACAATCTCTTCATTGCAGTTCAATTTATTTTTTAATGTGAAGCATCCAAAAAGAGGCTTATCCTTAAGTTCATTAAACTCATTTGCCCTTCTCAAATGGAAAGTACTCTTGTCTACGTACTAGTTACCTTATTTTCTATATGTGTTATTTTTCCTGAGGGCAGTTCATAATGGAATGTGATAATGTGACTGATAGCAAACAATGCCAAAGACCAAAATTACTGCATGTATTGCAACATCTCTTATTAAGGTTACTTACTTCTTACTTAATTTTAGAAATAACATTGTAATAATACCCTGCATATTTACCTTTTGGTCGGTTGAATAGTTCACAAGTAAATCATTCCAAAACTGGCTTCACTGACCCTTAATGATTGACTTCTAGTGCAGTAACGTGCTCTTCAGTATCTGCTCCTTTATAGCTGTTGCCAAATATTATTTCATACTTTAGAGTGCATGTTCAAAACACCCAGTCAACTGCTTTAGCAGGAAAAGTTTTGTGATGTCTGTAACTAATTTTTCAGGTTGTCTATTTGGAACAAACCATTTTCTAATGTGCATATTCTTAAGGATTTAGTGGAGTCAGATAAAAAGGCCCCCAAAACACCTCCACATAACGTAATCCTTCTTATCAGCAAGATAAAAAACAAAAACCTCTGTCTTCGTTCTACTCTCTTCTTATTCGGAGCATGGGACCAATTGCAGTAAAAAAAAAAGTGGTATAAAATAGCAATGAAGATAAACCACTAATAAGACTTTCCACTGAGGTTTTGGTATCTGATGTTACCCATCCCTTACTCTGTCAGTTCTGGTACTTTCACACTTAGCAAGCCTTAATTTGCTGTCCTTCTTTCAGTTCTTTATGTGAATTCACAGTTGCTACTTCATCTGAAAATCAGATGGCTCAGTAGGTACGAGGGCACCTAAAAATGTGTCGTGCTTTGCCATTTATTTTGGTGAACCCCTACACAAGAAAGCTGGTGTGAGACCTGTATAGCTGCTAAACAGCTGGAAATTTCTCCTTAAGTAGTCTGCCTGCATGGAAACCTACTGTTTGTATGAATACTTCTTGTTTCAGAAATTCGTGTTTCTGAGGGGGAATGGCCAGATTTTCCCCAGAGTTTTCCAAGGGCAGTTTTGTGCATGGCAGTGCTAATGGCTTTTAAACACTCATATGGAGCCCAGAGTCCACCCCAGTGAGCACAATGAAGAAAGATTTCATTTTTCATTCTTTCGGTATCTCCTAGTACTATTTGCAACTGTGGTTTTATCATTTTCAGATACTTTTCTTGCCAGGAAACTTAGGATTCTGCCATACTCTTAGGCAACCAGCACTGGAAAGTTTACTCATGCTGTGCAGTTACGGTAATTATTAGAGGATTTGTATTTGGGGAGGAGAATTCTGTACCGAATGAGGAATTCTTACTATAATTAGTTCCCAAATTAATGTATCATTATTTAATTAGATCCAGATTTATTGACTTACATCTTCTGTATGAGAAAATAATTTCTTTTTCTTATCTTTGAGAGTTTCTGGGGACTTTGAGCATCCTAGTCTAATGGAAGATGTCCCTACCCCTGGCAAGGGGGTGGAACTAGGTGATCTTGAAGGTCCCTTCCAACCCAAACCAATCTATGATTTTGTATCATTGATTTTCCTTATCATTTTAAATACATGTGCCCAAAACTACACAGGATTTGCAAAGCCAGACCGGTTTGTTACCCTGTCTGTTCCAGAAAATAGTGGAAGGCACAGATTTGGATAACGTGCTTGATAAAGTGTGAAGGTGAGGCATTTCTTGTACTTTTTTTTATAGATAAAAAAAAGAATTAAGGAGAGTAAAAGGAGATAAGGGTGTGAGAGTGGAGACACCCTATTGCATTAAGTTTATTCCCTTGTTACTGAAGAGGGAAAATGTAAGAGACATGTATGTAGTTGCTTCAACATAACAGAATATAAAAAATTGCTAATTTTTTTAACTTCTGCTCTGCCTATCTCTAAACCAAACGTAAGCATGAAGATGTTCATTCTCAATACATTTATGTGTATTCTTTGTTTATTGACATATTTACATAATTTTTTGCTTAGTTACATTGAATGTAAGAGTAGCTGACTTCACAACATATGTACCTCATAGCCAGGTTATTGTAAGTTCCTAAATTCTTAAAGTAAGTCATTAGAAGAAGAAAACAGTTGTTCACTAGAGAGAAAGGCAAAATTACTTACAATTTAGAGATGTCCAGAGTACCCTGTCTGTCACATAAGTTGTCCTAACATAGTCAAGCCAGGTCAGAGTGATGTACAGTCAGATATTTGAGGCACCACCTCAAAAATGTAGGTACCACAGCTGCTTAGCTGGAGCCTGATAAAGGGATCCTTGGTGGATCAAGTGAGACCTCCTGTCTTACTGTGTTTTGGAAGTCTAACATGTCTGAAACACAGTTTGGTTCTTTGAATTTCCTTCCTGTGAAAGAATGGAAAAATTAACTTACAAGCCTGATTCATCCCCCCAAATATGTGAATGCAGTTTCAGGCTGTAAAACTCTATAGATTATTTTTGTAGATAATTTTTGTATTTTTTAAAATGTCCCTTAAAATATTATGAAAAGTAAAATAACTTCTCATCATTACAGTATGTGTATGATGTTTGCCAGGATCTTAGTACAGTGTATGAGCAAGCATCAAATATAAGGAAAGAAGTCAGCTCAAATCATTAGCCCAAACTGTTTATACTGAAGAAACACATGTAGAAATTAAGTTTTGTGAGACCTGATCATAGCAGCCTCCAGGCACAATGTCCTTGAGATACACCTGCGGTGTAGCGCACTGGGGCAGGCAGTAACAACATGAGGCTTGGTGCAGAAAGTTTTTTCCATCCTCTCTCGCCCTCATTGCTTCAGTAGCACCTTCCTCCCTCAGAAACCACTTTCCCATTCCCTGGTTGAGTCCAGCTACATGGTTAATGCAAGGCAGAGAATGTGGGAGACCAAGTACCCCAAGCGATACAGCAGACCAGAGAACAAATGGAGAAATGAAAATGCTCCAAAGATTTCTCATAAAATCCATTTTTCTGAGTTTCCATACTCTCAGAGTTGTAGGATTTTTGTCCAGTTAGCTGTAGCAAGAGACTACATAAAAAAAACCTTCCCAATCAGGAGTTTTTATGACAAAAAGATGTTTCATATAATTTAAGTGTTTGCTGTTAAGGATATAAAGATGTGAATTACTTTGCCGAAAAACAAGGCCCAGAACACTATGAGGGAGAAGAAAAAGAAATATCACAAAAAAATATGCAAAAGTCATATAAAACGTGTGGAAATACATTTTTTGTGTAGCTGAGATTGCATAAAATGTTATGTTTGTCTTTCAGCATCTTCTTATGTTGCCCATTTGAGATAAGTTGATAGCTGTGTTAGGTTTTAAACATTTTTCAGCTTATTTTTTCTTATAAATGGAACAGCTAATAAACACCTGATGTGGCATCTGTAAAAATCAGTGAAACTTTTTTGGCTTATTTCATGAGACTTTGGGTCAGGTTAATGTATAATTTTGGAGAATTTTTCTCTAATTACATAGCTGATGGATGGAAATTGCAAACAGCAGCAGCTACGTGAGGATCTGCTCTTATGATGTGGAGAGAACAGTTGTCTCTCGACAATTGGAAACCTGAGAGATGAGAGAGAAAATCTGACAGGCAGAAAGTGATTTCTGCTCATATTTTTCTCTGGGGAAAGAATTCAGGAGTTTCTTATGCAGTCTTTGAATACAAAAAAGAGTGTGTAGTAAAACTGGGCACCTCAGTTTTTCAATGATTAGTCTGACACACTGAATTTTAGAAAATACTGAATGCTGTCCCTCTGAAAATTTGCCTTTTTTAAGTACCTTCATGTTGAATGAACAAAATAGGAAGCTGTTAAAAATCACTGGTCAGTTTTGAAAATTTTGCCCATTAAATATATACTTTAATTACTGTTACTTTCTGTTATGATTATAGGAATGATAAAGGAAAAGACCTTTAGCATGCACAAAAGTTCTACATTCATATAACTAAGCAAAGCTCAAAGAAAACTGTGGCTCCCTGTCAGTGTGTGTAGGACACTGGGCTCTGTGTCAGGAAAACACCCCAAAATTAGGTAAGCATACCAGTTTGCTAAAGACTTCAGTTTGTATTTGTGTCAGATGGTAAATGGTAAAGCTATTTCTGTCATGTTTTAAGCAGCATGGGTAGTCTAAACATGTTCAATAGGTCTAGTGACCTTTTCCTGAGTAATGGAAAACTTTCAGCTGTGCCAGTGTAGTATATTTATACCAATATTATTTACAGATCTTGCCCTCTTTGCTACTGCTTCTTAGAACTGTCCTTGAATGAAAAATAAACATGTCAGGGGTTTAATACAATTGATACAGCTATAAACATTCTTAAAAATAGAAATGTGTGCTTAATCACGCTTCCTTTAGCTGATTGCAGTGTCTTCAGCAACTGTTGTTTCTGTGATGGCCTAACAGATAACCTGTGAAATAGTTCTGTGTCAAACACACTGTGTGCCCTAAAGCAAGTACTCAATAACTTGAAGACAAAGGTTTTGAAATGAGTTTTCATCTATTAATTATTTATGTATTTTCAGCCCAGCTGATTTTTAAGGACATGCCATTTTCTTGTGCTGCATCATGGATATTGCTTGCAGAGGATTCCTACAAGCAGTAGGCATGTGGTGACTGCTGAAAGCCACTCCCCACTCCCCAAAGGTGGAAAAGTTCTTGTCATAATAAAAAGCACAGTAACTCAAAGAGGACCAAAGAAAAACAGTTTTCTGAAGAGGAAGTTTAACAGATAGTTCAACCTTTTAATTATTCCCTATGAATGCTGAACATGTTTCATTTGACTCCTATCTCAGGATCTAAAATCCTGATTTTAGACAGTATTTGTCTTCATTCAGGCACTGAAAATAGTATGATAGGTGTAATTTGGTAACTGTGCAAGCAAACAGAGCTGAAGGTCATCAGTGTGGGAGATGGTAGCTAATCTCTCAAATTCCCCTGTGAAATTAGATGGAGCCCTCTGCTGAGACTCCTCAGAGACTGCCACTGTTGCATTTGGGAGGTCTCAGGAAGTCATCCCCAAAGGTTGTTCAACATCTTTGGGAAGGTAGCAGTGTCAAGAATCTAGGCCTTATAATATCAGGACTTACTGACTGAGCTAGTCTGTTACAAAAAAAAGACCAGCAGCCATCGGTGTTCTCCAATCGCTTATGTGTAAGGCTGGGAAGGTCTCTAAGTTGCCATATACCATACCTGTCCCTCCATCCTGGAGAAGAAAAGCTTTACATGGATTGTCTCTGATCCCTGATTTTCTTCCCAGTTCTTGTAAAAGCTAGACTGTAAGAAGACACAGACATTTTCAGAGTATCTCCTAAGTAAGCCTTCCTTGCTTGAGGTGCCATGGAGAAAAATTTCTATTAATTTTTAGCTTTTGATATGCTGGCTGTCTTATCATCATACCTCAGTCTTGCTGTTGTAGACTAAACATGGTCAGTTTCTTCGTAGGTCCTGTTTCTTAAACATCCCACAGTCCTTGCTGTTCTCTGGACTATATCCTATCTGTTTATCTGTTCCCTTAAGTGAGGCGTCTAAAACCGGAAGCAGCATCAGCATTCTGATCTCAGCAGGACTAAGCAGAGCAGAATAAATGACCTCCCTAATGGACCCCGAACTGTAAACTTCCCTTTCTAAATCATTACTGTGTACTGCACCACTTGGATTTGTGTTCAAAATGCCACTTCCTTTACAGCCATGGTGCAATTAACATCTTCCCTAATTATATGTTTTCTTTCAAATAGACATTCCATTCTTTCGTGTAATTCTTCTATTTTTCACACTTTCAGTCAGTTCCACCTGGAATTTTAATGCACTGACACATTGTATTTGAATCCAGTCATTAATTTTTGCACTCACCTAACAATATTACTTTTGATTGATAGTTGCTGAAGGAAGAAGAAAAAGACCTGCACAAAGACTTCTGGTTGAAATGAAATTATTTTTACATTGGTGGTGGGGAGGAAGAATGTAGTTCATTGCAGTGATTTCAGGTTCCATTTATTTCCAGTGATGTGAATCTCCATCTTTTACAAAGTTCATTTAACAATAAGCTGTACTCAGATCTTTGGATGGAGGTGTTAGAAAGTTGAAGATGCTTCCAAACTGTTGCGTCTGATTATCTGGCCTGACTTCCAAACTCCCTTAAAAACAGACACAGTCTTTTTATTTTTTATATTGGACAGATATCAGATAGGCCTGAATCATCCCTCTTAAGGAAATCATTGCACATGGAAGGTGGAAATCATTACATCTTGGGACAGCAATCTGGTACGAGCGCATATCCTCACAAATTTTTCCAGGGAATATTCCATCATGAAAGAAAAGTTTGCTCTATCAGAATAGGGACCTCTTCCCATCTGTTCCAAAGGACAATCTGTTCCTCAGACTGCTTCATGATTACTTCTTCTGTAGGAGCACATATTGAAAAGCAACTAACTGGCCAAGTATATGCATGATGGGATTTACAATCTCGATGAAGATTATTCTAGGGCTCCTGAATTGCGTGTAATCCCTGCTCATGGTGTATGAAGATCCTCCTCTGTTTATAAACAGAAGTTGTCTAAGAAGCTGCAGTACCCAGTTCTAGTTGAAAAAAATGTTTTTATATTTTATTATTCTTTTATTCTAAAGTTGTGTCTGAAAAAGGGAGAATATTTAAATTTAGTTATTTGTAATTAAGGAACCTCATTCTGCTGTCCCTTTCTGATGTGTAAAATAGATACTTTCATAGGGGGCAGAGATAACATCCAGTCCTGTCTCAGACCCTGATTAAGAGAAAGATGTGAAAACTCCAGATAAATCTGACAATTATAATCATCAAATTATTTAGGTTGCAAATTACTTTTAGGATCATTGAAGCCAAGAGTTAAATTAACACTACAAAGGCCACCACTAAACCATGTCCCTAAGCACCACATCTTCCGGTCTTTTAAATACCTCCTGGGATGGTGACTGAGCCACCCTGCTGAGCCTGCTACAATGCTTGGAGGAATCTTTCCAAATATCCAATCTAAACCTCCACTGGCACAACTTCAGGCCATTTTCTCTTGTCTTATCACTTGTTCCTTGGGAGAAGAGACTGGCACCCACCTGGCTACAGTCTCCTTTCAGGAAATTATAGAGAGCAATGAGGTCTCCCCTGAGCCTCCTTTTCTCCAGGTTAAACCCCCCCAGCTGCCTTAGCTGCTCCTCATCAGACTTGTGCTCCAGACCTTTCCCCAGCTCTGTTGCCCTTCTCTGGACACACTCCAGCACCTCAATGTTCTTCTTGTAGTGAGGGGCCCAGAACTGAGCACCGTTTTAAGTGCAGCCTCACCAGGGCTGGGTATAAGGGGACAGTCACTACCTTGGTCACACTTGTTGATACAAGCTAGGATGCCATTGGCCTTCTTGGCCCCTTGGACATACTCTGGCTCATGTTCAGCTGGTTGATGACCAGCAACCCCTGGTCCTTTTCTACTGGGCAGCTTTCCAGCCACTCTTCCCCCAGCCCGAAGCACTACCTGTGGTTGTTGTGACCCAAGTGCAGGACCCAGCTCATGCCCTTGTTGACCTCATACTATTAGCCTCAGCCCATTGATCCAGCCTGTCCAGATCCCTCTGTAGAGCAACCGTACCCTCCGGCAGATCAACACTCCTGCCCAACTTGGTGTCATTTGCAGACTTAGTGAGAGACTGAGTGATGACTTGATCCCGTCATCGAGTCCATAAAGATACTAAACAGGACTAGCCCCAGTACTGAGCCCGTGGGAACACCACTCCTGACCAGCCACCAGCTGGATTTAACTCCATTCACCACTGCTCTCTGGTCCTAGCTTTTCAGACAGTGTTTAACCCAGTGAACAGTGCACCTGTATAAACCATGGGCAGCCAGTTCCTTCAGGAGAGTATTGTGGCTCACTGTGTCAAAGACTTTACTAAAGCCCAGGTAAACATCAGCATCCTTCTCCTCATCCACTGAGTCACAGGAGATTGGGTTGGCCAAGCAGGATCTGCCTTTCATAACCGATCCTGCACATACCTCATAATGCCACTCAGGATGATCTGCTCCATGACCTTTCACAGCACTGACATCAGGCTGACAGGCCTGTCGTTTCCTGTGTCCTCCTCCTTGCCGTCCTTGTAGATCACATTGCTAACTTCCAGTGAACAGTGACCTCCTGAGTGAGCCAGGACTGTCAGCAAATGGTGGAAAGTGTCTCAGTGAGCAGTTCCGTGTGCTCCCTCAGTACTCTTGGGTGGATCCCATCCAGCCCCATGGACTTCTGTGTGTCACACACAAATACGCTATGTGTAGCAAGTCACTAACCATTTCCCCTTGGATTTTGGGGGCTTCATTCTGCTTCCTGTCTTTGTCTTCTAGTTCAGGGTACTCAGAACAACTAGTCTTAACCATTAAAGACTGAGGCAAAGAAGGCATTAAGTACTGGATAAGTAACTGGGTAAGTTCCTCATCCTGAGCAGGCCAAAGTCTGCCCTCCAGAAGTCAAAGAAAGATGTTCTGCTGAACTCCTCCTCCTTACTTTCCTGATAATTTAAAACTCTGTCATTTTGTGATCACTGTGCCCAAGATGGCCTCCAACCATTGCATCACCCACAAATTCATAGCTGTTCACAAACAGCATGTCCAGCAGGATACCTTCCCTAGCTGGCTCCCTCACCAGCTGTGCCAGGAAGTTACCTTCCACTCAGTCCAGGAACCTCCTAGACTGTTTCCTCTCTGCTGTGTTATATTTCTGGCTGACATCTGGTAAGTTGAAGTGTCCCATGAGAACAAGAGCCAGTGATTGTGAGACTTCTCCCAGCTGCTTATAGAGTATCTCATCTGCCCCTTCATCCTGGTTGAGTGGTCTGTAACATGACATCTGCCTTGCTGGCCTTTCCCCTGATTCTTACCCATGAACACTCAACCCGGTTGTCACTAAGCTCCACACAAACAAAACACTCCCTAACATACAGGGCTACTCCACCACCTCTCCTTCCTTTCCTGTCCCATCTGAGGCATTTAAAGCCATCCTTTACATCCCTCCAGTTGTGCAAGTCATCCTGCCATCTTTCAAACTATATCACAGTTTTCCTGCTGCAGAGTGGCTTCCAGCTCCTCCTGTTTGTTGCCTATGCCGTGTGCATCAGTGTAGCTGTGCTTCAGTTGGGCTGTTGATCCTGTCACCTATTTTGTGAGGGGAAAAAGTCCTGTGTTGACTGTTCTCAAGCACTTCTGTGGTTTCTAACATATCAATAACCCTTGTGTCTTTGCTGTCGTGTAGATCTCCATACCCTTCCTCCACTGAGAGGGCAGACCAAAGGACCTTGATAGCACACCATCTCTCAAACATGGTTGTGCCACCCCCAGGCTTATCTCTAGCAAGCCTGGTTTTCTCTCTTTCTCACTTCAAATCTAGTTTAAAGGTCTTTGCAGTCTGTGATACTCCTCAGCCTACTCTTCTGCTCCCACAGCTCTGTCACTAAGCAGAGGTGTTCCTGGACCTGGGCTCAGCTCCCACAGGGATTCTCACTGCCGCTATCCAAGCAGGGACCCCCCTGCAGGTGACACCTGGGTCCATCAGAGCTCTGTCTGGGCAGCTGCCATCAGTTGTAGCAGCTGCAGAGCTTAGGGAGGCTGTGCCTGTCTTCTGGGTGGATCCTGTTGCTCCCTGGTCAAGCTGGCAGAGGTTCAGCACCCTTGCTGAGCACCCTTCCACGGGAGGAGCTGCCCCACACCCTGTTTGCCTGCCCTGGCCTCTGCTGCTCCCTGTGGGTTCCATTTATACATGATAGGGGGCTTGGCCACCGTTGCTCCTGGCCCTGCCCAGGTCCCACCAGCCCTTGTGGCACGAGTTGCAGGCTCCTGGCTGGTCTCTAGAGGTAAAATTAAAAACAGGACACAGGTATGTCTTTTATGTTTGGTTATGTATTTTTTTCCTTTTTGAGATACTCTCAGTCATTGTAACCATGTTTTTTCTGGCTCTCTCTACATGTTAAATTTCTGTTTCCTATTTCTTACGTCTTTACAAGCTCACAGAGTGCCTTAAAATAATTGCCCTCTCAAAAGAGCGTTCCCATGTCTCAGTTTTGAGCACCAGTTCTTTCAATTGAGTTATTTACTGCCCTTCTGCATATGGCACAAAGAGGGTGAGAAATGTAGTAAATAAAGAAATTATAACGTATCTCTGTCATTTCCCTCTTTACTATTTCATCTTTCCTAAGATCTTTTGTGTATATTGAGAGGTGAGTCCTGGCTTTCCCCACTCTTTTGGGTCTCCTCTAAGCCCGGCAGTGATTTTCCAGTAACCTTTATTATTATTAACTTACTCATGGAAGCGTCATTGTACTAGACTTTTTTACAAACCCAGAACAGGAAAATAATCTCTGACCTCAAGTATATTTTGATATGTGGTTCTGCTAGTATATACCATATTCCCTAGGAGGTGATTCCATTGATTCATTGGAAAGCTTTATGGTATGCTGGCCACATCTTCCATTCCTTTCTTTTTGAGCTGTTTTGTTGTCTACAGGACTCCAATTATGAATATATGGTTACTTAGGAAAACACATAGATGCTCTCTATTAAGGGCAGTGCATCTTTTAGCCCCTTGCAAAACACAACTCCCTTAAACACAATGCTTTACTCTTTTTCTTAATTTCGGCTTCAATTGCAGTGCATTGTTCTCAGGGGTGTGACTTGGTGGATTATTAAGAAGTGTCAAATAGCCAAAAAGGGACAGCAGGGGAAACAGCCTTCATGCTGAAGAGCTGAATTTCCCTTAGTGTTTGCCAAAATAACTAATCTAATTTATGGGAAAACAACTAAAATAATAAGAAATTGCATAATTTTTTATTGAGTTTCATAATTAAAGTCACAAAAATATGCTGTCTTTTAGCTGGTGTAGCTTTGACTTTGCAGCTTTTGATTCCTGTATTTAAGGTTTTCTTTCTACACAAACTTCATAATTAACAGGACTTAAATTGGCTAATTCTCTCTGCTTCAAAAACTGGTAGTGTGGTCAAAGTTCCTCATATACCTTGCTAATTAGATACCTGATATAGGGAGTCTGATCTCCTTGAAATTTAAAAAAAAAAAAAAACCTTTACAATCTGTGAGTGATTTAAATCAGACTAAAAAAATACTGCTTTTACACAATATCACATTACATTTACTGTCACATGTATTTGCACAGTCCTGTATTTGTACAATATACCATAGTCCTGCACCACTGCCAAACATGTGAGATCAAATATGGTAAATTACTGTTGTTGTTGAGGTTTGATATACCAGAAGAAAAACACAAGTCTGAAATTACCGAAAACTTCATGGGAAAGAGGAAAGGAGTTCCCAGAAATACACTAAAAAACGAATGCTTCTCCCTTTTGAAATGAGCTTGCCAGATCCTTCCAAAAGCAGATGAATGTTCTTGACCTGATGAGTGTTTATCAACTGTCTGCATGTCTGTTTGGCAGCTTTGCTCCCTTGAAATATTCTTAATCTGAGGACCTGAGAAGATGGGGTTATATAGTCACACTTCTAGTAAAGGTTCCCATTCTCCCAGTCCATCTTCAGTAAAAAATGTGTAAAAAGGAGTGGTATCATTGTGGGGTATTTTATCTAGAGGATACAAAATAACTCAAGAATTAAGTATATGGATGTATCTATCCATGCACACCAGAACAGAGAATTTGTTTGGGATATTTGTAGTGAAATTTCTTCTAGTTAGAGGTGGGTTTAGCTTCTTCCAAAATGTTAAAAAATGTCTTTTTACAAACAGAACTGGCAAAGAGTACCACAAAGGCAGACAGATGCTTCAAGCTTTCATTTAATCACAAAAGAGAAAGCAAAGTTAGCTTGGAAGTAATTGCAGTGACCTCAGCTTGAAGTATTAAATAGCAAATACTGTTTCCTGCTGAGTAATACAGTATCTCAGATACAAATATTACATACAATTTTGCTTCCATTTTTCAGTAGCTTTATACTGCTAGGTAATATATATCCATCCCGGCTAACATGAGTGAGAGTTTTAAGGTTACAATAGCTACAGCTGGGAAAACTGAATCAACAGGTTAACATCCTAGGTGCATGAAACCTCAATACACCTTTGCAGTAAAGGAGGGTCTGGTTTGCCAATGTTTCAATGTTTTTTGGGGGCAGGATTTGTATTTGTTAATACAATGCCTCACACAGATGGTTCGTGATAACTGATTTGTGTCTCTCCAGTGCTACAGCAATCAATGAAAAATACCAAACAGCATTTTAAGGCTCTGGTACTGTAAGTTGCTTGTCCAAAGCTACAGAGCAAAATGATGCAGAGCCAGATTCAGCACACAAGGAATTTCTATTACCCAGTCTCAATCTCAGACCATTATTTTGCTTCTCTCTAGCAAATGACCTTGTCTGATGTTCTTCAATACATCACAGGTGTCTTGCCATGCCACTGACAGCACCTCTGCTCCTCTGAGTCACTACAAAGGCAGTCAGACAGCAAGCAGCTCCTTTCTTGTCGGCTTGTCTTTCACGAGGAAGCCCTTGGAAGTGCAGAAGTAAACCCTGGGAGTCAGGCAGATGTGTTAGGTGATGGGCAGGCTAGCATGCTTCAGGACTGGGAAGGACCCAGCACAGGATGCAGACTGAGCACCTGAAAAGGAGCTGGTAGCATGATCTTAACATTAATGATGTTTTTTTCTGACAAATGTTGAAAAATAGTTCACTATTCTGAATTGTGTTATTAACATGCAAAACAATAACCCATTCAGAAGACAAGTTTATTGGTTCAGGCCTTTATGGGGGTCCAGGAGTGGGTCTTTATGTTATCTGGGCTATGTCCTGAGAAGGACCTCTAACTGTGTCCCCAGATTTCGTGAGGAATCTCAGAGGCGGGACAGTATTTGGATGCACACCCACCCCTTGCAGTATGTCCTTAACACAAGTGCTTCTCCTTGTGATTGTGTGGTCATGGTATACTGGCTTTTCATTAAAATCAGTTGGTCTCTTATTCAGAAAAATACTTTCCTTAGCTTGGGAGAAGAAAGTACTGAACCCAGCCTGTATCCCACCTATCTGACATGATTGCTTCCAGCAAAATCAATGGAATTATTTGTGCAGGATATGGTCCAGAGTTAAGAGATTCTGTAAAGCACAGGAGCAAAAACATGTGTCTTTGTATGCTGGAATTTATCCATTTTCAGGCACAGACAAAGGGAGCATTAAGGATCATGAGAGAGTCCCATAGTGTACAAGAGGGTGAGGCATAGGACAGGGTAGGGTGGAATAGGATAGGAAAGGAAGGGAAATAATCTCAGTCAGGCAAATAGGATAATTGTCCAAGTAACTTACTCATATCTGTTTCAAGCTGCCTAATTGAGGCCTAGTTGGGGCACTTTGTTTTAGGTTTGGGCTTTCTTGGAGTTACAGTTTAAGTAATTAAATTATTATGAAAATAATATTAGAAGTGGATGCAGGCTGCAAATATGTTATATTTTTCTGAAAAAACAAACTAATTAAAAATAATTTCCTCTCCTGTTTCTTTGCCAAGACCTATTTTCAGGACTCTCTGCTTCCCCTCAAAAAGCCAATGAAATCTCAGGCACCTAAAACAAATAGAGGCAGTATACTTAGGACTTGGCTGGTTAAAATCAAAAAGGGGAAAATATTTCTTATTTTAAAATATTTTCTTTTGAAATTATCATTTTTATATTTGTGCACATTTTGCTATTAATTTTGGCTGGTAAAATCTTCTCTTTATAAAACAACAACTTAACCATTCACCTTTCATATGCTGTTAAACTCAGATCCTGTGCAACAGAGCAATTCTCTATAAAACTTGGATGTGAGGCACATCTGGGTTGAACAAGGACAGTGTAAATCTTGCCCCTGCTTACCCAGGGGCGAGATCGTAATGCACATGTGAGCAGAACCACACTCTCTGCAGATCTCCTCTCATGTGCCTGCCACCACAGAGGCAGAGTTCATCCCAGCAGCACATCAAGGTGTGGGACTGGTGGCTCTTACACATATGTTCAGTGCTTCTCCCAGAACCAAAATTTACATGGTGGAGCCTCTTATTCTGCAGAATGGGTGCTAGAGAGATGATTGGTGCTGAGTTCGATTTGTTTGGATTTTCCTCATTTTTATTTACTTTGTTGTTTCATAATGCCCATCTTGCTGTCTGCAAGATTGTTAAAAATGCAAGTAAAATTTCTGTGTGAATTAAGTTTTAAGTGAGGATTTTAAATAAAAAAGAAATGTAATAGTTGAATTTTTATTCCCAGTAGTTTGTAATACACTGGGACTTTTTGTTCTCTTACAAAATCATTATAATTATCACTCAGATGTCTCAAACATGGTGATAGATTCCTCTGTAAGGCATTTCTTATCCCACTTTTATGGGCAGCCAGCTGAAGAGTAGTTGGGTCACTAGACTGTCATTGAAAGCACATAAATGTATTTTAGTGTTCTTTTATGTTCTCTGGACCAAATATGATATAAAAGGTATGTATGTCCATATGTGGTCTCAGGTTGGGTTTATGTAAGAAAATATAAAGACACTGAATTCTTCAGTAGTGCGCCATGACTTCAGAAACCTTGCCTTTAAGAAAATGGCAGGCAAGTTTAGGTTGGTGAAAGTCATGGCAAAAGCAGAAATATTTTGATATGGGCAGAAGAATGATTTACCCTGGGGAAGGTTGTACATGGCCTTGCAGTTTATCAGCCTGTTTATGTGAGTCTTGTCAATGTGGGGGAAGTTCCCAGTGACTGACTTCCATGTGGAAAGTGGGACCAGCTATGTTCCACGTTTTGCAAGGTTGTGTGTGAGAGAGGGTTCCCAGTTTACATCATGTGAGCTTCCTTGTCTCATTTTATATTCTCTTTCACTCCGTTCAGTTTGGCTAATGACATTTAGCCTGCCTGTGTTTCAGCACGTGCTGGATAAATGATCCTGTCAAGAAGTGATGGGAATGTTGCTTAGATGCTCTTAACCGTGCTGAGACACTTCTCATTATGCAACCTTTAAATGCCACTGTATCAGTGGTGGGTGAAGTTATTGCTGTCTGGTGCAATTGTGTAGTGCAAGAATTAAAACTGTAAATTGTTTTGGTTTCAACCCCATTTTATGTAAACTTTGCATCCTCCCCAAAAGATTGTGAGGACTGCAAAGGTATGGAAGCGATGTCACAGTGTTGGTGGCAGACCAGACCACTGTAAACAGTAACCAGATGAAAGTGTCCGTATAACTGTTTATCGTCTCTCCTCAGAGCATGGCTTGGTCACTTCATACTCAGTAGAAGATTGGTTTTAAAGCCTTGTTAACTATCCATTTTGTTGACCTCACCTTCTAGCCTCTCAAGTTCATTGAGCTCCACACCTCTCCTTATCTCTGCCTTACTGTTTTCCTCCTCTGCTTTCTCCTTTCATTACTTCTTGGGTCTGGTGGCTTCCAGAGAGAAAGTGTGCCTTTACGAGGGTGACCCTCTCAGTTCTGCACTTGGGACCACGTGCTTCCCCCTTCGCCACCATGTCCCACTTAAGCTATGTGTGTTGCCATGGAAAAACATCTGTGAGGATGGCAGATACCACATCTAACCAGTACAGAGAAAGGCTCTACCACATTCATGGAGCAGTGAATCTATCCAGGCTGTGCAAGCAGATTTTTTCAAAGGCTTATAACTTAGCCAAATCTGGGCAACTTTTATTAAAAACTTTACCCCTGCCAAAATTTTAAATCCTTTCTCCAAAACATGGAGGCACTAGAGCTTTTTAATGAAACAGTTATTAAAAAAAAACCAAAACAAAACTAGGAATAATAACATGTTTTTCTCTCAGTTGTTCTCAGAAAAGTTGTTCTGTTGTTCTCAGAAATGGCTGAACCAGTTCAGCCTGATTTATTTATTTTGGAAAGAATCAGCTGAGACAAACTTTCAGCATGGGAAATTTCAGCCCAACTGGTTAGCATTTCTCAAAGTTTGGCAAAGTTTAATGCAAGTGGAAATGTTCTTATACTGAGAAGTCAAAGGCAAGCTTACATATCAGCAATGTTCCTTGCTTAGGATAGAAAAAGACTATATATATATATATATAAATTGCTTTTTCTTAATGTTTCAGGTTCTTTGAATATATATTGCTCTACAAAGATGCAGTGATGTTTCAGATTGAACAAGTTACAAAGCTTTGCTCGAAGATTGCTCTGACAGAGCCATGGGATCCATATGATATTCCTGCCAATTCAACTTATGAAGATCAGTACTACATTGGGGGACCTGGAGATGAAGTTATGGTACAGGAATGGTCTGACAGAAAACCAGCCAGGAAATGTACGTGCATGCTCTTGTTTTATTTTAATAATAATCGATGTCTCTGCTGCACAGGGAAAAATAAAATTATTTGTGGTTTACCCCAGGTTTCCATATTTCTATAAAATTCTCTGGAAGAAGTAATGAAAGTGCCCCATGCACAGATTATCATTTTAACAACAACGCATTTTATTAGGAAAATGTTTCAGATCTCAGCAGGATTTAAAATGTTCAAGGGACTTGACTGTATTGTATTTCATATCATACGGAGTTTGGTGTGGAACAGCATCATTTCATGTCTGAATCTGGCAGCCTGTATCCAAAATTTATTTAGAGAATAATTGGTACTATAATTAGGGGCACACTCAAACTAGAGTTTGTGTAACAAACAAAGCAGGTGTCAGTGTTTATCTACACATGGTTCTGCAGGCACTGAAGTCCTTAATATGTGCCTAAATTTCGTTATCCTCTATACTGGTAAGAAATATCTGCTCTCAAGGCTTAGTTCTGCACTCGGCAGCTGAACACTTGCACCGTAAAAGAAAGGAGGGTGAATTTTCTGAGGTACAGTGTGGTAGGTTTTGAATGCATAGCAATTTATTAGCACTTTGGCTTCCATTTCATCTATGGTTTATTGATGACCCAGACAACCATAAAAAAAGTTTTAAAACCTCTGTGGAATTTATGGGACTATTCAGCTAATGCAGTGCTTATGGTTATAGACATCTAATATATAGGCTAGTTATGAACTTGAGCATTTAGCCAGAGGAAAATACTACTTTCTTGAATAAAAGCAGAACAAATGAAGTAGAGAATAAAGGATAAGACCACTAGACATCTGTAACTGGGTTGATATATCCTCTAGTATTCTGAAAGAGGCAAATTATCACTCACTCCAAGAATTACTTCTTTTTTCAGAGCTGATATTTTTTGAATTTTTGTGGAACTTTATATCCCGATATGTTCAATAAATTGTGTGATTTATGTCCTGTATTATTTTGTATCTCCAGTGCTTTTCTGTATGATCATTTATAAACATAATGTCTGAGAGTTGTCTGTCTACCTATGTACCTTTCAGCTAATACTGGTTTGGATTCTAGAAGTTATATTTCTTTTACAATTATCAAAGTTTCAGGGGAGATACAGGCTACTTTGGTAGCATCATATTTTGCCATAATATTTTATTCAAAATTCTGAGAGATTTGTTGAGTAAAAGGTGCCTCCCTTTCTGTATACTCAAGGCCATATTAATTAGGTCAGAATGTTTTTGCTATACTAGCATGCACTGAAGAGGTATGTTCGAATATTACTCAGCTTACCACCCTTTCTTTGGATACAGTATATGTGTGTTTCGTTTCACCGTTTTTTATTTCTGGTAATGTCGTTGTGATACAGCATATGACACAAAATTGGAAGTACAGAAAATAAATGTGTGTGATTGCTGCTGTGTGGGAGAAAATAAGTGTCCTTGGGACTAGAAAAATTTGTTACAGGAACTGATTTGTGATCACAGTAGGTAATTTTAACATCAGGAGTTTCTGCTGTCGAGGTCTGAAATGCATAAAACAACAGGTTTTTTGATTGAAGGGATAAAGAATGATCACACAGGTTAATAAAAGAGAGAGAATAGCAAAGGGTATTCAAAGGAAACCACTTCAGTGGTGTTACTGACACTGCCTAAATAGCATAGTGGAGAAGGCAGAGGTGATGGCAGCAGAGAACAAGGGGGGAAGAGAGCAAGGGAACACCTCTGAGATTAACATGTTGTGGAATTAAACTGAAGTTAAAAAAGGGACAGGCTTGCTACATCACATACCTGAAGGAGACAATCATTGAGTGTAGTCTTGAGATAATGAACCGCTAGAAGTGTTTGAAAAGAATAGGAATTTTTAAAAAACAGCAGGATAATGAGGATCTGAATAGACAGTTTTAAACAGAAGCAATGAGTTAAAAGAAACTGACATCATCATGACACTTTCATCTGCTCTTGTCACCTAAAGTAGTCACATTTCTGCTTGGTTGCAGTGGAATCCTGGGTCGGCGTTTACACCGTCAAAGACTGTTACCCAGTACAGGAAACCTACACCAAGAACTACAGCGTGACAACCTCCACTCGCTTCTTTGACATCCATCTGGGCATCGCAGACCCCTCCGTGTTCACCCCACCCAGCTCCTGCCAGACAGCCCAGCTGACGAGGATGAAAGATGAATGCTGATTACGGACACTGGCTACCCTGGGCAAACAAATATTAGCCAAGAGGATGGTTATTGGTAGTCAATTATTGACATCTAAGCTGATTTTTCAAGCTAATTGTTGCTCTTTTTGGAATTTTTAAGTTTTCACTTGAGAGAGAACATAAGCATATAACTGAGTAAAATATATAACATAAAAGATCTCTTTAAATCACCTTAATCTGCTCAGTGATGCACTTGCAGTATGATATAGTTACCCTTAAGATAATATTTCTAGATACTATTTATTTAAGGTTGATTTTCCTTTTGCAAAGATTTCATTATTTATTTTTTCAGGAAGACAAAGCATAAGCAGATGGCAGCAATGGTACTGTCTAGAAGAAAAAGCTGAAAGAAGAAAAGCTGAAAAGATGACCTGCATAAAACCTCATCCCTAAGTGAAAAATGCCATTTTAAACAATATGCATCAAAATTGTGGAAATTTGTTCTTGGTTTTATTTTGCTTTGTGTTCTGTTTTGGTTGGGTTTTTTTTTTTTTCTTTCTGCTCTTCAGGAAGCTGGTAGTCCAATTATTGAGCTAATTTTTGTTCTTTCTGAAAAAAACCTGGAGTAGCTTTATTCATGTAATGCTAGCAGAAAATACTTTTCTGTTTCTTGGGAGAATGGTGTGAAAGGAAGGGAAGGAGGGAGAGGTACACCTTCAAAAACAGTAAGCCGAAGCTTTTGTGCATTTACTACCCTTTTGGAGAAGGCTTCCAGTAGGGTGTGATGAGACATTTTTCAGTCACATTTTACTTCAGCACTCACTTTTCAAGGCAATACTAGTTTTAACCTATGCAAAGGGATTAAAAGGTGCTGCACTCTAAACGGCTTTAATGTTTTCTAACTATTTTCAAGAGTCTTTACTCAGGGTGTGGAAACACCTTCATAATTCCAGGGAGATTTGAAAAAAAGAAAAGCCGTTCTTAGTGCACAGTCAGTAAAGGCTGAATCAGTGTTCACATGGTGCCTGGTGGTCAGGATGGAGAGAAAGACAGAGCCTGTGACCTGTGTAGGGAGGAATGGGAGGCACAGGTTTTAGATGTCCTCTGTGCAGTGTGGCAGAGAGGCACTGCAATCTAAGCAGACATGACAATCTTGCTTTCTTTTGCACCCACTCCATTGATGCCTTTTTTATTTGCTGTTTCATCAGCATCTTAAATCTTATTATCTCCACATAACCAAAAAAGCGCAGGAAGTGCACATATTTTGGGTTAGAAATTTCAAACCAAACCTTCATGCACCTTTGAGACTCTCAGAAGTGTGATGGGTTTTGCACTTTTACCAAATGAGATTAACTGGTTTATTCTGTAAGATATGCATTTTATTTATTATTTGCAAATAAATTTAAAGACAGATTCTTGAACTCCTACACATGTTGGGTAGTTGTTTGCTCCAGAATTCATCTGGCTGTAAATAGTGCAACACTGGGAAGTTTGGTGTCTCCAGAGGAGAGATGCTGGGCAGGCTTTTAGCGCTTTATATACTCATAGCTTTTTGTACGTAAGCAAGTGGGACAGTGGTTGTTTTTCTTTCACAGTTGTGGTCAGAATGGCATTTTACTTTGCCCCATGCCTAATGAAAGCACATATACGTACTGGTTAAAATTTAGCTAGTTCATTAAAAATTTCTCTTGGAGAGGGCCATTTCACTGAAACACGCTAGTGGAAAGAAGGATTTGGTTTCCTTGAATTTAGAGTGCATTTATTCGGTACTTGCCTTCTGTATTTTTTGTGTGACACTCTAAATGCTAACTGCATATTGTTCTCATTAGGACAATGATTAACATGCATTTCTTAATATGTGTCTTGTCAGAATCTGGAAAATATAATAAATCTGGCTAGCAAGCATGAAGCTGTGGTACTGAATTGTTTGGGATGGCTTTGTTGCGGTGCGGTCAAGCATATAGCTGGGTAATCAGGGTGGCTGTATTATGTTTTGCTGACAGTGATATAGTTTCTAGCAATAACATTAGTCGTTCCTTTAAATATGAATTTGCAAATTTGCAAAAGCCTGGTACATAGAAGTGCTTTAAAAATTTTGCCCTGACATGCAGGACAATTTTATACAGCTAAATACGTTCCTCTAAAACAGTGCTGTTGTCTTCATATTTATGCTCTACAAATCCAATGCAGAGAGTTGTCAAAGAGATAACAAGCAGCAAAATTTAGGATTACATATTTTAAATTAGCCACAAACCAAGTATGAAGCACAACATGCGTATGCCTGGTTTGTTATCTTTGTTATGATGTGCTTTGGTTTGTTGTCATGTACCACAAGAGACATTTTGTCTTCATGCAATTACGCCAGTGACTCAATGAGAAGGAGCATAAAAGGGATATAAGGTAGCTATATAGTATGCTGCCACACTTGAATAAAAATGGGAGGGTTCATATGTCTGATAGGCTGGGAAACTTGTTTATCACACTTACTTGGTGAAAAATTAATAATGAATTGGTGTGTACATGAGTTATATTGTATTCTGTGGAGTAACAGCAACAGAACCTGGTAGCTGGATAGTCTGTGAGGCAAAGCTGATTTTGTGAGATTTCCAGTGTTTCCTGGTTTCAGCTGGGCCAGAAGTAGTGCAAACATGTATGTGCCTGCCATATTTTTGTGTTTGTGCTTGGAGTCTTTGCTGAAAGCAGGATGTGTAGAAACAGAACATTGTTTTATTTAAAGTTAACCAAACATTCCTGAACCTCAAAGAAAGGCTTAGTTTGAGCTTGGGGAGGAGATCTGGGCATTTGGTTCAGTTCCTGTTTTAACAGTTTGCTTAACTCTACTATTAGGGACAGATTTTGCTGCCTCAAGCCATGCTGCACACCATAGAAGTGCTGCCACTTACCAGGGAATGCCAACTTTCATGAAGAACATAGGAAGAAACACAGTAATCCATTGTCAATTTTAGTCAAGAAACCTCTAAACAATATGATATTCTTATTTTGGGACAGTAACAAAATCAATGTATTTCTCACCCTGAAGTTCATTTCATTTTAATGCTAACACTTAGTCCTTGCAGACTTGCATCTCTTTTCCCACCACCCTGTACTTCCTAATGTCAATGGAGTCCACTTCCAAACTGTGTTTGCAACCCTCACTTGCATTTATTTCAGTATTTCAGAGTTGAGCGTTTAAATACCTGATGGATCTGAGCTGGACTTGACCCCTTTATTTTGCCAGCAGTTCTATTTCAAGTCCAAGCCATATGCAGATACGAGTAACGTATGCTGAACTACATGTGGGGGTCCAACAGAGAGACCAGTGTTGGCTCATGTGCAATTGCTGCTGTCCCAAAATACCAGTTGATGAGAGGTCTTGGCATGGCTGTTGTATTATATCCTGTATCTTCTGCACCCTTGGCCACAAACTGCTACAGGAGGCAAACAGCAAGATGTTCTCACATGACAGAAAGGCACATCATGAGATCATCGGCAGCTTACTCCCTAACTATAAGGAATAAAGATTTCAAAATGGCACCCACACAAATAGACAGAGGTCCCTGACTATAAAGATCTGGAGGTCTCAATCAGGTACCTTTCCCGGAAGCTGCATGTTCAGGATGGATTCGGACACATACAGATTTAGTCTTCACATTTGCACTTAGGCATAGAAACAAATGGAGCAAGCTTGAAAAGCTTTTTAAACACTCCTGAGCATTTACTGCTTTGTAAGGGATGAGGAAAAAAACTTTTGATCCAATCAGTAGTCACAGAAAACTGTCAGAAATGTAGGACAAGATGCTGCTCTGAAGATGTTAGTTAGGGTAAATTTCCAAACACTACTTGAGTGCCTACTGGTTTAACATGCTCCAGGGTAGAGATCCATGTGGTTTGGTATGGCTATTTCAGCATAGAGCCCAAAACTGTATACTGAATCAAGTGATGCACTTAGCTGCAGAATGATACTTTGTTTGAAACAAATAGCCCAGAACTGCACATTTTGCAGGTGTGAGTGCATGACTGATGACCTCCATGTTTATCTACAGGAATGTGTGCCTTTAAAAGGGTGCTGCCTGCTCCCTTTGAAGACTGAAGAATTAATCTTCACACTGCTACATCCATAGGAATCTACTTCAGAGTCCTTTCTTTCCTACCCTGCAAGGTGGGAACAACAATTCTGCTTTCTGCCTGCTCTTGCCTTCCTGATTGTGGTAACTCCGGGCCAACATCACAGCCTCAGCCAGTGGGGCCCTCAGAGTCCTGGAGGCATTGGTGCAGTAGCACTAATGTCATGGAGGGTTCCCAGCCCCTGCCTTGCAATGTGTAATAAAATTACGTGTGTGTGTTACACGTCTGGGCTCACCCTTTGTGCCCCTGCGCGCTCGCTCCATGCACGAGGGTGTTGCTCATGCCCTCAGCACCCAGCCGTCACCATTAATTGGGCTCAGCTCAGGCTTCCATGACGCCAGGCCAAGGGGCTCGTGAGCGAAAGGGAAGGAGAGGAAATGAAAGGAAAACCTGCTGGGCTCACCCTGCTCCCCGCCAAGGTTTTTCCCACGCTTGCTCAGGACTGATAAACAGCTTTGACGTTCCTGAAACAGCAGCAGCTGAGTTGCCAGCTCTACGTCACAGCCCATGTCATGCTGAAGGAGAGGGTTGTATTTCACCCTCTGCACTAAAATTATCCTTCAGGCCAGGCCAGTGACTCAGTTTTGTTTTCCATGGAGAATGCATGCCCGCTCCCATCACCTCTGCCACTGCCGTCCCAGCCTGTCTGGTGGAGGTTTGTCCTCATGCCACCTGCCCCAGTCCAGCAGTCTGTGACAGCCTGGATGGCCAGATAGTGGCCTTCAGCCTGTCCCCACTGTCCCATCTTCATTCTCCAGGTCTGTGAGGGACCTTGCTGCACCCACACACAGGGCAGGCAGGTCTTCTTTGCTTTCCTATAGGGCTTTTAAAGTTGTGGGAAAAATCCTTCCTATCTTTCCATTGCCATGCCGCTTTGAAATGAATTTTTTTACCTGTTTTCTTCACCTGTTTCCTTTCTTTGTAGGAGAGCTGCTTCTGTTAAGTTGATGGGGCAATTTTTCATATGCATGTCAGGTTTGGGGGTTTTTTACCAGTCTTGGTGCCATGTAGCAGCCCTTGTTTATTGCTGCAATGCCTCATGATCGGTGACTTGTATAAAGAAGGCCATTCTTGATGTTGGCAGCAGTTTGCACTGGCAAGAGCACAGGAAGCGGAAATGCTGAAAGTGATGACTAATGACAGCAGACATACCCTTACTAGTGGCCCAAGTGACTACCAGCTATGATGACAGTGTTAAAACTCTGGGATCTGCAGAGTCTGTAGACACTTAACCCCAAGAAACACATCACATATCTCCAAAGGAGATGGAGAACTATGCTGGGCAGCCCACATTGCTTTTACTTTATTAAAGTAAGATCCTGTAATAGATCCTGTAATAAATCCTGTATGCATGACCATAACTCATTCTTGAGCAGTTGCTTCATAGAGAGACAGAAAACCAGATGTTTTCTTCCAGCATTCTTCTACAGAAATTATATAAAAGTTATTGTCAGAAAATGTTGACTTTTGAATTAAAGAAATGGTATGTAGAAAGTTCCAAAGATTTGTCATGAAACAAATACTGTATCTATACAGCAATCTGAAGCTTTAATATAAAAATGTTCAGCCTTAGAACTTCTACTTTAAAGTAAATAAATAATGCAGCTTGTCAGAAGGACTAAACTCTGAATAACCCCTTCTCAACTGGCTTTCAGCTTTGAAAGAGGCTGCTTCTCTTGTAAGCTTGAAGAGGAGCTCTTGCCTAACGCTGGCTGCTTTTGCAACCATACCAATTCAGCTAATTAAAGATACTGTCTCTTCCTGCAGACCCTGTCCTGTCAAAGTGGTGGGGTTTCTTTACTTGTGTGTTAGCTCGGTACTCTGCAGATTTCCAAAGAAATACGGTGTTTTATGCCAGCACAGGATCTGTTCTGAATCTTTTGTTTTGTCAAATGCGCTTGCTTGAACACAGAGCAGGCTGTGAGTAACAGGCAGTGTCCCTTACCATGGGAGAAAGCTTACCTGAACTGAAGATACTTTTCCCTGTTTCCAGCCTGTCAGGACATCCTAGATTGGAAATCTCATTCAGAAATCTGTAAAGTTCATGTTTCATGTAGGTGAGAATGGGAGAAAAACAGCAATAATAGAACAAGGTGAAAAATTAGATAAGGCAAAATTAAAGTATGCCAACAGAGTGGTAGGCCAAAAAACCAGTCAACCACACCCCGAAGAAAAAGGAGGGGGGAGAAAGAAAGGAAGAAGGTGAAGAACCATGTTTGCCTACCCCTTCTCAGCCTGTTTTATCGGTTTATAGAAAGGACATTAATTATGGGGGACCAAATCCAAATTCAAAGGTTCCTAAACGTCAGCATTTCTTTTTGGGCGATACAAATCCTTGAAAGACCTGACCAGTCTGACGGAGCACTCATGGATTTTGCTCACACAGATGCTGGTCACTCAGTGCCTGATGGCCCTGCAGGGACCAGTGCATGGCTTTTGGGTGCCCTGCAGAAGGGAGGAGGCCTTGGATGGATTTGACCTTTCACGCTCGCTTCAGGGAAGTACCAAACATTTGCACCTCCCACTGAAGTGAATAGATTAGGCGTGAAATAATCTCTAGCTGGTGGAAATAAACAGTCGGCACTTATGACCCTGTTCTTTCATTTCCAAGAAAAGTTTTCTTAACAGAGCTGCTGAATTTGGACATTGAAAGCGCCCAACTCTCTTCCATTTAATTTCCACCTTGTGCTAGCTCACACTGCCAAAATGATATTGCCCTTAGGATTATTTGTTCCAACAGTCTCACTCTTACAGATGTGGATGAAAAGAACTGATGGTTCCCATGGGAAGCATTAAGAGTAATAATCAGAGGGTGAAGTCCAGAATGAAGCAAGGCAGGACATGTTCCTGTACACCTGCTGCCTCTCCCAAGCCACCCGACTGGACTTGTGAAATGGGCAATCACAAAAGTTAAACCACAGGAAGCAAAGCATTATTGTGTTTCAAAGACTGGGGCTAATGTTGCCTATCTTAGAGCAGCTCTAGCATGATGTCAGATGTGTTGCTCACTAACAAAATCTCTCCCTCCAGAGGATCTTTTTAAACAGCGAAGGAAATGTGGGATATTGCCTCGACAGTGAAACATGTCCCTGCCAGCCAAAAGCACCAGGCAAGGATGGCCAAACACAATACATCATTAAAGCTTCCACATTTATTTCTACAGCAGTTGCCTGAAACATGGCTGGCAAAGGCTGTAGAGGAGGGAGACATACGTGATGTGTGTTTGGTCAGGTGTCTTGAGCACTACAGTGAACTTTGGGCTGCCTGAACCCGAGGGCGTGAGCAGAACTGCTGCACTCCAGTGCTGTGAACTGCACTTGCTTTGTACTGAAAACCCTCACACTAAAGTGCCCTGCTATGTAACAGCAGGCCATGGGAAAATGTTTGGGATGAGACATAAACCTCAGATCAGGCCATCAATAGCCATAGTTAAAAACTGAAGAAAAAAATCAAGTCTCACTTGCACTTCCAAAAAAATTTCCACCTACAGTGGCTAAAAGATGTGACTATTTATTTTATTTTGATGTGGCACTCAGTGCCAATTATATAGGAAGTTGTTACTTCCAGTCTGGATTATTGCTAGATACAGCACAGTATGGGAATCCAAATAGTACAGCCAGAGCTAATTGCTTCAGGATGTGCTAGTTCAGCATCCATTTGAGTGTGGCCACTTTCACAAGGCCCTGAGACAGCTCCAGGCTGAGGCAGAATAGGATTTGGACATCTCCTGGGAGGTGTGACCAACCTGTGGGACAATGAGACAGGTCTTACTCACATGCCTAGAGAATAGCTTGTACCAGTGCTGAGATCAGGAAGGAATTTTCCTGTAGGACAGATTGCCACAGTTTTCTGGGGCTTTTTTGCTTTCCTTTGCAGCATCAAGCATAACCACTGGTCAGGGCTTCTAGGGTCCCTTTTGATCAGGTTGCCAAAGGTGACCCTCACGCCTCACACCTGGACAAAGGCAACTTTCCCAGGGTGGCCCCCAGGGTTTGCTTCTTATCCTGTGTGTCATTGAGCACAGTGCATTGCCAGGGCTCCTCTGGGCCTTTTCAACTCTGTTCTGCCTGCTGCACCTGTGCCTCCAAGGCAATACACATGCCCTGGCTGTCTCTGGCCCTCTGGCCCATTGCAAACTTAGAGCAGGAGTGAGCTCTGCTCTTCCCTTTGCTCCATTTCTCCAGGGGTTCTTACTTGTGCAGAACAGCCCGTGCTTGGAAGGGCTCCAGGCTTGCACCCTCATGAGGAGATGTCACTTTTCAGCACTCCATGTGGGCAATACAAGCACCAGGCAGGCACAGGAGTGCTTTTCATGCATCACTACTCAAGAACTATGTCAGAGCAAGTTTTGGAAGGCAAAAAGTGTGCTTTGTGTTATCAAGGTGTGTCATAATTTGGAAAATACCAAGCGTTACTCCTTTTGTGTGTGACTGTTACCAATCCTTATTCTCACTCTTCAGGAAACAGGGACTACTCCATCTCTGTTCATAAACCCAAATTGTTTCAATTTTTACATCCAAAGTAATACATGACATTGGTTATTGTTCTTCCTCCTCAAAGGCTAAAATTCAAAATAATTTTTAAAAGGAGAAAGAAATAAATATAATGTAGGTGGGGGAATGTTTGGGGGTTGGATTTTTTGAATGCCAAAACACAAATTCATACATAAAAATGCATTACTGAACAGAGAAAATCACATTCTTAAAACTTTTGAGGTTTTTTTTTTTCCTGGAAAGAGCCTTCTTTGTGCATCAGTGAGTTATATACTTTCCTGTTTCTGGTAAAGGTTAATATTTTATAGGCAATTTCCAGGGTTTTTTCAGTATTAATTACATATTTTCAAGACTGTTGTATCATCTGTGGGTTGACCCAGTGTCTGCCTCTGATTTGAAGGAGACTGGGTTCACCTGGCACCCCTTCTTTTGGCTCCAGGCAGTCCCACTGCTTGGGTTATTCTATATGGCAGGCTCCAGGAAGGATGTGTGGTCAAAACAAGTATGTCCTATGAAGGAATGATGTTCACAGATCATCATGTTCACTCTCTCCAGAGAGAGCCTGGGTGAAGGACACTCACCAGGAAGATAAACAGCCCATAATTCGTAATATTCCAAGAAACTCTATGGGCAAACTTGCCTGGAGAGGTGGAGTTCATAGCAACTGTGTTGGATACAAACCGTGCCATTAACTCCTTGCCACAAGAGACACATGAGTGAGACAGAAATCTGTTTTCCCCATGCAGTCCCACTAGCAAATGGCTCTCCACAAGACATAGGAGACTTGCAAAATTCTGACTCTGAATTTGCCAGACTTCAAATTATGTACTTTCAAGCTAAACTGAGGATTGCAGTGACTGCTCCTGGCTACACCTGCACATTGTGATAATGCTTGTGAACATCTGTTCTGAAACAGAGTGAGAAAAATAAATTAAAATCCTGTTTTCGCTGATATCCTTTCTGTTGGAAGCAGCTTTGAGACATTCCCATGCATGCTGGCACTGGGTACCCTCTGCACTTCCCCTTCTCATGAAGCTGCAGAGAGAAGTGAGGTTGCCTCAGCCTCCTTCCCTCCAAACTGGATCAAGCCCCTGTCCTCAGCTGCTCCTCAGAGGATGTGGCTTCCAGCTCTTTTACCATTTTGTTGTCATCCTCTGGATTCATTCAAGGACCTTCACATCCTTTTTAAAATTTGGGACACATAGTATTCAAGATGAGCCTGCACCAGCACTAAATACAGCAGGACAATCACCTCTTTTGACCAGCTGGTTGTGGTGTAGTTGATGTGTGCCGAAACTGCCAACCCATATTGAGCCTTCTGTCAGCCTGCACCCCCACACCCCTTTCTGCAGGGATCATCTCCAGCCATGCCTCTCCCAGTTCATACTTGTGGAAAGTATTCCTCATCCCAGCATTTGTTCTTGTTCAATTTCATGCCATTGATGATTGCCCAGTGCTCCAACCTATCCAGATCCCTCTGCAAGGCCTCTTGTCCCTTGAGTCAACAGCACATCCCAGTTTAGCATACTCAGAAAACTTCCAACTCCTGTCTCCAGATAATTGATAATATATTGAAAAGAACCGTCCCTAGAACTGAGCCCTGAGGAACAATGTTGGTGACTTGCCCCCAGCCAGATTCCCTACAACCTTTTGAGCCCTGCTCGTCACTCAATTCTTCACCCACTGAACTGTGTACCTGCTCACTTCACAGTTGGACAGCTTGTCTAGAAGAATGTTGTGAGGGACAGAAACAAAAGCCTTAATAAACTGAAATCCAGAAAAGCTTCCTCCACTGCCTTCCCTTTATCCAATAGGTGGGTGACCTTATGCTAGAAGAATATTAAATAAGTTATACAGGACTATGTTGTCTGTGCCTTCTCCTCTAAAGGCCTTTCAGTAGCATCCAGTATGATGTTCTCTGTAAGCTTCCCAGGCACTGAGGCTGGGCTAACAGGTCTGTAGTTTCCCAGAGTATCCCTCATGCCCTTGTAAACTGGAATAACACTGTCTGCCTTCCAGTCAGCAGGAAGCTCTACTGCATAAAACCACCTGGTTCCATCACCATACTTGCTGAAGTAGCATGATTGGCCAACTGCACTACAAAAAGGGTGCTTGAGAATGCCTACAAGTTCTTGTTCCTTGGTTGTAATGACAATATACTTGTAATACAGCCTTCTGTGAAGAGCATCTGGACTACTGCATCATCAAATCGTTTAGAAAGCTGAAAGCCTAAACTTTCTATGAGTTGGTGCCAGTATGGAGTCAAGGACATTGGGAGATATACTCAGAGAGTCCGCTTCTTATTTTGCTGACAGACAATGAAAGATTACTCTCACCCTTTGCACAGCATCAGATAACAGAAATAAAATATTCAGCTTCAGATCAGACTTTCAGCCACATTTTTCTGGCAAGCATGACAGGAAAGCAGACATCCCAGTAAACAATTCAAGATTGATATTGCAATGCTCAGTAGCAGAGGCATCAACAGCTCTGTAATCTGTAGCTGGGCATGACGGAGCATCATGACAGAGTCTATCAAATACATTTGGTTCCAGGTCCAGTATGACAGTGACCTGGGCTCCTTATTTGTTCATTGTTCATTGCATTTTTTTAATACCTCTTGTGAAATTTTTTGTGAATCTTGTGAATACCTCTTGTGAAAACTCTAAGAAGGAAAACTAGTGTCTGTAATTTATGCAGTTCTTGGAAGAGCACAGGCCAGCTCACTCTATAGCTCCTAGTATTTTATTTCAAGTTATCTGCAGTAGCTGCAGGGCTCAGCTGCCACTCATTGAAGTTTAAGCTTATACTTTTCTGTCCAAAGTCCTTCCTCTTCGATCTGCCCTATGGCTGGCCTCTGCTCCAAGCTCTCTCATACCACTTTGTTTTTCCAGTTACTCCATCCTGCTGCTTCCATTTCTTGAGCATTGTAAAACTCCCAGGTATATAATATATATATAAATATTTCTTCTTTGGTACTAAAATGCTTGATCCCTTTTCTGACAGCAATTGAGAACCTCACCCCTGACTCTTAATGCCGTATTATATTCAGTTGTATGTCATGCATACATGTACAATAGAAGAATAACATATGTGACTGACCAGTCACAAAAGCACTGGTTGCTATTGCTGTGGTTATTTACTGTTCATCTTATATGCAATGGTTTTAACAGCATGTTTGGAAGTTTCCATCACTCCTCTAACCATTATATTAAGCCTTTTCAGTCTTACTCATCTTTTCCTGTTCCTATACCTCAAACCCTTTGTTTCAATCTAACATTAAAAAGGGTTAACATCTGCTCATGAAACTCTTTGTTATTTTGATGTTCCTTTGTGGCAAATCCTGACAAGGCTACCAGAGAGTGTGGTGCTCTGTACCACTGTATAAACCCTTAAAATACATTTATAACAAAAAGCTTTTCATCTGAACTCCTGCTACCCTGGTAGGGGTCTTCCTAAGTTAAACATGGCCTCTCCAAGAAAGAAGTTTTTCCAGATGGTGTGAGCTCATTTTTGTTCTGTGTTTAGCTTTAGTGTTGTTTCCACAGGATCTAAAGATGGACTGAAGTTAAAAAGCAAGTGGAAGGCTAAATTGCCAGGGAGATGGAAAAGAGTGTTTTCATGGGATCTATAAATCTTAATATATTCTAAAATTACAGATAGCTGCCTTGGCAAGATTTGATGCTAGCAGGTAAGAAACTAAGGACTAATTTTACATTTTTAAACTGTCTTAAAATGGTTTTACATATCAGTTAGAATCTGGATGACTCACAGCAATCAGAAGGCACAAAAGACCTTGTGCCAGATCTTTGTGCAATGCAAACCAGTGTCAGTCCACAGCATCCAGTGAAGCTACTCTGGCTTCTGGGAAAGTGTGCAAGTGGCTGACTCTTGCATACTATTTTCTGTCTGTGAAATCCAGGAAGGCATCCCTTCTGGAGCTGGGGAGCTCCAAGGGCCATATCAGAGAGCTCCATGGCTCAGCCTGGCTCGGTCTTGTCTCCATTTCCACTGACCTCAGCAGTGGAGAGATGGTCAACTGCCTCTGAAACAAAATGTGAACTCCCTTGACTTTGCTGGTCTGTCCATGCAAGTGCCCCAGGGGATATGTGACATGATATGGGGGAAGTGACCTCACGGTGCTGGGTGCTGACATTGGCTCCTCTCCGGCATGATGAAGGCAGGATATTTTCACATAAGCAATGAACGAGCACGCCCTTGAATTTACTGTCATTTCCCTGTCACCCTGCAAGGTGCAGCAGACGCCAGCACTGTCTGCAGTTGCATAAACACACACCGTCAAAGACCTGGAAGCCACACGCTGGCACAGCACACAGGCAGCGCTCCTGTTCTTGTAATTAATGAACTTCTGGCAGGAGTCTGCTGGGATCTCAGCAGCCCCCAAAGAGCACATGCCAGACTGCACAGGGGTGGCACTTGCTGAGATTAAAGACTTGGCTCCAGCAAAAAAGGAAGCGGAAGCAAACAGCAGCCTTCTGCCAGTAAGTGCCTTTCATAAGGTCAAGGCTTGGTGTTGGTGCTCAGCACAAATTGGATTTCCTTTACTCATGCTCAACTCAGCGCTTGTCAGCATCGCTCATGGGCTCTGTGATGTTGCCTGGGTGTCCTGTTTGGTGCACAGAGCCCATGGGTCAAACCTCAGTGCACCTAGAGCATCACAAAAGGTCGTCCTGACTTGGCAAACAGACAAAGTTTGGCCTCCTAAGCAATAATGCACATACAGGCATGTGTGCAACTCCAAGAGGTCCCTTTTGCTTGAGGTTTCCATGCAGTAGGTTGTGACATCCTCTGTTAATAATCTGGATAGCCAGTTCCACTTAGATGAAATTCCTTGAGACTACTCAAATTTAGGCCACAGGGAATTTTGCAAGGATGCCAAGAGGAGATGTGAACAGAACTGGGCAAAACTGAGGTCATCTACTCAAAAATCCAGAGTGTAATGCTGTGCTAGCACCAGGACATCGTAACACTGAGTTCCTTGTCTGTTCAAGGTAAATGAACTAAAACAAGACCCAGACCCTCAGTGGAAGACTGCACATGGGCATTTTCGAAGTTAAGCCCAAAAGTTAACCCAAGGCCATCAAGGTGACTCCCTATCAAGCCTTACCTTCCCAGGCAAGGTCTGTCCATTTTTTTGCCATTGTGGCACCCAACATCCAATGTCTCAATCTGAACTAGAGGTCTGAAATGAGCATTGTTTGCTCTTTATCAGTGCTTAGCACCAGACTGCATGGGGTGAGCAGGAAAATGTCCCACTGTGATGCCTTGCCTTTGTGAAAGCTGCTGGAACACAGACAAGGTACAGTGGATTTCGTGGAATGTTTTGTTCAAATGAGAATTTCTCTGGCATAAACTCAGTGAGTCTTGCTCCTAACCCTTACTTCTTCAGAGCCAGCACAGCTTTGGCCTGCTTTATGCCCCATTTTCTAACATCTAAGTTCTGGTTGAAATTCATTACCCTTAATAATCTTCAATTTTCCAGCACTGGAGATTCTTTACTACTCATTTTAAAGTCATGGTAGACATTAAGAAACCAAATCACCTTGCTATTTATGGCTTGAATGGATTTATAGTGTTAGAAGTTATGGTTAACCTCTTATTTTCTAACCTTCTTTTCTTATATTTAGAATTTAGGAAGAAATTTTGGACAGGAGTGAATCCTGTTTTGATGTGAGAAATGTACATATGAAAGAGAGCAAAGCGGCACTAGGTAAGGAACATATAAAACTGAGTGGACGTGTTTTTATATTTAATTTTGAAAGTAGCCCACACATTGAAAAATAACCTATAGCCCAATAATACTTTGTTCTGTCTTTTGGAGATATCATACACAAGCAAACAGGCATTTAGGTCAAAGATTTAGCAACTCATTTCATATCTCTCTAGTGAAAATAAACAAAATATTTCAGTTTATCAGGAATTTTTAAGCTCAGTATCTGTAAAACAAAAAAAAAAAACCCAAATTCATAGATTCAGGTTTCTAAATTTTGTTGTTGTTGTTGCAAGTATTATTGCCTTATACTGCAAATTTTAACAAAAATTGCTATGAGTTTTCCTTTAGGTAGAGATAGAAATATCACTAAGTGATTAATTTCCTAGATTGTTTTTTAATCCTCCTTTATCATGTAACTGATTTCTTGGGGTATTATTATTGTTAACAACTGATCTGAGATTCAAACCTGTAAGTCTGTAGCCATGCTTTTCATTTACTTAAATATGGAGCAAATACTCCTACAGCTGATGATAAAATGAGACTTCCATGACTTTGTTGAGAAAACAAATGTTTGTTTTCTCTTCTAGCAAAATCTGAGGAAGCAAATAACATGTATTTGCTAATTTCTGCAGTGTATTGCCTTTAAGAGAGAGGGGAAAAATACTTCTGTTTGTTCAAACCACTGTAGGAAATTAAATATTGTCAGTGTACAGGTATGGATCTTAATTTACAGGCAACAATCTTTTTCAAAAATTGTTAAATGAAACCAACTCATCTTTCACAGTTCAGTTTCCTAAATTCATATTTAAGCACTTTAAAGATATTATCAAAGACTGGTTTATTAAATGTTCAACCCCTGAAAAAAATCCCAAAAAACAAATATTTCAATTGCCAGTAAATTCTCTTGAAACATAACTTCTGACATTCACTTTCAAATATTAAAGTTGAGACTTTGGTAACATTAAAAGTAGGGAATAAAGTCCTTTCTACAGACAATCCTGGGACATCCAGCTTCAACGCTATAATATTCTATATGTGAAAGTTACTATGTTTTAGAGCCCTTAAACTTCATTTTTGTTATTCTTCAGAAATGTATAGAGATAATACTTAGAAAAAAAATATCTGTAAGTTCTACTGGCAGATATAAACAATTACAATTTTGTATTAAAATAAACACTTACTAAACTTACTCATAGACTCATAGAATTGTTTAGACTGGAAAAACCTTTCAGATTATTGCATCCAGCCACTAGCATAGCACTGTCAGTGGTTCTGCCTACTATAAGTTGAAAATGGAATTATCAATTCTTTCTTTTGTCTTATAAATCTTTATTTCACACTACAATACCATATATTTTAACTTACAAGATGCTAAAAAGAGCTGCGAAGCTAAAAAAAAGGAGAAAGGTCAAATTAGAGTTGCCTTAAAATGAAGAAATTCAAATTGGAGTTCATATTCTGTACATTGAGCATTGCGTCACTGAAGTGAAGACTGTAGGATAAATCAAAGAAAGGGGAAGCTGAAGCTAAGGAAATGAGGAACAAAAAAAGAAGAGAAGAAAAAGTAGGGGCTCCTGGAAGCAACAGCTTATGCACTGCAGATGCCAGTTTGTATCTCCTTAAAATGATATTCTAGGGAGTCTTCCAAAAACACGTATCTCCCAGTGTTGTTAGAGGGTTAGCAAGCAATGTACTGACTCTCAAATATAAGTTATGTCTCTGTCACACTGAAACTTACTGCTAGTTAAAGGTGATGGAAGGTTTATATGCCTAAATAATGATCCCCGTTTGTTCTACTGCAGCTAGGGTATGTGCTGAAACCTAATGAAAGCATTGGAAAGGTGCCCATTGATTTTAAAGAGATTTGGATCTGGTCCTGAAGTGCTCAAGAGAAAAAAGTTATTCCTCCTCTCCTTTCCCAAATTCTAAAATAAATTGTGAATGTGATTGCATGGTCATGCTGGAACACAGCTATTGTGGTAATAGAATAACAGATAACAGGCATCCTTATGCCTCATTGCTCTTGGTGTGTGTATTGTGCCCTAACAAACACAGACACACAAACACAGAGCACTGTTCTGGCTCACTTAAATTATTTGCTTATTCCTACGTCTCTCATAGCTGACTCATGCTCCTCCTGCATTAGGTAAGGGTAGATTTAGATCAGTTAATAGGAAGAAATTCTTTACTGTGAGGGTGGTGGGACACTGGAACCAGTTGCCAGAGAAGCTGTGGACACCCCATCACTGGACGTGTTCAAGGCTGGGTTGGATGGGACTTTGAGCAACCTGGTCTAGTGGAAGGTGTCCCTGCCCAAGGCAGGGGGTTGGAACTGGATGATCTTTAATGTCCCCTCCAATCTAAAACCATTCTGTGATTCTATGATTGCTTGGCATCAGCATCCCACTGCATCTGTCCCTGACAGTCCTACAGTTTGATCTCCTGAGGGTGGCCTGTGGGGTGAAGAGTCTGTGGCAGCCCTGTTTAGCAACATGCCACTGACAACATGGCAGAAATAGTCTTTACCACAGATGGATCTGTGTTGCTGTTTGCAATTTGTCTGAAACAAATGACTTCATAGAGGTAAAACTCTTGAACCTCTTTTCCATCCCCTGGTCAGCGCAGGTCACAGACTGGGTTACACGCACACTGCACAGAGACAAAGGAAAATTTTGTCTGGGTGCTCAGAACCTTTTTTAATCTCACCCACACTATAATAACTTGTCCCTGTCCGACAGCAGTGCAGGGGCTGGACAGGCTTCCTGCATTGTGCTCCCAATGTCTCCTGGCTCGGGAAGTGACAACATCTTGAACTAATTTTTTTAAATGGGGGTTGATTTTAAGCAACATATTTTCCAAACTGTTTTTTTAAGTGTAAAAAATGGTAAGTCTAATTTTTTTTCTTCTTTTTTCCTTTTTATTTTTTTTTAACCACTTGGCAGAGGAAGGAATTCCATGCAGGACCTTGAATGAGGGACACTCAGGGCAGCCAAAGACATCAGCAACCTCTGCCAGCCACCTCTGGAAGGCAGGAGCATCGCTAAAGGCTGGATGTAGGCTCCTCCATCAGCGAGCCCTCAGCTGCAGACAGGATCAGTAACCACAGCCCAATCTGCTGCTCTTTCTGCCACATGGCCAGGTATGACGCTTCTGGGGCGAATCTGGGGGTATTCGTCACCAACAGTGAGGGAGTGGGAGAGAAGTTGCATCCAAATAAAGGACTATCACATATTGGGCTGCAGTAGAAAGGTCTCATGTTTGCCAGCCTGCACATGCAGGGAGAGATTTTCTCTGTATTTTCTCCTCCTGGATGTTAAGAGTCATTTGAAGAGATGTGAGATGGGCAGCCAAAGTTTCGTCTACCCCCAATGCCTTCTCACCTTTGAGCCTCCACTTGTGGAGCTTCCTTGGCACATCATGATTCTGCACAACAGGGAAGAGGACTTGGCCAGACCCAGCTGCTTCAGGCTTGTTGGCTAACCTTGCGTGGAAAATCCAGGAAGCGCCAAATATCATCCACTGAAGCTGTTTCTCCAGCCCCAAACATTCAAATGTTAAGAAAAATGCTCCCAAATATAGTGAGTGGGTTAAAGCCCCAAAAACTACAGTGTGTTAGATTGTCAGTGGACATGCAATTGTTTCTTTGCATCTCATGGTCAGACACTCCTCCCTACCAATGAGGACAAGTTTCCCAAAGGGATTTTCCTTTCCTTAGGCTTGCCTAGGGAAGTGGGGTGGTGAAGATGCTGCAAGATACCCCATGGTCCGCACCAGTGGGATGAGACAAGGTCCCATACCATGTACAGGGCTATCACCTATTGCAGCGCTGGGGAGGGTGAACACAGATTCTTCACAAAGGTTCAAGTTTTTCTCACTTTGTGAAATTTTCCACCTCCTTCACAGACAGGGTTCTCTGGCTTTGGGCTGGTTTCCATGAGGCTGGATAGGAAAGCTTCACAGCAGCAGGATGTTTTATTGCTGCCTTTTGTATTTTGCCCAGACAGCATTCCTCTGACCATGTGCCCAGTGTCAATGAGCATAGATTTTTCTTTGGTGCTTTGGGTGCTTTTATCTTCCTGAAAAGCCAGCTCCAAAGAGTATGACTGGCAGGTAGTTAATATTTAAGCAAGGACTCACTGCCAAGGACTGATCTCTACACAGAGAGGTCTGGATCTTGCCCTACAACAGAAGAGCATTTGCCACGTGGCTCCCTTGAGCAGCATGAGCAGCTGGGAATAGGTGCTGACACCCAGCCTAATCTCTCTGGCTGTGTTCCTGAAGCAAGGGGGAGCTTTTAATCTAGATTTGGTGTTTTATTCAAGGACAGGAAACTCATATGATGCCCAGAGAGCATCTTGACTATGGCCAGCTTTCTAGTTCCAGTAAAGTTACAGCCCCACTTTTCCACATTAGTCTTGTGTCTGTCTCATGCCTTAACCTCTTATATTAGGCAAAACTAGGCTGTAGTTAGTTTTAGAACCTCTGCCTCTCCAGCAGCTAAGATAGAAAATAGTTGTTTGAAGCAACATAATTTTAGTTTCAGCCTGTAAATTACATATTTTTCATTATGTAGGTTGCTTTACACTCACAATTTTTGTCCAGGTCTGCACAAAAGCATTAGTCTGTAAAGGCCTGGGCTTTTTAGGGAGTGGGTAAATTAGGAAACTGTGGAAGGGAATTTTACCATAAACATCCTTTCATTTCAGCTGAGGTAGTAAGCTCAGGTTTCCTACAGTAAAATGTTAACTACGATAACAAAACAGTACACCTTGTTTGATCTAAGACTCGTATTTAATATTTAGAGACCATGCATAATAATCAGATGGCACTACACCAAAATTTTGGCCTTAGAGAGCATGTGTGCTGGGAACCTTGTGCGATTGCACCCCAACCCTTGGTTTAAACTGCAGAACAAAGTGGGGGAAAGGAGCCAAACCAGCAATTTTGTATTAAGGAAGAGGGGAGAAGTTTTTCACAGGAGCCAAGTAACAGCTAGCTCAGCAGCAGGTGGCAGGGAGGGCTCAGGCGTTGCTGTGTAAGCGTTTCTTAAGAAAGAAGCATGATCAGGAGTGCGTTTCAGTGCCTTAGCTAGTCATTTCACAGAAGAGGTTTTCAAAAATTATTGAACTACATTAGAGCATCTATTACCAAGACTGCCAATGAATTTGATCTAAATCCCCAGAACTCTGTTGGGAAACCCTTTCATTGTTACATCGTGTCTGTGTATCATTAATTGGAGCTAGAGCAGACAGGAGCAGAGTCTTAAACTAGCAATTTTGCCATTAAAGGATACAGATGTCCGGCATGGGGTCTGGTAGCCTCCAATCCTGTAAAAATATTTAACAATTTAATTCACTTTTCAACACTATGAGGTTGTAGTGATTAGCAAATGCAGTTGTTCTGGCGGGAGTTGATGGAAATCCTTCACCAAGTTCTGACCGTGCCACCTAAAGTACACTCAGCCCTGCTCCACACCTGTGTAAAATGCTGTGTAAACACAAAGTGCTGATCAGGAGGTGAGGGTCGCATTGCCTGGGCTGTGGATGGGGAGGACATCTCCCAGAAGCAATAAACCCCACTCCCTCCTGTCTTTCCTGCTCCCAGCAGCAGCATCTGGCTTCTCCAGAGCTTCTGTCCTGCTTCCCTTTATGCTTTGGAATTTTGCCTGCACAAAATTGATCTGTGTTGGTGCAAAAAGAAAAGAATTGGAAATCTGGCTAATTGTCATATGATAGCAATACCCACAAGACAGGTGAGCACCAAAAATGTCTTAATTTCAGGTAGCCTTTTGACTTCAAAGCACGTTGCAGGTGGTTGAATGAGATGGTGCTAAGAATGTCATGCTCCATGGAAAGACGTAGGACTATACTTTAAGAACTTGGAAATATTGGGACCAGGCTTAGCAGTGCAGACACACCAAGCAAAGAGGTCAAACTCAGTACATGGATACCTAGAGGTACCAGTAAGAGAAAGTAAACCCTGGGCACATCTCAGGTATCTCCTACGGGTATGTTAATTTTGGGAGTGAGGGGGTTGCAGGAGGCTTGGGACAGAGCCAGGAAGGACTTTGCTCTTGCAAAAGATGACCCAATGCCCCTGCAAGATCTACAGCCTGGAAGGGTGGACCATGCATACAGCAGCAGAGGTGGCTGTCCATGCTTGTCTGCAGACTTTGTGAACTTTTGGTTGCCAGAGCCCTGAAATGGGATATTTAGCACATATCACTACTGCCCCTCAGACACAACACTCAGAAGCTTTTATCAGTTTTCTAGTTTCCCATTTCTTTGCATATCCTGCATGGGAGTAGAAGGTGATTAAAAAGGCTAAGTGCTTACATATTGTTTATCTTCCAAGGTCCAGAGTGAATTCACTGGAAAGATTCCCGTTAACTTCAACAGACTTTGGACCAGTGTCTCAAGGAAAAGATGCAAACTTTGATTTGCAGTCTTCTGTACCATCCAGTCGATTTAGTTTGGAAAGCTAACTTGTAATTTAGCACTTAAAACATTTTAACCACTCTTTCTGAGGAATTTTAAGCCTAAGCAGTATAAAAAATCGTTACTCATGGACTCTTTCATAGAGTCAAGTTTTTAATTTGCATTTAAGTCATGAGTTTACCAAGCTTTTTCTTCCTTTCTAGGTGGGACTTTCAATTCAGAAAACTGATAATTTATGTTTGCATATCTAGCAGAGGACTAGAAAGCCTCCACTGATGTTCATAAAGCCTAGCCTTGTGTTAGGTTTGAAGACTGTGGTAGCTTTGTTTATACTATAGTTTAGGAGAGAACTGCCTGTGTTTTCAAAATATTTTCAGCCTTAAAATGTTCATCACTTGACTTATAACTGGATTTATGTCTTCTTATTTCACTACAATGACTTTTTATTTCTCAGGGAGACAACATACAAAGTAAAAGTAAAGGCAAAGTTGCTTTTGGAAAAAGTTTTTAGAGTAAAAAGGTAGTACATTTTTGAGGATTTTTAAAAATTCTACTCATTTAAACTTATTATAATATCATTGTTACAGACACAGTGAATGTCTTCTAACAAGAACTTTCTCTTAAATAAAATGAAACCCACAATATCATAATGAATTGGAAGAGGATTACCTTCCAGAATATCCAACAGTTTTCAGCTGCTCAGTACTATTGTCATGCTTGCTGCTGACTTAAGGATTTGAACTAAATCCTTTCAGAAGACAACTGATTTCTCATTGTATGTTGCAAAAAGTGCATCCTTGAGAGAACTTTACAGAGTATTTCCTATAACCTCAGTATCTGAACAAGACTTTTATTCTAAAACTTGCTTCTGAAGCCATTTCTCTTCTTCCACCTTATATCTCTGAAGGGTGTGAGAATGTTTTATTCAGTCTTTGCACATCTACCCTACCTGGGTGTCTTACGTAAAAGTCATTTTCACATGGGATAACTGAGGCTGGAAGTGACTGCTGGTGGCCTGCAAGTCAAGCTTTGCTCAGTTCAGGGCTAACTCCAAAAGGAATTCAAGTTGCTCAGGGCCATGTCCAGGTGTGTCTTGAGCTTCTCCAAAAAATGCATCTCCAAGGATGAAGCTTTCTTTCTCTCAGGGCTGGACCACTCACCCAGAGAATTCTTTCCCCCCTTATGTCCAACTAGCCTCTGCCTTGCTGCAAATCTCAGCTGTTGTTTTCTGACCTTTCCCTGAGCACCTCAGAGATCCTGGCTGCATCTACTCTGTAACCAGACTTCAGGGAGTGAAGGACAGCAACCACCCTTCTTTGCCTGCTGCATGGGCCAGCTCAGACAGGATATCACCACTTTGGTACCAATTGCCTGCCCAGGTAGCTCTTGATCTCACCTCTCAAGGAGACTGCTGGCTCTGGTATGCACCAAAAGCTCCTAGAGCTCAAAATCCTTGGAAGCACCTTCCTCTTCCTGACTCCAAGGGTATTTGGGTGTTGAAATATTGGTCTCTGCCACCCTTGCTGTCTGACCTGCAGATGTTTATGAAGTCTGGGTATTGAATCCTGCACCTTAGTCCCCTTCTAAGTATCCCTCAAGTGTGTTTAAAGAGGTAGTTGAAAGAATGAAGGATAGGGCAAATTAATTACCAAAAAACCTGAAGATTTGAAGACTTTTTTATATTTTCATCAGTATTTTACAATATTTGCCATTTTCCCTTTGAAAAAAAGATGTCTAATTTTCAACTGAATTTGGGAAGGAACTGTTGATCTATTACAGAAGGGAACCTTATTTTGTCACATGAAAGAATGAAGAGGCATCTGCAATAGATGAAGTCCCCAGACATAGCGTGGTAAACCAGTAGACAGACTTTGTAAAATGAGGAGTAATTTATGGTCTCTTACTGGAGGATCTTTATGAATAATACTACTCTGGAAACAACTTAAACAGCACCAGCTACATTTTTAGAAACACTGGGAATAAGTCAGGTCTTCTAAATTCAAATGACATTTTCAAAATATCACAAAACACAAATGCAGTCATCAGAGCTGATCACCTTCAGAAGGCAGAGGAAAATCATTTCAATTTGCTTGACTTGTTTTCACTGTCATTTAGACAGCAACATCCTCTTGAACCGAAATTTCAACTTTCTGCAGCAAATACTCCAACTTTTGATTCAGCGAGGCAGAAAAGTTTATGGTTTAGACTGAGGAAAGCCTTTTACTTCTGTAGTGACAGACACAGAAACATAACACCAAGGTAGTGAACACAGGTGTGAACTGCTCCACTTCTCAGTGTCTCTACAGATTTTCCTCAATCACCTGAGAGCATTGGCTAAATCAAAGCTGTAAAAGCTGCTATGGGTTTTTTATTAAAATATTCAAAATGGATGGATAAATTTAAAGAGAAAAAAACCCCGTGTTATAAATCCTGGGGGTATAGAGTATAGAGAACAGAGACTTAGAAAAGTCAGGTAAATTTTAGTTTTAAACCTAAGTAGCTTCTCCAAACATAACCTCAGTGGCTGATGTAAATTCTGAATTAATAACCAATAATTTAATTTGGAAATATGCTGCTCCAGCTGAAGTAAAGCGTTCATCCATCTCAGAACTAAGTAAAGCACCTGGGTATATAATTAGGGAAATGAAGAATTCTCCTCAAATTTAATTTTCACTTCCTCCAATGACCTAAGAAGTTTCCACGTACAAGTACAATACAAGGCAATAAACTCTAGCCCTAACTTTCTTGGCCAGGGTAGATCAGTCATCCTCAGACAGGCAAGAAATCAAGAGCACCTTTAGGGTCATGCCTGTGAATTTTTGTCCCTGTGTACAAAACAGCCACATTTTCTAACACACACTTAAACTCTTCAGTGCAACAACAACAATATTTGTGCAGTTTTGGTTGCAGATGGCAATAAAAGAATTGCAGTGAAGCCTTTGGGCATTTATCATCCCAGGCTCAGAAAGGTTGCACCAGATAGGAAGAATGATACGGGTCCTTGCAAGAAGTGTCTATGCTGTCAGCACCACCACTAATACACCATTTTAAAATAAAAGGGAAGTGCTGAGCATCCCTGGCAACGTGCACTTTCTAATGACCCCGTGAAGGGTTGCTTTTTCCTCTCCTCTGCTGGTCTGTAACCTGGCCACAAAGGTCTGACAATGACATGCATATCCCCAGCCCACTGGGGATGCCTTCAAGGACTGCACCTGTCAACAGGATTATAAGGAGATTTATGAACTGATAAAAGGCTGAATTAGAAGTCCTTTTAATGGCCCACTCTGGACAGAAAAATAGTTGCAGGTCAGCTGACAGCAAAAGTTAGGTGTAGCTGAATGTCTTTTCCTAAAATCCATTTCCTTCTGCTCCGAAGACAGAGCACTTACTGTAATATTCTTGTTGCCCCAGAAGGAACCCTAGATTAGACTGCATCTGAAGGAATAATTGGACAAGAACTAACAAAACTTATTATTTACCAAAAGGCCTCCAACCCAAACCACGACAGAGACAAAGCCACTACATTTCACAAGACCGGTCTGGAGGGAAATTCTTGTGCGTCATTTAAAAGGCCATTTATTTTTAAAATATAGGACCCCCTAATGGAATAAATGTTTCACCTCCAGCATGCTTATATATTTTTTGGCATATTAAAATGTTGCCTTCTTTCATGAAGACTTATGGTCATTCTTCAGAATTATGAGAGTGAAAATCCAACAGGACAGACCGAGGGGATGGCTAATTATAGGGTATCTTTGTTCTGAAAAGACTCAGCTAAGAAAGTTAAAGAATAAAAACTGTAAATATTGACCTTGCCATCAGCTTCTAAATGTATTTTTCTTGGCAGGAGTATTTTGAAATTCCTCCCAAATAACCTTTTGATAATATTTAAACTTTATTTTTACATACTATTTGAAAACAAACCAGTTTGTTGAATCTTTTTGTTCTGCAAATTTAGCAATCATATGAGGTCTTTTGTTGGAACGAAACCAGTATTTTAACACTGAGACATCCAAAACTTCCTGCAAATTAATTATCACATGGTACTACCTCGGAGAACAGCAATTACAGCACTGGCAAAGTTACCTTAAAGGTTAAAAGAACTTTTCCCAAAGTAATAGCTTAATGTGCTCCAATCTTTTTCTCTCAAAGCTCTAGAAGAGTAGAGAGATGGGAGACTGGGCTTGAAGAAGTACAAGAATCCCAGCCTGCACTACAGGAACCAGGGTTTTTTTTTTAATTTTATCTCAATTTTTCTTTTAAGACCATGCTTTGATAAAGATTTAACCTTTTACAGTTAGAATTCCAGGAGACTGTAAAGAGAATTTAAGTTAAGAGTGTTAAATCTACAAGTGGTGAGCAGACAAAATGGCAACCATTGTTGTACCTATTTTTAAAATGACAATATGTTTGTCATTTTTAAAAAATTTTTTGTTTGAGTTGCTGAATGAAAGAGAGCATGACTGTAGGAATTGATGTACATTTCCCTCATTTTTTAAGACATGGTAAAAGTTCAAGGGCAGTGTAAACTCAGGCAGGGCAGGATGTGCTCAATGTCAGTCTTTGAGATTGTAAATTCTGAAGTCAATTAAAAACAGAAAAGAAAAAGAAAAATCCTTTACGTAAGCATTTCAAAAACATGGGGGTTTTGTGCTGATTTTTTAAAAATAAATAATCTGTTCTAGAGACACTGTTTTTGTTCAGTCAGTAATAAATCAAAGAAACAGCAGCTAAAGCATTTCTGTATAGCCTGAAGTCAGATGCAACAGTTACTCTGTACCTTCAGGAAAGACAGAAAGCCAAATGCCAGTGGATTTTTTCCCTGTCTCCACAAGAAAACTGTATCCTTTATCAGTGAACAGGAACACTGTTCTGACCATGACTGTAAAACAAATGCCACAGGAAGATCCAGGGACCAAGATAAATAATTACAACCCTGTTAAAGGCTTCACAAACAAAACCCAATATGACGAAACTCTACAGAATTTTTAGCAGATGAGTGTTTTGATTCCCAGCAGATGGACATGATGTACCATGAAAAGTTGCCTTACATACCAAACTCCAACCTGAACCCTGTGCTGTCTTCCACTTCAGGAAAAGCATCAGGTGTAAATGAAGTGCATCACAGTAAATCAGTCCAAAGTAAACAGCTGAGAAAAAAATAGAGACCTATGGTCACCAACAGCAATGATTTTACCTGACTGACATGGATGCTAACTAACCCCTTAATCATTGCTTTTCCAGGTGATATCACTGCCGGAGATTGCTTACTCAGACTGACTGACATGGAAAACTACTCATCAGCTTTTTCAGAGTGAAAAATTTAGTAGACAACCTTCCCTCTGAAGAGCTTTGCTGAGTTGTTTAGGCATCTGCCAAATGTCTCCTAAACACCTTTCTCTGTATTCCCAAAGCCGGTCTTGGTTTAGCGTCAATTTCTTACAATCAATACCTACAGAGCAAGCACAACAGACATGAGGATTTATTTGAAAACTTTCTTGTCTGGACTATTTGTCAACATTGTCCATCAGTTCACATTACAATGAGTACTCTGAGGTGAAATCTGGAATTTGAATCCATACTTGCCTTTGCATAAAAACCATGTCTTCTGTTCCAGACCTGTTGCTGACTTGCTGAGCCTATTGGTAAATCTTGCTTCCACATATATTGAATTATTTGGTAATACTGTTCTCTAACATCTGTCTTCCAAGAAGAAGACTATGTGCCATATATAAAAAATATTTTTGATTGTAGGTAGTTTCTGGTACTTAAATCTGGAGAAAAATGGCTCTCAGAAATGATTTTGATTATTTTGTTTTGCAGAGCAGCCAGCAGTACATTTTCTGCAGTATAGATAAGACTGTTTAGTAAGAGGTTCATTAACAACTCCATCTCACCCTCACAAAAAAAACAAAATCAGCAAGCAACTAGGTGTAGGTATACAACTGAAAGAAATAATGAGAAGTACTGTAAAATATTCTAATTCAGCATAAATGTAGCCAGCAAAACAATGAAATGTGCTTCCAAGTATTCCCATTACCATTTGCTCATTACATTTTTCGGAAAATGGCTCCAGAAGATAGATGCCTGTCCATTAGCCAAAAATTTAAATGTGGTAACAGTTGTCTAAGGAACTGTAGGCCAAGTCCAGATAGAAAGCTGAAGCAGCTCAGAGATTGAGCAATCTTGGAACCAAACAAGACAAAGACATATAAGATGTGATTGTAAGATGGCATCATACATGGAAGAACTCCCTTATTTTCTACTTTGTCAAATCTCCAAATTACATCACATCATTTTAGAAGCAGAACTGTTTTTTACACTTAAGCACAGAGCACATGAAAATTCAAGGAGAATAAAGGATCCTCCAAGCATGACACACAAAACCTTCCTATGGCTTGACTGCTGGTTATCACAGCTGTCCTTTTTTAGGCTTTGTTGACCACTCCAGATGTTCATCTTCAACACTCTGTTGCAAAGTCCCTACAGGAACATCTGTTATCTTGGCTACAGAGAGATGACAAACAGTACTGAGGTCCTGGACATAGACAGTAAGGTATAGACTAGTACAGCTGTACTGCAGAGATCATGGGATGTAGTAATAGATCCCTTCTCTTGGTGGAGGCTGGTGGTATTTGATAGTGGGTAGGAAAAACTGACACAGGCAATGCTGGGAGCCAGTTTCCAGCCTTGGGTAAAGATCCTACTGCAAAAGTCTCAAAACAGGGCAGGCAAAGCACATCCCAAAGAGCCTCTGCTGACTCATAGGTGTTAGTGGTGTCAAACTTAACTGGGATCAAGGAACAGTTGCAGACATGCGGTGAATCATTCTTCCAGTTTTATTCTAGGCAAAAACTCCCCGCTCCCCCAGCCATATTATTAAAGCATAAAACGTTTTCAAAAACTGCTTCAAACCAACTTTAAGACAACAAAATAGTTTCCCCCTACACCCTTCTCCTCCCAGTTACTTAGAGAAGCTTTTCTCGTTCTATCGTTCTGTTCATTGTATCTCTATTTGTTTCCATCCATTACAGGGAAGGGCTTCACCTTCGGATTCCTGTTGAGAAATGTAGCATATCCAAGCAAGGCATTAAAACTGTTCCTCAAAGGTCAATTTATTTCTTTTTAAAATACCATTTGCAATGGTTAGGAGAAGAGGATTATTTTAACTGAAATTGTGACAAAGGATTTATTGTCTGACAGTGTTACTGCTATCTGAATAATTACCAGCATGTTATCTGCAGATGGTTTTACATGCTAATATAAAAAGATGGGTTTGTAGTTCTTCCATTATCTAGAACATCACTGTTAAAAAGTCTGGAGATTTTACCAAAAAAATTAAGAAAAATTATTTAGGCAGCTAAGTTTCTTTTGAGCTCAGCATGAATTTAGGAAAATAAATGCAATTTGGGACCTCAGAGACCTGCCTGACTCAGACTCCTTTTGGCTTCCCAAATCTACAGTGGCGGATTACGTGAATGATTGCTGGTTTAGCACCCCATTTGTAAACCAGACAATATTTTTCGCAAATAGTTTTTTTTTATTATTATTCCAAAATAAAAGAAAAGAAAAAGAAAATAAGCCTTTCATACATAAAGAGCTCCCCAAAGGAACTGCATTGCAGCAAGTTCAAAAAGTTACATGAAATAGAAGCATGCCAGATGTGCCTGGAAGACTATGCACTCTTGATCATCACTTTTCCAGTTTTTGTTGGTCTGAAACTCAGACTGATGACTGTCAAATTTCAAGCTGATGAAACAATTTTCATCATGCCTTGATGTTTGGAGAATAAAGTCAACAGAAATTGTCATGTAATACATGAAAATGTTCTCAAGTTCCAAGCACTGAATGAGGGCAGTCAAGGGATTATTGCTGTTAGCAGCAATGTAAACTGGCTTAAATGCCCAAGCAGAATAACTCACATCACCTCAAACTTCTTCTTACAGAGCCCTGTGAAATAAGGTTTCTTTCCATTAACAGTTTTAAATACACTAAACTCGGTGCTGACACTACACTGAATATAATTTTCTGGTTTCACTATTCTGAAAGAAGTGAGGGAAAAAGAGGCCACCGCATTAAGGTCTGGAGATAAAGTGCATTGTGGAGCTGAAAGACAGACTTATCAGCCTCATTCTGTTAATCATCAAAGAGATGGAAAATTTCAACACTCAAATATAGAAGGTGCTATTCATTAAAGAAACTGTTGTTTAGAAAATAAAAAACTTGCTTGATTTTGCTAGTGAAAGAAGTCAATGGGTTTTTTCATCACCTATGAACTTCTTTAAATTGAAATTTAGTACTGCCTCAAACAGACTGCTGAATTTCTTCCCACACAGACTTACTAAACATCCAGATGTTACCACCTCAATGGCTGATATTTGACCTCCTTCTATTAATGGTTTCACACTTGATATTTCCCGTCTTGTGTACCATCCGGTTGCAATGAAAGCATTCCAGCGATTTGCACATCTTCTCAGCCCAGAAATCTTATGTAAAAACCTGCTTATGCAGCTCTATAAATCCGTTAGATCTTTAGTATCTTGACCACTTCAGCAATACCTTCCCCTGCAGGATGTAGTTTGCTGATTTTGCTGACACTGAAGTTAGTACCAGTCAGGAAATCTCTTTCATCTCTGTTGCAGGATCCTGCCCTGGTATAATGGATGAGGAAGACCATGAGGCTATATAATTCCATGATTAACCTCAATCCTTCCATGTTGCTGGATTTTTGATGACATTCAGATTGGATTCTCTCTTTTCAGGACTTTTTATAGTCATGGAGGTTAAACATCAAAGATATTCCTTGTAAAACCTTGATGAGTAAATATTCATAATAAATTTTCCACAAAGGCACAATTCCAGTCCTCAGAAAAACATCTCATGTGTAAAGCCAACAATATAGAATAAAAGAATACTGGGTATATGTAGCATCACAGTATTTTTAGCCAAAAGTTATTGATGTGTTATTCTTCACATCAGCTCCCAGTTTTTTGACACTGTTTTTTGTCCCAAGTCATGATCAAAAGCTGTTTCACCGTAAGAACTTGCACTGTTACATCATTGTGCACATTTGCTCTTTTGGGACACAGTGTTTCACTACGTCACATATCATTTATCACATAAACATGTGATAAAAGATGCATTTCTGGGGCTTATGAAAATGCCCCACTCTTGGTCCTTTCACACCATGTGAGGGCCCTGTCTAACAAAACCTTTGGGAACAGTAGCTCACCATTTCTGAAAGTGCTGCTGGGGGCAGCTCTAGCTTTGATTACCTGGGTCAGTGGACCTCAGGATCTTGATCCTGCACCTTTTTTCCCCCTGTAACCTCCAAAGCCTTGCAATTTTTATGAGAGACCTGAATGGAACCTGAAAAGATCTCAAGCATACTGAACATACCCAAAGTGGTGGTAATGCATCATGGCAGTCTCTGAAGTTATTTAAGAAGCATTTTTCTGTGCAGTTCAGTGCCCTTTTGGCATAGGTACTGTATTTTGCATGTACTCTGCAATGTAAACCAATCCAAACTAAGCTCGTATCTCACTTTTACTGTTTCTATCTTAAGGTAAAGTACTGCAATCTAAGACTTATGGGATTAATGTTGTCCTGGTGATGTTGCAATGGTGAGAAGAGAGTGACTAAACCAGACAATGAAGATTTTTATTGCCAAGCATTAAACCATGCTTTCTGTCAATTGCTCTCAAGTGGCATCATAGAGCCCCATCTCCCCAGAGCATAACTGCCCAGAGTTTCCAGGCAGCCATGAAAAAGAGCTCTGAAGCTGTAGTTTCTTTGAAGTGGCATGGGCTCATTTTTAAAATAGCTTTGAGCCATCATATTTCCAAATGTTGTTTTACCAGGTCAGTGATTTCCACCTCAGCAGGCTGTCTAACTCATCTCTGCTGTCCCACAGCTAGGTCAGCTGTAGCTGCATCGTTGCTGATCAGCATTTCACCAGACTAGCAGTCTCCAAAACATTCTTCCTCTGGTCATTTACCTCATTCTTTGCTTCCCATGCTCCTAGGAGAGCTCTAGCTGATGTTCAACATATAGACATTTTTCTTATCCTATGGGTGTGAAAAATGATTGTTCTCTTCACCTTCTCAGCAGTTTTTCATGGCTTGGAAACCTGTGATGTCCCTCATTAGCCATTCCTTCTTCAGGAGAAACACAAATAAATCCAATCTTTCTTCCAAGACTGTATTTTCCAGGCTCATGCTCTTTGTCATTACTCTTCTCTCTACTCTTTCCAAGTAGTTATGTCCTTCTTAATGTGCAAACCCCCCACCTAGACACAGTTTCAGCTGTGGTTGTGCTGTGCCACAGTTCTTGAGCTCTTCCATCCATATGTCTTATCGGCCATCCTCTATGGAGCCCAGTTTTTGCTTTTCTTGTAGCTCCACAACTTTGTTGGCTCATGTTCAGCTTGTAGGTCCTTTCCTACTGGTGTGCTGCCTAGTTTCCACTTAGCGACTGCACACCCCACACTTGTCCCTGTGGAAAAATGCTTTGTTTCATTTTGTTTCCATGATGTATTTCCAATATGGCAAGATTTCTTTGGGGTCTAACCTTGCACTTCTCCCCAGCTTGGTGTCATTTGCACATTTAGTACAATACCTTATTCTATCCTTGGGTCAGACCTGGAAATACTGCATTATATCAGATTAAATCCCTGTGAAACTCTACTCACTGCATCCATTTGACTTCACAGATGATGTGGTTTTCTAGAAGCTTTGGCTCACCCCAGAATCTTCAGTTTGTCTTGATCACGCTTCTCCACCGTCTTTACAAGTGTTATGTTTAAGATATGACACTTACTGCTTTTGCTTTGCCCACAAAATCTATGACTATGGGAAATTACATTGGCTTGACAGACAACTAAGAGCAGAGAAAGGTAATTAACAGTTGTGGTGAACAGCAACCAGTTAGACTTCTGTAGAAGGGCCATTTTGACTGGTATTTCATATTGGAAATAAATTGAATTTCCAGAAATGCACCCTGAAAATAAGTAGCATATCCCCAATTTTCAGCCCAGCAGCTGCAGACCACCCTCAGGGGAAAGTCTGCCAGACGTGAAGGAGGTTTGGTTGAACACTCACACAGAAATATGGGGAGATTGTTGCAGTCCTTCTTAGATTGGGCCAGGGCTGGCAGTTTGAGAGACAAGGGTAAGTGCTCTGGCAGTCACATTTTTAACATTTGTGGATTTTACATGTGTGTATGAGCCAAACAGAAACCTCATGACGTGTCTTGGACACTGGTAGCTGTTGTGACACAAACAGGTCATGAAATCCCAAACCCCAAAATCCAAGAATTGTTTACCCAATAGCAGATAAGTGTAACACATCTGCTTTTGAATGGTTTTGTTGCTGGGACTTTTTGTAAAAAACAAAGAGCCCAGAAACATGACACTTCTCATCAGACATTTGGTTATAACTGATGCTTAATTAGGCAAAGAAAATATTCCCAGGGCTTCACTAACCACAAGTCAAATTTTAAAAAATGGAGCAGCTGCATTCCTTGTTTTGGGGGAGTATTCCACATTTGAAGCTACGAGTGTTTTCTCACTGACTCACATTACATGAATCCATTGTAACCATCTACGAAATAAAAGGAAATTAATTTGTTTTTCTCTGTGTGAATAAGCAACTTTCTTAAACTCACCTTTCCTACCAATCAAGAGAGCACTAGAATTTCTTGGAACAAAAAGGCTAGGTCATTGCATCACTACACTCCCCTTTCACAAGCACAGGGTTGCTCCATCTTAAAAATAATCATGTTGTTTTGCCTCCCGCTGCTCCTATGAATAGGGTGTTGCAAGATCCCCTTGCTCTAATAGCTAGACAGCTCCTACTTTCCACCTTGAGTTTATTCATGCCTAGTTTATAATCTTTTGCTGTACTTCATCAAAGAGCACACGCTCAGTTGTCGGGATCCATATCACTTGCATCTGATGGTGCATGCCTCTCTTCCCCTGTTTCCACTTCAGCCCTACCAGGAATGGACATTCAGTGAAGAAAACCAATGGGGAAAGACACAAGGGTTGTGCCAGAATCTTGAAAGTACTGAATGTAACATTAACTGAGCAATGTCTGAGTCAGTGAAGCAAAGCATTCAACCTAGCATTGATTATCTTTCCCATCACTGTCAGCCACTTCAGCTCTCTCACAGAAATTCATTCAGCTTGGTTAAAATTTCTGGGAAGGGAAGGTTTCCTCTGTTGCCTGTCCAAGTCCACAGCTCTTAGAGTGGAAAACAAGGAAAAGTCACTTTTAGCAGATGGATGATGGAACTTGTCCTTATTTCTGGCTCCTTGAAATCTTTTCTTCTCACACACAGGGTTCACATGTGCTAAGCTACTATCATGATTGTGTGTTAGCACTCCTCCGAGCCTTTCCAATCTTAAATAGAATTCTTTAGGTCAATAGGGAGAATCCATAGGTCTCCACTAGCCTTCTTTGAGATGCCCTTCCCCAGGGCACTGAGCAGCATCAGTGACATGAGACATGGGGAAGGCATGACCCAAAAGTAGAGGAAGTCTGTGAATGTTTGTGTTCTAATGCTGCCTGAGCATTCCACTGTACAGCACTGCTCAACCAGGCTCCTCAGGCCAAACCTGGCAGGGTGATTTGGTGTGGGACCTCACTGTGGCCTCCTGGGGTTCAGAACAAGGTTACCAAGAAGAGGGCATCGCCTTGGAGGACTTCAAGGCCCAAAAGGTCACAGGCTTGTGCAACATGATCTGAACTCAGCTCTGACCCTTCTTGGAGCAGAGATCCCTTCCTGCCTGAGGGACTGTGGGAGTCTGTGCACACAGAAGACACAGATGGGTGATCTAATCCATGACCAGCTCACAGCTAACATCCTTCATGCATATAAATTCCCAAGTGTCAGCCACTAACAAGCTCTGCAACTGAGAGCTGGAAATGAAGGAAGGTAAATATTCCAACATTTCTGTACAAATACAGAAAGCAAGATGCAACAGTCATGGTTACGTCAAAGTAGATACTGAGTATTGGAAAACTGAATCATGCTGAAGAGCTGTGTAAAATAAGTTGGCCTCTGTTTTCAGTTACAGAGACTTCATTGCCTCACACTGAGATTCTGGCAGGCATATTTCCTGGATATCATCTACTGGAAAATGATTGACTCCTCTTTGGCACAGCACCAGATCATCTTTGGAATTTAAGTTTCCTTATGTTTCGCAAGTGCTTTGAATTATTAGGAAATGGAAACATCGGAATACAATTGTTCTGTATTAAATTCTATGACTATATTGTCCAAGTGATAGATCTGTGCAGTATCACCTGTTTAATGCTGGCTATTTTTAAACCTAGAAAGAATTTTATTTCTGTGCAATACTATTGGTTTTACTGTCAAATTGCCCAACAGAATGTTTCTAGATTCCACAACTTCTCCAGAAAGTTCTTTACACCCATAATGTTGCAGGCAGGAAAATTACTAAAACAAGTGTTGCCATTGCTGACCCCACTTGTTACATGGTCAGTTCAGAAGCTGATAAGTTATTTAACCATTTTGACACGATGGCATTTAAAATAAATTTATCCAGAATAGTTCCTTCGTTGTATTGGGTCTTGCAGTCAGAAAGCAAAACCTAAGAGTGCATGTAAATTGGCCCTTGCTTAAATACACAGCGTGCTAATAAAAAGACAAAGCATGTTGCTGCAGCACAGTACATTTGCCACACTCCTTCAGTTTGTTCCAGAACTCTCATGCTAATGCCTGTTCCAAGCAGAATGGGTGATCCATTTTTCTGAATTGGTTTCATACAATTCATTTGAGTAAATTCACAAGGCATAAATGCTAAATGTGACTAGACTATTTCTCCCAATCAAAATGTAAGTGAAAAAGTACAAAAGAACCAAAAAATGTGTTCTCTTCCCAAATTAAACATCATAGCATTACATGTCCTGGCTGTCTCCAGTAAAGGCCATAGACTATAATATTATGGCACTTTTAAGCCTTTCACATTCCTGTGAATGCATAAAGATTGCATATCCATTTCTGACTGCAATGTTGCCTCAATTTGTTGTATAAGTTGTATTGAAATATTTGGTACAAAGTTCATGTTTTGAGGGAAATTGTCTTTATATTTCGATTCTCTTTCCATCTTCATTTGACAGGTCTGCTGCTCTTCCACTTCTAAACACCATTTGCATTCCTCCACTCTCGCTCAGGAAACTGCTGGTTTCTGCTCAGTTGCTCCAAGTTGCCATGCTAGAGCATCACGCATCACACAGGAGATGGGGAATCTATTGTATGCAGGATCTGGGACTACATGGTTGCAGACACTGAAGGATATCTTTTGGGGTTGAGTTATTAGCCAAGAAGACCCAATATTGGCAGCTCTTTCCTGGCTATCCAGTCTATATATGACTCCCTAAACATATCAAGGCTGTAACTAGCTCAGACTCAGCCTTCACACATCATTGTTGTGCTGGTGGAGAAAGGATTGAGCATGAAAACCAGTGGCAGGGTACAACTGGTGGCATTGTGGGTATTTGGCAAGCCTTTCTGAAGCTTTTTGAATACTTGATCTGGGAAAACTTCAACACTAAAAAAAGGTGTTATCCTGTAAAAAGCAATGGTTTTGTTGCAGTTTCCTTCACCAGCCCTTAGTCCTTAAACTCACTTTATTGACACTCTGTTGCAAATCAGGCTTCTTCAACCATTACTCCATCAAAAACCTGCCAGAATTATCCCTATTCCTCTTACTGAGGCCAAACACTTTATTTCCTCAGTCTCAATTTCATCAGCCACTGCTGAACCTTACCCCAGGCCTTTTCCAGGGTAAGTCCCAAGCCCCACTCCTGGGCCAGAACTTGGAGACCTCTCAAAATGTCTTGTAATCCTGAATTGTTTCCCACAAGCAACATGCTGGCTTCATTGGATGCTGGAGTGGACACCTCTGTCTCACAGCAAGCTTCTGATGCCTCAGCCTCACAGGTCCACCATTGCAAAAAGGACATGGAGCTACTCAAGCATGGAGGGCAAGTCCTGGGACAATTCAGTTCTGCCACAGCTGTGCGTTCAGCTCAGTCAACTTCTCTGATATATACATACCATGGTGGCTGAGCAAACTTGTGGGGCCAATAGCAACATACCTCTCTGGAGCTTAATTTAGGAAGGCACCGATTGACCATGGTTGTGTCTTCTCTGCATGCACTGGCCAGTTCTGATCAGTAGCAAGCCAATGGTAATGGGCTCTTTGCCCAACTGCATTTGGCATGTGGCCGCTGCCATCACATCCTGTCTTTTCACTGCAGCTGGGTTCATATTTTGAAAACTCTGCTTTTCATTCTTCAGGAATTTATCACACAATCAAATTAATCTCTGGCACCTCTTCTTAATGTATAAAAGTCATGTCTACAAATTTTAGAAGTGTAATCGGAAATGGAGTGCATTTTCCCACTGTGGAAATTCCCATTAGGGTTTACTTATATACCCAAAGTAGCTTCAGAGATTTTTAGAGAACTTTACTTTTAAGGTAGAAAACTTATCCAGAACTTGGCAGGACATGTACCTCAAGTGTTTCAAGGGGGATGACAGTGTTTCTGTATATTTGTTGTTTTCACCTACAGAATGAAGAAAAGTTCAGCCATAAATAATTTCCAGTCTTCATGTTCTAGTAGAAATACCACCATTTCTTCAAGTAAAACCAGATTCAATGTAAAAATCATACCTTATCATTTATTCAGACAATCTGATTTATAGGCACTGCTGTGCTTGCTGCTAGCCATTCTGATGGCACCCTTGTACTTCTCTGTTACTAACACTATCTCATTTTGTGGCAATAAAATCTTGTGTGCAGCCCTTTTAATGGGCTTTCCCTCATTTTTTGGATAGAAGTTGATTATAGCTAGTCACTCAAAGTCACATCCTCTACTTAAAAGAAATTTGTTTAACTAAATTAGCCATTAATTTTGACTGTACAGCACATTGCCTTTCCTTTCTCTGTATCCACATATCAGTTAGATGAGAAATACACAAAATAGAAACAGAATTGGTACCACTTTGTCATCATCCTTTTATGTTGGGTAAAAACTTTCAGGGGCAATACAGTGCCTTGAAAGAACTAAGTGGGTTGATCCTGTCTCAGGATGAGATTTTACATACAGTGCTTCTTGCCAGACAATATAAGTACAAATATATATATATAAATATATATATATGTAGTAAAAGTATACAGAATACCAGACTGTAATCAATTTATGGAAATATTATTTTTTCCCACCTCTTTTTCCAAGAAGGTACAGTACCCCTCTGTACACAAGGAGAATTTCTACTGAGTTGTATTCCCAGTAGTCTGGAAATCATTCTTGTCATGTGCTGCCGAAGAAGAAATGCTCATGTATTTAGTTTGTCTGGGAAGGCAGAGGCTACTAAACACAGGGCCTGGAAAAGATAGGATGTTTTGGAATTTCTAGAAAAGGACAGTGGTTTGATTTGCATAGTTTTGCTGCTGACTGGTGGCACGAAATTCGGACAGCATCTGTTTTATTGCATCACCATTACTGGACATCACGTGATATGATAAGACTGACCCACCCTGGAATGACTAATCGAGTGGGATGCTTTAAAAGGTTTTTTTCTTTTTTACAACCCTCAATTACAGAAACCACATTTTCCAGGGTAAAAAACAGTAACTTTTAAGCATGTGTGAATGTGTATGTGTGTTGTGCTTTTTGCCTTTTGGATTTTTTTTGTTTCTAACAAAAAAGGCTCTCCTGCCCACTGAAGAATTTGGTCAGAGAGACTTTTTGTTTTTAAACCTGTAGTGAATCAACATGAATCATCTAATTTTAGCCATCATCTTTACAGTTTGAAGCAGAAAGTAAGACTTACTCCCTAGGCAAGGCAAAAATGTATTTCCTGGCTCATGCAGCTTGTTGCCCCATTTGTTTGAGATACAGAGCCACGTTACTTTTCCTGCTTTCAGCTATGCCTATTGGAACTGCAGCTACACCGTTTCCCAAGAATATGCTGGGTGCGTCAGCTAACCTTTAAATATTAAAAATGGAGAGTGGCTTTGCAAACTTATGCCAAAATGGAAAGGTGTAAGGAAACCGCAGTCTGGAACAAGAGAACTTGACGTTCCTAATGCTGAGGCCTCTCTGCATCTTTCAGCACTGAGGCCATGGGTGGTTTCTAGAAATAATACTGTGTTTGTAGCTGTGCACTGCTAGAAAATGGTTTTCAGACATACCTGTTTATAACAAAGCCCCAAGCAATAAGCAACCATCTTTTTTCTCTTTTCCTGCTGAAATCGGCGTGCTCAACCCCTCACTGAGGTCTAGGTCACATCCCTGCAGGATCTATGTTCTGCTGACCTTGGTAGGGCTTAACTATAACATGCAGCAGCAGACTGAGTGTGGGACAACCACCATTAATTTAAGATGTTCAGGTCTGTTTAGATCTCTTCAGTAGTTTTGTGAGAGTTTGAGAGTAAAAGTTGATGTGCACCACAGCGAAGGTCCTCTGTGCAAATTTATCATGGAGCAGATTGAAAAGACATCCTACTAGACACCACAGGGCAATAATAACTATCCTTCCAGCCTGGTTGTTTAGGCTAAGTAGAGCAGGCAAACAGCTGCTGAGCCAGGTTTTAGACTGCTGAATTTGGAGATTACTAACAGGCAGACTATGGAAAACCCCCAATCTTCACAGAGATTGAGAGGCCAGACATCAGATGTGGCAGGATCCATGATGTCTGACCATATCCATAAATAAGTTTGGGGCTTTACAGACCACCTTCATATATGACGCGTATGGTCGGGGGGTTTTTTTGGTTATTGTTTCTTTGTCTTCGATAAGGTTTGAATCTACTCAAAACTGAGGAGGGGGAAGAGGGTTTTCTTTGTTTACAGCATCTATCTAATATCACCCCAAGAACATACCTCCATAATAGTTATCTGCATCTTCTAGGAGCTTCAAGGCTTTTCCTTTATGTTTTGGAAAACAAGTTTTTGGCACTAGTGTGCTGATGAACTCTGTGTTAGCAACCTGATCAGTTTTTCTCTGCTTGAACACACTGGGATGACAGAACAGACCATTGGGGCCTAAAATTTTACATGGAACAAAGTGAAGAAATGTCCTTCTTCCACCTCAATTTTATCTAAAATTCCTTCTAGCCATAGTTTTCAGGAAGTGTTCTTGGACTTGAAAACAGCAACCTCATAGACAGCTTTAAGGATGAACCATCCTTTCTGTGATTTCCTAACCTGGTTCATGCACACTTTCTTGTTGTAGAGAGGGACAACATATTTTCTGTAGACCTTTATGGCACCCAAGTTACTTTAAAGAAGTACAAAGACCTCCCACCCCTCTGAAAACCTCACCCTTTAACTGTCCCCAGAGGGGAAGTCTGCAGCTGGAGCTCTAGGGATGCCAAAATACAAGCAAACTCCTTTAGGCAAATCCTGGGTAAATAAAAAGCCAGTGAAATACTAGAGAACAGTTGGAAAAGCACAGCTAGGGCCTCCAGGGCTTGTATTCCTGTCAGGTATATGCTCTAAAACAGTGGAGAGGGGTTGTGGTTTGTAGCTTGTACTCAACTGGTGGATTTGAGCTGCCTTCAGGGCCTCCACAGGCTGTCAAAAGAAAACAAATGGTTGCTGCTGTGGCTGCAGCCCAGGGAATCCCTTGGGCCGCTGGTCACAGTCTTCACACCCCAAGCTTCAAACTCAGAGTAACAAAACAACTTCCAGCCCAGAGAGCTGAAGGGAGACAGGTCCTATAAAAGCATCCTAATATGTTATGGGAAGGATCCCAGCCTGCTGTAAAGGTAACAGTCTGTCTGCAAAAACCACAGGTATTTTAGGGAGTTTTCCTGATCACTGCAACAACTCCTTTGGATCCGCAAAGACACGGCTGACAGGGAGTAGAGAAAGTGCTGGACAGCCTTCACCACCTCCCACTCTGGCTGCATGGTCTTCCCAAGGGACGCCTGAAACAACAGAGCTCACATCAAGTTGGGGATCTCTAGAAAAGTTATAAACATGTCCCAAGCCTTTGCTATTTATTGAAAAGGACTGGCTTCTAGGCAAATTACCAAAGACTACCCCTAAAATAAGCTGCAGACAAAGCCCAGGATGTGTAGCAAAATCTACACACTCTCTTCTGTTTCTTCCCTAGAAACCATTATGTAGCTGAAGAATATAGCTGGAAGGTTATAAAGAATTCAAGAAGCAGTACGTAGCCCTTCTTCGTGGTGCCTAATCCTGGAATATGGTCTGACTTCAGAAACTTTGGAGGACTAGTCAAGGTTTCAGGACAACACAAAAGACTGCCATGCCTTAGCACTCTGCCTTGAAGGGCTGAGCAGGTGAGCTCCTGCTTCCAGGGCTGCCTCCAGGACATGCATCTGCTGCCCTCTCCTTCTGCTCCTGCTGATACTGATGCTCCTCAGGTCTCAGCACAGCTTGCAGAAGGTGCCCCAGGCTGCAATTTCAGGGACCTTTTGGTCCCTATTAGCAACTCTGACAGCAGTTCCTCATCTCTTAAGGCAGGACAATATGGATTGCATGTTAAGGGCTGCTCACAGACTTATCAGCCACAGCTTTTGGACTTCCCATTCTTTAGGACAGCAAAGTAGATTAACGTAAAGAGTTTTAAAAAATGACTTATTTATGCTCTTGTAAAAATCCGACACACATTTGGAGATACTAATGGTGTTTTTGTGCTGGCTTTTCAGTTTGTACTTTACCACAAATTTCCTATGGCTGTAAAGGCAAATACAAGCATGTAATTAGCATGGTTTTCATCATCCAGTGGCATTAACTGGCTGGTTATGGTGGCTTTTGTACTCCAGTTCCTAGCCACATTCTAACATTCACTCATAAGTTTGGTCCCTGAGTCAGACCCATAGTTCATGTCTTATCATGGTAATGTTTCCTTTAGCTCTTCTGTACCTTGCCAACCCTGTGTCTGCTTGCAGTTACTGCATACATATGCCAAAAAAAACCCCAAAGCAAATCTTAGGGTAAGCACAGAGAAAACTCAGCATGGATAGTAGTGAATGACTGACTTAGGAGAAATACCTGCTTTAATTAAGATTGCTATTAGATGAGCTTTTATGGTGTTGGGTAGATTACAACAAAGCAACAGTTTTGCAGGAAAATCACAGGAAGGTAATGGAAGAGTTTGTTAAATATCCACATCCACTGACTGGAAAGGGGTCCAGCAGAAAAGAACCTGGGGTTGCTAGTCAATGACTATGAGCCAGCATGTTCCTAGCTGGTCAAAAAGGCCAGTGACATCCTGGCTTGTATAAAAAATAGTGTAGCCAGTGGTACAAGGGCAGTGACTGTCCCACTGTAATTGGGATTGGTGAGGCCATGCCTCAGATCCTGTGTTCTGTTCTGGGTCCCTCACTACAGGAAAGACATTGAGATGTTGGAGCATGTCCAGAGAAGGATAACAAGGCTTGGGAAGGATCTAGAGGGTAAATCATATCAGGAGAAGAGGAGGCTCAGGGGAGACCTTATTACTCTACAACTACCTGAAAAGAGGTTGTAGCACAATGAGGATCAGCGTCTTCTCCCAGGCAACCAGTGACAGGACGAAGGGACAGTCTCAAGCTGCATCAGGGCCAGTTCAGGTTGGACATCAGGAGGAATTTCTTCACAGAAAGGGTGGTCAAGCATTGGAACAGGCTACCCAGGGAGATGGTAGAGTCACCACCCTTAGAAGTGTTCAAGAAATGACTGGACATGGCACTTGGGGCTTTGCTTTAGTTGGCATGGTGGTGTTCGGTCAAAGGTTGGACTCTATCTTAAAGGTCTTTGCCAACCTTAACGATTCTATGATTTATTTCCTAGCAGAAATGGTCTGGCCATGGGATAGTAGTGGAGCTCCATAGCTGTGCTGCCTCACTGAGAACAGGTGAGAGCAGTGCACAAAGAGGAAAGCAAAATCTTCCTTGCACTCCTGAGCATTTACACACAAATCTGTGCTTCACTACACTCAAAGGAGATAGAAATTGGGTTACTTTTAATATCATTCATTTGATATCATTTCCATTTTCATTTAAGGAGTAATGAATTGAGATTTTTTATGGGGATAATTAAGTTTTGATCAGTGGACAACCTCATGGTAAAGAAATGTTTTAAATCATTCACCAATCCATACACAAAGAAAATACTGATTTATATTTATTAAATGATACCTCTGAAATAATATTTATCAAATTAGTAATATTTATTAAATGAGCAAATAAAATCTGTGGAATATGATTTAAAATGCTCCTTGAAAAGATGTGACTAGAGCTCTTCCAGTTGTAAGTGAAAAACATGAAAGGAATTTGATATAAGAGCAAGCAAACTTAGCACAGTTGGACCAACCATAATAAAAGCCTTAGTGTCTTTTCATTTGGAGTGTAATGGAAGCCCATAAGTGCATGAATCTTGACACAAAACTTTAACTGCATAAGTCACAGGCTCTTTTAAGAGTGCCAGACAGCAGCAAAACCTTTTGTGCAAGGACAGTTTTACTGTGAGCTAGAGGGGGAAGGAAGGTTCAGCAACTGAAAGCAGAAAATTAATCTCATCTTCATAAACAGTTCCTGCTCAGAAACTCTGTGGATTTAAATTGTCTATAATGTATAAAGACAATACAGCTGAAGAGATGAGGTTTTTTCAATATATCATTATCTGCAAGAGATAACTTTTCTACAGTGCCCTGACACAACAGACTGACACACTAGGTGAGCTGAGTAATACAACTGGCTCTGTCACACTGCCCACTTTCCTTCCTGAACTGAAATCTGCTCCTTGAGCAAGTCTGGAAGCCAGAATTTTACAGACTAAAACATGAAGCACTGTCTGGCTTGATCAAAAGAAACATGAACCAGTGGCTTAGCATAAAGGTCTTCACATATTCTGGGATAAGACACAACCAGCCTTATCCTTCAGACTCTGACGTAGTATTACAGGATGATTCACACTAAACAGAAAAAAAATGCCAGGCAATTTATGACTACTGGGTGAGTGATCTTTCCTCTTTCCTCCCCATCCTTGCCTTTCTTCCTTCCCAGGTCCAAGAGGTTGGCTGATTTAGGCACCTGTAGAATCAAGCATATAATTTCAACTACTACTGCGATAAGTTTGAAAAGTTTTCCAGACAACAGTGTAAGCAAGCAACTGCAGTTCAGTTTCTCAGGATCATTATTTGCAATGAATTCTAGCTCAGCACCAAGGTCGCACAGTTCCTTTTGTCCATAAACCTGCTTAAACTGAGACATGGGAGCCTTGTTCCCCACCTGAATGTCTTTTAACTACTATTTTTAAGCATGTCAAGGTAGTATCTCTGAGGTTCATTGTGAGGAGTTTTGAAATATTAATAAAAAACAGAATGAAAAAGGGTTACGGCAAGTACCCAATGCATTTGTGACCAACCCCAGTTGTTTTTAAACTCTGCTTTCTGCCCAAGCACTATACAACACTAGAAAGCTGTATAGTCTAACTTTGACTCAGGTCTGGCAGGTGGAACAGTTATATTAAAAGAAAGGCTGCAGTGCCTGGAGGTTTCATTTCCTTGTACAAACATGAGGGTACATTGGAGCATGTGGTGTTGATGATACTGTGGGGACAAAGCACAAACTACTCAGGCCATTAAAAACCCACATCCCAGACTGTGCCACATGGCAGCACAGAAGAAAACCCAAGCATTTCTTGCTAACACAAACCAATTAAATTATTTTTAGCTTCTGCAAAAACAAAAAACACAGCAAAAAAGCAGCCACACTGGTCACTAAGACAATAAGCATTTCTAAGATTAGCCTTGAAATTCTCTAAATACGTGCACTCCTCCCCCACCTCCCAAAAGGAAAATCATAGTAACCATTAGGGTGTCTGCATTTATGACTAAAGATCGTAACCCAAAGGCTTAGATTCAAGGTTGAAGGTTTTACTTTTCATTCGGCTGTGCAAAAGAAATGGTTTTACCTTTTAGTCCCAATACAGTGATCTATGTGGCCATTTTTGGTGACTGCATGTCTAGCAGAGTGAGATAGAGGATCTCTGATATGTTTTATTTTCTCGAGAAACAAGTTAGTCTGTGTGTCTGCATATAGATATGCATACATATATAAATATGAGCATATATGTTTTGTGTGTGTTTGCAGATGTGTACCTAAGAGTGGCATATATGGACATCAGGGACAAAATGTAAGAACAGGGGACTAGGAAAACATTCTTTCATAACCTATGAGTATGCTTAAAAGCAGCCCTGAGATTTTGGGGAGAATTGCAAAGCACAGTGCAGGTTCATACAGTGAAAATATCTACTGAATGTGCCATGATAATATTCATTAAAGAAAGACAACTTGTGAAAGATCATGGTTGGCTATCGTATGGTTCCTAGAAACAGCAGACAAAAATCCAGCAGGACTTCAGATAACACGGGTAAGTGTTCTTTGACAATTTCCCCTACTGTTACGGTGGCTAAGTCCACCTTACACCTCCCAAGTTGCCCTAAAAGTGGTCTCTCTCTACAACACTGCTAGAAAGTTCTCCCTTTGTCTAGATTCTGCTGGTCACTGGCTCTCTCCCCCTCCCATCCCTTTTCCCACTGGCCCCTGTTACATCACTCAACCTTGCCTCTGCCCCCTAGCCCTCAGACTACTGCTTTTGGATGCTCTGCCCACTTTTGGGATCTCTCGGGACAAAACCGGCGCAGGCGTTCGGTTTTGGGTTCTTCATGCCTCTGTTCCCTTCGGGCTGTTGCCATCAAACGCCTCAGAATTGCAGGCAGAGAGCCCCTCTCACCTCTCTGTCTCCGGTTCGTGCACAGCCTGGGGGTGTGAGCGGCTGCTCGCGACCACCTGCGAAGCTGAGATCGTGAGCACGCGTGGGTGCTGCGAGAGCGCTGCCTGAGCGTGTCCACGAGGGACCCTGTGGGATAAACGCGGCATCGATCCGCCGAAGCCTGCACTCTATGCCCTACCATTATAAAAGGTGAAATTCCTGTTCCATTAACATGCAGTGCCATGAGCTGCATTACTTCTACGACCTGAAATTCAGCTTGGTGATGGCCGTTGTAAATTTTGCAGAAGTAAATATATAATTATGTATTTTTTAACTCTTTGCATCCAGCACCAGCATGTAGTTCTCAGAACTTCCAGCTTAAGCGATCACCCTTTGCCTTGCAGAGGTCTGTCTGATGGCCTGGGTCAAAGGCAGCTCCCCTCTGAGGGCCCAGGGTGTCTGGCTGGATGGCTCACAGAGGAATCTTTGGAGAGCTGATGCACATGGACCAGTGGGCGGCCCTACATAGACCTAATTCATGTCTCTAGTTACTGTTTTTTGGGATGTTTCACTAGAAAATCATTGGGTTCCTAAAGGAGGGGTATTTACTACTCTGTGGGGAAAACCATAGGCAAGTCCACTGTGCACAACATGCCTGGAGTGAATGGCCACCCTGATTAGAGGCTGAAGACATAGATTAGCAAAACATTGGGCAAAGAGGGTTTTTTAAGAAAGGAAAAGACTCCATTTAGGAAACCTTCATTTTTCATGTGGCAAGGACTCTGTGTGGATCCCACATGCCACTGCACCCTCTTTAAGGAAATCACTGACTGACATGGACTGCTACAAGGTCCACCCCAACCATCGTGGCTAGAGGAAATAACTAGAGAAGAGCAGAGCAAGCAAGCCAGACAGATGCAAGGATGTGCAACACAGGAAATGGGCTTTCATGGTGAAAAGCACAACCAGTGGGGAACCTTGGTGCAGTAAAGCTCAGTAACAGTAGGTCTCTATGGCCTGTGACAGACTTCTTTCTCCACCACAGTACCCAAGAGGTAAAAAAAAAATTGCAGCCATATATCCTCCACAACCAGTCTTCTGTGTGGGATGACATATGGGGCAGGATGCATTTTTCTGGAGAACCGTCGCTGGGTAGGTCAGTTGTCACCAAGACCTTTATTGGAGGTAAATACGTGCAACAAGGCATTATTCTTGGGACATTCATTGATGCTTCTCTGGTGGTTTTGGAAGAGCTTGTGTTTTGCTTCTCATGCCCCTTTCCGTGGTTTATGTTTCTTGCCATTGAGACAGTTCCGTGTCTTCATGAGCAAGGCTTGGGTCAGCAGCATCTGCTCCTCCAGCTCTACCTCAGCAGCAAGGAAAGGAAATCACTGCCCTCTCCTGTGCCAATTCCTCTCGTCTCCTGCTGCTAGCACAGCAGCACTGCCTGGCATGTGCAGTGATTTTCTGTGCAGGCTAGGTAAGCCTTGCCCACTCAGTTGATACATCTCAGCAACACAGAGGAATATATTTTCTCTCCATTTTCTGCACCAAGAACTTGATATTGGCTGTTCCTGTGATGATCATAAAGAAACCAAACCTATGTCCATCGTTACATTGTGCTGTCTGGTCTTTCAACTTCTGGTGGTTACAGGCTATGAATCCTCTAAATTTGTCTGTTCTTTCAGTTTCTTGGTTGTTAGTTCCTTTCCTAACAGTGGTAATATGCTTCAAAACTGAACCTCCTCCTTGTTATCCCTGATGCTTTGCAGTGACAGTATTTATTTTTTCAAATTATGGGGGTTTTGTTATTAGGAGAACACTTTGAATAAAAGTGCCTTCTGGAAGAAAACATGGCAAGTTCAGTGCATGAAATAAACACCATATACCATGCCACTGATTACAAGACTATCCAAGCAAGTTCCTGAACACCCTTTTAAAATACTTTGTTAGAAAAGCAGTTTTGTTAGACCACTGGCTTTGAAATCTAATTTCATAGAATCTGTCTGAGCAATCACTTCCTTAGCAAAGGCTGATCAAAGATGTCAAAACCCAATAGCCAGTCCATAGAATATACCTCATAAAGATACCTAATACAAATCTTTAAAAGAAAAGTAATTATAATTAATCAGCTACATTAATGCTTTCTTTGTTTAGGATTTTAATTTCACTTGAGTGAGTTTCAAGTCTCCCTTCAGTTCATGCCAGAATATGGTCTAAAATCCTGGCCTGACAATTCATGTTGCTGACTCCAGGGAAAATGGAGCTGCTTATTCTAATTAAAACAATTTATTCAATAGTCTGGGTTTACAATTATTTCTGAAGACCAGCAATTTCATGGATTTTATCTGCCTTTTGCTTCAAATTTAGTGATGACTCTGCTGTCTGTCTTCCGACCTCATCCTTCAACACCCTGCTCTCCCAGTGAGTCATTTCAGAAAATTCCCCGGCAATTGTCTGGTGTACTGATTTATGTCTAACTATGGGAGCAGCTGCCTGGGCTGCTGCTGTCTATCAAGCATGGCACTTATTTTAATGGGTCAATTGCACAGGTATCATCTATGAACCCATTTAACACTTATCTTATTTCTGCATCTAATCATATTAAAATTTCCATTGTAAAAAACTTAGCATAATATCAGAATAATTCTTACTGTTTTTTTAATGTTAAAGAATCCATTTCTTTTAATCCCATAGTATTGTATTTCATTGCTGGTGTATATTTTTTGTAGAACAAAGGTACTAAAAATTCATTATATTCTATTTAACAAGAAAAATGGCTTCAACATTCTCAGTTACATTTAATTTTTAAATTTTATGAAACTTAAAAATATTAATGTATTTTATGCCTGAGACTTTGTAATAAGCTAACGGAAAGCTTCTCTTGCCCACTGTGTTGTATACACAGGCCATACCAACCATGTGAGTACATAGTCTCCCTTTGTGACCAAAAGGCCTCTCAGAAATATTTTTTTGCCACAACCAATATAAAGTTTCCAACCCCACTTTGACCACTGGAAAACAAATAGATTTATTTTATGCCTAATCGTTGTAACAAGACCCTATGTCCACATTGTGATATTTTGTTCTGGTTTCCTCCATAGCAAATGATGGGATGAAGCATAGTTAATCTCGAAAGGGTTAAAGATTATAAATGAAGTGTCTGGTTAATTATGCTTCATGGAAGTTATAAGCATATTGTCCAGATACAAAACCCCAAAACCTTTATTCAAAACCCTGGAGGTAATATCCTGTTGCTCTCAGTGTAACATTTCCCATTTTATAGTCCCTGACTATAAATTTATATGAATTTGTGCGTTACCTTTTTCTAAGTGAAGGGATTTGAGGTTCTGTAACATACGCTTTTAAAGACAAAGAATGAATTTGCATTTAAAATATTTTCATATACAAAACTGATTAAATCCTTTTAGCTAGGACAAATCTCAAATGTGTTCCAACAAACTTTAGGTGTAACAGCAGTACTTGCCCCAAGGGTTTCTTGAGCAAAGAGGAAAACTCAGTTTCCTTACCCAAACCAAAAAGATGTAAGACATTCAAGAAAGCAAACAAACTGTGGAGACAATGGACAACTTCAGCATCCTTGGCCTGGAAGGGCATAGAAAGCGACATCTGGAGAACTGGCTTGAAAGCTTCAGCAGTTGGGCAGGATTTAGTGACAAAGCCGAAACTCCACATCAGAATTCAGATCTCTCATATGTGTTTTCTGTCAAAATTTATTTAGACATCTGAAGCACAGAAGATCCCATAAAAAAATTACAAGGTGTGATCTACTTCTGTCAAATGGATGGGTACGAGGAGAACTTCCTAAAGTCAGACATGTCGTGAAAATACTGACAAATCTGAATACGGGTGTTTCTAAAGCCTAGACAGAAGTGGCTGATAGAAATAAGTCATTCAGATTCTTCAGCACCAGAGACGTAACAAGAAAAAGAAGACTTGGAAGGATTTAATTCCTCAGTATTCATCATAGGCACTCTTTGATCGAGTTGCTTAGGAATAAACATTCTCAAATTGGACCTTAAGGGTCAAAATAAACTCACAGAGCCCAGAACTAGTCATGGGCTTGCTTCAATAGATCACTGGAGGGCCTCTGAAGCCCATAATACAATATTGTCCTCAGTCAAGGACAGCAGGCGCTACAGACCTTGACTGCTGAAATATAGATGCTGATATCCTCAATCTCCTTTTAGACTCCTAAACCTTGCTCTTCCCCTTAATCCTTTCATATAGGAGTTGCCAGACCTCAGACAGGTCTGGAAGACCTCAGGACTTGGGGAGGCACAAAACTGTTTTGCAATTCTGTCCTCTTGCTTTGTGACTGAGGAACCTGCCCAAAGATAGAGAGCTGTGGAGCATAGCTGTCTGCTCCACAAAGAGGATGGTCAGCCCCAAAGTGTCTTAATCATGTTTGTGAGTGTAAAACCACTCCAGACTGACTAGACCTTCATCAGACTCACTGATCTGTAAATACAATTTCTATCTGGAGTTCAATAAATATATCAGCCAAAGCTTTGCAAGTCAGAAATAGTAAATAGGCCGACAAGTGTCTCTTCAGTTAATGTTATCATTCAGCATGAATAAACATTGTTTTCAGTTACTTAAATGGGTCTTTGTAGTAATGTTGATGTGTAAAGGACAGCTGAATTTCAGGATGATAAATAAGGTTCAATTCAAACAGATTCTATCCAAGCTCAAATACATCAACAGACCCTGACAAATGTGCTTGCCCAATGCTCATGATACAAATTCAAAGCGAGCACTGCATTCAGTGTTAATCACTTGGAGTACATCTAATGTGGAATATGCACTGCTCATGGGTTTGTGCTTTTTTGTCTGTGGATCTGTGAGCTGTGTGTGTCTTCCAGTATAGAAAAAACCACAAACACCTTGCTCTTTGAGTGTTATTGCAGTGATGGTATTAATCTTTGCTTCAGGGTCTTAAAAGACATAGTTTTGTGACCATGGAGATCATATCATGGTGGAAGCCAAGCTGCAAAATTTTGAACAGCCTAGTTCAAAAGACATCCCCAAATGTCACTTTTTTTTTTTATGGTGGCCATGCCAGTTGCCTCACTAATACTCCATTTACTTCCAGAATAGAGCACAACAGTGCTGCAGGATGCAAGTGTCTGTGGATTGCTGTTGGGTGCTCTTCTGATCATTTGACTTTATGTGTACCAAACTGGTCAGTATTTCTCCTCCTACTGAGTAGACTCACAGTTTATATCACAAATTATATTTCCTTGTGGTTCTGCATGCATATTTCTCTTCTGAGGCCCAGCTGAATAAATCAGACAGTAAAGTGCTAGCAAAGATGTGGGCCAGGAGAACCTCAGAACTAAGCCTTTTGGTGCAGTGAGAGGGGTCAGCAATGCTCTTTCAAATCATTATCAAAACCAATTCTTCTGTTGCAACAGGGACTTTGCTACCCTGCACCTCTCTAATAATTATTACTAACAACACTACTTTTGTGCCTACCAAACTCTCATGTGACTGCAATATCCACTGCTTTCTCAGCCTGTCACTGACCATGCAGACATGGTTACTATGCCATTGTTACCCAGTACTCCACAACCAGCTGGTCACAAACTTATTCATCTGCAGATCCACGTTCTTTGTTTATCCTCCCTCTCATCCAGACTTAGAATGGAGCATAACTCCAGCTTTGGCAACAGACAAAATTGAGAACTGTCAGTGCTAGGGTTTTTTGGAGATAAAATTTGTTTTCCTGCCTTCTGTTGTAGACATTTCTCTTTTAGTGATCACAGCCACATCACGAAACATCTGTTTCAGCTCCTTCAGCACCCACAGGTATCTCCATGTCCCTAAATTCTACCAAACGCCCTGATGCATGCGACAGAAGGACAAATAAATGACGGTTGGGAAATGCATTAGGAAATTCCACTAGCAAGTTCGAGGCTGGCACAAAAAGATAAAAGGCGTTATTTTGATTGCTACATTCTTCAGTAAAGGCAGTTTTATCACCCTCAGTTTCAGCAGTGAGCAGTTCAAACCAACAGGAATTTATTAACAACACTCTGAGCACTTCATTTCTTCAGAGAGATTTGTAACAGCAGTGTCTAGTTCTCATCGGTCCCATGGGGTTTCTCTTGCAGAGAGAGATGTCTGCTTTTCCTCACAGCCCACACATGAGCAAATAAAGCTCTTAATTCCCTTCCCTCCATGTCTGATATTTATTCACAGTGCAGCAGGGTGGAGTGAACTCAGCAGCCTGGGGGCCATTTGCTGGGCCTGGGTGCTCCTCCTGGGGGTGTTACCCTCCACCCTTCATTATGATGCTCTTAATATTTTGGTAAACGTGACTGGCTAAAGATGATGGATACTGATATTTATTTGGCAACTAGTGTATTGATAACTATTTGCTTCTCCGTGCTGCTAGTCCAACAACCTGCTGTTGGGCTTAATCTTACTTTCCAATTTTATTTTTTTTTTAAAGTTTTGTAGTGTGTGCTGAGGCTTGTGTAAGTATAACATAAATGGAGCTGGAACATATCTGCCCTTTGGACTCGGCACTTACTCTTCCCAGAAAGTCTATCTTATTATTTCTGTTCAGGAATACATGAAGTTGGCTGCATGCCTGGATCTGCATCTGGTGTCTAAAAAGAAAAAAACAATTTTTTTCAGTAGTATATTTGCAGATGATGGAGGACAAGAAGAAGCTGAGGCTGAGCAAGTTTGTCATGGAACTGAGCAGCTACACACCATAGCTTGAAGATGATGGTCCCAGGCCTAAGAGCAGGGAGCCAGGGAATACAACTCTTTCCTTGTGTACACATCCTTGTAAAAACAAACTCTGGTAGACTAGAATGTGTTGGGTTTTTTTAAAGATCCCACCACCTTCTGATTATATTTTTTGGTTACTTTGCTTGTAGAATTCCTCCAGACAGGTGGAACAAAGTTCATTCTCCATGAACTAAGGAAGGTTTGGCCAACCTGCCATTTCTACTGTGAATATTTCTTAAGGGTATGGAGGTAGTCCCTTGACACCACACGTCTATCACACTTCTGCCCTGAAAAGAAGCTGAAGAAAAGGTCTGGTGTCCCCGATCTCTTGGGTAATCAAGACAGCATGAGGGAAACATGTACTTAACTAATCCACAGCCATACTTAACTAATCTCACTTACTGTAGTGAGAGTGTTTTGCATAGTGTCAGCATCTTGGCTAGCTAATAACTAACCTGTAATAACTATCCTGTTCTTACCACAGGATGTGCAGCCTCCTAATTTTTGCGGGATAGATGATCAGTTTTCTCAGGATGGGTATTTCCATGGATGGGATCCTGTTTTGCTCAAGTATGTCTCTGTGAAGAAAAACTCAGTCCTTTCCCAGGCTTGAGATCTGCACTGAAAAGGAAGACAATGTTCAGCCTTCTGTAACTATTGACCAAGTGAACGTTTCTTTTCTCTGGCTGTTATTTAGCCACGATTATCCATCTGATTCTTCAGTCACTCTCAGTCCTAGCATTACTTTGGATGCCTAATTAGGGAAATCAATGTCCCCATGACTTTCAACATAGCTTTATAGTAGAAATGTCTGTTCCAAATATTAACTATGTATTGTGGCCATGATATATTGTGGATGTAGTTCTCTAAATTCACTCTAAAATAACCCAGAGAAAGAACAGATGGAAAAGATTTTTAAAGTCTTCATACCAAATCCCAAGAAATTTCCAGAAACTCTGTCAGTCAGTATAACAAGCAACTGCACTCACAGTTCTTCCTTTTTGAAAGATTTGATATTGTATGCATAGGACTTCTTAATCCTGTATTGCATTTCTACAGCTTTTGAAGTCTCATGTAAACTTTGGAAAGTGAAGTTATTGGAAACTTGGCTATTCCCTTTTATTTGATGGCCAACCAAAATACTGGATATGTCTTGTCAGATGTAAATGATAGGATAGTATGTTGTGATGTGTGTATTTAAGCAACCAAATCCTTGTTTGTAGAGGTTTTATGTTGACATGGCAATCATGCACCACTTCATCAGTAATTTCACTCCCAAACCAGGGTAATTATAATAAAACACAATAGAGTAGAACCAAGCCACAACTGAAACTTTAGCTTTCTATCCTGTCCCATCACTTGTGAATGAGATGTGAAAAGTTCAGGCTTACCGTAACTCTTTCCTAGTGACCAATACACAGGATTTCAAACAATAAAAACAAAAATTTTCAAGTTCTTACTGCTTTGGGGTTTTTTTCTCAAGCAGAAGGGCCTATAAAAACACTGCCATAATTCTATAGAACCTCATTTTATGGCTTGCCCATCTCTTTTAAAGCTTCCTTTCCTGATTGTCTTTCTGTATGGTGCCTGTCTGATGAAACATGCTTAGCTGAACTCCTCTTTACTAAGGTACCTACTAAATAGAAAAGTTTCTGATACATTTCCATTTACCCATACTATAATTTTTTTCTCTACAGCTTTGTTGCTTTATTATTTGTACTTCTGGCAGCCTTGCCATCCTTAAACAGTACCTCAGCTGCATCTGTTAGCCTTGTGAATTTAGGGCACAGATAAAAAATTTACTTCACTGCTGTGATGCTTTCATTCTTATATCAGAATAACCAACACACCTGAGGCAGTCTGGTTCCCCTTCAAAAAGCAACAGCATTGCCATGTCCATGCCAAGTGAGTTGTTCTCACTGATTTTCAGAATTAGATAACATAAATAAAAATACAAGGGAATTTGTTAATACTTCACCACCAGTTAAAGAAATAAAAATGTTTCTCTCATTATCCCTAAAGGTATCATAAGTTATATTTTCAAAATAAGAAGAGGAAAGGTTTGGGTTACACATGTGGCTTAGGCTGAAGGAACATTAAGTAAGCTTACTTTGGCCCTGATATATTCATATTGCAATGTTTGTTACTCTTTGATTCATCCGAAATCTCTTTCTAAGGACAAACAGTAGCTTTAACCAGAGCAGAACTATACCCATTCCCTGTACCATGAAAAAAAAAAAAAAAAAAAAAAAAATCATGTAGGCTTAGATCCCAAGGGCTGGGAAAAAAATAAATCAGCTCTAGTTCTTCTACATAGAGAGTCAGGCAGATAATACTTTTAAAACAAACTTTGTCTGAGAATTTCTCCTTTGGAAGCTGAGATCTCTTTGAAGGCTATAACCTGGTGCTCAGAACATGGTCTACTGCTGCTGGCTGCAGATTTGAGCTCTTTACCACCACCTGATGGGAATACATCTATGGAAATTTGTGAAAGCATTTAGCAGAGGAAGTGCATGCACATTTCTGCAGTTGTCCATTCATGGACCTTTACATATTCTTGCTATAAAAATCAGTAAGACACTTAAAGATACTTAAAAATTAATTACAGCTGAATGCAACTTCTGCATGAAAGGGAATAAAAGACAGGATCTAAGTATCACATTTACTATGTGTATATGCAGCTGTAGTCTATTCATTTGTCTAAACCCCTTTTTGAATTAATCACCTTGAACTGCCTTTCTTCCCCTGCCTCTCAGTCTCTGTCCCAGAGCTGCATAAATTGTGGCCTATTAACTTCTCAGTCTTCATATGTAACTTTCAAATTTATTATTTTATTTGGTACAAGAGTAAGCTAAGTATTCTTTTCTTCAACAAATTCTTCACTTGTTGAATTATTGTTCAAGAAAAATCCACCCTTGAGAGTCTCTGTTTCAGCCCTCCTGAAATCTAGCTACCACCTTCAAACACAAGTTAACTTTGCCTGCATCTTAAGGAGCTCAGCATAGGGGTTTTCAAATGCTGTATCTTTGAAGAAGGTCCTAGGAATGTTTTCTGCCAACACAGTGATTAAAAAAACAGAGGTGAGGATGTTTTCCAAAGCTTACCAAGACCTGAAATGAGCCGAGGATGGATGGACCCTCTGCACCTCTTCACCAGCCAATGCATCTGCAGAACACTGTAGGCTTGGTAGTAATGCACCCCGGTGCCCAACACTTACAGGCAACATCTGCTGCCACACGTGGTCAGACCCCAGCTTTTGGCAGAGCTGCTGCACGGTGTGGGAAAGGTGTAAGTTGTCAAAGCCACTGTGCAGCGGCAGGTGCCGGCTTTGAGCTGAATAACCACCCATTAATCGCCTGCACGTTTCTTCCCCTCAAGGGCTATCTCTGAAAGAGAACAAGACAGTCATTCCCAGCGAGGAAGTAACTGTGAACACACTTGGGAAATGCATAATTGCAGCATGATCCTAATGTAAACAAGAGGAAAGAAGTCACTGAACTCAGGATGACGAGATCTTTTCCATCAGCTCTTGTTTTATGAGTGCCGCGCCCATCACATCCTCACTGGCCTATAGGTGTGTGGCAGGATTAACACTGCCCAAGGCAGGAGGGTTTCAAGAGATGTTTGGTGAGGTGTTCCTGAGCAAAAGAGGCTGCTGTGAATGAAGCCACAACCCCGGCAACAACTCCAATCAAGTTCAAAATCAAAACCTGTCCCCCCAAAAGAGATGTAGTTATGTGGGCTCAACACCATGAGATGATTCAATGGTTTCTCCTGTGCGCTGGAAAGGAAATTAGCTGTGTTTCCTAAATGAACTAGCAGTCAAAACATACCTCAAAAATCATATCCAGCTCCCACAGTCAATGACAAAGATTGCAGCCCACAGCTGCCTACACTGCTCTATGACCTTTACCTAACAGATGGAATTTCCCACTGTAACAAGGACAGTTCTATGTTTCCATGACAGGCTGAAAAAACCAAGCATTTCCTTCCCCATTTCTGTAGTATGGAGCAGAGTTCAATACAGCATAGAAGAGCAGCCTCTCTTCCTTTTCAAGTAGCTCTACCAAGCACATGACTTTGCAACTGAAATAATTTGCGTTATCATAGAGAATTTCAAGCTGTCAGTGCTTTATCTTTACAGTCTCCTTAATGTCAAAGTAGTTTCTTCTAGGAATTTAATTCCTCAGGTTTAAGAATTCTTAGTCAAAAATGCAAATTAATGTCAGCATCTTCTTAAGGTATAGAAAAGCTTAATTTTCTAAAGCTAAGGTTAGATTTTTGAAGTTGACAGTCTTGTTACCTTTTTAACTTGCATTCTCTTATCTATATATTGCCTATATGAATAGCATTCTCTCAATTGCATCATTTGTATAATATTATACAAAATACATCTCTGTAAGAATCTGTATGATTTCAAAATTGCAGGACCGCTTACTGCAAATAAATTGCAGTGGAATGTAACCACAAAATAAAAGGGAATAAAATGTGGTCTCTACACTTACATATGAATCATCTTTCTCTACTACCTAAGTGAAGATTATGCTCTCAATGACTGTTTAGTTAATTTCTTTATCCAAATTAATCGACATGGGTACAAATTATTGTGAAATGCAATATGTTTTCACTAACTTAAGAATCCTTTAATGTCTGTAATGCATGTGAATTTGACCTATTCCATACAGCCCTGTTTTCTGAAAATTGCAGTCCACTGTGACACAAATGATGAAAACACCTCTAATAAAAAGATGCGTAACACTAGGGGTTTCCCTTGCAGTGTGTTATTTCCTGGAAACACTCCTGGACAAAAACCTGGAAATAATATTTCCTGTTCTTTTTTAAAGCATCTACAAGAGGTAACTCGAATACAGTTGTTGTGGGTCAGACAGTATTTTTAAAATTTTCATAGATTTCTTTTTTCTTTCTCTTTATAGCTCAATGTTTTGGGGTTGCTAGACTGAACTCTAAGAACAAGAATAGCGCAGTGTTTCATCTGGGACGACAACCAAACAAACGCTGACAAGATATTTCACACATCTGACGGCCTTTTGTCAGCTCGTGCTGTTCTTACGTAAGTCATCTCACCTCCAGCATCCAGCTTCTGCATAAATGAATCTCTGACTTCCATCCTTTCCAGGATATCTTTTTGCTTGATGGGAGAGGCCGCTTTTTCTTGTAAGTCAGTGTTTATCGCTGTGCTGGGCCACAGGTTGATGCCTGTCACGGTCGCTTCGTACCACGAACACAGCGGTGTCTCCGCGTACAGAGAGGATGTTCCGGAGCAGCGCCGACACCGCCGAAATCCATCTCTGCCTCCTGGGATGCGCTGGCGGGAGCAGGAGGTGCAGCACGCCGGGCTGCCCAGGAGAGGGGGCTGGCTGCCCGATCCGCCAGCTCTTCCCGAGCCTTTCCCGGGAGAGGAGGAGCCCCTGGAAGCCTGAGCTGCGCCTCACCGACAGCGGCTCCCGGGCTCCTTAACAGCGCGTTACATGCTGTGGAATATCCCTTTGGCCGGTTCGGGTCAGCTGCCCTGGCTGTGCTTCCTCCCAGCTCCTCGTGCACCTGCTCCCGGGCGGAGCATGGGAAACTGAAAAGTCCTTGGCTCAGAGCAAGCAGTGCTCAGCAACACCTAAACCATCAGTGCGCTATCAACATTACTCTCATACTGAATCCAAACCACAGCACTGTAACAGTTACTAAGACGGAAATTAACTCTATCACAGCCAAAAACAGGGTATGTGCTTTATATCCCACTCAAGCCAGAAGGGCCTTTACAAGCGACTAATCTGAAGAAAAAGTTGCTGTGCCAGGTCGTGAATGTCAGCTTCAGAAAGAGCATCTCATTTTGGAGTGACTCACGTAACAATACCCAGCTGAAAATGAATCCGATATATCAATGAAGTCCATGTATATTATTTTAGAAAACAAACCTAAACTGCATGGGAATTGCACAAGAAAATGCCGTTGTATGAACAATAAAGGAGGTGGAAAAGAGTACATGTCATTTTCCAGATAGGAGTGAGTTAAAAAAGCAGAATACACAATCTTCCAAAAATTTGATTACAGAAAATCAAAAGATGGATTCTGCGGTTTATTCTGTTGGTTTTGTGCATATTGTTTTGGCAGAAAGGACTGTATATATTTTAAAACATAATACCAAGCTATGTGACCATGTGCTAAAGCATGGAGGAAAACTAAAAATAAAGGATGAGGTTTAGTCATTTCAAATTTTCGGTTTCCTTGTCACTTGCATAATTCTCTTTGTCTCATTTTTCATTTGCATGATGTAGTACTTTTTCATCCACTCACTCAGAATTCCCCACACGTGTTTTTTTCAGAAAAGCATTTGTCATTCAAACAGTAACAATATATTTTATGTTAGTGGTGTTCCTATTAGGTCATCTTTAAAGAAAAACAAACAGGAGGAAGAGGGGAGAGGAAAAAAGGGCTAGAGGAACCTACTCACTCCAAAGCAATTTAAGATGAAAATACCAGACAGCAGCTTCTTCAGCATCACTTTAAATGGTTTTGAATGCCTTTTGCCAACACACCCTTCAAAGTAATAATTTTGGTGAAGCAACATGCCAGCATTTTCAACCTTTTTATACCTGAGACTGCTTTACACATTATTTCCTTAAAGTTCAGTATTTTTATGTTCAGAAAATGGTCTTGGGCATAACTGGAGGCTGAGAACTTAGCACATATGCAAATTATCCATTAAAGAGTTGGGGGTTTGTTATGCTGCATCATTAACCTAAATCTAAAATTTGACAGACATTGACTCTCTACTGAGATGATGATAGTCATACTGATAACATCATAACTGCAAATCTGTTTATTGAAGGTTACAACTGTACTTTGTTAGTCTGCTGTCTCAGGCTTTGCAGGATGAACATTATAAATATTCCCTGGGTAAAGTCCAGTCTGGTGAAAAAGTTGCCTTGCTTACATAGCAGTTTTGTACAATAATCTAGACATATTTCCTCTTCTAGCAGAATAAAATGTAACAAAAGGTCACTCTTAAAATCTCTGGTCAAGGGTGGTGGGGTTTTTTTTCTTTTCCTAATTTTTTACTTGTCATTTTTCACTTAAACATTTTAGTTTCAATAGATCTGGTCACATGAATGGCAAAAATAATGTCTCTCTTTTAAAGCTTCATGAAACTACCAGATCTGTATTTGGTCCTACAAGCATATAAATATATTCCTAAGGTTAACATTAGTAGATATGTTTTCATGTATAAAGAAACTTGTTTAGGTGGAAACCATGGACAGTTAAACACAGAAATACATAAAAACAGATAAAAGAAAATTAAGCATATATAGTAGTTTATGCACAAAAATATAGCTAAAAATGGGGCAATTATTGATGTATATAGGGATTGCAAATAGAAGGTTTTCAGGAAAGACAAACAGATACTTTTAGCTACAGGTATTGTGTTTATCACCAGTTTCTAGCAAAAATTAACTGTAAAAAACTTCATAAAATGTTTGAAATAGCTTATTTTCCCCTCTCATTAAACTCACAAACTCTAACTGTGGGTGAAAGCACTTTTCCTGGGACAGAGAGACTTGTTATGAAACAAAAAAGAAGCACAATCGGAAAAAGTAATTTTTTCATGTGTCAAACAGGTCATCTGTAAATGGAACAGAGAGGAATTGATGGGGGGAAAATTATTCAAAAATAATACTATTCATTAGAAATATAAGGCAGTAGAAATGGAAGAGACAGGGTTTGCAGAGAGATAAATGTGAGTGTGAATGGCCAAAAAATAAGAAATTGGCTCATAAACAGCCCAGAAGCATTCTGTGTCCTCAAAGCACTTTCCAAAAGCCAACAGAAATTCAAAATGGTCTTTTGTTTAAAAGTAAAGTACAGCATTTCTTTCTTCTTCCCAAGTGAATAAGCTCTTATCTTTAAGATAGAATTTGTCTTGTGTTGATGACAGGCAAGAGCTCAGAGAAGAACATTTCTGTCACTGACCTGACTAGTGAACTGCTGTGGGTTACAATCTAATAAAGTTCCCATTAACATCAGAGACAGGGGGATTTTTGGACTGTTTCTTTTCCAGGGAAGGAGAGGCTCTCCTTAGAGCATAGGATCATAAAATAATGATTCATGTGCATGTTAGAAATTTGGAGACTTTTATCATTTGATAAAACACGTGTAGGAGGGAGTTAGCTAATTTCATGGAACAAAAATAATGCCTTCAAAAGCAGCATGTCAGCCTGTTAATATGGTTACTATGGTTGTTACGAAATATGCTGAACAGCGCTGTTCAGCTGCTGCAGTGAATATTAAGCAGCAATTACGGCTTGCACCAACACCATCACATTATCCTGGGGAAAAAAAAAAAAAAGCCAACTCTAAAAATAATGTGCTTTATTTCAATACCTGACAAATGCTTGGAGCTTGGCTTCTGGTTTCATGTCATCATTTTCTTGCTGCAGGGTGAGCTTAAAGTTCATACAGTGGGGGTTCATTCACTTAAACTGAACCGTGTCACAGAAGAAAGAATTAACAACAGCTTTAACACTGGAGTGGGGTAGCTAAGTTATGTGACAACCCTAACTGTATACTTGCCTTGCAATTTCTTAGTCAAGTGATTTTTTTTCTTCCTGTCCTATTATTGAAATACTTAATCTCATCCTATCCATATTATCTATTTGGGAGGCAAACTGACCACCTGCATTGCAAGCTGCTTCACTCTTCTTGAAGGAGGAATAGACGTTAAGAGCTCACAAACTAGAGAAGCTGAGGTATTGGCTCAGCTAGCCAGGGATGTCTTTGGCTGTGGATTTGCACCTTGAGATTTGAGAACCCCTCATGCGCAGGAATATGAACCTCCATCACATCCTGACATGTATTTAAGCAGTTCCTTTGATTTCAAAGGAGATCTGGGGGTGTAACGTCTTTGAACATCTTAGTGTCTGTCTTCAGGCACTATGTGTAACTACTGGAATGTGTGTGTATATTCTGTTGCAGGAACCAACATACGCATTTCGACTGTTTGCCACAGCATGAAAAGACAGGAGGAAACACTTGAGACACTTGTATCAGAAAGTGGCTCACCTTACCTCCAGCTGCTTGATGTAATGAGTCACGCTGGAGATAACTGTTGCAGTGCCCACACTCCACCTTAGAGCAGTAGCTGCTGTGAGAACAATTAGCTGATGTCCCAAAGCCAGGGCGAACACCAAAGACCTGTGACCTGCCTTAAGTGAGACACTCTGCCTTTAGACGTCCTCACTGCTCGGGTGAGGGATCACACTGAAACAATCACCCACCTTTCAGCCCTAGCACAGTTTAGGAAGCTCTGTATCACAACCCATCCCCAGAAAACCAAGTGACAAGAAATTATTCTTGCTCCTTCCCAAAATCCCCTCCACAAGCACTGAAGACTGACACATTCTCTTTCCAAAGAACAGCATTAATAAGCTCTCAGGCACATTTGCCTCCATTTGGCATCCCTCTTGCCCTCCTCCTGCCACAGTAGGAGGCTGAGGAATCTTTAGAAAGTAATTTACATCATGTGGCTTTATAAGATCTTACTTATTATCTGTCAAGTACCAATAGCACTTTTGAATAGGAAATTACATTTCCTTCAGCCTCAAAGAAGTACTCAGCCTCAAAATGAATCCTGATTGTCTTTCTCCAGAAAGAAGGAATATAAACCTGAGAATAAGCATATCGAGAACAAGACTGAAAAAGTAACCTGTACTGGTTGCTAGCTACTTATTCTGCCAAAGAACCTATTATTGACACACACTTTTTACAGAGGCAGCAGAGTCAAAGACTGAAAAATACTAACCTAAATACAAGCAGAGAAAAACCAAATGAGGAAGGCTTTAGGATGTAAATGATGAGTACTGTTACTGTGCTTCTCTTTCCATTTTTCTTGCTCCAGAAGATTACAGGCACTCTTTCCTTAATGCTCCATAATAGGCACACGTGAACACAGTCCAAGGTAACAATCTAACTGGAATGTTGTCTGAAACCTAGGCACAACCTGCTCCACTCCTTTAGAAGGTGGAGCAGGCAGTCCATTACCTGCACATGGAATTCAGTTGCTCGCATTCAAACTTCAGCATCAGGACAGAGAGACGTGCCTCTGCTAGAAAAGCAGTTGTGTTGGTTTTGGCTGGGATAGAGTTAATTTTTTTCTTAGTAACTGTGGTTTGGATTCAGTATGAGAATAATGTTGACAACAGACTCACGTTTTGGTTGTTGCCGAGCAGTGCTTACCCTGAGTCAAGGACTTTTCAGTATCTCAGGTGCACAAGAAGCTAAGAGGGGAGCATGGCCAGGACAGTTGACCTGAGATGACCAAAGGGATATTCCATACTATAGAACATCATGGTTAATATTTAAACTCAAGGGAGTTGGCTGAGAGCTGCCACTTGCTGCTCGATGATGGGCTGGGCATCAGTCAACAAGTGGTGAGCAATTGAATTGGGCATCAGTTTTTTTCTCTAGTTTTTTATTTCTCCTTTCCCTCTTCCTTTTCCTTTTCTTTATATTTTACTTTGTTCCTATTCTTAAACTGTTCTCGTCTCAGCCCATGGGTTTTATATTTCTCCAGTTCTCCTCCCCATCCCACTGGTTGGAGGGGCTAGTGAAGAAGCAGCTGTGTGGTACATAGTTGCCAGCTGGAGTTAAACCACGACAGCAGTATTGAAGAAACTGCAGAGTCCTTCCTTACGTGACCTAACCTTGTCTGTCCTTCCCTGTGTTCAGATCCACTGACAGGAAAATACCGCTGTACAGTCTGGAAAAAATAGTCCATTAGTCCATGCTCAGCTCATTTTTTTCAAGTCTGCCCTGCTAAATGTCCTCTCCTTGGACAGCATTACAAACACAAGATTACCTGTGCAATTTTCTTCACAAGGACTTCAAAGCCAACTTCTACATTATTTAATCTGTCTGAAGACATGTCCTGAGTGGTTATGGAATGTAAATCCCCAAATCTCTCAATTCTCTTTCCAAAAGCAGAAGAAGATTACCAGCTCCCAAAATTAAGTTGTTGTTTAGGTCACTAATATGATCTGAAATTAGGGCATCCAGCACTGTATGATACACAATGGTATATTTTGACTCTCAAAGTTCTCAGTAGATTAGAAAACATAGCCTTAGCATATTATGCTAAGCACTTTATTGACTGGGTTTAGTACAGCCTAACAAAGCCTTCACAGCAAACCCTACTTGAATTTCCTTGATTAATGCAAGATGTGATGTCCTTGCAGGAGGAACTGAAACAGTTCTTTACTCATCAGGATCCCCTCCATACACCCTGCAGAACAGGAAAAGCAGAACAAACACTTCTTTTTCTCCCCAGTGAGATTTGACAAAGCTAGCAGAGGAGAGGCGATAGGCCACCCAGAAGGAGGCAGAGACTCAAACATTAATCTGACAGGTCTTTAAATACCAGTTCTTTAACTGAGGACAGATATTTCTCATCTCTGCTAGATTTGACCTAGGATCCCCCCTCCCTTCCATAGTTGCCTCATGCCTTCCTCTTAAAGTTGATGGTTCTTTCCCTAGCATTCCACCTCTCTATATCTTAAATTCTCCCAGTTCTCACCAGTATTTTAGAAGGGCTGTCAAGAGGACAAGAAGATTGAGAAGAGAGTCAAGTTGCACTAGCAGATACAAATTACTTTTAAAAGGTATTTTCTCTCTTGATTTCAGTGGTACTTCTGATGCTGAAAATTTTATATTATTCAAAAGTAGGAAAGTACTTGCTTGACATAAGTAGCTAGAATTGTTATGCTGCAAGCTGAACTTTAGCTGAACTCTATGGCTATGTTCTATAAGTACAGATGTATTATAGTGAAACCTGGAGCTAACAATCTGAACATTAATAATAGTTAGAACAAACAAAGCTGGCAGTTTAATTATTATTGGAAAATTAATAGCCAGAGTGGATAGCCCCTAGATTGTGGCATATGAACTGTAACAACACTATTACAGCATGGACTACAGAACTGGCCAAAACCCCACCAAAACCAACCTAAGAGGATGTAAAAATGACCACACAGCCATCACTCGATAATGAAACAGAAAACCAATGAAGGATGACAATACCACAGACCCTAACATGTCTGCTGGTCCAGATTGTCACATGAGGGATGGGGAGCTTAGATTGTAAGGGTATATTTACCCAGGGATTTCTTTTTCCATGGTCCCTCTTTTCAGGCACTTGGCTCAAGCTATCAGGTATCATAATTGATCTGTGCCAATAAACCTATCTAATAGACACGAGTGCCCAGTGTCAAAAATTTCTGTAACACCTGGATTTTAAGGAAATTAGGTTTGGGGGTTTTTTGCTCTTCTTCTAATCCTGTGTCTATTGTAGCATAACTACAAAACAGAAGAGCTACAATCTAATTGCCTTTTCTTGCAGTCAGATCTCCCTTTTCCCACTAACCAGCAAGCTGGCTGGTTCTGTGAAAATATATGGCTATCAGATCTGAGCCTCAGCTGGTTATAACTATCAAATATATCATACTTTAAAAATTGGATTATAAAAAAATCATTCCATCAGGAATATGAAGGAATATTGAGGGTTCTGCTTTCCTCATGATGTTAATGGTTACACACAACCTACACAGGTTTTAGTTATCTGAAAGCTAGTCTCTATTTATTGGCTATATTTTCAAGACATAACATTCATATTTTCATATAATTTTGTAACTACTGATGAGGCCTGAATAACAGCGGCCATTCACATCTTATCACAAATTATGCTCCTAATTTGTTCAGCTAAATTTCAACCACATTTTATTCCAAGCTATATTTACTTCAAAGTGTGCTGTGACAAAGGATTGCTGCCTTTGGTTTGCAATGTGTTAAACATCAAACTTATTAGGTGACAGGTAATTCAAATACAGATTGCCAGCTGAGATCCAAAAGTCTTTCTCTTTGCATTTGCATGAAAAATAACAGTAATTCCTAAAAATAGTTACCTGGCTGAAAGCCTGAGGTGATTTTTAGTACAATAACTACAAAAAGCGCAACAAAACAAACCAAACATGGATAATCGAAGTAAACAAACATGAGTAAAAAGCATAAAAGTGCATAAAGTGATTTTATTTACAAACTCAGATTAAGAAAAAATTATTAGCACAAAAAAAAAAAAAAAAAGAAAAAGGATCTTGTGTCTTGCAAGATTTTCCTCACACCTACAGAAATTGCTCTCCCTTCCCATTAATGAGAGGTAATAGTGAAGAGGACATTTTATTGTGAGTTCTGGGTTTGTGGAACAAAGAATAAGCAATTCACCTCAGCTATTATTTATCATAATTTTTTTTATTAATAAATTCTTAGACTACTTTTTTCCAGCAGTGTTCTAACTCCAGGTTGAACACCCCAGCATCAACCTTCCTGCTGCTGTTGTGCACTGATCTCCCTGAAGATGCTGGGGTCTAGTGGAGTGAGCAAGGCAGGGTGGAGCAAGTGACCTTTATCTCACTATTTCCTGGACCTGTCTTTTAACCCTTCTTCCTCTGTTTCCCAGCTACACTGTTTCTTGTTAAAAGAGGTGTATTGTGGATCTAGCCTGCAGCACTGAACGGCAGACAAACCTTATGACATATGTAAGCATTTGACAAGCTCTGGGCTTCAATAAGGTTGGAGACCATGCTTCCCAAAGGAATGGATGGTTTCCTACAGTGGCTGGTCAACTGATTTTGTGTCCTATTTTCACGATGACAGGAATCATGCCTGGATCTCTTCTCTGTGGTGACCAGAGGCAAAACCCAAGGGAATGACCTGAAGTTGTGTTAGGGGAAGTTTAGGTTGGATATTAGAAAAGGTTCCTCACCCAGAGGGTAGTCGGGCACTGGAACAGCTCCCCGGGGAAGTGGTCACAGCACCAGCCTGACAGAGATCAAGAAGCGTTTGGACAATTCTCTCGGGCACATGGTGTGACCATCGGGGCCAGGAGTTGGACTCGATGATCCTTGTGGGTCCCTGTCAACTCAGAATACTCTGTGATTCTCTGGTGCTAATCTCTGCAAAGACAAGGACTGTGCTATTATTCCACACAAGTGGGATCCGGGCGAACGACAGCTAACCAGTCCCTCTGCTCGTTCCGATGGCTCAAGTTGGCAGTGTTGACACTCAAAGATAAGAGCCTTATCTATGGGCCGCCCGCGCTGCCTCCGCCAGGGCTCTGCCCCCGGCGCCGCGTGTCCCTCGCGCCAGGGGCGGGCGCGGTGGCGGTGCGGGCCGGTGCCGCCGCATCCCGCGCCCCGTGAGGGGAGAGGGAGGCCGGGCCGGGCCCGCCCCCTGCCGCCGGCCCCGCCCCGCCCGTCCCCGCGGCCTGCGGCGCTGCCCGGTGCGGCGGGGCCGTCTCTGCGGGGGGGAGCGGCGCGCCGGGGTGAGCTCGCTGCCCCCTCGCTCGGAGCGGGGGGCGAGGGGAGCACGGCGGGGAATAGGCCGAGAGGGATGCGGGGCGTGTTGCTGGTGGTGGCGCGGTGGGGCCGCTGGTACGGCCCGGCCTGCCTTCCCTCCCTTCCTTCCTTTCCTTTCCCTTCTCTCCCTTCCCTTTGCCCACTTCCTCCTGTGCCGGTGCCGCCGCTTTCCCCGGGGAGGGTACGGGTTTGTTCCCCTTGGTACGGAGCTCGCTGTCCTGCTGGGGCGAGGTGGGGGCAGGGAGAGGAAGAGGAAGAGGAGGAAGGAGGAGGAAGGCGATCACGTGCTGGGAGGCGGGGCGGGGCGGGGGTCCTTTTCTGGGAAGGGGATCCCTCTCCGCCGAGGGAGTGCTTGTGGCGCTCGGCGGATGCTCAGCGGGCGCTGCCGCCTCTCCCACATGCCCGGCGCCGCTGCTTCTGCTGTCGGGCCCGCGGAGGATTGCTTTTTCCCCTCTCCTTGCGATCCTAGCCCGGCAAATCCATCCTCACGGAGGTACGGCGACCTGTTTGTCCTGCTGGTAGTGGGGTGAGCCAGCCGGGCCCTGCGAACCCCCGGCTTCCATCGCGGGAAAATGTTGTGCTGAGGGTTAATTTTAGCGTCGGGCTGAATTTAGACAGCTTCGGAGAGGTACTGCCTGCGTTCAGCATCCGAATTTAAAGTGGATCATTCATTCCTGAAGTGTAGGGTTTTTAATCTGTGTTGAGGGTGACGCTGTACGTCTGCAGAGCCAGCTGGTTAAACCCGCAGCATTTGGTCTCCAGCAGCAGTTTATGTTATTCATTGATCAAGTGCTAGCACTCAGCAGTTCCCAATTAGCTGTAAGCAGACACAGTGGTCGACTTCAACCTGGAAAATATTCACCACAAATACTAAACTTGTCGAAAGAGGTCGTTTGTTTGTTTTTAAATCATGTTAGTGTGCATAAAGGCATAAGGTGATCACTGTATTTTGCACAACGTTGTCAATACATTTTATGGTGCGCGTTTGTCATCTTGGTTTATATAATATGTAGAACTGTGTTGAATATTAATTGCTATGAAAGTTTTCATTTTTTGCTGGTAGTGTTTTGGGGCACTGTTAGTGAATCCAACATTGTGAGGAGGCTCCTTTCTGTTTATAAGTCCATAGTGGTGTTACTATTTTTAGTAGATGTTTTTCATCAGCTTTGGAAGTTTTAAGTAGGCCAGATGCAGAGTGATTTGGGTTTTGTTTGTTTGTTTGTTGATGGTGTTCAGGGCCAGATACTCTGCATAAAAGGCACCAGTGATCCTCTTGTTGTGATGCAAATCCATAATTTTAAGTATTTTCTGTTATTCGTGTGTTAGGCTTTTTCAGGGTGAATGTTGCTTTCTGTAGACTTGATATGTTGAGAAAGAGATATGATCTTTTAACGATGCTGGAATTTGTGAAATACTAAACTCAGTTCACATGGATTAGGCATTCTTTTTTGTGCATTTGGGCTTGAGTGTGGTCATCTTGATGTGATGTGGTCTAATTTTCATAAATTCTCAAGTGTTTAGCCATGATTTTTTCAAAGTGAGTTTAGCACAATTGTCCTAGGTCATCATTCATGAGAAAGAATGTATTTAGACTTTACCATTTTAAACTTTGTCAGAGCATCATAGTCAAACATACAGTTATTAAAACATCTTTGTTGTAATGTTTTACAGGGCCAAACCTAGTTTCTAATAAACATGACTAATGGTTTTCACTCGGTGAATTAAGTCAACATGCACAATATTACCAGTGATTTTGCAGAAGACATGGATGACATGGTAATGGTAAATCAGACTTGTGACAGCAGGGCCTGTGATTTCTCATGGTTAAACAGCAGCATCCAGCTACTCAGATGAGTCACTTTAAAGGATCACAGATTTGTTGCTTGTTAAACATTCTCTAATTTAACTGTACGTGCTAAATATCTGGTCTTAATTTGGAATCGTTAGCGACTGTGTGAAAAGACAGCTTGTACATTACCTCTCTGCCTTGCTGACTTAAATTCAGCTAGGAGTAGAATTAAAAATGAAAATTTGAAAAAAGTAATCTTAGAACCAAAAAGAACCAGCTGAATGTCTTATAATGACATTATGCTTTTCATATTAAGTTCAGCTACTCAGTCATCAGCTGAAGCCCTAAAATAGCATCACTTCAGACATCAGGAGTTAATTTCTATCTGACAGAAAAATTAGATAAATTATGTGGGGGTGTGTTAAACTAAGTCTTTTCTTCTGAAGGTTCAGATGTAGGTCTTTGCTAGAACTTGCTGCTGCTTGGACTAGGTAATTGTTTCCTTACAATGTCTTTTAAGAAGAAAAATAGAGGTAAAATGTAAAGCCTGATACTTCCTTTTATTTTGAAGCACCTTCAAGACCTATAAAAGAGGAGTTAAGAGTGAAAAAATCTTACAAAAATTTATCCTGTATTCTGAAATGGATGTCAGTTTCTTGAAGGGCTGTTTTCTTTAAGAGCTCTGAAGAATTTTCAGGGGTTGTTTGCCTGGAGTAAACTTGCACCATTTTGTGGAATAGTTTTTGAGGGAGTGACAGAATCCTGAGTGTTTCTCACTAGTACATAAAGTGACTGATCTATTTCAGGAAGAGTCCCACAATTCTGTGCTAGCAAAAGAATAGCTTTTCTTGTCCAAGTTGTATCTGGCTAGCAGCCCTGGGGCATATGTTTGTTGTTGATCTGGGAAAAAACCAACAAATGTGTAGGAGTAGTCAGTGTTATAAACCAGTATCGTGCTTGATGTTTGAGGCAATCAGTGAGATGTTTGGCCTCTTTAAAAAATTGTGTTTTCTACTTAGAGAAATGCTGGTGTGATAAAATAGGTATGGTTTTGGTATCTAAATGGTTTATTTGGCCCACAGTTAAGTCTGAGAAACTGAATGGATAATAAGCCCTTATTGCTTATTTTGTGCTTAGTGGAGAAAGTTTGCCATGAAGTCTTCATTTCTGTGAGCTGGTGTTGGGTGGGCTACAAAGTCAGCTTCAGAGAGCAGGTAACAGATGTGAAGAAGAGTTAATACCAGATTCGTTGGAGGTTTTTTAACTGTCTTTCCTCTATTTTTGTATCACTTCCTCTTTATGCCCACCTCTCCCTCCCAGCTTTTGCAAGAAATCATTAGCATCTTTTTTTTTCTTTATATTTTTTATTGCATGCAGGTATTGCTTGTGACTGGAATGTGTATGTATACATAAAACATACAAAAATACTGTTTATGTATGTTAATATAACTGTGGGAAGCTGACTGTATTAAACCTTAAAATCCTGATGTAGTTTCAGGTCTTTGGCAAGATTACTCCAGAACATTTAAACCAAATAAAAAGCTTATGTTATTTTTAAGAAAACTATAGTTTTGGTTTGATAATTAATTAAATAAGAGTCGGGACTGGATGATCTTCAAGGTCCATCCCAATCCCTTAGCATTCTCTGATTTTATGAAGTCATTGCTATCAGTTGGAATTATTGGTTGTAAATGGGATGACATGCTGTCAATTCTATAACTGGGTTACTTTCTCTCTCTAAGGACCTAACAGTGATAACGTGCACAGAATTCAGTTTTGGAGTTTACAATGCTTAAGTATCTTGAGTGCAGCTGAGATCTGAGGCAGACCTTTGGAACATGTTACAGTGCATCCTTTTTTTGTTAGATTTTTTTTAGAATATCGTTGCATATTAGCTCAGTTGTTTAGAGCATGGTTCTAATAATGCCAGGGTTGCAGGTTTGTTCGCTGTGTGGGCCATTCATTTAAGAGCTGGACTTGATGACCCTTGTGGGTCCTTCCAACTCAGATGATTCTGTGATTTAAGATCATACTCTTGATTAAACAAAATCTGAACTCTATACATTTTGAGTTCTGGCAAGTGTGTTTTCAAGTGTATCATGAATTCAGCATGGAATATTCTCAGAGTCATAAAACCATAGAATGGTTTGGGTTGGAAGGACCTCAAGAGACCATCTAGTTCCAATCCCACTGCCACAGGCAGGGACACGTTCCACTAGACCAGGTGGTTGCAAGCCCTATCCAACCTGGCCTTGAATAATTCTGGGGATGGGGCAGCCATAACTTCTCTGGGCAACGTGTTCCAGTGTCCTACCACCCTCACAGTAAACAACTTTTTCCTAATATCTAGTCTAAACCTGCCTGCTTTCAGTGTAAGTCCATTTCTCCCTTGTCCTGTCACTCCATGCGCTTGTAAAAAGCCCCTCTCCAGCTCTTCTGTAGGCCCCCTTTAGGTACTGGAAAGTGCTCTAAGGTGTTCCTGGAGCCTTCTCTTCTCCAGGCTGACAACCCCAACTCACTCAGCTTGTCTTCAGCTTCTGAAGCTGATTTACTCCACCGGATCCACATCCTTCTGATGCTGGGGACCCCAGAGCTGGATGCAGTGCTCCAGGTGGGGATAACTCTGAAGAGCTGTTGTTTCACATGTTCTTTCACATGTCTGGTTTGAGTCCATTTTAAAAGTAAAAGTCTGGGATATGCTGTTAAATAGGAGTCCAGAGGGGAAGAGATGATGGAGATAAAAGTAAGGACAATGCTGATGCCAAATTTACAAGCTGTTAGTTCTGCCATTTTTCTCAGCTCTTGTAGAATAAGAAATGAAGTGTTTGGAAAAGGACAATAGTGTTTTGCAAGACATGGCTCAGTAGCAGGGATTCTTCAACTGCAGGGAAAACTAGTCCAAGGTTGGGACACTTGATTTGACTTTCTGAATCTATGTGTCTCACTCTTGGGATGGAGAAGGGTGACACTGCTGTTTCCTCAGATGCTCTACTAACCGAAAAAAATTTATTTCCTTTTTTTTTCTTTCTCTTTTTCACTTTCTTTCAGTGGTCTGAGAAAAATATTATTCAGTATAAATGTGTGCAACTGCCCTGTTACTTTTGCTAGGTCACCATTAGAGCACAGGAAATTGGGGAAACATTTTTCTCAAGGAAACTGGGGGTTTATTGTTTCAGTTTTGTTTCTACAGGGACAAGTTATGTAAGTAAGAGCTGCTACTTCAGGGTAAAGCAGAGCTACTCTAGTTCTGAACACCCAGATAAACCCAAACTCTTTGTAAGGTGCTCTCTCCTGTATGCTGGTAGGTCTTGCCCTGCCCCTCCAGTGGGAAACCTTCCCAGTCTTTAAATGTATTGCATATTTGTAACTTGTAATTCCTGCTGTATTGCTTAATTGAAAAGCTAGACTATTGCCAAAGCACTCGACAGTATCTGCTTATGTTTGGGGAGTTTTGTGGGTGTGCATCAGTTTGAATTTTTCAGTCTTATTTTGATTAAAGTGTCTGGCCCAGGTTTGGGGTTTTTTTGTCGGTGGTGTTTTGGTTGGTTTTTTTTTTAATATTCCTTCATGTTCACTAAGGAGCATTTGTTTTGAACAGAACAGTGCTTCAGACAGTGTTTTTAAAGGCATTGAAACCTTAAAATGTTTCTGAGGCAATGATGTGTTACAGCTAGAGACAGAATGAGTGCAGATTGGAAGGGATTTGAGTGCCCTTCAGGAACAGGAGCAATGAGTATCAGGAGGTCACTAGTAATGTACCCACTACAAGCGGATTTCAGGAAAATTAGTTCTTGCAGTTATATAAACAGAAGAGGGACAGAGTAAGTCAGCAGTGAGGTAATTTATAGTAGAAAACAGTGTTAAAAATGTGTCCAGGTAAGCTTTGGAGGCAATCTTCAGCTCTTCGGGAATTTTTTTTTTCCGCCTTGATTTATAATCAGTGTTACTTCATCTTCACAGAAATTGATTCTATCTGTGTTGGCTCTTAATCAGAGTATGTGCTGGTACTGTCAGAAGATACACTGAGAGGCTCTGCTAATACTCCTGCAGGTTAATACGGCTTTATACCAGAAACTCTCTGTTTCTTGGACTTCCAATATGGGGTGTACCAAAGCAGTCTTTACAGATAATTGCATATTCTGTCCAAGGTGTTGGCTAGGGCAATTTGTGTCTATGCCTAGATAAAGAATGAAGTTGGGCTTCATGATGGTGAGAGAGCAAACAGTGGTTCAAGACCATTTTCTTTTAGGTATGTTAAAATTGTCTGAAACTGTCTTTAAGTATTACTTAAATATGTGAATGTTAGTGTTATAATTGGACCGGTTACTGTATTAAGCTCTGTTCTTGTGAGAAATTTTGGGTTTGTCTGTGCCATGTAGTGTGTTCCTACAGCATAGCAGGTAGTATAAGCAGAAGTGTAAGCCCTCTTATCAGAAAATAACTCTTTTGGTAAAGAACTAGCATGTTTTATTTGTCTCCCTATGAGGAAAGTTTTTAGCAAGGAAATGCTTTATTTTTTATTTTTGTTAGGAGTGAAAATTGCTGCTCTTTCATTGTCAGCTTTTCTACTACCCTGTAGTTTTCACAGTACTTGAGCATCTTGGCTGCTATATTGTCCATGTCATCCTATTTTACTCATTGGAAAAAAAGAAATATTTTCAGATGGTTTTTTTAACATTCACAGAAAAGCTGTTTATGGTGGTAGTTTTTGGGCCATATTTAGTGTTGTCAGGACACATATTAGAAGTATTCTAGATATTCAGTGCGTTTCAACAGCAGTTGTGACGCAATGTTACATTTTGTGCCTGGTTACTTTATGCAAATGTGACTTCTCTGGTATTTTAACCTAAACTAGCATTGCCTTTTCGGACTTGCCTCCATGTGACTCTTTAAGTTTTGGTTTTGCTGAGCTGTTGATAGCCTTTGAGTAAGCCTTTTTGTTTGGGTTTTTTTTTTTCTTTTTTCTTTTTTAATCACATCTATTATCTCTTCTAAGTTAAATTCTGCTGTGTCTTTTTTTTTTTCTTGGAAAGAAAAATGTATCATATGTGGTGCTGTTGCTCATGTATGATACAGTAATAGAGTCCAAAAAAAAAATTTAAACCAAGGATAATAGACTGGAAGAATAATGGTAGAAAAGAGAAGTAGCCTTCTGATCTTGCATCTTTAAGATAAGTGTAAAATTACACATGCAGTGTGTGCCATCTGCTTCTGTCAGTATGAATGAAAATAATGATGTTAATTGTAAATGTAACCTGAAATCATGGGCAAGCTCTCACCATTGTATTGCTAAAGTCTTTATTAGACTTTGAGGGCAGGGAAGGACTGCAGTCCTAAGCTTGATAATTTTAATTCCTTTACTTTTCACTTAGTATACTAGCTAATACTATTAATAAGTGTAAAATCCGTATTTCAATAGAAAGTTTGAGAATTTAATTCTCTGTTTGGAAGTTTGAGTTATGGACATAACAATTAAGGGTTTAAAAAAAAAAAAAGAAAGCAAAACACACCTTTATTTTAATTCTTTATTTTTATTTAAATAGATGCAAACTTTGGGGTTTTCCTTCCAGGAAAATTATGCCACTGTTATCTATGACTTTGAATATGTCAGCATAGAAAACTAACTTAGCAAAGTATTTTTAGTGGGAGTTGAGTGAATATACGCAGTAACGCTGTCCGCATCATTAATTGTTGTCTTCCCTGATGGGGAAGACGTTCAGATTTTTGCCAGGAGAAAAAAGGAGGCGAATGGGACTTCATGCTTCTCAGTCTCCAGATAGGTGTTTATTAATCCTTATCTAAGGAGTACAAGCCACTGGCATGGCCTAGACATAGCACAGAGCAAGAAGACAACTTATCAAGATTTCACAGCCTTTTTAAAGGTAAATTACCCAATGAAAACTTAAAACACAAGCTATTTTCACTTTTTTACCAATGTCCAACTAGTTCCTAAATCACGTAGACAGGAACTGCAGAATTCTTTATCCAATCATCCCAAACCATTATTGCTGCAAAATATGGAGTTAGTGAAGAAGGAGAAAGAAGATTTTAACGACAACTTATCCTCCATTATGAGGTTTTCTACTTCTATCTATTTACTATGCAAATAGACCTAAAAACTCTAAATTTTTTACCCTGTGATAATCTCAGACAGTATCCTATCACCTAATTCACACCATTGTAGATTCAAATTCTTCCCAGAAGCTAGGCAAATTTTCCCATGGACAAAGGCCAAAAACAGTACTGTCCAGGGGAGTAAAACCTTTCAAAACAGGCAGAGAAATATTCTCTGCATTCTAGGTTGCCACAACACAGTCATGAAGAAAAGAAAGAAAAAACATTAAAATATTACATCTCTTGAAATCAGGGGAAATGAGGAGAAAGTATATCACAAATATACTGATGTGGATTCTTATTTCAGAAGTTTTATTTCCCTGTTAAGTGTTTTGACACTTCAATAAGCTTGCAGATTCTGTCATTTCACCCGCCCAGTAGATGAAGGGAAGGTGGTGAATATGATTTTTCTGGACTTTGTTTAGGATTTTGATATTGTCCCTCGCAGCATCCTTCTGGACTAGTCTGACTGTGAAGTGAGCAGGTAGATGGTGTGCTGAAAGAACTGGCTGAAGGGCAGGGCTCAAAGGGTTGTAGAGGATGGGGCTACACCTGGCTGGAGACCAGTCACCAATGGTGTTCCTCAGACCTCAATCCCAAGGCCAGTTCTGCTCAAAATTTTTATCAATGATTTGGAGGCAGGAGTCGAGTGCACTATTAGCAAGTTTGCTGATGATGCTGAAGTGGGAGGTGCTGTTGACATTTTTGAGGGACAAGAGGCCTTGCAGAGGGATATGGATGGATTTGAGTGTTGAACAATCATCAGTGGCATGAAACTGAACAAGAACAAATGCTGGACTCTGCACCTGGGATACAGCAGAACCTTCCACAAGTACAAATTGAGAGAGGCATGGCTGGAGAGCAGCCCCACAGAAATGGGTCTGGGGATACTGGCTGACAGCAGGGTCAAAGTCAGCAGTGGCAAACCTTCAAATACAGCACAACCAGCTGGTCAAAAGGGGTGATCATCTCATTCTGTTTAGCATTGCTGCGACTTCATTTTGAGTACTGTGTGCACGTCTGGACTCCAAAATTTAACAAAGGTGTGAAGGTCCTTAAATGTGTCCAAGGGGAGGGCACTGAAGCTGGTGAAAGGGCTAGAAAGCAATGCCCTGTGAGAAGTAGCTGAAGACACAGGGTTCATCTAGTTTGGAGAGAAGGAGGCTGAGGGGTGACCACACTGTTTTCTGCAGCTTCCTGAGGTGGTGGAGAGAGAAGTTGCTGATCTCTTCCCAGTGGTACCCAGTACCAGGGCATGTGGGAATGGCTGAAAGCTACATCCATCAGGGCAGGTTCAGACTTGACATGAGGAAACATTTCTTTACCAAGAGGGTTGTCAAACCATGGAAGAGTCTTCTTTGAGAAAGGGTTGATGCCCCAAGCCTGTCAGTGTTTAAGAGGCATTTGGGCATTGCCCTTAATGCCATACTTAAACTTTTGGTCAGCCCTGAAGTGGTCAGGCAGTTGGATAAGGTGACTGTTTTCTGTCCCTTTCAACTGAATATTCTATTCTGCACTCATGATGAGTCAAATAACAATAAGACTGTTATATGCCTGAAATGCCAGGGTTTTTTTAGCTTTGAAAACACTTTCAAAGACGTGTAACACAAGAGATATAACTGGAAACAGGATTTTATTTTTCTCACTCTGTTTCAGAATTAATGTTCACAAGCATTATCACAATGTGCAGGTGTAGCTAGGAGCAGGTTAATGCAATCCTCAGTTTAGCTTGAAAAAACATCACTTGAAGTCTGGCAAAGGAAAGTCAGAGAGCTACAGAGCATTGCAAGTCCCCTACATTTTGTGGATTTGACACAGGCCCAACGCCAGGCACCCATGAGAGCTGCTCACTCACTCTCCCCTGCCACAGCTGAGCAGAGGAGAGAAAGGAAAAAAAAAGTCAACAAAGGCTCCATGAGCTAAGGACCAGGAGAAGCGCTTCAAGGGTGAAACAGGCTCAACTTAAGTTACAAAGTGAATTTTTTACTAACAGAATCAGAGGAGGATAATGAGAAGTAAAATAAGCCCTTAGAACACCTTCCCCCTCCCAGCCCCTCCCTCCTTCCCGCCGACAGCACAGGAGACAGGGCATGGGGGTTTGGTCAGTCCATCACCGAGATTTCCATCTGCTGCTCAAGGACAGGAGTCCTTCCCCTGTGAGGCCGTGGGTCCCTCCCACAGGGGACAGTTCTCCTGAACTTTCCTGGTGTGGGTCCGCTCTCAGGAGCAGCAGCCACACCGCCCCTGCTGCAGCCTGAGCCCCTCCCACGGGCACACAGCCCTCCCAAACTGCTGTGCCGGGGCTCTCTCTTTCCACGGGGTGCAGCCCTCCAAGGACAGGCTGCTCCAGCCTGGAACCAGGGCCCTCTCTCTCCACTGGGTCTCCCACTGGACACAGCCTCCTCCAGGCATCCACCCGCTATGGCACGGGCACCTCCCCACGGGCTGCGGGTGGATCTCTGCATCCCCCGTGGATCCCCACGGGCTGCGGGTGGATCTCTGCATCCCCCGTGGATCCCCACGGGCTGTGGGTGGATCTCTGCATCCCCCGTGGATCCCCACGGGCTGTGGGTGGATCTCTGCATCCCCCGTGGATCCCCACGGGCTGCGGGTGGATCTCTGCATCCCCCGTGGATCCCCACGGGCTGCAGGGGCACAGCTGCTTCACCATGGGCTGCACCACGGCCTGCAGAGGCACCTCGGCTCCGGCGCCTGGAGCACCTTCTGCCCCTCCTTCTTCACTGACCTTGGTGTCTCCATGTTGTTTCCCTCACGTGTTCTCACCTCCTCCTCTTCTCTGACTAGAATCCAAAATCTTGTGACTTTGTTTTGATTTTCTTCTTAAATATGTCATCACAGAGGCGTTACCAGCCTCTCTCACTGGCCCAGTTTTGGCCAGCAGCATGTCCGTCTTCAGAGCCATCAGCCATTGGCTCTGCTGGACATGGTGGGAAGCTTCCAGCAGCTTCCTCACAGGAGGCATCTTTGTGGCCCCCCTGCTACCTAAAACCAGGCTGTGCCAAACCAATACGGACTGCATGAGGAAAACAGATTTCTGTCTCACTCATGTGTCTCTTGTGGCAAGGAGTTAATGGCACGGTTTGTATCCAACACAGTTGCTATGAACTCCACCTCTCCAGGCAAGTTTGCCCATAGAGTTTCTTGGAATATTGTAAATTATGGGCTGTTTATCTTCCTGGTGAGTGTCCTTCACCCAGGCTCTCTCTGGAGAGAGTGAACATGATGATCTGTGAACATCATTCCTTCATAGGACATACTTGTTTTGACCACACATCCTTCCTGGAGCCTGCCATAGAGAAGGCCAAAAGAAGGGGTGTCAGGTGAACCCAGTCTCCTTCAAATCAGAGGCAGACACTGGGTCAACCCACAGATGATACAACAGTCTTGAAAGTATGTTACTGATATTGAAAAAAAACCCTGAAAATTATCTATAAAATCTTTATAACCTTTATATAACCTTTATCAGAAACAGGAAAGTGGATAACTCACCGATGCACAAAAAAGGTTCTTTTTAGAAAAAATCTCAACAGTTATAAGAATGTGATTTTCTCTCTTTATTTGATAACGATTTTTTTTCTGGCTGAATTTGCATTTTCAAAAACCCAAACCCCAAACATTCTCACACCCAGTTTATAATTATTTTTTTTCTCTGATTCAAAATTATTTTGGTTTTTAGAAAGAACAATAATCAATGTAATGTATCAATTTGGATACAGAAATTCAAATAATATGGCAGTATGAATAGAGGTCGAGCTGTCCATGTTTCCTGAAGAGCAAGAATAAAGATCGGTAACAGTCACATGCAAAAGAATTGTGTGGTATTTTTAAAAGTATGACACATCTCAATGACAAACACACCTTTCCTAAACTTATTCCACCACTGAGTTTCTTGGCCAGGGATGCATGAAAAGCACTCCTGTGCCTGCCTGGTGCTTGTATTGCCCACATGGAGTGCTGAAAAGTGACATCTCCTCATGAGGGTGCAAGCCTGGAGCCCTTCCAAGCACGGGCTGTTCTGCACAAGCAAGAACCCCTGGAGAAATGGAGCCAAGGGAAGAGCAGAGCTCACTCACTCCTGCTGCAAACTTGTAATGGGCAAGAGAGATGGGGCATGACTGGTGCTTTGGAAGTGCAAGGGAGGAGAAATGTTGTTGCTGGTAATGCTGAGATGTGTATGAAAGTGTCTGGCCAAGTCACCATCTAACACTAACACTGCTTTTTAATAGTCCTTACATGCCTGTAAGACAGCTGCCGGGAAGAATTTAAGATTTTTTTGTGCACCCACCTGAAGCCATTTGAGAATGCTGGTGTGATGAAATGGCTGATTATGTCATTCAGGTACAAAGGGACTTTTTATTTTAATTAATGAGAGAGATAATGGGAAACAATCCTCTAGCACACTTGGTGCTTAATCAGTTCGCAGAGCTATTGCAATGAGTGCAGAAAGCTGCCAAGCTATGTCTGTTCAGTTAAAGAATCACAACATTTTGATGCCAGCTTAGTGTGATGAGAGAGGCCCTGCCATGTGTCCAAACATGGATCTGATGGATCAGCAGACAGAGCAAGGCTAGAGACAAATTCCCTTACTGTGAGTATCCCCTGTCCAGAGGGCTTTGACGCAAAAACCAGTCTGTCAGTAGCAAGGATTTCAGAGTACATGGCATTTATAAGTGAATCTGACATTTTGAGTCATGCTTGAAAGCAAACTGGTAGCCAGTGCATTTTAAGGCCATGCTTTTCTCTTTGTGGAGGCAAATGGATGCTGAACTAGCACATCCTAAAACAATTAGCTCTGGTTGTATGAATTGCATTCCCATACTGTTCTGTATCTAGCAATAATCCAGACTGGAAATAACAACTTCCTATATAATTGGCACTGAGTGCCATGTCAAAATAAAATAAATATTTTAGCCAATGTAGATGGAAATTTTTTTGGAAGTTCAGGTGTTAACTTGTCTTTATCTTTTCTTTTTAATTACGGCCATTGATGGCCTGATCTGAGGTTTATGTCTCATCCCAAACATTTTCCCATGGCCTGCTGTTACATAGCAGGGCAATTTAGTGTGAGGGTTTTCAGAACAAAGCAAGTGCAGTTCACAGCACTGGAGTGCAGCAATTCTGCTCACGCCCTCGGGTTCAGGCAGCCCAAAGTTCACTGTAGTGCTCAAGACACCTGACCAAACACACATCACGTATGTCTCCCTCCTCTACAGCCTTTGCCAGCCACGTTTCAGGCAACTGCTGAAATAAATGAGGAAGATTTAAGGATGCATTGTGCTTGTCCACCCTTGCCTGATGCTTTGAACTCCCTGAAGGCTGCTCTGTGTGACTTGACGTAGGCATTTACCATCCCTGGCTGGCCTGTGTCTTCCTCAGTTCTGATGTGTGTGCTCTGGTAGCTCCCCACACCACCTTTACTTTTTCCCTGCGTCCTTGTATCCTCCCTTGTGTTTGCTTAGTAGTGTGTTACAGATCCCCTGTTGGTCTTTGACTGACTGTGCTCCTGAAGCCTTGGGGTTGAAACACTGTTGAAAGACAGGAGTGGGAAGAATTTCTCTATCTCTTGCCATTTACTGTAAAACAATCCACGCAGCAGGAAGCAAAGTTTTGTTCTTGAATTTCAAAAAGCTATTTCACCAGTGTTAAAAAACCTTGTCTGATGTGATTTGTATTGGAGGATGTATAGTTTCATCTTCTGAGCATTTTGCATAAAATTGAATTTTCTGTGTGTTTCCATGAAACTTGTAACCTTCTGAGTCCACCCTTTCTAGAAGCTTTAATTGGACAAATGTTCTCACAGAGGATTTAAGTGAATCATGCATCAAGCTGCTCCAATTTTATAGGAAATTCAGCCTGAAACTTCTTTTAAAAGCCTTGTATTCAAAAGAGACTTAGGGTAATTGCATTACCCTTAACCACTGGTTGCACACATTTTTTTCATGGAGAAACTGTCTGGCAATGTAAGTTGCTATAGCAGCTGAATTTACAGAGCTAATAGCAGTGTATATGCTTTATAGAATTATTAGTACACTATTTGGGGATTTTAATGGACTTTTAATCTTTTGTTTGTGGCAGCTCTGGATGTGCTAACACTGCCATTTTTCAGGAATTGTATGTGGAAGTTCGTTTAAGTTGTCTTCCTATTTATTGAGAGCATTTAAATCAGTATTGGAAACCTTCAGGATGCACAGCATCATGCTTTTTATTCATTCTATTCAATGATCTCACTCGAACAACATGGAGAAATGACCCATTTAAATCTAGACAGTGTTCCCTTATTTCAAATGGTCTAATTGAACATTAATTCTCTTGCTTCACAAATCTCCTGAGAGATGAAGAGGAACTAGATACTGTGTTAGAAACAATTTCTAGGGCCAGCTTGCCTAATTCTCTCAGTCATCAATTTAGCAAAAAGAGAACTGACACTGTAAGGTGAAAATACCTCTTGGAATTACGGGCATTTGGTGACTAATATGGTTTGATTTTGTTTGTTTGTTTAGAAATTCTTCCTATATGGATCAGCCTTCTAGTGATGGTAAAACTGGAAGAAGACCACTCTAAGCAAACTCAGGATGAATCGGGTCCCAGCTGATGCAGAAAATGCTCACAGTAGCAGCGTGGAATCTTGTCCTTCCTTGCGGGATGTCCACTCCATCAACCCCACGCATCTGATGGCAAGGATTGAGTCATATGAAGGCAGGGAGAAGAAAGGCATATCAGATGTCAGAAGGACTTTCTGTTTGTTTGTTACATTTGATCTCTTATTCATAACCTTACTGTGGATAATAGAATTAAATGTGAGTCGTCTTTTCGGTACCTACCCTTAGACATTATATTAAGTATTTATTCACTTCAGAGACGGTTAGTAAGTTGCTCCTTTCTATCCAAAATTATGTTATTTGTATCTATAAGTTGAAGCTGCTTGTTACTTTAAGCTTCCATCAACACAGTGTCTACTCAATTGCATCTACTTTTATTCATTAGGACACGTTTATCTTATTATGAAACCTTTAGATGTTCCTGTAGTCTGTGAACCATGCTGAAAAAAACATTGGAAATCCAGGGAACTCTTCAGGCATCAAATAAATGAAAATGTTGCTGTACATCTTTGGATTTAGCAAGAAATGTGAATTTTTACAGGATTCAAGGCTTTGCCTTCTGAGTAACTTTAAGTCAGTGATATTTCACTGAGGTGTTAGTCCCTGAAAAGACTTCCGATGGCCAAAACCTTTCTTTTGTTGTGATGTATTTTCTTTGATGTAAATTTAGTGTGTTATACATTATGGATGGCAGGATGCATTTGAACAACATAAACTCCCACAGTTGCCATCTTTTAACTCCACCATTTGTAATCTGGAAAATGAGGCTGTTCTCCTAAAATTTCCAGAAAGCAATAGGATAGCTCATTTGTTGTTATTTCATAAGTAGCATCCTAGTTCTTGAGCTGGGTTTTAAGCTATAATCTAAAGTTTGCATTAAAGAAAGGACACACTAGGGAGGAATCCCTTTTCTAGACAAGAAAGATCTTGAGTAAATATTTTTTGTCAGCATTCCTTTACTAGATAAATAACCTTGCTTATTAATTTGACATAATGAAGCTTCAGGAGCTGACTGTTCAATAGTTTGTTGATGCAGTGAAAAATACTCATTCTGATTTAATTAGAGAAAGCAGATTTGAATGATGTAATTTTGGGACTAGACTTTCTGTTTTCTCTCTAGGTGGAAAAATGGTTGTAGCATAGTGTTCTGAGGCAGTTCTATTTTTTAGGCCAGTTTCTCAACAGCTTGTACGAGGAACAGAGTGGGTTTATATCTCTTGTTGAGGTTTCAGAGTACAGATTTTCGCATGGGTGCTCTCAGAATACTGAAGACTGAACAGAAAATGCTACCAACTCATTATATTTTATTTTGAATGCTACAGCATGAAGGGACCTCAAGATCATAGCAGTTTCTTTGTGAAAAGCTGTATTTTCAGGACAACATATTATGAACTGGTGTCCTATACTTCCACATGTCAGCAAGAATGAAAACCAGGTTTTTGTCATTAGAAGTCATGATATTAGAAGCTAAAATTTGATATCTGGGATCTGACATGTGCTTAGGGTTTTGTTCTGTTTTTCTTTGAGTTGCTTTGTTCACTGGGAAGTCAAATAGCACTGTGTTAGGACTGTCTGTCATTGGTGCATAAGTAATGGGTCAGAATTGCTATGAGAGTTCCTGTAAATATTGTTTTCACTTTGTTGCCACTATCCAGTTTCCTTAGGTATAATGTACTTTATCATTAAATGCTTCAGGGAGTGGCTCCCTGTCATTTTGAGCAAAAATCAAGACTTCCATGGTTCTCTGTTTATCCTTATGTTAACATGGTGCTCACACAGCCACACAGTTACGAATAGCTCGGAGTGGGGGAAGTTGATCTTCCTTATTTATGCTGGATAATCGCACCTGATGCAGTAGAGCAACCAAGGGAAAACTGTATTTATCAAATTGTTTGTCAGGTAGCCATAGAGGGGAGGGAGAGGAGAAGAAATTCGGAGTTTGAATGACTAGTTTCAGGAAAACACTGTCCAGCAGTATAGCTGGAAGAGTGTGCAAGTGTGTAGACTGCATTGCTTTGAGATGGTGAGCATATGTTGTTGGCATGCTTTGGTAGCTCCTTTCCTTAAAAAGATGACAGTAGTCGAACTCAAAGCCTTCCCTTGGTGGTTTTTTACATAACTATTCCAAATTTTCAACTAAGATAGATACTGCTCTCATTCTCTGACCCAGTACACCTTAAACTATTTTCTTACGAGGCCTGTTTGAACAGTAGAATCCTTCCACTGGAAAGAAACACGGAGGCTAAGGAAGGTGTAATTTTGAATCTCATCAGCAAATGGAGGAATTAAACTTGAATGTTAGTTATTTGTGGGAGATTAGTCTAATAGTTGCAGCTTCTGGTTTTTTTACTGTGGATCTTTTTGCTCAGCTTTCTTAACAAATCATGTGAGGTCTGATAAGGAAAAGACCTAAAGTATGACTTCAGTTTCTGTTTTGTTTCCTATTTGCTAATATGAAACTAACCAGAACTGGGTTATGGTTGGCTTTTTCATCAGCTGTTTTGATCCTCCTTATAAGACATAAAATGCTTTGTGAGTTTGTGTAACAGACCTTCTTAACATTTAATCGTTTCTTCCTCCCTCAACAACTTGTTTGCTTTTATTTTGGGACAGTCTGAAATGTAGCTTGCCTAGGGCAAGGATGATAATCCTAAATGTTTTCACTTTGAAAAGTCTATGTAATCATGAAAAACAAATAACAACAATAGTCTTGACACTATCATTCTTAGCAGACAGCTCTTCTGTATTTAGTTTAATGATCTTTTTGTATATCAGCAGGAATTATTAGGGAATTATTAGTTTTACCCTTCATATTTGTGTGTATTTTGTTTTCTGAAGCTGTGTGTTTTGTTGTTCCTTTGTAGGTAAAAGGAGGCATTGAGACTACCTTAGAGAAAGAAGTCCTACATTATGACTACTCTTCTTCATATTTTGATATATTTGTAAGTGTTCTTAAAAAAAGAAAAAGGAGCAGCAAAACTACAGTTTTCCCATTCCTCCTTCCACAGATGTTTCCTAGTTTGAGTCTTGTGAAAAGGTTGATCTTTTCTTGATAATTTAAACCAAAAGGGCTTGTGCCAAATTTCATCCATCTAGGGATTCTAGGATTGCCCAGTCCTGCTCTTGCAGCAGCCTCATGGATCCTGTGGATAGAAATACTTAGGGCCAATTAATTTGCATCTTTAGCTTTGGGGTGCATGGAAAAGCAGATAGAAAACCCAGTCAAGAATGTGACTATGATGTAACATAAGGTAATTCATTAAGAGAACGAGACCCAGAGACCGCCAGCTCTAAAATAATTTTGCTCAAACCGATGTTTTCGTCCTTCCTTGGGCATAAGGTGGCTGCAACGAGGAGAGGCTTGTTCCCAGGGTGGCCTGCGCAGGGCAGGCTTTTTCAGAGTTGTGTTTTCACTCCAACAGTAAAAAGAGTTGGCATGAAGTAGGAGTCTCCTTTACTATGTATAAATAGCTTAGGCACATAAGAGGAACTCTATTGCATTAGGAAATTTCTTTCTTTAGGTGAAGCTGTAGCTCTGTAGCTGCAATGCATTTTGCACTGCATGACCCAAGTAAAAGGTGTTTCACTACAGTTCTTCTAAAGGGCAGGATTGTTAATTCTACCAGATCTTGTTTGCCTTACAGAGATGACTTGGTTTGGTATTAGTCATTTTACACTGATGACCATATCCAGAACCTCTCTTTGAAACTGGTGTAGAAACCCATCCTTACTTCTGCACTGGACATTTGCTGTGTCAAATGAACTTACTTACTAGATTCAAATATAATATAAGATGGCAAACTCTGCTACTTCTCCCTCTTTCATTGTTTTGCTGGCAGGTTCTCCATGATAAACCATACTGCAGAAGGCAAAAAATGTTATCTCTAAATGTTGAAGCTCTGGAAGTTATTTTATCCCGTAGTTTAACCAAGGGTTAAGAACATGCAAATGCAAAACAACAGACTTTTATTCCCTGGGAAGGGACTAGAACATTTAATGTTGCAAAATTATTTGTGGGCTTTTACAGAATTTCCTGTTTCTACTACACATTTGCATAAGATTAAGTGGGTTTATTGTACTTCTGGCCATGGCTGTCTTTGACTTCTCTTCATTTTTAAGCATTTTTTCCCCATTTTTTCAATTCTGAACACATCTTTTAAAACAAGTTGGAGACAATCTAGTATCAAAAAATAAACAGGGAAATTGAAGGTCGGGGTCCCTGATTCAGAGATCTTGTCTGTCTGCTATTGATTTAATTTTATGGCCTAGAAATACCATAACTTACCTTTCTCTACTGCAAAATAGAATGACTTGCTATTGCAGGCACCTACATAAAGGATAATTGATTGTTGCAATGTTAATATTTCAAAAAATACTAGAAGTATAGTAGCAGACCACTAAGATCAGTGAGATGCAGTGATGCTCAAGGTATTTGCTGGATTAACTGCATCCAAATTTAACTGTTTAGATTCCAGTCAGGTAAAATGATCATGAACATACTTTGTGTAGCTTTCTTACGTTTCTAACTAATTTGTGGAATTGCACATGTTTGCATATTTGAGCCTGTGTAGGCATGTGGATGTTGCTTTACAAATTGGGAAATTGACTTCTATTTCTGTATTTTCAGTGAGCTGAGAATATTGTGGTTCTTCTGTGTTCTGAATTAACCAACCAATGTGTTTTCCTCTCTCTGTAGCTACTGGCAGTCTTTCGGTTTAAGGTGTTAATACTGGCATATGCAATGTGCAGACTGCGCCATTGGTGGGCAATAGCTGTGAGTAGTAGCCAAGTGTAATGGAGTTTTTCCTAGACTGGATCAAACAGACACAATTTTAGATGCCTCTTAACGCTTGTTTGTTAAGAATCATCTTGATGATATATACAAACATTTGTCCTGCAGTAACAAATTAAAAACTTGTTTTCTGAAAGATTTTCAGCCTAAAGGCAAGAATTTATTAACACAGTGGGTGTGGTTCTTACTAGGTATCATGTTAATACAAATTGAAGATTTATCAATTTGTATTATATTTTAATTTATTAATACATTATATAATTAATATATATTAATAAATATATTGATTTATCAATAAATTCAATTTAATCCAGTATGGATGGCTAGTCATAACTGCTTGTTACCTTAGATTTGTTAATTAATGTTGGAAATACATTTGCATTTGAAATAGTGAACCTTCTTCAGAAACAAGAATTGGCATTATTGTACCAGAGATCCAGGTGTCCATTAACTCCCACATTCTTACTTTTTAAAGTTTTAGGTGCCACCCATTGAACACTAGTACCTGTATTGCTTCATGCTCCAATAAAAAATGTTGAATATGCATCCCTTCTTAAAAAGGAAGTTCTCAAGAACTGTAGGCAGCCACAGTGGATTGGAGCCAATATCTTTAATGCAGCTGTACTGTGTGAATGACAAAGAAAGCAAAATTTGGTGTAAAATTCATGCATCCACCAGTCAATACTATAGATTGTAATACAATAGGTGTGCTGCTGGCTTAGTGCTTTGTAAATCAAACTTTTTTTTTCCCCTTATGCTGTGGTGGGTGCATGTAGAACAGGTTCATGTATAACTTTCTTCAAGTGAGTAGCATGCAGTTTGCTTAGTACTCTGAGACTACATGCCATGATTTTTATAGACTGTGTTACTAGCATGGCACAAACACATACATAATAATAGCTGCTGCTCTGATTGTGCTTATATTTAAATGCATGCCTCTTAGAAGTCCTTGCTCTTAGTTGTGTAGCTTTAGCATATTTCTTAATCCTTAAGCCTTTGTTTGTGAGGTGGTGAGAGTGAACCCATCATGGTAGCAAGTAATTAGATACATAAAGCTTCACTGAAGGTTTTGCCAAAGCCTTTAATCTTAATATCCTACCTGTGATTGACAGAAGTTAGTTAGGTTCTGCTGTTACTTAAAGAATTGCTGCACCCAAATGCACTAGAAGATATAGAGGCCTTGCTTCTGTGAACAGTACTTGTTCACTGCTTTTTCAGGTTTTGGGGTTTGTTTAGATGTTTTATCCAGCCTGCCATTTTAAAAAAATATATCAGGGAATATCAAGTCTTCAAAGAAATAAATTTTTCAAAATATCACTTCATGGATTAAAATATTTATTCCAATTTACCCCCACAAAGATGTTTTGTTGTTTGAGATGGATATTTTGATTTGGATGGTAGTGAAAAGCATTTGGAACAGCTGCTGTTTGCTTTTTTCCCAAATACATAAATAGTTGGGATTTTTTTAAGGGACTTGATGACTAGAGTACACTGTCTTCATTGTACAGTAAGATCACAATTAACGTAACTCAGGCAGTTTAGATTCTACACAAATGCTGTCTGCTATGTGGAAATCAACGTTTGGAGGTGCTCGTATTAAAAGTTATCTTTATTAAGGAGGTTATTTTAATAACACTGGGTTAATTGTATCATGCTTGTTACATTTTATTAATCTATGTGATCTTGCTGTTATCAGTAAATATTTAAAGTTGCAACTAATAGATAATGGCAGAAATCAAAAACTAAATCAATTTATTAGTTTATCTGTTCTGTCTCTTTCAGTTTACAACAGCAGTGACCAGTGCCTTTTTATTAGCAAAAGTAATTATTTCACAGGTATATATTCTAATCAAATGTTTGTTTTACTTTGTTGTTTTCTTAAAAGCAAGATTCTTCAGGGTAATTTTTGTAATGTTTTTTTTCTTTCTAGCTGTTCTCACAGGGTGCTTTTGGCTATGTGCTGCCCATCATATCCTTCATACTTGCCTGGATTGAAACTTGGTTCCTGGACTTTAAAGTGTTACCACAAGAAGCTGAAGAAGAAAACAGTAAGCTTGTGATATTTCCCCTCAATCACTGCAGTTGGCAACATTTGATGCCATGTTAGCTGGCAGAAGAATACTTCTTTCAGCTTCTCAAAATTTGAAGAGCTGAGGAAAAAATTAAATCATATGGCATGATTTTTTCGTTTTTGGGAAAGGAACATATGCCTTCAAAGAAATGAGGTTTTTAATTAATTTAGGGAGGCAAATTTAAAAGTTACAAAGGCCAGATCAGCAATTTTTCAAACACTTAGAAATGCATGTAATTTTGTATGCTTAAGATACGAAAATTTAACTGACTTGTAAAATTTAACTGGGCTTGTAAAATTTCATTTTTTGGGTAGTGCATAAAGTGTCTGGCTCTTCTTTTAGGAAGAGCATACACAATAACTAATTCAATGTCACTAACTCCTCTTTTGAGGTGGAAAGGGAAAAGCAAAGAAGTGTTGTGGAGAGTCTGCTTCATGCACAGGCAGAATGAGACCAGAACAAGTGAATTTCGACCTTTGAGATAAGACACCAGGTCATCTGACACTCAGTGTATTCAACTAAATGGAGAAAACCCACAGTTACAGTTGAAAGAGAGTATTGCTTGAGTGGTGAGGAAAAGAAAGCTTACAGATGCTTTTTGAGTTTCAACAGCAGGAGGGTAGTTATACAGCCAAGCTGTTATTTATGCACCATTACCTGAAATACAGTCTGAAACTCTGTTGGGAGGGCATGTTTATGTGCTAGGTAAATCCGAAGACTTTACATGGGCATGGATGCCCCCATTTTTACGTGCTCTGAACGCAGTCTTCCTGCTTTGATCCCTTCCCTCATCTTTTTCACCAGTCTGAGAAAGAAGTTGGTTAAATGAGAACAGTGGGTTTTGTCTGCAGAAAAAGAAACTTAGGGTAACTTTTTTTATCTTTTGAGGGGATGACAAAATACAGCTGCATCACAGTGTTATCTAAATAGATAAGAAATCTAACCAGTTCAGAGACTTTTGCATTTTTTCATGTTGAATATTCATAGACAAAGAAAATATTCCATACATACACATGCAAATACTTCGTGAAGGTTGCAGAAACTAGGTATGTTGAGACAGATAGGTGAAAGCAAGCCATTAGTGAAGAGTCATAGTGGCAAAGTGAGAAAATAATTTATTTGGTTATGCATGGTACCTCACTGATCATTAAAAATACATTTCAGAAGTTTTAGTTAGCCAGTGAATAGAGATGAATTTACGTATGGCAACCTAGTTGTGTAATTGCACGTAGTAGAAGGAAAGATTCCTTAATTCATGTGTGCAGTATGTCTGTTTTGCTAGTGTGTGCCACCTTAGCTTCCAGCATTTAAATAGAAGACGTAAGTGTTACATTAATTGTTGATGCTTTTTAAAAAGGTATTTATTTAAAGAAGTAACTTGTTAGGAATGCTAATGTAATACATCAGTCTTCAAGGTTCTTCATCAATATTTGATCTTTAAGATGCTATGCGTTAGCAGTGAGGAATTGCTTTCTGGTATTCTTTTTCTTTTAGGGTTTTTGATAGCACAGGATGCTTCAGAACGAGCAGCTCTTCTTCACCCAGGAGTCCTCTCTGATGGGCAGTTCTATTCTCCTCCTGAGTCTGTAGCAGGTAATGATGTTTCCTTAGTGAACGATTTTTCATATTCACTTTACACTCCTGCATATTTCACCCCCTTCAAGAGGGGAAGGGGGAAGGGAAAAAATATATTTTTCTTTTTGAATAAAAAGTGTATTTACCACCCTGAAATGCAAGTCTTTTTTATTCAGTAATTCAGTTTAGTTACTACCTACCAGATGAGTTACAATACACATGATTATTGTATTTTAAATCATGTTCTGACTAAAAACAAGGTAAGTCTGAAAGAAAATGGCACCACAACTGAAAGGAGGCAGTTATGGTTTGCTTCTGCCATCGGTGATCCTTACAGGTCCCTTCCAACGTGAGGTGTTCTATGACTCTGTGATCTCTTATCTGCCAGCAATACATTTATGCAGCAATGCACTATTTAATCCAGCCTGGACTTGGAGCTTTATACTGTCTTAGGATAGACAATGAACCTGAAGCTGCTATGAGGCAAACTGAAATTTCAGTCAGAGGCTCTTTTCTTTTCTCAAGAAGAAAAAGCCCTCTCTGTATAAAAAGGCTCACCTGTGTGTAATGTTAATTATATCATAACTCTGCATATCATGTGCTTTGGTCTAGTTGAGGTATGAGTTGATTAAGTCAAAAATAAATGTAAATATGGCAAGATTTAATAATATGTTTTCAAGCATTTCAAGGAAATGAGTGATTTCTTTATGGATCGGATCAATTTGTGTTACCCGAGAATGCAGTGGGAACCCCCAAATCCTGTATCAGTTTTTTTCCCCTAATACGTAAACCTCTTCTGTAAAGCTGTGCTGTGTTATGCAATATAATTAAAATAATATCTGCTAATTGCTACAGATACGTTCGCCTATCTTGCATTATAGAGTTATACATGTATGTGATATTTTTCATTTTAATATTTGTCTCTGGTTTCTCTATGCTGAGCATCTTGGCTCAGTGAATGACTTCGAGCTCCATCTAGGGGTCACAGAGCATTAATGTCGAGTTTAACCAATGATTCAAAGTGAAAATGGATTTTAGCTGAAACTGCGGGTCTGTTTTGAGGAATAATGGTTGGAAGTATTATACCGGACTCGGCCATTCAGCCTGGGCTTTGTGGGGTTTTTTAGCATCAGAATATCGGTGTGAGAGGAGTGCAAGTGGAGCTAACGTTTCTCTAGACATTGTGTCTGGGCTGCTCGTGCAGTGAGGTGGTGTGTTGCAGCATGCATGTGTTAACTCTAGGTGTGCCATTATTTTCAGCTTGTCCAGTGGGATTCACTAACAGCTCAGGTGCCTTCTCCAAGTCTGCCCTGACTGCCAAGTACATTTGTTTAAGCACCCTTTATGGGTATGAGAAGTAAAAGGAACAGTCAAATTAATATATTTGAACTGAAACGCACACACTGGTAGTCACAAAGTGAAACTGCTAGATAATGTAGAGTAAAAATAGCTCATATTTGAAATATTTCTTTAAAAATATGCATTTCTTTCTGAGAAGACAAACAATGGATTGTTCTAAGAGAGCAGTTTTTGGTCACTTTGCCATACATACTGATTTGACAAATATTTAGACCTAAACTATTCCCTGTGATCATGCAGTGGGGAATAAAGCCCTCTGCTGACACAGCAACATTTCTAAAAACAAATCTTTGCTTTTAGGAGGTGATGTTTGAAATGAGATCTGTTGGAATTTTCAGCATATTTGTCTCTTTTTGTCTTTCTTGAAGCTACACGTGTCCAGGAGCATGCCCTGAAACCACTTCTTTATATGGGGTGACCCTTCCTCTTCAACATTGGTTACTTGGTAACCAAGTCTATTCTGGAGGTAGCAAGTGGAAAATCAGCCTGGAAAGACTAAATTTATTCAGTTCCTGTACAATTTGAGCTTCAAAAGGAGGCAGATATGCTATTCCAAGAAATTAAAGAAATTCAGAGTAAATTGTCCAAAAAATGCTGAACACTTTTGTGTGTCTTTTTACTTCTCTCAACCGATCTACAGCATTCTTGTCTTCCTTTTCAGGTTCTGATGAAGACTCTGAAGAAAAACAAGACAGTGAAAAACCAATTGTATAGCAAATATAAAAGAGCAGGTAAGCTCCTTTGCATAGAACCTGAATATTCCTAAAGGTATGTTTTACCTTCCTAGTTCCTTCCCAAACAAATTAAATGGTGTGTTAACTCTTAGGAGTTCATCATTTTTGAACTCAGTCTGTCTCTCATAGCAGCCTTCAAGAAGGAAATCCTGCCAAGCTCTTGAGAGCCTGGAGTTGGTGTACTCTGCATTTATTTTTTGGCTCTCCTGGAAAGGACAATAGTGGACCAGATGTGTAAAAACTCCTTTTTTTGGCAGAGGAGAGAGATACTTCTTTGGAGATGGCACCGCAGGAATGCTAGGAAGAGATTGTCTCTGGTTTAAGTCTATGACATGTATGCCTGAAGATTTCATGGGCAAACCTACTTTGGTATTCCCCCTCCTCAGTCTGTTTAATACTACAAATGGGTCACATTGGAGCAGCCTCATCTTAAGATTTTTGTAGTCTACTTTGGTTAAATATGAGATTGCTTCCTTATTTTGGAAATGACTTTATTTACTTTTGGAATTATCGTGCCCCATGCTTTCACTTCACCACTCACAGCAAAGCTCAAGCTAGGGGAGGTATTAAATGTTCTTGAGAAGCTGAAGCTACTGATTTGAAGTCTTCTAGTGCTCACCTGGAAGAGTGGATGGCCTTTTCTTTTCAGCCTCCCTGTTTACAATATCTGGTTTCTTTACTCCCATCTTCATTCATCCTGGCTTGTGTGATCTGTTGCAGAAAGAAAATCTCTGCAGGAAGTTGTTGGGGTTTGGAAACTGGCAACAGAGTCTGTGGCTGACTTGCTGGTGGAGCTGCTGACAGAAGAATTTGCTCATTAGAAAGTAAAGGGAAGGGTTCCCATGTACTGTAATACCTCATGAAGATGTACCTTGTTGACATATGTATATTAGGTTGCCTCCCAGGTGGTATGAAAGTATTTGTCCATGATGTATTTTATTATTCAGTGATTCCTGAAGTTGATCTTCTAATGACTAGGTAATTACTGGAAAGTGTTGTCTTGTGTACCTAATCAAGAGACTGGTAATATAATGAAGTAAAACTTCTCTGTGGTGGAAGTATATTTAATAATTGTTGGGTCTCACTAGATAAAACTATTTTATGTTCTTGCAATTTGTCATTAGTTTATGTTTACTTTTTTTTTAACTCCATGCATTTTCTTTTTTTTTTTAATGGATATGTTCACTTTCTAAAATAAAAACATTAAAACATGACTAATGTATTATGATATTTCATTGCTCTGTTATCAGAAAATCTGATAAACCACTCCTGTATATGTGGGGTAATAAGGATTCCAGTTTGCAAAGATTTTGTGCAAAATGTGTTATAGTGCTGTTTGCCTGTAGGGAGGCCATGTTAGTGGTAGTGGCACATCACTTCTTTGTTGCATTGGCTTCAGTATGCTCTTCCTAAAGTTCTCTTCTGTGATTGCTGAATGAAAATATAAGCCAGGGCCAAGTTTATCCCTTACATTGCTTCAGAATAGCCAATATCTGTTTCAGAGGATGCAGGTAAGAATAAACCATTAGAAGAAAAAAAAAATTCGAGACAGTTACTAACCAAAGGTCTGAAGCATCTCTCTTACGAGATGAGACGGCAGGAGCTGGGCCCGTCTGGAGGAGATTGAGAGGGGATCTCACTAATGCATATAAATATTTCTAAGGCAGGTGCCAAGAGATGGTGCCAGACTATTTTTGGTGGTGCCCAGCAACAGGAGGAGGAACAATGACTGTAAATTAAAACACTGAAGTTTCACCTCAAGACAAGGAGGAACTTCTTCACATTGAGGGTGGCAAAGCACTGAACAGGCTGCCCAGGGAGTTCATGGAGTCTCCCTCTCTGGAGACATTCCAAACCCACCTGGATGCATGCCTGTGTAACCTGCTCTAGGTGACCCTGCTTTGGCAGGAGGGTTGGAGAGGATGATCTCGAGGTCCCATCCAACCCTAATGATTCTGTGAATTCAATGAGAAAAGTGCATCTGGGATAGGAGGTCAAAGGTTCCATTAAAGCTATGAACTTCATCTAGGTGCACAACCCATGATTTTACTTGAACACTTTCCTCAATCTGCCATATGAAATTCCTCTGTGTATCTAAGAAATTCAACATATCCTCAGTGCCTATTTCCTCCTGCAGTTCAGTACTTGGAAAAAATTTAATGGAATTAATACAAAAACTGCAAAGCAGAACAAGCCATATGCACTGGTGACAGAAAGCCCTTGGGGTGGGGGTTATTTTGTTACACCGAACATGAATAGTTATATTTGGCAAATGTCAGGTAAAGATTTTGCAAGCCTCTCCTAAACAAGCATCTTTCTTCCTGTGGTGCATGGTTTGGGTGCTCTGCATAGTGAGTTAACTGAGATGCCATGTTCTCATACACGGGTAGTTTGCCAAGGATGTTACTCCCTTTGGTGCATCCACAAACAGTTCCAGTTGCTGCCATGAGAGGCTGCATCTCCTGTAAATCTAAAATGCATCAGTTACAGTATAGAAAGGAGTTAAAACTCAATCTGGATTAATTTTGTTCACTCCTCTCAAACCTACCTGTAAAACCTGCAAAAACTATTGTTCAATCCTGCCCTCCCCAGGGATGTTGTTTCTCCTTGGGTAGCCCCCAAATACATCTCCAGAAGAACTTTTCACCAGCCTTTCCTAGAAAAAGCTGTTTGCTTAATACAGGTGAGGTGATTGTTCATGGGAAGGCCCGTGGTAATGGACTGAATTGCTTGGCATGACTGTGACAGCAGTGTGGCTATGTGCTCTTAATGTGTTGGGTTTGCTTTTCATTGGGCTTGAAAATGAGATTTAAGAAGTTTTGTTTCAAGAAGCAGATTTGAATCAAGGATTTAAAAGGAAAAATAACCTAAGCAAGATGTTAACCGAAGTACAATCACCTGCCTGTCATATATCTGTGACAGGAATGTTTGATTGACGGTTTACTGCAATCTTAACTTCAAAATATATTTTGCAAGAAAGATTTCCTACATTTTTTACCCAAAGGAAGTCAGTTAAGCTGTATCAGGTTGCTTAATGCTCTGAAATATACACAGATTAGAAGAAAAAAAAAGGTATTTGAACTATCAGTATTTTTCATTTTGTGACAAAAACTTGGCACTATGTCATCAGGTTTCCATTAAATCCCAAAAGGGGAAAAAATACCAAAACCAGAAGAAAACGAGTGTAACTCAAAATATACTTATGATTTTGGGGTTTGTTAGTTTTGTGGGGTCCAGGAACCCGCACAACAATTTGATGAGGAGCTGGCATTTGTTACATGGCATGTGAGTGCACACCAGACTGCTGCCACACTTAACATACACTGTAAGTATGCCTGTGGTGATCTCTAGACATTTCTCACATGTACATGTCGGAGTCCAGGTTCTTTTGGATGTTCCACAGAGAGAGCTTTTCATGTTCAATATCAAATTTACTTATTTGATATATTAGGTATTACATGTGAAGAGTCATACAGCAGTGTGCCGAAATCACAAGACAAGCACACTAGCAAGGGCAAGCACAATGGAATCACAATACAAATATTATTTCCATTAGTAGTTCCTATATTCTCCACATTCTCCATGCCCGTTCATTGCCAGAAGTAATACGTGGGCTGAGGCCAGCACAAGCCAGATTCTGCTCACTTCAGAGGTCATTTGCTGGGCTGCCTGGCTCAAGAAGACATGAATTCCCCAGTAGTTATCCCATCGCCAGGATTGTCGTCGAAGAGGGGGAGCAGAAGGAAGGAGACGCTTTCTGGAACAGTGTGGTTTTCTACTATTGAGAACTCCCACTCTTTTGAAGCTGGCACATCATTGGTGAGAAATTATCAGCATCTGCACTTGGCACCCTTGAAATAGATGAAGTTACACAGCCCCTGTGTTATACTTTACTTGAGGCCAGCAGATGCCCATCTGAGAGGACCTGTCTTTTTGGACTCACATCAAACTGCTGCCCTTCATGAGTATTTCTCAAAGTAAGGCAGGGTTTGGCACCTCAGCAATCCAAGAGCATTAATGCTTCTGCTTGTACCAGAGCTGCTTTCAAATGGAACAGAAATATTTACAGGGTAAAAAATGAAGCTTGCTTTCCTTTTTGGTTTGGATGCTAGATGCCTCTTGGACTTAGAAAAATGTTTTCTCTGTTGGGACAGCCTTGTAAGTAACAGATCTCCTAAGCCCTACTCATTAAATTGGAGACAATTAATATTATGTGTTCATGCTCATTTACTACCTGCCAGAGCATTCCCATTTCTATTCTCTGACTCCTTGATTAAAAGGGAAGGGATTTGCCTTATTTCAGCAAGGGTCCTGAAATATTACAAGCCTAACTCCTGCAGTTATGGATGATTTTAAGTGCTTTGCATGTACATTCACATTGCAGGTACTGTCAGACAACAGTCATACTTAAAAGAATGCAGGTAACCTAATTTGATTTCCAAAAGCAGTGAAGTTAAAGCACTCACATTTCAACTAAATTAAGCTCTATCTTCTTCCACAATCACTTAACCCAGTTAATTTTCTTCAGTAGAAGTGTATTCTGTCAGCAGATTGGTTAATAGGGAAACTCAGAGTGTAAGTGGAGATTTTATTGTAGGGATTTTGGTGGGTTTAGACAAAGCAAAAATTATGCTTTTTATACTTTGATCAACAGAAGGAAAATAGAGCATTTGCTGCCATGTTAGTAGTTTCATATGATACTAAATCCTCTCTTTTTTTCTTCCATCAAGATTTCAGCTTTATCTTCTACTAAGTAAAATTGAAGGTAACATAAATGGTGTCTATCTAAAAAAACAATCTTTAATAACTATGTGCTCAACATCTTTCAAAAACTTTATACAGGTCAGGCAGGTTAGCAAGCTGCAAAATGTTGCCGTCTTCTGCAAAGTGTTTAGGAGGTAAAAGATGAGTCCTAAAAGCTTTGTAAAGCACGTGTTCCACAGTCCATTTCCATGTTGTTGAACCAGACTCAGAATCTTCATTCTGAAATACAGGAAGAAAAGTACAAACAATTAAACCGAGGTACTGTTTAACTAGAGGACAGCACTCCTTAAAAACTTTACTATGTAAGACTACAGCAATTGTAAAATTCTGCTGGTATTAGAAAAGTTCATTCTATACAGTAAATTCTAAGCTCTGTGAAGTCACTTGCAGAATGGGTGAGCTTAACTGAATGATTGGGCAGATATTTAGACACAATCAGGCTGTATTTTAAATTTATATGCATCCTTGTTCTTCTGTAGAAATATAGCATAAAAAATACATTTCCAACTTGGAGGCCAAGGAGGCTTGTTATAATATTAAGTACACTGCAATGCCCAAAGTTAAAAGGTTCCCTCAATACCTGTAATACTTCAGAAAATTTAAGCCACATTCTTTCAGAATCTTGCCACACTGCTACTTGACTCAGTTCACTGAAAGAGCTGGGATTATAAGTCTATATCTGAAAGAGCAGCAGTTTCCTGTATGTTGTTAGTTATCTGCTCACAGGACTAGTTACAGTATTCTTGTACCTGAGAGTTTGCCAGGTTGGCTTCCTCTATTATATACTGCTTTCTGATGGAGTAGAACATGGATAGTTCTTTACTTAGGCTTTCAAAACACTCTTTTTCTTCATCCCAGTTTACCTGTTACAAAAAAGAAGAGTCATCTTACAGAATCTGGGTAGCAGTAAGAGACTTGATAGAGATTCTTAACATGGAAAATTCATATTAATGTATTGGCCATTTTTGTCCTGGTAAGGTAAAATTATAGAATGAAAAAAGAGGGTAGGAATGCAGGCTTTTAAATCAAAATAGAGGCTCATTCAGTCAGTAGTTATAAATACAGAAGCAAAGCATAACTAATCAGTAACCACAGAAAAGCATCTGGAACACGTAACAGTACACTTAACCTGCACCAGAAACTGCAAAGGAAGGCTGGAATTGCTTAAATGTAAAGTAAAAAAAGTAATTGTGCATTATTAGAATAATTAAGAGAATATACCTCTGTGGCCAAGCGCAGGATAAACATAGGCAGTCCTTCCAGTGGTGGGACATAGTTGTCTATCAGAAGTGGTAACCCAGTAAGATTTCCTTCCTGCAAGGCAACACTGCTACTTCAGTAAAAAAAGAAAGTTCTTCCTCACAGTAAAAGCACCAAAACTGTTACATATTGTAAGACTGTTTCTTACCAAACTCAGTGAGCCTTACAAGTTTCTAAAGCCTGATGCCAGGCAGAAATTGCCTGGAAGGAAGAGAGTTATTGGCAGAGTTTAATTTCACAAGGCATGGATTAAGCCACTCAGCTCAGGGAGTGGCTGAATTCAGCCTTCTCCTCTAGCTCTAGGATACACAGGTACCACTTCCTGGGCAAACATCCAAATGAAGTGCCTGGGTTTGATGAAGTTGTTCACTTTTGTATAAAGTAAGGGATGCCTTAAAGCCACACAAAAAAGACACATTAAGAGCCACAGTGGTGCTGCAGCCCTGTCTGACTTGAAAGCTGGTTAAGATTGACACCTTGTTGGTCAACAGATCTGCATTAGTTATGGAAGCAATTACTAAATTGTGGATTGCCCAGAGAGGCTGTGGAGTTTCCCTCACTGGACAAATTCAAGAACCACCTGGATGCAATCCTGTGCCGTGTGCTCCAGGATGACCCTGCCTGAGCAAGGAGGTTGGAACAGATGACCCACTGTGGTCCCTGCCAACCTAACCCATTCTGTGACTTGGTAACTAATTAAACAGAAACTTTGTGTAGCAGCAGCATAAGTGCTGAGCATTTTTAACGAAAGGCTTATGCCACCTAAAATCTTACTAGAACTAATTCTTAATGATGGTAAGCACTGCAAGCAAACTACTGCGGTTATCTGTCTCCAAAATGTAGAATTATGGAATCATTTAGGTTGGAAAAGACCTTTAAGGTTGAATCCAGCCACAAACCTAACACTGCCAAGTCCACCATTCATTTACTGTCAGAAGTAATAGCTGCAGTCACCTCATCAATTTCAAGAGAAAAATAATCTTTCAACATTTCAGTCTTCTTTTTCAAAAACTCCACAATGTACTCAGCAAGCCCTTCTTTTGGGCCATCTTCTTCTGTCCAGCCACTTTCAGGATCCTCTAAAGCAAGCATGGAAAGCTCATATAAAGGAGCTGGCTCCTAAAAAATGAAGAAAGCAAAACTTTGGTTAATGATCAGCACACCCTATTGGAAATCTATTGCTTCTTCCTTCACATACTAACTAATTGTAATACACTACATCTGGCCTGCAGAACTAACAGTTCTGTTTATCACAACCAGGCTAAAAAGGTATGAATTTCTTTCTTCTTTCTCTGCAGTCCACAATCCTGCTGAGCACTGTGATATTTTACAGGACGAACACTGGCAATCAACACTGTATTTCTGTAATTTGTATATTCAAATTAATTATTTGTCCCAATGTAATGAGCAACAGCAAAACTTGGTGAACAACTACAACTGACACTAATAACAAGCAGCCAGGATGACAATTTAACAGTAGCAGCTACAAAATTACTGAATTTTCTATATTCTTACTGAGAAACAAAACAATACTCTTGTAGTGGACAAAAGCCAACCTGACTGTGCAACCAAAAACCATGCATTTGTCTGAAAGGACAGACATTTTGTAAATACATTGTTTTAAAATCTTTTTATATAGGATATAATGTAAAATTATACTTACAGACAACCTTAAGACTCCAAAGTTTGCAAAGTCATAAATAAGTATCTGGTAGAAGAGTTCTTGGCTAAATTGAAGCATAAAAATTAGTTATATGGACAGGATATCATATCTCCAAGTTACCATAATTAAGAAGGGAAAGTATCATCCTGGAAACATCAGATGTATATATTCAGTCCTATTAATAAAGACCTTATTTTAACTAAAGAGTTTAACGGTTCACCTGCACTACCTAGATATTTACAAGTCTATTTCTTGGTTTCTGACCTCATCAGCCACACTGGTGCAGAAAGGTTACATACTCAAGTATCCAATCCCTATCGATTTATTCCCTGATAGTTTATATTTCCACTTCTTTACTCCTTTACTGCACTGTAAGAAATGCAAAGGAACTGTGAAATTAATAGACATATCTACCCCAAATCTATTCTCTGATTTGTTACAAAAAATTAAGTAGCTAGCCCTGTAAGGCTGCAGAGGCAAAATTACACAGTTTGTGTTACAATCACGTCCTGCAGATACTCTTAACCCAGTTGGATACAATGTTTTACAGGACTCTTCTGAAGCCTCTGCTCTATACAGTGTGCTGTAGATGATCCTGCAGCAAATTATGGTGATGATCATACATCATCATGAAGCAAGAAAAATTCTTTCCCTTCCCACTGTCTGTGAGTACAGAATACAGTAGTTGGCATTTTAGTTACACTGATTCCCTGCAACTTTTCCCAAGTGTGCCAGACTTGTTTCCACTGTTCTGAACTGACTGCTTAACCCTTAGCCTCGTGACTTTTCAGATAGGCAACAAGAACGATGTTGTTTTCTCTGTCATTTCCTTCCTTCTTCTAATTAGCTTCACAACTGGTACTTATTTCAGCTGCCAACAGGTCTTACAACTCTTTTACCTGAGTTTTGTTGTATTGAGAAGGTACAGCTTTGTCTGATACTGGGCCAGAGCCCACTGAGGACTAACACAACCAACAAACGAGTGATCACGTAGCATCTCCTGAAGTTCTGAAACAATAGAGAGGTGGGGAAGAAACAAAAGGATGTCATTTCATAGTTGCAGCCTGTCCTGGGGTGATGTTACGAAGCCGCTTTATTCCTAAACCATCCGCTCACCGCCCAAGGCCGCTGTGCCTTCAGATGGGCCCGGGGGGTGGGGCCGTGGGACCGAGTGCGGGGCACTTTAATGGCTCAGCCCAAGGGCTCGGGGGGCTCTGCGGGGCTCGGAGGGAGTGTGCCGGGAGCGCTGTGCTGCTCTTTGGGTTTCTTTTGTGTTCTGCATAGCTGGGAAAAGGTTCTGTTGGGTTTTTTTTTTCTTGTTCTTTTTCCCTTCCCTCTCCCTTGCCTCACTGCCTCCCTTCCCTCCTCGCCAGTCCGGGGAGCCTGCGGGGGTGGCCCCGGCTGGTCCGAGCCTGTGTGTCTGTTCCCTCTCCGGGAATTTGTTGTATTTGGAGGTTTTATTTTTATCCTGTTCTACCCTGTTTTGTTTGTGTGTTAATAAACAGTTTGTTTTTTCCACTTTCACTTGCTGTGACCCACTTGTCTTGTTGGTGGAGGAAAAGGGTAGGCCCTTTTCCCTTCGGAGGAGACACTCACTCCGGAGTGTTTCCTCCTTTAGTTTTGTCTCCAAAACCGAGACACAACCCTGCCCTCGTTTATTTAGTTGAGTGGTTTGCATCTTCTTAGCATGAAAGTCTCAGATTACTGTTCAGTCCTACTACACCCCTGCTTCTTCTTATATCCCTGTATGACCAATTATTCACAAGTTTTGAAATATTAATAACTTCTGTGCATACTCATACTGTTAAAGCATAAGGGAGAATAGTTATTTAACATTTAAACTACAAACGCAAATTAGAAAAAAAAATTAAAATTAAAAACCCTGTGTTTGAATACCTTCAAAGATTAATTTCCAGCCACAGGAGATTGGTGAGGAGCACATATGTACTTCAAAAACTGCAGTGTAAACCAGCTTTGCAGCACAATCTAGGTATTGTCAAACTAAATTCTAAAAGTGTGATAGAATAGGTCCATAATTTTTTTTCATAATTTCTTTGTTTTTCTCTCACAAAGTTTTTTAAAATATATATATATGAATGAGAAGGCTGGGAAGGGTATGAGATGTCAGATTTCATAAAAGAGTTCATTTTAGGCATTCCACAAAAAAAATTCACTAGTTGCCATCCTTGGGAGCAGCTTTGTTACAGATGTTTGGCACTGCAGTCACAGCATGTACAAAGCACTACGCTACCCTAATTCCACTCTTATGTTTTCCAAAAGACGGTAACAGTCTGAGAAAAGATTTCTCTCTTTCCAAAGTCTCTTCTAGGTATTTCTTACAGATGTGAAGATGAGACACAACCATAGGCAGCTTCAAAAGTTCTATCACGCATTTTGAGACATTTTTGGGTATTTTATGGTTCAGGGACAACTCTTTGATTTCAGTATTTAAACAGTGACAGTCACATATGGAATTACTGGCTCAGAATTACCAGTCTTCTGCAAAACATTTACTGCAGCACAAGTAAAGTAAAAGTTCATGCTTTCTAAAGTTTAAGATTCTTAGCAGTTTATAAAGTTATTTATTACAGATGTCTGTGTGGAGTGTCCCCAGTTCTTACAAGCAGAAAAATCAAAACAAATCCAACAGAGCCCCCAGGATGTGATATTCTTAGCATTTAGACATATGAATAATAAGGGTATGAGTCAGGGTAAGCTGCCTTCAGAGGCAACTGAGCTAAGAGGGAAACACCCTAGAAAGATTCGCAAACCTTTTACCTCTGTCTAAAACAACTCTTTACAAAAGAGACAATATTTTACAAGTCTCACCATTTCATATAAGTGGGACAGATACAAATAAAAATGAAAAGCAAAAACTTTTGTTAAAAACTTGCTTAGCAACACAGTAAGTTCACTGGGCCTCCTTTTAAATACCTTTTTCCAGTTCAAACAGTCATATTTAGTTGGTGGAATAACAGTAATTTTGAGAAACAAGCCTTGCTTACTTGCATGTGCCTGGTTCTCAATTTCTTCCTGGAGAGTCAACACACTTGTCAAGTTGATAATTCTTCTTCTAGGGGTGCAAGCAGCAGTCATGTCCTTTCTGGTGTGATCTTTCTCCAATTCTATGTCCGTGTCTTCATGTGGTCTCTTCCTGCAATACCAAAACAAAAGGAATTATGTTCAATTCTCCTATCACTTAGGCTAAACACAGCAACAGATGGGATGCTCAATTCACATGCTGTATGTTAACACAGGAAATGCAGACAGTTTCCCAGAAAGACAGTTTTATTTTGCTTCTGAGGAATAATTTGTTGGGAAAGGGTAGTTCAGAATTTTAAGAGAATTTGTGACTCTAATATTAGGCAATTGTTGCTTAAGCACCAAGCAAATTGGGCTCTAAAGGACATATCTAAATATGTTGGTATTTCTAATGATTTTTTTTTCCATGCCCATTTTTCTGTTATACCGGGGAGAGGGAATCAGATTCCCTCAGAAGACTTTGGCCTCTCCTAACAGCTCTTCCAGGAGCTCTAACAATAATAATAGCACTTTTACCTTTGCTAGGGTAATGCCTGTCAAATTCTGTGATGTAGTTTCTATCCCTCCACAAAAGGGAAGCTTCCAGAAAGAGACAGACCAGTATGATCTCCCTAAACTAATGCCATTATGTATATTGCTTCCTGCCTTTCAGTATGCATGGAAATCCTATTCCAGTCACAAAATTTATCACAAATTACATAATTCACAGTTCACAGATTAACTTTAATTTCTCAATAAAATGTCATGAAAAGTTATTCTAGAGAATTGTTCCCCTCTGGAAAAGCAGAAATGCAAAGAGATCAGAAAAATCTATAGTTTCAGGGCTATGCCATGAAATGAATAGGTAGCCTTGCACCACCTGAGGAAAGGTGAGACTCACCTAGAAGGCACAGTCTCAGGAGACAGGTGTCGACTCTCGCTTGGCCCCCCAGGCTTCACTGCATCCTCCTGAACATCAGCCATTTCAACCAGGTCGCTGACTTCTTCCATTTCAGCATCCTGGGGTCTGCCTGCACCCTCTGGAGGTCCTGCATTAACCTCTGCTGTCACTTCAGTGGGGCCTGCACTTAGGGGGTTGTTCACTGGCTGAAGAAAAGCATCCAATTTCTGCTCTCGGGAATCAGTGCGGACCATCTGGTGCGCGTAAACTTTATCGCTGGTTCCCTTCGTAACCACAGAAGGGTTCGCTGCTGATTTTACAACCTCACTGGAAGAGCAGTCAGCCCCTGGAAGCAACGTCTTCATTCAGATAGGGGGAAACAAAGAGAAGAGATTGAATCACATTTAAAAAAACCCAGAAAGATCAACCACACTTCTTACTGCTCAGGAGCAAATTTGAAACCCCACCAACAGAGTGTCAACTGCTTAAAAGGCCACTATTTTTGCGCTTGCTATCCACATAAAGGAATGTCATCATCTTGGCAGCTAAAATCATTAGTTACCATTCCTTTGTCTCAAAGGAAAAAAATCTTTAAAGTAAAAAAATCACAAGGAAATTAGTTTGTATAAAAATTATAGTAGTTCTCATGCTATGCTTTACATAGAGTAGAATATCTTCCTGACTTTTTTTCTGGTTAGATTAAATCCAAAGTGTTATCAAATACACAGAACAGTTTCCTCAATCACATCATCTTCACATAAACCAGGGCAGAATAAGAAAACAATTTACCACATGTGAAGGCTAACATACTTATAAAATCAAGACAACCGAACAGGTACTTGACAGAAATATACTTAAAGTGTTTCCATACTTTTTTTTTCTCTCTTTTGCCATACTGGTATATTAAAGTGACTTCATCCCTGAAACATAGAGCAAATATCTTAAGGTACCAGTACAACACTTTTAAGTGCCATATCTGCAAAGATTGCACTATTGAACAGAGTAAAAGTATCCCTGATCATTACAATAATGCAGAACTGCCATCACTCCATACACGTTCTCACCTGAGTGAAGTACATCCTTGAAGAATTAGAGCCCAGTAACTTGCTCTCTACATGTTGTTGCACACGTTCCAGAATACTGTCTTCATGAAGAAAATGGACCTCATGTTTTGTAGGATGCACATTCACATCTACATTCTGGGGAGCTATTTCCAGGCTGGAAAACATTTTAAAAGAAGTTAACCTAAAATACCCCATGGATGGCAGAGAAAGCAAAAATTGGTTCAAATTTGACAAAATTTGTCCACACAAATTCCATACAAAGAAGTCAAGAAGATCCTGAAACCTGCTAAAGTTGTATTACAGTCAGACTTGTTTAGTGTATTAAAAAATAACCCAAAATCACTTGGCAAAATAAGCTTACATAGGTAAGCTTAAACCAACATCGCCATTGTACAACTACAAAACCCCACTTTTACAAATATCTTTTACTTGCAGTGTCTCATGAATTAACAGGAAAGGACTTCAGCTGAAATTAGATACTCACTACTTCTAAAAACAAGGTCTGCCTTCTTAAGATTTCCTTGATGTTACTTAATAATCTCCTGTCTCGCAATTAATTACCTCAGTGCAATGCTTAACACTATTACAAGGAACAGAAATGTCCTTCTAAACTACTCACCCTAGTTATATCGTACAACATGAAAAGGCTACATCTTCCTATTACTTTACCTTAAGTATAGGAATGGGTGCGTGCTTTTTGGCAAATAAGCAGCGTACACAGTTTCTATGGCTTTGCGCATAGCGGCTGACTCTACCAACCGATCTGAAACACAGAACACAGCGCTGTTTCCAAAGAGCCCAGCTAAAACACACTGCACAGTGCCCAGCTGCTCCTTCAGACATCTTCATGCTTCGTGTCTTCAAAAGGTATCTGTTAAGCACATTTTCCCCCAAGACCTATTTATTCTTCATATAAAACCAGGAATAGACAGTATTTTCTTAGCATGTTTTATACTCAGAAGTATTTTTTTCCACAAATGCTGAAATAACCAAACTACCTTTTCATTATTTCATACAGTCAAGGTTTGTTGCAACCCATGCCAGTGTTGGTACAGAATGGAGGGATCACTCAGTGTAAGCTGGCAGGACACAACCATAACCTCGATACTCCTCGGTACTTCTTTAGGCCCAGTTTTAGCTGTTTTCCACTAAATACAGTGCCAAGTGTGATGCACATTACAAATCAAAAACCACTTTAAGATTTACAATTAACTGCAATATTTATTCTTAAAAATGCTTTTAAAAATGCTCAGGTACTTTGTAGGTCTTCAGAAAGTTTTGTTCTTCTGTTTATGTAAGCAACACATGACTGTACATAATGCTGCCTTTTTTTTAACTTACGGTTTATGAAGAGTAAAAATATGCATTTCTTCACTGAGTAGTTTGCATTCGTGATGTAACCTTTCATTTTAAAGGCCAGATTTGCATCTTCACAGCCCACTTCTATCAGTTCCCTATTAAGTTTGACAGAAACACAATCAAAAAATTAATTCTGCAAATTTTGAACAGTACATGATATTCTGTTTCGCCAGCTGGCAGGGTCAGCACAAAAGATACAGACACCAGCTTTAAGGGATGAGTGTAATTAACTGTAGTTCAAAACAGCAAAGAATTACAAAGGGATAACCTAAGTAATGCACCTACTCATTACTACAGAAGATTGCCTACAGTGATTAAGAAGATACAACACCAGTTACCCTAACACTTTACCATCACCCAGATGCACACATCAGCTGGGGAGGCCTGGTCACAGTGCAGGACAAGCAGAACCACTCCTGGTAACTGGGAAATCCTACACAGAGAGCTCACTTGTAGGTGAAGACTCCACCTTTGCTGTGAGGGTCCAGCTTTTACACTGTTGACTAAAAAAGCCCACATAACCCTAATGCAGAAACATCTGGTTTCATTCTCTTCTTGGGTTCCACCCAAAGCCTGGCCAGGGCTCAAGGAGGAACCAAGGGAGTTGGCTTTGACCATACACCCCCAAACAAGGTCAGATGTCTGATTTCACCGCCTTGTCCATCCTCTAAATTTGGAAAGATAAATATATTCTTATTACACTACGTATTTTGCTAATGATCATGCATATTTTGCCAATGAGCAGATAAAAATATCATATAACATAAGGTTGGAAGGTTCATCTAAAGGTCAACTTTGGCTTAGGGCCTATTGCTCAATCTCACTACTTCATATACTGATCTATCTTCTATCCCGGTTAATGAAAACATTAGAATTATTTCAGAGCTCAAACACTGACTGCTGGGCCACAATAATTATTCAACCTGAACTGTATCATTTCCTCTTCTCAACTAAGTGTAAACTGGTAATGTTGTATGGTTGGAGTCTGTAAAATTACCTCCATTATATTTTTAATACTGCAACATATTACAGTATCCACAGCATTATAATCTATTGATAATTTTAACATGCATTTCTTTGTTTAAGTCATTGACAGTGATTGACAAGAACACTTCAAAATTGTCTACAGCCAGGGAAGAACAAGCACATTATTTCTTGGACTACTTTGTCCACTTTTGTCAGTCTAATATGTCTTGGTGGTCTGTTGAGTAGTCGTTAAAATGTAAAAACTTCTTTCCAATTCAACTTAAATAGATACCAAGTGCCATTTTTATTTGTGTTCAGTTTTTAACACCACCTTGAACTGGGTAAATTAAAAGCTTTGTTTGAAAATAAATTTTCACAACATTTACTGTGAAGTGGGCGATTTATCCTGAACTGTACAAAGGAAAAACTCTTGCCAAAGGAGCATCCATAGTAGGAAAAAACGAATACTTAACAAGGAAATACATAAAGCTGCAAACCTTATTACTGAGTAGCCTCTCTATTTTGCTGTGTTTCCTAAAGGTGTTTTCATTAATTAGAAATTACATTCATTAAATGTGAAGTTTGACTTCAGTCAGTAACAGAACAGAATCAAAATGACACCCAGCTATTCATGGGACAAATTCATAACATGAATTCTTCACGCCTGAAAGTCTCATAAAGAGGATTTTTCCTACAATGGCAGATACATCTTCAAAATACAATCTTTTAGTTTTTTAACTTCTACCTGATTTACACAGCCTCAGCTAATGTAGCTTTTGTCAAAATAAGAAACCATAAGATTTCAGAAAAAACAATATGAGTAGCTTCAAAATTTATGAGGTAGCAGACGGTAAGAAGAGGTAAGATTTTCATGGTATAGGAAGAGAATATGAACTTGTAGAGAACGCAGGTTCAGCTTGCTGTTTTTACATGAGCACTCGGAAAGTTACAAGCAGATGTTTCCTTTTCAGTACATTAAAGGAACAACTTTGTAACTTTCCTCTTCCCTTTGGTGCACAAAAAAAGTCACACATTCTGAAAAGAAGCGAGAGCTCTCTAATTGCTGCACTCCCTCTTCTCTGAAATTAACCTTGAAGGAAGCAAGAAAAGTTATCATAGCCCATGGTATTTAAAGAGAAAAGAGAGGGTGATTCACTGGAATATCAAAAGGAAACTTGACATCAACATACCTGCTAACAGCATTTCCAAAGATGGCCCTAATGTTGTCCACTGTTGAGGCGTTGGATAAGGTTCTAACATCTGACACGGTGTCACCTTGCTAAAGAGAGCAGAAGTGAGTGTCAATCAAGTCACCTTTCAGGACAAAGTTTTAGAAATACTTTAAACTACACAATAACATTTCTAAAACAAAGGCAGGAAACAACATAACATCATTATATTGTTTTGTATTCTTATTTACTTACTTGTGTTCAAAAAGCAATGGATGGTAAATGGCACATATTTACAAGATCAGCTGGAGCACATCAGATCCACTGAGGCTAGTAACTCCACCGTGGAAAGTGAGGAGCACACTCAGTTCAGTAAATAATTATCAAGAATGGCACAGAATGAGGGTAATCTACCCCAGCCTCTTTCATATAGTACTTAGTAACCAGCCTCTCCAGAGAAGCTGAAACAGCTCATAAAGCTAAACCAAATACAGCACTGACCGCACAGAAACATACAAACTCCTGACAAATATATTTTTGTCTTGCTTACTTCTAACTGATGTGCTTTCTAGGCAAACTGCACCAACATACCCTTCAACAGTGCAGTACAAGGGAAGGCGCTGTGTGCTGTCCCTGCTCCAAAAGATGCAGTGCAAATTTTCTGGCATTTTCAGATACACACATTATGTATATATACACAGGCACATACAGACACACAGTGAAGTTACAAAGACTTTATCTACACACCTTTTTAACTGAAAAGCTGATGCCTGAGTTATGGATAGCATACCTGAAAAACACATAAATGTAAGTCTGCAGTATGTGGAAGAAAAGTTAATTGTTTCCCCGATTGCTGAAAAGCAGCTAGTAATAGGGGCAAGCAATTTCACTTCCTGTTAGACAGTAATGCAATTTGAGCCAACCTGAGCTTTTGTAGACTGCATAGCTAAAAAAAAAAAAGCGTGCCCTATTTATAACTCAACTGTAACCATAAGAAATTCAAGGATCAGCTTAGCTTATTTCTCAAAAAAAAGGATCGGCTCCTACAGACCTGTTTTTTCAGTTTCACTGCACAGGTTTAACTAAATAAAAACACCAAAACATCCTAAGTACAACAGAAGCAAGCCTCAACTACTAGGGAGAAGCATCTGAATAATGGCTGGCCCACCCTTATAACTTCCCCTACCCACACAGTTCAGCTATTTGTGATCCCACAGCTGAGATCTGATACACTACAGCTCCACAATCTTGGCTCAGACTTCCAGGGAAATTACTGCATAGTGAATAAAAGAAACACCACAGAACCTTGCACAATGAGAAATGTAAAAATGCAGACAAAGATTAGACTGCTCTGACTGTGAACTCAAAAATTCAAGTGGAAAAAACCACCAAAATTAAGTAACAGAAAAATCCTAATGAAAACAACAACCAATGAGCTGGAGGGCTGTAACTCAGGAAGACTTCAGATCATTCTGTTTGACAGAGCAGCAGGAGCTGACCTTCCACCTCCTGGCTGAAGTCTGCCTGACCCAGTAAAGACTCTTAAATAGTTCATTTGGGGAGTAGGCTAAACCTTGGTATACAGTCTTGCTACTCTTTGCTACCTTTCGTGTCTTCTGAAAGTCTAAAGCAGTTCTTTTGCTTAAATTGTGCAGATCCTGCTTGCAAAGCCTCTGCACGTGGCAAAACACGCAACCAAGGGGCCCAGGCAAGGAACATCTAGTAGCTAAAGTGACATTACTCCTTTTTGGGGATGTTAAGTCGCCATTCAACTTTACTGTATTCAGCGAAATCTCAATACTCCTGAGCAGATTTTTACATTAATTCTATTCAGCCCAAGTACATTTAAAGTTCACTTGTTCAAGTCCATCACCATTTCTTTGCTGGAATTCTTAGAAATAATTAATAGTCACAGATAGAATACACTACTTCCTATGTGGATTCTTCACATCAAATTGGACAGACTGTTATCTGGTAGTGCACACTAAAAAATAGCTTAAAAAAACCTTAACAAACAAAATCACCACCACCACCAACAAAATGACACCAAACACACACTTGCCAGTCCCTCTGAAAAACCCTGGTACTCCCTATAGCAGTATACAGAATTGGGAGCCTCCTATTTCAGTTTACCTGCTAACAACTTCTAGTATTTTTGCATATTCTTCATTTGGATTCTTTAAAGCCTTCCTCCTTGTATTTACATTGTAAAAGAGATCTTCAACCTACAGAGAAAAAGTTCACAATTAAAAACAATTTTTAAAATTCTCTCTTACTATAGAATTAATCTAAATCCATCCTGTTAATTTTTATTTTATATATAAATTTTCTGAGAATACTTTAGTTTATGAAGAATCAACATTCAATTTATTCCTTGCCTCCCTATGTTCACCTGACAAACTGCAGCTCCAGAGGTGATACTGTCATGTACCTTACAACGTAATTGGTGCAAGCCTAACAAGCAAGGAACAGAAAAGGAACAAGAGAAAATGGGCATTAAAACCTACCGTGATCTGAGTTCCTTGGTTTCCAGCACAGGGCTTCGGAGGGGCTTTGATTTTTCCATCACTGTAAGTAGCTCTAGGCAGAAAATAAAAGTTGTCAGACATCTAGATTTACAGGAGGGCAGACATGGACAGATCACAACTAAGGAAGAAAACAAAAGAAATCCCATCATTGTCACACTCCTCCCAGCAAACAATTTGGGACCCTGAGAATTAGCTTTCTACACCTTTTCGCTAGATCAAAACTGTCTTTGCTGATTTTAAGAGCCAGAGGGGCAGTGGGGGGATGGGAATAATAGCAGAGGAAAGGAGGCAGATCATGGCATATGTGTTCTGAAATTGTATTACTGAGACTTTTCCTCTAAAGGCAGGATTACTGCATTTTTTCTTTAATAGGTAGACATGGCCTAATAACAATTCTCTCACTAGACTTTACACTTCAATTATGCTAATGAGAAATTCTTGACTTTAGTCTGTTTCCTTTTTGACACTAACAGGATTTTGAGCATAAGAGATTTCTGACCCACGTAGGTCTTCCAGCAAGTTACACAGATGCATAAATTCAAAGGACAGACTTTATTTTGCTGTCTCACATACCCTGTGTATTTAGTGCAAGAAAGACAACACAATCTTTTGAAAAACCAAGATTCAGAACATCTCTTTTTTACCACTTCCTTTTCTTAAAAGTAGTTAAGAAATTAATGGAATAGCTTGCTTATAATTTAGATTAAGTTTTCAAAAGAACATTCAAAACTCTTTTTGGATAGGATAAAGCACCACAGGATAACAAACTAAGCTGTAAATTCCTATGCTGAGACATCCAAAATTTGCTTGACACAATGCCCATAATATATATGTATAACCTTTTATCCTGAAATGGAGAAAAAGACAAATGTTTAGCCTACATTAACTACTGAAGTAGAAGTTCCTTCAAGATCTCTTGCCTCCCCAACCTACCTCCACCAATTTTAAAATACACTATTTAGCTCAAGCTTCCATTTACAATTTGGAAAAATACATTTTCTCATATTCCAAGCCTTTTTGGTACCTACTCTTACCATACCCTCTTCTGTAATAGGAGCTCTGAAATAGATACATCTGTTACTGCATGCAGCAGAAGTCACCTGGATAATAGGTAGCATACCTGAATGCACACTTTGCATCAGCTGTTTTAGTTGTTACTGTAACATGGGCAACGTGACTGATGCTGGCCAAAGCCTAGGAAAAGAGAAAGCATCTTTGTAAACCTTGCTCTGGAGAACACTGAGGCATGTCCACACTTTAAACACCATCACTAAATTTCAATATACCACTTGCAAGTAATTAATAAAAATCCTTACAAGGAAATTGCTGGTCAATAAAGCTGAAAAAAATGTTAGTATCTATAATACTGAATTTAATCCAGGAGATCCTTCTGGCTTCCCTAACATTTCATTATCACTGACAATCCAAGTGGTTAACCACGTAGCATAACTAAAAGAAATTTGCAAAATTATTACAGTTGTGCCTTTTTCATGTTAACAAGAAAGCAGTTGGAAGGTTTTAGCTGTTACTTTCTCACTCCTGCCCAAGTATTTCTCTTGACTGTAAGTAATATTACAAAGTTAGGTCATAATGGTTTTCCTGGAAAACTCAATGGACATGTCCACACAGATGAAACCAGCCTCAGGACCAGACTCCACTGACTGTGGAGATGATTATGTTGAAAGTGTGTGAGGAGAGGACTCAAGTAGTCTACTCTTTGGAGCATGTGAGGATCTCTGTATCTGACCACAGGACACACACTTATGTATCTTGTTCATCCAGAAGAGAAAGTTAAGCTCATCCTTGACTGTTCTTCCAGAGTTTAAATACAGCCTATAAGAGTATGAAAAACCAGTATATCTGAAGGGTAAGAGATACTAACTTTGTCTAATAGCAAAAGAAAAGGAAGACCACTGTACATTTTGAACATTTCGTTTTAAATGTGGTATTTAGACAAATGTCTGACATCAAAGATTCACCTTCAACTCAAATCTTCCACTTTTATCTGTAAGTTCCTGAACCATCATTTGAGAAGACAGGCTTTGTTTCAATTAAAAAAAAAAATCTTAATCCAGAAAGCAAAAAGAATATATACCTCCCTGTAGGAATCCACCTAATCTTGGAAGACACTGAAATGTATTTTGAATACTATATTCACATAGCAGACTCTCTCAGAAAACAGAAGCTTCTGTAAAAAGTACTGGGAATGAGACAGTATGTACAGCCCACTACAGCAGAGTAACAACAATGAACAGTTTCAAAACCTTGATGAAGAGCTTACCTCGCCCCTAAAACCATATGTAGAAATACTAGCCAAGTCTTCAAATTTTTGCAGTTTACTTGTAGTAAATCTCTCACATACAATGTCCAGATCTTCTTTCTATGTGAAAGGGACAAGCAATAGTCACTCTCTGAGTTTGTTCAAGATCAGAAACACAAATTGAAATAATTTTTAAAAGGTAGTATTAAACAACAGCGTACTTGTCAACTCTGTTTACTTACTCTGATACCACAGCCATTATCTTGGACCTGGATGAACTTCAGACCACCTTCTTTAACTATTACCTGGATACTTGTAGATTTAGCATCCAAACTGCAGAAACCAAAAAACCAAGAAAGCAATTTCAATCCCAGAGTTCTGCTTAATATCTTTATCCATGACCTGGATGATGGGATTGAGTGTACCCTTAGTCAGTTTGCAGATAACACCAAGCTGGGCAGAAGCATTGATCTGCTGGAGGGTAGGAAGGTTCTGCAGAGGGATTGGGTCATGCTGGATTGATAGGTTGAGGCAAATGGTATGAGGGTCAACAAGATGAAATGCCAGGTCCTGCCCTTGCGTGACAACAACCCCATGCAATGCTACAGGCTGAGGGGAGAGTGGCTGGAAGGCTGCCACATGGAAAAGGATCCGGGGGGTGCTGCTCTAACAGCTGGCTGAACATGAGCCAGTGTGTAACCAGGTGGCCAAAAAGGCCAAAGGCATCCTGGCCTGTATCAGCAAAAGTGCGACCAGCAGGACAATGAGTGTTCCCGTGTACTTGGCACTGGTGAGGCCGCACCTCAAATCCTGTGCTCAGCTTTGGGCCCCTCACTGCTAGAAAGATACTGAGGGGCTGGAGCATGTCCAGAGAAGGGCAGTGGAGCTGGTAAAGGGTCTGGAGCACAAGTCTGATGAAGAGAGGCTGAGGAAGCTGGGGGCGTTTAACCTGGAGAAATGGAGGCTCAGGAATGACCTTATTGCTCTCACCTCCCTGAAAGGAGGTTGTACCAAGGTGGGGATTGGCCTCTTCTCCCAAAGAACAAGTGATGGGTCATGAGAAAACGGCCTCAACTTGTGTAAGGAGAGATGTCGATTGGATATTAGGATACATGTCTTCAGAGAAAGGGTGGTCAAGCACAGAACAGGCAGCCAAGGAAGTGTTTGAGTCGCCGACCCTGGGGGTATTTAAAAGACCTGAAGATGTGGTGCTTAGGGACATGGCTTAGCGGTAGACTTGAAGTGGTGGGTTAATGGCTGGACTTGACGATCTTAAGAGTCTTTTCCAGCCTAAATGATTCTGTGAATGCTAACTTGTCTCCGAAACCAAACGATTCATAAGTTTCTCAAACAAGAACAAAACAAGCCGGAGCACAAACGCAGACAGGAACGCGGCTTTCCGAGCGGAGCTGCCCTCCCGCGCGTTCCGTACGAGCACACACAGGTACCGCCCCTCCTCGGCACCCGGGCTCCCGCTCGCCCCTCGCTGCCCGCCGGGAAGCGGGGCCGGGAAGCGGGGCCGGGAGGCGGGGCCGGGACGCGGTGTCAGCCCCGGCAGAGCCCCCCCGCCCCACGCAGCGCGGCCGGGCTGCGGGAGGGGCGCACCCCGCGTTACCAGTTCTCGATCATCTCCTTGATGGCGTTGGCCGGCCTCTGGATGACCTCGCCGGCGGCGATGCGGTTCACCACGGCCTCATCCAGCCGCCGGATGACGCCGGCCATGGGCGCCGCGCGGGGGCCGCGCTCGCGCCGCGGCCGGGCGGGAAGCGGGGCGGGGGCGGGGCCGGCGCGAGGAGCGCGCACGCCGCGGCGGAGGGGCGCGCCCCCTGGCGGCGGGAGGCCGCGCTGGAAAGGCGCTGGGCGAGCGGAGGCCGGAGCCGCCGAGGCCGCGGCGCGCAGGAGCCCCGCGTGTGTCTGAGCCGGGCGGCCCGGGGGACAACAGGCTGTCCCTGAGCCAGCAGGCCCTTGCGGCCAGGAAGCCCAGCGGTATCCTGGGGTACATTAGGAAGAGCATTGCCAGCAGGTCGAAGGAGGTGATCCTGCCCGTCTAGTCAGGCCTGGTGAGGCCACATCCGGAGTGCTGTGTCCAGTTCTGGGCTCCTGGGTACCAGACAGACTTGAGCAGGTCCAGAGGAGGGCAACAAGGATGACTGGGGGACCGGAGCATCTCTCTTATGAGGACAGGCTGAGGAAGCTCAGCCTGTTCAGCCTTGAGATGAGATGACTGAGATGGGACCTCATTAATGTGTATAAATACCTAAAAGGTGGGTGTGAAGGAGATGGAGCCAGTTTCCCTGGTGGAGCCAAGCAATACAATGAGAAAGGCAATAGGCAGAAACTGATGCACAGGAAATTCCACCTGAATATGAGGAAGAACTTCACTGTGTGGGTGACTGTGCACTGGAACAGGTTGTCCATAGAGTCTGTAGAGTCTTCCTCACTGGAGACATTCAAGAACCACCTGGATGCAATTCTGTGCCATGTGCTCCAGGATGACCCTGTCTGAGCAGGGAGTTTGGACCAGATGACTCGCTGTGGTCCCTTCCAACCTGACCCACTCTGTGCTTCTGTGAACTGCTACGAGCACTGTGGCATGTGTGTCCATCAAGGCTGAGCTCTGTGCCTATGACAGCAGGACTGCACTGGCTGTGTGGCTGCCCCTACATGTCTCCATTTGCAGGATGCTTTCCAGGGTGTCCCTGTGTCCACAGTTATATATGTCTGGGCAGTCACAGTTAAATGTTGTTACTCAGTAATTACTTAAAAATATAAAGCAGATCCTTATTTGTGCAACGGCTAAAACTTGGCAGAAACTCCCAAGTTTTGGGGTCTCTTGAGGTTTGGAGACACTTGTCCAGCAGAGCTCTTGCTTTCTCTGCCAGTGCATATGGAAAGGGTGGTTAAGTATTGGAATGGATTGCCCGGGGATGTGGTGGAGTCAACAGCCCTGGTGGTGTTCTGTTACAGTGGGGATTACTGTAACAAGCATATATCAAACCAGGAGTCCCGTGGAAAAGAAGTATATATGGACAGATTCGTGGTAGATGTTTCAGAGATGTTTATTTCTCCAGCCGCATGGCCGGGGCTCTGCTCAGGAACTCCCCAGTCACAGGACCCGAGGGTCCTTGGCCACACCAGGGAACACAAACCAACCAATGGGAAATGAGACTGACCAGGGGCAGGGAAACCCTGTGCCTCCCCTCAGGGCCCCTCTCCCAGGGCTCCATGGCAGGGGGAGGAGACCCCAACATCTCACCCGTTTTATTTTAATAAAAGGAGAATGAAAACAACTGGATAAACATAACAAGAACAGTTTCAAAACAAAACAAGCCACCCTCCTGAGTCTTTAAATGTCCAAACAGATTCTGTGGAACATCTTAGGGCTGACAGAAGGGAGACAAAACTCTCCGGGCATGCTTTGTGGGGAAACTGAGGCAGGAGAGGGTTTAATTTCTTCTCTCCCTCTTTTCATCCCCCCCTTGGCATCGGAGAGGAATTGTAGGGAAATGGAATTGTATAGGGAAGCCATGGGGTGAAAAACGGATTAGGAATAAACTGGGGATAGGGTAAACTTAGGAAGGGGTTCATATTGGGTATAGGGTAAAAGGGGGAAGTAGGCTGTGGGTAGGGAAATTGCTGGGATGGATATTGTTTATAATTTTGTGCATAACGGCTGCCTTTGATTGGAATACCTCCAGGCCCAGTAACATTTGCTGCTTGTAAACCCTTCTTTCCTTGCACTATATCAAACTGTACAACTTCCCCATCTCCTACACTTTGCAGGTAATTTTTAGGGTTATTCCTTTTAATGGCAGTTCTATGGATGAATAGATCTTCCACTGTATCATCTCGTGTTATAAATCCATAGTTGTTTTTTACATTGTACCATTTCACAGTTCCTGTGATTTTCGTTGCTGTAACTCCTCCTATCACGCGTTTGCATGTTCGTCGTGGCTGCTGGTCCCACGTGGCCGCTGCCTCGCCGACTCCGATGTCTCAGCCGGGCCCCCGCGTTGCGGCTGCTCCGCGCTCTCCGAGCGGCGCTGCTCCGGCGTGTCTGGGCTCTGCGCGGCCCCGCGTTGCCATCGCCGCTGGCTCCGTGCCCTGTGAGCGGTTCCGCTCCGCAAACTCCACGCTGCTTTGGGAGCGGCCCCGTTCCGGCTCGGCGCTGCGCGGCTTCTCGTGTCGCTGTGGGAACCGCCGCTTCTCCCTCCGCAGGGCTCTCCGAGCCGTGTGCTCAGAGCGGGCTGCCACGCCGATGCCCGGTTCCTGGCTGCTCGTGGCCCGCGGCGCCTGCGGCATCGCTCCCTCACTCGCGGCCGCGTGGCCGGGGACCCCGAGACAGGGATGGGGTCCGTGATAAGGAGCGCGCTCCCGAGGGGGCCGGGCGCATCCAGCACAGGCACCTCCGCCGGCACGGCTGCAATCATGTGCCACAGGGATGGCGGCCGCGCGGTCTCGGCCACGGGATAAGTATGATCTTCTGCTTTAGTGGTAATGGGACCATACACATGCTCCTCAGGAGCTTCCCTGATTATAAGGTATGCACGGAAAGCTTCTCTTTGATCCCTTACCTTATCCCAGATCTTGTCCCAGAAACACCCCTGACAAGATCCAGGAGGTTCGATATCCAAAAGTAAGTCTCGAGAAATATCAGAGAACCTTTTGAAAAGCCAGATGAAAAAATGTTCTAGATCTCCCAGTTGCATTACTTTTTTGTTTTGTTGTTCAAGGATTCCTTTTACTTCTAGATACATTTTTTACTGTGGCTCAGAGAGCCCCATTTCCCATGATTCTTCCATAGTCCAGAGAGAATATCCAAACCAAGATGAGAAGAGAGAGGTCTAGAGTGGTTATTTTACTCACGAATCTTCCTCAGGGATTGGTATCGTTCTGCTCACAGTTCTCCACCATTTTGTTGCAGCGGGGATTACTGTAACAAGCATATATCAAACCAGGAGTCCCGTGGAAAAGAAGTATATATGGACAGATTCGTGGTAGATGTTTCAGAGGTCTTTATTTCTCCAGCCGCATGGCTGGGGCTGTCCTCAGGAACTCCTCCAGTCACAGGACCCGAGGGTCCTTGGCCACACCAGGAAACACAAACCAACCAATGGGGAACGAGGCTGACCAGGGGCAGGGAAACCCTGTGCCTCCCCTCAGGGCCCCTCTCCCAGGGCCACATGGCAGGGGGAGGAGACCCCAACAGTGTTCAAGAAACTATTTTATGTGGCACTTGGTGCCATGGTCTTGTTGACAAGGTCAGTCAAAGGTTGAACTTGATGATCTCAAAGATCTTTTCCAGCCTGAATGATTCTGTGATTCTGTGATTCTGTAGCACCTCGTGCGTTGTTCTGGGTCTCATGGTTGGAGTACAACCAGTGTACAGGAGGCGGGAAGCTGTTCCCTTCTTTGCAGTGGAGGAAGAGACCATAGCCCTGATGCAATGAAACCTGTTGCTCTCAGAGTGATCTTGACTAGAAGGGTTGCACACAAAGGAGTTAGTGGAACACACATGAATTAAACTGCTGCACACCCAGCATGGATTTGGGCCAGTTCTAATACATTCTTTTAGATATTATCCCCAAAAGCTTCTCTAGGATGGCAGTGTCACTGCAGTGCCTTGTCAGGGTGATGTAGCAAGTGTATTGCTTTGTAAAACACCAGAGTATATTCATGTTTGTTGTGTCTTGTTTGTAGCTGCAGTGCCAAGAAATGGGCATCATTCCACTTGAAGATGCTCTACAACTGGCATCTCTTAATCTAGTGTAATGTAACTTCAGCTTCTTCTCATCCTCTTCATAAACACCTGTCTTCATCTTTGAAACTATACATTAATTGTGAAATGTTGACAGCAGTAAACAAAGCAGTTTTCATTTTGCAGAAGAGAGAAGAAAAAAACTCTATCCTGCAAGTATCCCTTCACAGGTGTCACTTTAAACAGGACGATCCTGGCCAAGGGCATGAAGAAGATACAGTCCCTCTGAGGAATGAACATGTAAAGCAAGAAACAAAACCACTTAAGTGTGTGACTTGGACTGGTGGTACCTTGCTATAAGGTGCTTTGCCTTCGAAGGACATTTTGTCCTCAGCACTGTCTGGGATGGTTTCTACAAAGTTTTGCTCTGTCCAATTCCCTGCCGTGCCCTCAGGCATGACAGATCTCCACAAAAGCCCCTTTTGAGACTGACTTCAGGTTCCCCAGTTGTTGACCTTGGCAAAAATACCTGGATGGAAGACAGCAGTCCTGCCCTGCCACCTCCCTGCCTGTGGCTTCCTGAACCTCCAGGCTGCAGTGACAACTATATTGGCCACGGTGCACTTTTGCTTTGACTTGCAGGAAGAGATTCAGGAGCTGCTAGGATGAGTGGGGCAGGGAGCAAACGGTTAATAGGGACAAAGAGAGGGCGACCTACTGTACACTAACCTTGACTTTGTACTGGCCTGGGAAGCACCAGGAGTGTGGGGAGCACTGAACTTCAGATCCAATGAATTTGGCTCTGCTCCAGGATCTGAACTTTGAGGAGGAATCTGTTTTCGATGGCCTTGGGCAGTCTGCCACAAGCCTCACCCAGAGCAGCTGGAAATGGGAGTAGGAATCTGCTGGATCTCATACTCAATCTGGGACAGAAGACATTTACTCCAATTCTTCCTTGTCCATGCTGTTGCTGACAGCTATTTGCCCTGTCAGTATCTGCCCTGGACCAGCCAGTAGGAAAATCTTCACTTTGTACCTTATACTGGTGTTACAGTTTGTAGCACAGGGATGCAGCTCATTTTACTGGATGTCGCCTGTATGAAGCTTTAAAATTTTGTTTGTCTGTGCCAAAATCCTAATGCCCATGTGGAAGCAGTGTGAAGAAGTCTATTTCTCTGTTTGGCTGCAAGCAGCCATCAAAAGACTTTTTCATATTTGCATTGCAACTGCTCCAACTGCTCATACCTTGCAAGCTTTGCTCTGACCCATTCCAGTTTGGATTGTTTTCTGTGACAGCGTGTTAAAAAATGAATTTGTTTTTATTAAAGCAAAAAAACCCCAAATTATCTAGATTTCATTTTAAATTATTTAGGAAGATATAACCAGTGTATTTTGGTGCCAGGGCTCAGAAATGGTGTTGGGGCAAAAGAAGTGGTGAAGAATGAATGGAAACAGCCTGTTGGACTCTTAATGCTTTTCAAGATCCCAGAGAGGAAAGCTGATATATTTAGCAATCAATGCTATGAAATTTCAGAAGGCAAGAATTAGTTTCTTAGAAAGTCATGAAACTGAAACAACTCCACAGTCATCAGAGAAATGTAGCGACTTTTTTCCCTTGACACACAGAGGATCATTTAATTTTAAAGAAAAAAGTAAATAATGCAATGGAAGAGCTGCAATCTTACCAAAATCTTTCTCATGCTGAGAAGAGGTGGCCTAAGTGTCAATAAACAGTATGGATTTTGAATGCCTTTTTTGTTTTAATTATAAAATCTATTTTCTTAAATGCAAAGATCTGTCTAGTTTTAGGTCTGATAATATTAATCTAATATATTCTTTTAGCTATAAGAAAGAAGTTTTTTAAAATGAGAGTGGTAAAATACTGGAACAGGTTGTGCAGGGAGGTGGTGGCAGCCCCATCCCTGTAAACATTCAAGATCAGGTTGGATGGGGCTCTGAGCAACCTGGTCTAGTTGAAGATGTCTCTGCTCATTTCAGGGGGGGTTGGGCTAAATGGTTTTTAAAGGTCCTTTCCAATCCAAACTGTTCTGATTCTATGAGACTTTATACCATTTTGAAGTCCTACCACTCATTACTTGCAGCATGTACTTACTATTCCAACTCAAATATATTAGGAACCCCAGGAAATATATTTGAAGCTTGTTTGTAAGTTGTTATTGACCCCTTCAAAGTCAACATTGCTTTATTTGCCTTGAGCAGTTAAAAGAGAGTATTAAGAAATAGTAAATAAGGTTTAAGAAAGAATTGGAGCATGGGATTGTTACACAGGGGAAGCAAATAAAGTCTGGCTGGCACAACACTGTCTTCTGTGCGAAACTGGAACCAAAGACTACATCCTGTAACATGAGACATGGCTGAAAAAAAGGCAGAGATCTGCTACACTGAAGAAAGGACTGATGATTGTTGAAATCAGCTTGAAAGCTTAAGATTATTAGGGTTTTAGACTGCAGCTCAAGCAGAATAGGAAGTTAAAAGATGAGGATTGCTTGAACAAAAAAAGCCTGATTTTTTGTTTGTTTTTAAAGAGAAGCAAGTTGAGCAGCATTCCAGTATGCTACTACTTTTACAGAATTCCTTCTAAAAAACAGCTGCTTTTTTTTTCTAGGTGACCTGCCTGTATCTGGAAATGTCTTCTCATTTGCCCTTGAATAATTTCCCATGATGTGCATGTTAGTGGAAAATGGCATATTTCACCCCTTCTTACAGCTTTTAATGCCAAACTGCAGCATAGTTTAACACAGTTTCTCAAAAATGTCTCCAGTTGCCAAGGAAGAGATAACTGAAAGAATGCAAATAACCTTGATTCACAGACCTCTGCTTCCTTTCAGCTTGTCTTGACAAGCACCCAGAGTGTCCAGACAGTTCTTTTAACCCTTATTATTGCAGAATACAGACCCACACTTCTTGCAGTGAATTCTTTAGGATGCAGAATAAAGTATTAACACAAAATTTGTGCAACAGAGGTTAGCCGTATATCAACAACAGAAGAAACAGTACTGGCAGTAACGTTGTGTTACTAAAACTATTTACAGACAAGGAGCTGCTTTGAGTTAATGCAGTGCCTACCTAACCCCGCCTGTCCCACATAACCCCCCATCCCATGACAGAAAAAAAGGTCTCAGACTCGTTCCACTGAAATCAGATGATCCCATATATAATTCAGGACAGTAACTGACATAGGATCACTTGTTTAGCCACAGTAATTTTATTCTGGGTTGGTCACTCATGGTCCAGGCTTTGGTGAAAACGTGCTTCTATGAGTAGAACAGCTGCTCAAGAGTATGTGTCACACTCTGTTATACACAGCATCAGGCATTTGTGTAAGGCAAGAGGAGTTTTTGCTGGACAATATTGCCCCAATTAAGATGAATTTTTTTTCACCCTAGTTTATAGTGCACATTTATGAGTTCTGAAGCAAAACATGTTCCTGAAGCTCATGATGAGAAAATAACTGAAGTATTTGCATCCCCTCATCACACCCTGCTCATGCAGTCCTGTCAGGGAAGGAGTTCGTATTAAGTCCACTTGAGCTGGCCCTGGAGCACTCAGAGGAACAGGATGATTTGTGCAAGGCCCTATAGGATATGCCTGATAGAATTTGGAATAATTCTTTTTTGTCAGTATGTTAACCATAATATGACTTCTCTACCTAGAATATGGGCATTTTTTTCTATGGACCTTAAACCACTCATAGTTGCATTTCCTAGGGAAAAAGAAATACTCTGCTGTACAAGCTGAGATTTGTTACTCTCCAAGTCTTACAGGAAAAAATGGTGCACACTATATAGGTAGAGTTCCCTTAATGCAGTGTGTGTAGGGGAACTTGCTCTCTATTGGTTCTCAACTGTCCAAATTTCTGTTCTTTCTTTGATAACTGAACTGGTTTAACAAGCTTATCTTCCTGTAATGACCACTGTGGTTTGTCCTCCCAGCCTGGGATCTCTGGTACCATCCCATTTTTGGTTCTTTTACCTCCAATTTTGTTCTAGGATAACAGATAACACAGTCAACAGAAAATAACTTTGTGTTGTCACAATCAACTAAAGGTAACCTAAACCCAACGTGACCACTGGGTGGTTGCTATCGTCTCTAAAATCAATCAGAATCAGCCTGGGCCAGCATAACCCAGACAAGTGCTGAGACCCTGCCCTGTCAAGCTGATGCAAATCCTTCAGGCTTTCATTTGTAGTAGCAAAATTGATGTTTACTTGACTGCAGACTAAGTCCTGATTTTTAGAGAGGGCACAAAGGACAGTTTGCATTTGTCCTTTGCAACCATACCAAAGCATTACTTGTTATCTCTTCATCTGGTATTAAAAATTGTCACAAGCAGGATGCTTGTGACAATTAATCACATGTTATTATGAAAACAGCATTTTCCATGGTCTTAAAATGGCATAAAGATGGAATTTTTGAGACCAAATTTATGCCACCTTTTTTTTTCCCCCCCATTACAGTAATTGCATCATTCCATGGTGTTTAGATTTTTCCAAGGTGCTGTTCACAATGATAGTAGTTTTTCTGGTATTCTACTTATATTTTCCTTTGAAACAAACCATCTGGGCCATTCAGGAAGTATGAAACAAAAGGGCTGTTTTATTCCTTAATTTTTGTAACTTATTTCCTGTGTGACTGTGTATTCTTCAGCATGTAAGAGTTACTTTTATGAAGTATTTTGTGAGGTCTGGATGGTGTAATACTACTGCATAATGTTGTATGTATTCTGTTACTGGTTTTTTCCGAAGAGATTTAGTATTTCTGAAAGATCAGGTTTTTTGGCATAGTGTCAGAGGAAGCTTGAGATGAACTTAAAAGTACTATACTAACTACATAGAATTATTATATATTAGTGGAAAAATTGGGAGAAAAAAGTTTTGAATTATCTACAGGTGTCTTCATCTTGAGACATAAGAAAAATTTTTTACAATCAGAACAATCACTTACTGGTAAAACCTCTTCAAGGATGCAGAAGACCCCTCCCATCACTGGAAGTTTCCAAGGTGCAACAGGATATGGTGCAAGATGTCATCAAGGCTCCATTTCCCACCAAAAATTGGACTGGGTGAACTTTGGAGGCCCCTTCCAACCTGGGCTCTTCTGTGGTTCTATGTTTATTGCATGACTGGTCTACAGGAAAAAAATAATTGTTTTCTAGTATTTTCACTGCCAGTAAATACTGGCAGTGTTTTAATCTAATTTTTATTGTGAATGAAGTCCCATTTTGATTTTGCTCCTTAACTTCAATACATTACAAGAATGGACAAAATACGTGTGCTGAAGTTTCAATACCTTGGCCTTTCCTGTAATAGATGAACTAGCTCTTGACGGACATCTGAGTCTTGGGCTAAGAAATCTCTAAAGACCTCAACTTTACTGAACTTTCTAAGGTAAAATAAATGAAAAAAAAAAAAAGCAGCTTTATTTCCAGAAAGAATAAAGAAGTGCAGTAGAGGATCAGCCATACACTTTTTCACAGCCAGTCAGTGACCTGCATGCTTTAAAATGTACAAGTCACATTTTAGGATATAGGTGATTCAGATACTGGGCAAGGTCTGGAAATATTTTACCACTGTTCTCAGGATATTTATTGTCTTTTTAATGGACATCAAGAGTAGCAAAAGCACCATGGACTTCAGTCAGCTCTGCCAAATTTTCACTTCTGAGTTTCTCTTGTGTGGAGACACCATGCTCCAATAACATGAAAGCCTAAAGCAAATAGCTACAAACCCAAACAGAGAGAGATCCCTTACTGCAATATGGGCTATATTCCATAACTGAAAGAACACCATGACCTCCAGATACACAAAACATTTGTGTCATATTCTGCAGAAATTTCTGGGGATTTTAGATAAAAATATCTGCAGTAGGTAATTCAGAACTGGTCGCCTGCTTGTGCTATAATGAAAAATATAATGAAACAGTTCTGTAAGCCTGTAGGAGTTAAAAGAGCTGTGGAAATCTTTCTGAGACCTTTGAATAAGTAGTATTCAGATGCTAAATTAAAGCGATCCCTGCTATTTTTGAAGGTAATCAGAGTATATCACAGCTGTATTGTCTTCCTCTAGTAGTATGACAGTAACTGTGTAAAGCAGATAGGCCTTTTTTCAGATGAGGCTCTTTTTTTTGACAAACTGGAATGGACACATCAGCAAAGTTTTTCACAACTTCCTCTGTGAATGAGAGGGTTGCGTGTAGTGCTTGGTAAAAAGTATGTAATTCAAGAAGAGTAAATCCTGCCAGCATCTCCAGAACAAGACAAAAGTCTAGATACAGACCAAACGAGCAGTCCTACAGCTGGAGGAAACATCCTGCACAGATGCTCAGTTGTGCAGGAATGGCTATGTCAGCCACGCTGTGCCCCTGGGATGGAGGGGATCACACTGGCTCCACTGGAAGGTCCTGGAGGATGGGTGGCAGAGGGTGTCCTTTTTAGAAGTCTTTGTCATGGATTCATTTTGAGAGTTTGAATCACAAAAGGGGACAAGAGAAATTTAGAAAAACTGTTTGCACTTTTGACCCCATGATGGCGGTGCCCACTGTCGTCACTAAAAACAAATACCTCCTGCTTAAAACTTGACACATACTCATTACAAAAACAAACACAGAAAATCCTGCCAATCTCTCCTGGTGTGCTGCCAGAAGCATGCTAGTGCTGAGATGTGGATTGGAACATATTTGAATTAGCTGTCCTAGTAAATGTGCACAGATTCTTGACTAGTTTCCTGACACATAAACATCTCCTGTGGACGTCTCTTCCAAGGAGTGATCATCATCTTTTGTGTCACCAGACTGTCACCTCTGTTTCTCATGAAGTAAGGCTCAATGCCACTCTCTCTTGCTAAAATCCTGTCCAGTCCTTGGTGTTGTAGACGGACATGTTCTTTGCTGATTTAAACTTGGTCTTCGTGCTTCAGAGCACCTGATAACCCTCTGCTACTGTTATTTTCACAATTGGCTTCATACAGTCCTAGTGATCTCAGGGAGTTGGCATTTGCATATCACACAATTGTGAGAGACTGAACTGCTGAGGGATAATGACTCAAAACGTTCCCCCATTAGTGGAGAAGCCAGGGTGCTTTGCTGAAATGGAGGTGAGCTTTTGGGTGTGTAATGGCTAATCTCTGATCTGATAAAACAGAGGGTGAATGATGGGCTATGAATGAGTTAGGAGATAATCCTTAGAGATTGGATGGTGCCTCTTGTCATGTGTTGTCTAAATTGTCCTGCCTTGCACAAACCACTGGGTTGTGGGGCTCCTTCTCCTCCCCAGATTTTCCTGGGGATTTTTCCCCACTATTTCTTTGGGACTTCACCCCCACCCGGTAGATCTGGTCTGCAACTACCACTTTGACCAAGACTGCACAGCAACCAAGTCTTGTCCCTGGGCCTACACGTGGTGAGAGCCTCACCCCCTCATCCTTTCTCTCTCTCTCTTTCTCCTCCCTTGGGCACGTCCTTAGGTGATGTTGTTGCACTTTCATATTGCGATGCTTCCATGTTGTTATACTGTTATAGATAATAAAACAACCAAAATGGCTACATTCCTGTTTTTCTTTGCAACCAAATTGTACTATAATAAACCCCAACATATGTATATCTACAAACACCAACCCTTTAGTGTTTTTTCACTCTAATCTGCCCCAAGGGATCTATTGCCAACAACTTGGGTTACCTTTGCCTTCTGCAGTGGGTCGTAACAACCACACACAGGTGTCTGCACCCCATTAGAACATACTGGGATGGAAGCAACAAGGACATGAGTCTGAAGTTACTGACCCAAAATTACCTGAACAAGAGCTGGGGAAAATTTATGTATTTAATTCAAAACAAGAGTGTACAAACCCATGTATCTTTATTTTTTCAGTTTTTTTCCAGGATAACTCATTTCTGACCACAAGCCTTGTGGTTTTGTTTGTTCTGCTGCTGCCAGCTGTTGGTTGCCAATTCTCCAGATTCCTTCAGGCACCACACTGGGGAGACTTACCAGTCCCAGCCCGCACCAATGAGCCTCAAGAAGTGCCTTTCCCAAAACCTTCATCATCTCCTCTGTTCTCCACCTTTCTATTTCTTCTTTTGCCCTCACTCCTCCTTGCTCAGCTCTTTTGCCTTCAAAACAAATAGGCTGAGGTGACAGGTGCAGAAGGAGCGTGTTTCTTTGCCCTGGTTACACTTATTACTCTCCCTGCCCATTCTTCGTCCCTCACTTGTCTCTGTAGAATTGTTCATACTGCTTCCACAGGAGTGACTACACTTTCTGTAAGCAGTCTGAACTGGCTAGGTTATTCCAAATTGTTTAGCAGCCAGAAATAAAAATAGCAAAGGGAGGTAACTATTTCTGTGATACTAAGTGAGCTTTATGCTGTGCAGTTTCAATGCTCCTGTCAATAGCTGGGTTAAAGCCTAGCTAAGAGACATTGCTAGAGGTCGTGGCATGCACAACAGATTATATTGCTTTACTAACAGGATACACAGTTCTTGCTGCCATAGGACTCCAGTCCCGACTTAGGACATACTGTGCCACAACTGTTTTATGTATGTAAAGAATAGGACTGGAGAATGGCTGTGTTGGTAGCAGACACAAGAGGAACAAAAAGCTTTGTCTTGGAAAGAGCACCAGAGATTGTGTGTGCATCACTGACAACTGTACAATCATACAGACTTCTTCATGGGGGACAAATAGTCCTTCAGGTGGTTTTCGAGTATACTGGCCTATATGATTCTGGGACAGGCATGGTTAAGCAGTTGGGCTCTAAGGAAAAGGAGTAACAGAGAAGGATAACGTGGAAGAAGCATTAGACAGGAGAGATGCAAAGGGATTTTTCAGCATTAGGGCAACAAGCAGCAAAATAAAAACTTAGGCATGTATTTGCCATCAGTTGCACTGTCTTTTAATTATTATGTGCTTAATTAAAAGTTCTTTTAAAGCTGTTATTCTGAAGCACCTGATTTCTCTGTAACCTGTTTCTTGACCTCAGAAATAGGCCATGGCAAACAGAAGTCCATTGCCAGTATTACTATATCAGTTTGGAGATAGGCTTTTAAAGTCAATTGAACATCCTGAAATAATCATGCTGGTGGAAGCTGCAGCTTTCCGCAAAACCACACCTACGCCACAAACTTTTGCCCTCATAGCTGTAATAGCTGGAGATATTGTTTATGGCAGGTGTATTTTTGTTACCTAGCTGTCTTGTGTGGGGCACAAGAAATATACATACCAGGAAATACATGTTTTTCCATGTATGGTATCAGGAAGCAGCAGGGGCCAGTTTCTTCCCAAGGGTTTGCGACATGTGGAGATCCCCAAGGGACAGGTGAAGCAGAGGCTTCCTCAGCCAGGGTCCATTCTGCTGCCTTCAGTGAGGGAGGTGGCAGGATGGGGAAAAGCCAAGCACAGCCCCCAGCCCAGGGCCCATGGGGATGGGCTGAGGCCAGGCTGGGATATCTGCTTGCTGGCATGGGTCAGAAATAGGCTTGGTGAGGGGAACTAGGGTCAGATTCAGCCCTGGGATTGCCAGGCCCATGTGTTACCAAATCTCCAAAAACTGGAATAAGACACCTTAACACCATTTTTTTTGTGTTAAAGAGGGCGACATTTATTTAGGTGCCTGGAAGGCATGGAGGATCACTCCTCCTGGCATCCCCCTGATTGTTACAAGTGTGTTGCTAATATACAGTTAATACATGCCTAATTTGGCCATTACCATAAAAAAACCTGTTCCCCAAGTTCCCAAACTCAGTCTTCGTTTTGGCTGTAGCTGTATTCCTTAGCCAGATGTCCCCTCTTTATCTTCCAATGTCCTTGCATGGAGAATAATTTCTGCACGCCTCGCTTCTCTGCTAAAGGTCCACAAACCCAGTGTCTTCTCTGCTAAAAGTTCTCAGCCACAGTGTCTTTCTACTGAAAGCTCACAGTTACAGTAGTAATTGAATTAAACTTTTTGGTATCACATGGGCCAAAGGGTGCCCCAGGTGAGGTTGGTCAGGTCTCTTGAGGCTGGTGGGTGTCCCCAGGCCCTGAAGTATGGTGTAGTTTGTCCTCAGGGGAGAGGGAGTGATGTTTGTTTCCCAGTTCCAGTTGTGCTGGTGTCAGGCGCATGTTGCCACTGCAATAGATGCAGTGCCTTCAGCTGAGAGCTGAGTCTGCCTTGCACCAGGTGAAGGTCTGTGATAAGACACAGCAATATCTGATGCAGGCTTGGCACTGTACTTTCAGGAGCCAGCAGATGCTGACTGCAAAGGAGAGTGAGAGCTGCTGGTGGAGTAGCTCTGCCAAGCTCAACATGATCCAAGGCCTGCGACATGCACTGCAATTCTCTTTCCTGGATGTGTTATGAAGGGTATTCTTCCCCTCAAAGTGAGGTTTTCCCATCATTGAAAAAGAAGCAGAGATAAAAAGCAGGATTGCTAGTACTATGCCAAGACCCATCCCTTCCATGCAATGGATGCACCTGCACCATGAGCTCTGATATACAGGTACACAAGGAATTTGGGGGATCTATTACTCAATCTCCTATGCAAAAGAAATGTTTTCCCTCAGAAATTTGCCCACATGGACACCTCTACTCTACAGTGACAACAGAAGGGATTTAGGAACTATGTATAAAGGGCTTTATACATAATTTTCTGCTGCCTTACTGGGCTTTATGAGCACCTCCTCCCAGTGCTCTTTGTTCTTTATGAGCATCCCATATCAACCAGTACACCTAACCCCTTAATGCTTACATACAGTACTGCCTCCCCAAGTGGGTCCACCCTTTCCAGTTTCTGCTGCTTCTCTGCTCATATAGATGAGGAAATGCAGTAATTTGCAGACTCAGTAATTCACTGTCAATACATATGACATGCTGCATGAGAAGGAAACGCCCTGCTGCACGCAGAGAGGCTTGCAAGCTGCCAAGTTTCACTTTCGCTGAGTTATAAAAAAAAAGAGTTTAGTTTTCTGTCTCATGACTGTTTTGACAAACACACCCACAGCATGCCAACAAATGTGGCAAAGACTGTTGTGTCAGTGTTTAGGTCAGAGTCCCTTCTGAGTCAAAAAGCAACGAGTTCCACTTTCTGCATTGGTATTAAAATGGTTGGTCCTTGGTTTCTCTGTCTGCACATCCCTAAATAACAATGATGGGGAGTTTAGACGTGTCAGAGACTGTAAAGATTGATGTCTCGAGACATTTTGGGGTGCATGTGTATGGGGGAAGAGGCAGGTGAGCCTTGCCCTGGCGAGGCAGTGCACTACCCTGTACACCCCTCCTGCCCTAGAGCCTGTATCCCAGCCCAACAGTCCCTGGCACAGCAGAGGAAATCTCTACACCTGCCTCTGGAGCCCCTAACCCAGCTCCAGAGTGACCAAATGACCAGAAGACTCAGGAGAAGGACCCAGGAAGGCCAAGGTGTATTTAAAGCTGAACATGAGGCAAGCATATGTCTTGACCCTATCTCCTCTTGGAACTTCTATCTGAATGCAGCTGGAACCCAGTAGTGGGTAGCTGTATGTGTCCTTTTCTATATCTTTTCTGTCTTTCTCTCTTCTTCTTCTAATTTCCTCTTGGAATTTTTGAGTAACTTAAAATTGAACAGGCTTAGAGTTTGCTAAGTTGAATGGGCCAAGTTAATGCTTTGGGAAGTGTTTCATGTTGGCTGAATGCTGCTTTAAACCTTTTGCTAAAGTTCTCTGGTTTTCTAAAGTGGCCAGTAAAGTATTTTTTGTTGTTTTGACCTTTTGAGCATATCTTGTCAGTATTTCTCTCATGCGCCTAACTCAAGAGTACATGAACAACTTTAAGCCCTTCTAAAAGTTCCATCTAGCAAGTTTTTTTGGGGCCTTATAGGAGGTTACATGAAATTCCAGATATATTAGCATCCATCAGCCACTTATTCCTATATTAGTATCCCTCAGCCACTCACTCCTCTCAACGTTTATATCATGTTGATTCACTCATGCACTTTTGCCTGATTAAGAACTCTGAAATCCCACCCAAAGTACACCCATGTACTTTGATTTCTTTAAGTCACTTAAGAAACAGGATTACACTGTACTTTTCCCACCTTGTGTGGATGCAGCTACAAACAAATTTTGGCTGTATTTTCACTGCCTTCTTTAAAAGTGGCCTTGCCTGTTATTTTGATGCACTCCACTAGGAGCCAGGTGATATAAAACCATCTGTGCCAAGGTTAGTATTATGTCATTTCTCTAGTCCCTTAATGGGTAGCAGGGTAATTTATATGAAATCTCAGTGCAGAAGATGGATGAGTAGCAGAAATCCATTTTTTAATGAGAACGGGATGAGTTGACCTTGGCTGGGAACCAGGTGACCACCAAAGCCACTCTATCAGTCCTCAGCAGGAACGGAGGTGGGGAATAAAGTGGTGAAAAACTCTCACGGGTCAAGACAAAGTCAGTTTAATAAAGCAGAAACAATGGCTGAGTGCAGAAGCAAAGAATAACAAATGATTTGTTCTCTATGTCCCAGCAGGCAATATCCAGACACTTCCTGGGAAGTAGGGTTGTAGTATGCATACTGGTTACTCTGCCTTCTGTACAGACAATTCTTGGCACCCCTTGATCACTGAAGAGATCCAGATGTGTTCTGTGCCCCTGTAGCCTGATGACACCAGAGTATACTGTACACCAATGCCTACCAAGGCCTTTTACTTCTGTGGTAAAGTTCTTTCACACCTAGGCATTAGTGAAGACATTAAAACCCACTTTTTCTACCATTAGTGAAGAGCCCAAACCCAATCTTCCAGAGCCATTTGTGATGACATTAGCACCCATTTTTCCTACCATTTGTCAAAGGACCAGCTTCTTGATCAGACCTCTACTCTTCTTCCTCCTCCTCCTTTACTAATTGACAATATGGATCCATTTATTTCTTCATCCACTGTTTCTTTTTCAGTACTGGGAGAATTGCTGTAGTTGTTCCTGTCTCAACCACATTCCTCTGAGAGTACTGAACTGGCTCCATAGGCACAGGCCAGGACCCAGTACAGTACTAGAAGCTGCTGGTTTTCACTGGGATAGGCAAGGCACCTTTCTATCCAATTGTGGCACATCAATTTGCCAGGGTAACCTGCCTCTTCAGGTGTGAATTTCCAGGATTTAGTAGATGATAACTGCCCCAGGAATCTGCCCAAATCCTTCCACACACCCTGCACCCCAGGACCAGCTGTCTCAGGGCACATTTCAGTATCACTTCATCCAAAAATTGTCTTCTCCTAGATCAGGATGATATCAGATTCCACAAACCCCATAATATGCTAACGGTGTTAATTAGTAGTATTAAACAGCTCATGTTGGGATGAACAAGGACCTCAGAAGCCGGCACAATAAAAACATCTGCATCATTCCCAGGTATGGAGAGAGATATGTATTTCCCCGTTGTGAGAAACGAAGCCCACTCCTGTTCTTGGGGTTTTATATATTTAATAAGGGACGATAGGGGACAAGGGTCACTTAGAGCAAAACCGACAGCGCTGGGTGCTTGGCTGTGGCCAGAGGCACACAAACTTACACAAACTTCCAGTTTATATGCTTTAACATTATACATACTAATAAACCACAATGCATATGCATAATTTTTCTAAGAACTGATTTACATTTTCTTAGAAGGGATTGACATAGTTCCTCCCCCAGTCTGCCTTTTAGAGCATGCATAATATGATCGTGGGGGTCTTCAGGGGTCTTCTTCGATGAAGGCTCAAGGTCTTCCTCTCATCTGAACTTTTCAACCTTGTCTTTGGAGCACGCACAGTTATGGTGTTTCTTGGTCTTTCTGGATCTAACTGGTTTAAATTCCCCATTTTGTGGCTAACTGACTTTACATTTGCCAATTTCTCATTAGTGCATCCTGCTGCTCCCCAATATAGCGATACTCGTCTATTTTTGAGATTATTCACCTGGTGAGTTTCCATTTATTTAAGCATTAAGCGATTAGTTAATCATATACTAGCTATTACATTGTACAGAAAGTTATGATTCAGGTTATATTGGTATCTTATAACTCAAGCTATACAAGCATCTTGTAACTTTGACCCTAGTTATAATGTTAACTAGTTAATATCTGCATAGCAAAATTATTCTTAATGTATTTGCACATAATATTTCCTAACATATTCTGATACATAATATTTCTTACATTTTACTACCTGTGAAAGCCAATGTTTCCACAAGATACTTCCTCCAGAAGAGCAAGGCCAGAAATACCAGGGCAAAGGACAGAGCCATTGTTTTTATTACCATGTTCTCAAGCTCAACTAAATAAAGAAATAAGCAGTGCAGCCAACAATCTCTGTGACCTGCATAGGAGCTTGATGCTGAATAACCATACAGCTGTAGCACACTTCTTATAAAACTCTTGTTCTTTCATGCCCCTATTGGGCATCAAAAGGACTGTGATGGGTTCATTTTGTCGGGAAATCAAGAGGCCATCAAGCTGCTCTGTCACTCCCCTCCTAAGCAGGATGGAGGGGGAAGGAACTAACATGGAAAAAACCCTCATGGGTCAACATAAAGGCAGTTTATTAAAGTGGAAGCTCAAGCAAAGGTAAAAAACTCCAAAAGATTACTCTCAACTTCCCATCAGCAAGCAACATTCGGCCATGTCCTGGGAGGTAGGGCTTCAGCGTGTGTAGTGGTTGCTCTGGAAGGCAAATGTAAATAATGAATGCCCCACCTTCATACTCCTTGCAATTAGCTTTTATATTTGAATAAGCGTCATATGTTCTGGAATATCCTTTTGGCCAGTTTAGGCCAGCTGTCCTGGCTGTGTCCCCTCCCAAGATCTTGCCCACCCCCAGCGTACTGGTGAGGGAGGAATGCTGGAGATGAGTGGCCAAAGCACCCGTGTGTTATCAACACTTTTTAGGTCCCAAAGCAAAGCACAGCACGGTAGGGGCTGCTGGCGGCGAAATTAACTCCATCCCAGCCCTCCCGAATACAGGGGAAGACGTGCAGGCGATAATACTCAATGCCAGAGAAAAACTCGCTTAGAAACTTGATTCACAGGGAGGTGAATTATTGAACGATCGATCTCCTGTGAAGTACTCATCTTTGGCTTATTGAGCCGCTCTTCACAGTGTGAAAAGACCATGGGAAACGATAAATTAGCAAACGATTGCATCGCAGGAGGACAAGCCTTCATTCCCCAGGTGATCCCTGCACAGTGGAAGTCCAAAGCAGCCACAGCTTCCTCTAAGCGGGGGCTGCCGTGAGAAGCCACAGGGACAGCACGGCGCCTCAGGACGCGGGGTGCCCCTGGCGCGGACGAACGCTGATTTTCCAAGTATCCTGAAGGCACCGCTAACGTCATTTTAAAAAATGGCACTTTCTACACTTCCCGCTGCGGAGGGAGCCCAAAGCCATCCCAGAGCCACTTCCTGAACGTTCCGCCGCGGAGATGGACTCCTGATACCACCCACCCCCACTGCGGGTCGGGGGGGGGACGGACATCCCCCGCGGGCGGGGCGGTCTCGTTTCGATTTCCCGAGGGCGATGGATTTGTTTCGATTCCCCCCCCTTCCCCGGTGACGCGGGCGGCGGGGGCGGGACGCGGGGCGGAGAGTTTAAGGGCGACAAGCGGAGCGCGCCCCGGCGGCGGCGGGGGACGGGCGGGCAGGTAGATGCGCTTCCTTGGCGACCCCTTGTACTCCCCTCACTTCCCCGGTAAGGCGGGCGCGGGGATCGGCCGCCCGCCGCTCCGTGCGGGATGCCGGGGTGCGGCGGGCGAGCCGCCGCAGCGGGAGCTGCCCGCGCCCCCCGCGCTGCTCCGTCGGTGCTTCGTGCAGCGCGGGGGCAGCCGCGGCCTCCTGGGGGTGGCTTCCCATCTCGGTGGAGCTGCTGGGAGCTTCCTGCATATTGGAGCAGTTCCGGAGAGGGGACGTGCTGCCCCGGGGAGGAGCGTGGGTGCGGGATTTGGCGTGTGGGCAGCGGGGGTGGCTGTGCTGGTTGGGAAGGCTGCCAGGGAATGTGTGGGGTGGTTGAAGGAGAAGGGGAAGAGTGCATTCTTGCTCCGGCCAGGCATCTGGGAGTGTGTGTTGGCCTGGTACGGTTTGCGCGGAGGAGCTGGGGGAGATGTGATGCCGTGTCCGTGCTTGAAAAGAAGAGGGAGAACTCCTTTAGCGTAGCCCGGAGCGAAGCATTGTCTTCAGTGGTTTTGGATCCTTTCCCTGAAAAGCAAAACTCTTCTACGAGGTCGTGGAGTGGTCACTTAACAAAACAGACTTTTTCAACTGGAAAGGAGTTTGAGCACAGTGTGCACTGCAAAAGAATAAATGCAAAAGGATCTCTCACCAGCTTTTGAATTTTTTTTTTTTTTGGCGATTTACAGAGAATTAACTTCAGATCTATTGCGAATGAGAAGAGGCTTTGCTTTCCCATGAAAACATGCCAGAGGGAGTATTTCCTACCAGTGTTTTTTTACCAACATGCAATTAAGATTTGTCAAGCATTGGCTGTGAACTGCACGCGCTTGAAAACCTTGGTGTTAGGGCAGTCTTGGTGTTTTGGTCTTGAGGTATTTGTCGTTTGTTTTTTCCTCATTCCAGAGTCAATACCCTCTGGAGTGAAGTATGCAGGCTGTTGGTTGCTGTTTCTCTTACCTGGTCATAGAATCATAAGAAATGCTGAGTTGGAAGACTCATCTTCCAACTTTTCAGGATCATTGAGTCCAAGTCCTGGCCCCTCACAGGACACCCACCCTAATAATCACACCATGTGCCTGAGAGCGTTGTCCAAATGTTTCTTAACTGAGACAGGCTTGATGCTGTGACCACTTCCCTGGGGAACCTCTTTCTGTTATCCAATCTGAACCTCCCCTGACTCAGCTTCAGGCCATTCCCTCAGGTCCTGTTACTGGGCACCACAGAGAAGAGATCAGTGTCTGCCCTTCCTCTTCTCCTCACGAGGAAGTTGTGGAGTGCAACGAGAGGTCCCCTCAGTCTCCTCCAGACTGAACGAACCAAGTGACCTCAGCCGCTCCCCATACAGCTTCGTCTTCAGACCCTTCACCAT